>NC_072433.2:59257750-59910000 GCF_028878055.3 Symphalangus syndactylus
GTGGAATTCACTCCGAAGCGATGAATCTGTTCCTCTCGCCCGTCTTTGGCCGACCCCTTTATATACTGAATGCCTAACTTAATCAGCCCGGTGCATCATGGATCTCAAAGGGGGCCACACCTTCGGGATATGACAGAGTGGATCATAACCTAATCTGAGGGGGGGATGTCCTTGGAAAGAATGTTGTCGATTGGTCCAACTGTTCTCTAGTGAAAGAAAAACTCGACGAGAAAATTGCAAACCATCGTGGAATTCACTCCGAAGCGATGAATCTGTTCCTCTCGCCCGTCTTTGGCCGACCCCTTTATATACTGAATGCCTAACTTAATCAGCCCGGTGCATCATGGATCTCAAAGGGGGCCACACCCTCAGGATATGACAGAGTGGCTCATAACCTAATCTGGGTGGGGGGGATGTCCTTGGAAAGAATGTTGTCGATTGGTCCAACTGTTCTCATCCGCCGAAAACTTTGTTCAACCTTGATATTCTCACTTGCAGAGGCCTCACTTCATATCACATCAAACAGGTCAAAATGCATTCACCACCCCCAATAAGCCTATGACTTGAGTTGCCTGACTAATTGACACAATGCTACATTTTGTCCATTTCACTGAATTCCTTTACTAATCTTCATTTTGCAGTTTTCTTTTTTTTTTGTTTTTGAGACGGAGTCTCGCTCTGTCGCCCAGGCTGGAGTTCAGTGGCGCCATCTCGGCTCACTGCAGGCTCCGCCCCCCGGGGTTCACGCCATTCTCCTGCCTCAGCCTCCAGCGTAGCTGGGACTACAGGCGCCCGCCACCTCGCCTGGCTAATTTTTTGTATTTTTAGTAGAGACGGGGTTTCACCGTGTTAGCCAGGATGGTCTGGATCTCCTGACCTCGTGATCCGCCCGCCTCGGCCTCCCAAAGTGCTGGGATTACAGGCTTGAGCCACCGCGCCCGGCCTAGTTTTCTTTAAAAAAAAAAAAAAAAAAAAACTTTTTATTTTCTTTTTTCTTCAGTGAGCTGAACTGTAAATTTTGTCGTTTTCTTTGGGTAATATGGAGCTGTTCTCCCTGCCGCTTCTCTCCCCTACCATATTTTTGTAAGCCCTGAAAAAGCCTTTTGTACTATCCTACAGTGAATGAAGCATTCCTGTCTAAGCTTCTCATAATGTAACAATTCTGGAGCTCCCATGTCCCAGGATTTCAAACCTTTGTCATTCTCAAACCCACTATAGCCTCATACCACTGACCACAGACAGTTAGTAAACCCCTTAACTTATTTTCTTATGTCAAAAGTTCAGTTGCAGCAAGCGGAATTGGGAGATCCAAGGAGCTCTGCCTGCCTGCTGTCTGTAGTGAACTACTCAAGCTCAGGAAGTTGGAATGAGATGTATTTCATGGAGGCTGTTCTCTTTTTGTTTGTTTAATTATTAGTAGTATTATTTTGGAGTCCAGGTCTTGCTCTGTCACCCAGGCTGGAGTGCAGTGGTGCAATCATAGTTCACTTTAACTTTGAACTCCTGGGATCAAGCAATCCTCCTGCTTCAGGCTCCTGAGTAGCTGGGACTACAGGCTTGTGCCAACATGCTCGGCTAATTTTTAGTTTTTTCAGCAGTGTCAGAGCCTCACTATGCTGCCCACGCTGGTCTCAAACTCATGGCCTCAAGCAATCCTCCCGCCTTGGCCTCCCAAAGTGCTGGGATTACAGGCCTGAGCTTGTGCCTGGTCCCATGGAAGCTGTTCTATGCTTGTATATTGAATGTAATCTTAAAAATGCACCAACAAGGCCAGGCATGGTGGCTCACGCCTGTAATCCCATTACTTTGGGAGGCCGAGGCGGGTGGATCACATGAGGTTAGGAGTTCAAGACCAGCCTCGTCAACATGGTGAAACCCTGTCTCTACTAAAAATACAAAAATCAGCCTGGCGCACTGGCGCACACCTGTAATCCCAGCTACTGGGGAGGCTGAGGCAGGAAAATCACTTGAACCCAGGAGGCGGAGGTTGTGGTGAGCCGAGATCTTGCCACGGCACTTCAGCCTGGGCAACAGAGCGAGACTCCATCTCAAAAAAAAAAAAAAAAAAAAAAAAGAAAAAGTTCTAAGCCTCTGTGTTGTCAGTCCAATTCACAGAAGGTAGATACGTCCCTTACATCACACTGTATTTTCTCCAGAGAGTTGATTGCTTTTATGTTGCCTTTCTATTTTATTTAATATTTCAGCCTACAGTTGTTGGGGAATTTTTTATTTTTTTTGCAGTTTATGTAATACAGTCCATCGACTGGCAGGGTGCTGTGGCTCATGTCTGTAATACCAGTACTTTGGGAGGCTGAGGTGGGAGGATAGCTTGAGCCAGGGAGTTTGAGGCAGCAGTGAGCTATGATCGTGCCACTGCACTCCAGCCTAAGCAACAAAGGGAGAACCTGTCTCCAAACAAAGTCCATTGACCTTTTTCTCTTTATGGTTTTTGCTTTTGCTTTGAGAAATGGCTTGTAGCCCACTCAGCACTCACCTTAGATATTTTTTTGCTATATTTCCTTCTAGTTTATACATAGCTTCATGATTTTAAACTCCATAATCAATTTGATTTTTTTTGTTGTATAGGGTATAATATAGAACGAAGATCATTGTATTCCCTTTTTCATTGTGAAGTATATTGTTTATAAAGAGTCCATGAGTGGTGGCTCACACCTGTAATCTTAGCACTTTGGGAGGCCAAGGTAGGAGAATCACTTGAGGCCAGGAGTTTGAGACCAGCCTGGGCAATATGGCGAAAACCCAGTTCTACAAAAAATTAATAACTTAATCAGGCTGGTTGTCGCATGCCTATAGTACTAGCTACTCAGGAGACTGAGGTGGGGGAGGATTGCTTGAGCCTGGAAGGTTGAGGCTACAATGAACCGTGATTGTGTGCCACTGCACTCCAGCCTGGGTGACAGAGTGAGACCCTGTATCAAAAATAAATAAATGTAGAAAAGGGACAAAATATATATCTCGCTCTGTTGTCCAGGCTGGAGTACAGTGACACAATCTCGGCTCACTGCAATCTCCGCCTTCTAGGTTCAAGCCATTCTCCTGCCTCAGACTCCCAAGTAACTGGGAGTGCAGGCGCCTGCCATCATGCCCGGCTAATTTTTGTATTTTTAGTAGCGACGGAGTTTCACCATGTTGGCCAGGCTGGTCTCAAACTCCTGACCTCAAGTGATCCGCCTGCCTCGGCCTCCCAAAGTGCTGGGATTACAGGTGTGAGTCACCGTGCCCAGCCTTATTTTAATTTTTTTTAATGTTTAATTTTTGTCGGTACATAATATGCTCTTTTTTAGAGCAGTTTCAGGTTCATAGAAAGATTGAGTGGAAAGTATAGGGTTCCCAAATGCCCCTCTCCCCTCATACAGTTTCCACTATTATTAACATTTTGCATTGATGTCATATATTTGTTATGATTGATGAGTCAGTATTGATACATTATTAACTAAAGTCCACAGTTCATATTAGGGGTCACCCTTTGTGTTGTACATTCTGTGGATTTTGGCAAATGTATAGTGACATATAAAAATTCCCCTGTGTCCTTCCTAGTCATCCCTCCTTCCTGTTGCTGACAAAGGGATCCCCATCCAGACCTCAAGAGAGGGTTCTTGGATCTGGCACAGGAAAGAATTAAGGATGAGTCTCAGAGTGCAGTGAGAAGAGATAGTGTATTGAAGTCTACTTCTTTGCAGAGTAGGGCATCCTCAGATAGCAACAGGAGGAATGCACTGTCTTTATTTTAAACTCTTCTAATACAGGGGTCTTATCTATGTAAAAGCAAAGCTGTGTCTATGTGCTAGTAGGCTGGCAGCATAACAAAATTTATTACCTTGTTGATTGAAAGAAAGTTATCCTTGGCATTTTAGTGCGTAAGTATATCAAAAAGCATGACTATAATGCTTGTAAAAGCATATATTGTTATGAAAGATCGGGACATCTGGACATTTTGTTGTTGGAAGAGTTTGTCCTTGCAGGCATTACTAAGCTGTTTCTTCAGTTGTAAACATCTTATGACCATGAGCTGTGACCAGCAAGGAATGTGCCTTGCTAGTTTTAAGATGGAGTCTGTTTTAAAATGGTGACATTGGCCGGACGCAGTGGCTCATGCCTGTAATTGCAGCACTTTGGGAGGCTGAGGCAGGTGGATCACCTGAGGTCAGGAGTTTAAGACCAGCCTGGCCAACATGGTGAAACTCCATCTCTACAAAAAATACAAAGATTAGCCGGGCATGGTGGTATGGACCTGTAATCCCAGCTACTCAGGAGGCTGAAGCAGGAGAATCACTTGAATCTGGGAGGCAGAGGTTGCAGTGAGCTGGGATTGTGCCGTTGCACTCCAGCCTGGGTGACAAGGGTGAAAGTCTGTCTCAATAAATAAATAAATAAATAAATAAATAAATAAATAAATAAAGTGTTACCCTGGCTCTCCTATGCTACTGTTTCCCCAACCCTCCCTTCCACCACAGACCCCAAGCAATCATTGATTTCTTTACTGTCTCCACAGTTTTGCCTTTTCTAGAATGTCATATAGTTGGAATCATAGATGAAGTCATACAGCCTTTTCAAATTGGAGTATTTCACACTTACGGATAAGCAGCAAGAACATAAGAAACCGCTATGTACCCTTTACTCAGATTCAGCAATTGTTTACATTTTTTCCCATTCTGGTTTTTTCTTTCCTTTTTTTTTTTTTTTTTTTTTTTTTTTTTTTTTTTTTTAGAGGCAGAATCTCGCTCTGTCACCCAGGCTGGAGTGCAATGGCACAATCATAGCTCACCGCAGTCTTGACCTCCTGGGCTCAAGCAATCCTCCCACTTCAGCCTCTGGAGTAGCTGGGACTACAGGCTCCAGCCACCACACCCAGGTAATTTTTTTTTTTTTTTTTTTTTTTTTGTAGAGATGGGATCTCACTATGTAGCCCAGGCTGGTTTCAAACTCCTGGGCTCAAGTGATCCTCCCCCATCAGCCTCCAAAAGTGCCCCATCTTGTCCCAGTCCTTTTTTTTTGTTTTTGAGAGAGTCTCACTCTGTCACCTAGGCTGGAGTGCAAAGGCGCCATCTCGGCTCACTGCAACCTCCGCCTCCCAGGTTCAAGCGATTCTCATGTCTCAGCCTTCCAAGCAGCTGGGACTACAGGTATGAGCCACCATGTCCAGCTAATTTTTTGTATTTTTAGTAGAAAAGAGGTTTTGCCATGTTGACCAGGCTGGTCTCAAACTCCTAACCTCAAGTGATCTAGCCCCCCACCCCCACCCCTTGGCCTCCCAAAGTGTTGGGATTATAGGTGTGAGCCACCATGCCTGGCCCCATTTTTTTTTTTTTAGTTAACCATTTGTCCCCTGCTCTTCTTCATATAGGTATATCTGGATGTCTCTGAAAGGATTTTGCAGACACCACGCCTCTTTATCCCTAAAAAAATCCATGTATATTTCTTGAGAACAAAGGCATAACTTACACATTACACTTATCAAAATCCAGAGGTGTAACATTGATACAGAACTATTACCCAATCCGCAGTTCCGATTTGAATTTTGCCACCCACTAATGTAATTTATCTCTTTTTTTTTTTTTTTTTCTGGTCTTTGAGCCATTCCTGGATCACACATTGCAATTAGTTGCCATGTCTCTCAAACCTCCCTTAGTCTGAAACATTTCGTTAGCCTTTGTCTTCTGAATTTTTTTTTGGTTTTCCGAGACAGGGGCTTGCTCTGTCACTGAGGCTGGAGTGCAGTGGCGTGACCACTGCAGCCTCAAACTCCCTGGATCAAGTGATCCTTCTTCCTTAGCCTGGGACTAAGTAGCTGGGACTAACGCGTGTGCCACCACATCTGGCTAATTTTCAATTTCTTTGTAGAGACAAAGAGTCTCGCTGTGTTGCCCAGACTGGTCTTGAACCCTTGGCCTCAAGCAATCCTCCCTTTTCAGCCTCCCACAGTGTTGGGATTACAGGCATGAGCCACTGCACCCGGTAGTCTTTTGATATTTTTGAAGAGTACGGGATAATTTATGTATATTTATGTCTCTTGATTTGGTTTAATGTTGCCTCATAGTTGGATTTAGGGTTTGAATACCTGGCAGAAAAACCACAGAATTGATGTGTCCTACTCAGGGAATCATTGCAGCAGGGAGTCCGTGATGGCTACTTATTATTGATGATGTTATTTTTATTTATTTTTTTCTTTTCAGAGACAGAGTCTCCTTTTGTTGCCCTGGCTGGTACAATTGTAGTTCACTGCAACCTCAAACTCTTAGACTCATGCAATCCTCCTGCCTAGGCCTCTCAAAGCTTGGGATTTTGAGAACAAAGACATTTTCTCTTACACATTACATTTATTTATTATATTATTATTTATTTATTACATTACATTTATCAAAATTCAGAGATACAGAACTATTGTCCAATCCACAGTTCAGATTTGAATTTTGCCACCCACTAATGTAATTTACTTCTTTTTTTTCTGGCCTTTGATCCAATCCTGGACCACGCATTGCAATTAGATCATTACATTTGCATGAGGCATGAGCCACCACACCCCACCTATTTTTGATTTTTAAATAAGGTTGTTTTGCTGGTTTTATCCACTCTACAGATGTTACCCCTTTGTAATTAATAAGTAATTTGTGGGGAGATACTTTGAGACTATTTGAAGACCTTGTTCCTCATCAACTTTTCACTCATTAGTCTAGCATTCATTGAAGAGTCCTACCTGAATAATGATTACTATGGCAGTTGCAAAATAGTGATTTTTCTAAGTCCATCATTCCTTTTTAATTTTTTAGTTGTTAGTTTAGATATACTTTGATGAATAGAAATGTTTAAGTATAATGTCAAATTTAAAAGATGTTCCTTTATAGGCAGTGCATTTAGTCTATTCTAAAAGCTTTCAAGTTTACCATTCATATTTAATTCTTTTGTCTAGCTGAGTTCAGTTTTGTTTATGGCATGAGCTGCAGGTTCTGTTTCATTTTACTTTCCGCATATGGATATCCAAATGTCTCAGCACCTGTCATTTGATAAGTCTTCTGTTTTCTCATGGATTAACATTTTTTTTTCTCCAAATAGTCAACTGTGTTTTTTGGATTAAAAGTATAATAATTCAGCTGGGTATAGTGGCTCATGCCTGTAATCCCAGCACTTTGGGAGGCTGAGGCAGGTGGATCACTTGAGGCCAGGAGTTCGAGTCCAGTCTGGGCAACATGGCAAAACCTGTTTCTACTAAAAATACAAAAATTAGCCAGGCATGGTGGTACACACCTGTAATTCCAGCTACTTGGGAGGCTGAAGAATGAGAATTGCTTGAACCTTGGAGGCAGAGTTTGCAGTGAGCCAAGATCATGCCACTGCACTCCAGCCTGGGCCACAGAGTGAGACTCTGTCCCAAATAATAATAATAAAAAAGTATAATAATTCACTGAAAATCATTTCCCCTGAAAGTAACCTGTACTATTCTTCCAATAGCACCGATTTTCAAATTTCATGTTTTATTTATTTTTTTTTTTTGTGAGAGTTTCTCTCTGTCATCCAGGGTAGAGTGCAGTGGTTCAACCATAGCTCACTGTAAATTCAAACTGCTCGGCTCAAGCAATTCTCTTGCCTTAGCCTCCCTAGTAGCTGGGACTACAGGCATGTGCCAACATGACTGGCTAATTTTTTTTTTTGTATTTTTTGTAGCAACAGGAGTCTTGCTATGTTGCCTAAGTTGGTCTTGAACTTCTAGGCTCAAGCAATCTCCCAACTTCAGCCTCCCAAAGTGCTGGGATTGAGCCACCACTCCTGGCATTTCTTAAAATTTTAAAGGGGTTAAAAAAAAAACGCAAAGAAGAATAATAAGATCATGGAATGTGAAATATTTCCTATTTAGCCCTTTACAGAAAAAGTTTACTGACGCTTTTTCTTTATTATTATTATTATTATTCTACTTTAGGTTTTAGGGTACATGTGCACAATGTGCGGGTTTGTTACATATGTATCCATGTGCCATGTTGGTGTGCTGCACCCATTAACTCGTCATTTAGCATTAGGTATATCTCCTAATGCTGTCCCTCCCCCCTCCCCCAACCCCACAACAGTCCCCGGAGTGTGATGTTCCCCTTCCTGTGTCCATGAGTTCTCATTGTTCAATTCCCACCTATGAGTGAGAACATGCGGTGTTTGGTTTTTTGTCCTTGCGATAGTTTACTGAGAATGATGTTTTCCAGTTTCATCCATGTCCCTACAAAGGACATGAACTCATCATTTTTTATGGCTGCATAGTATTCCATGGTGTATATGTGCCACATTTTCTTATACCAGTCTATCGTTGTTGGACATTTGGGTTGGTTCCAAGTCTTTGCTATGGTGAATAGTGCCGCAATAAACATACGTGTGCATGTGTCTTTATAGCAGCATGATTTATAGTCCTTTAGGTATATACCCAGTAATGGGATGGCTGGGTCAAATGGTATTTCTAGTTCTGGATCTCTGAGGAATCGCCACACTGACTTCCACAATGGTTGAACTAGTTTATAGTCCCACCAACAGTGTAAAAGTTACTGACCCTTTTTCTAAATATTTTTCAGCCATTCCAGTTTGATAAATGACTAGCTGAACTTAAAACATTTACCAAAAGTTTGTTTGATTTTTTTACTATATTTTATGATGGTTTAATCAG
Organism: Symphalangus syndactylus; assembly: GCF_028878055.3. Lineage (NCBI taxonomy): Eukaryota > Metazoa > Chordata > Mammalia > Primates > Hylobatidae > Symphalangus > Symphalangus syndactylus. Next base: position 59,266,410 of record NC_072433.2, read on the forward strand.
ATGAGATGATTTTAGTTTTTAGAAGATTTTTATAATATTATAGTTGACTGCTTTTTGTTTTGCCTTCTCAGCATCCTTTTAAAGAATGTTCAGCAAGTATGATGGCTCAAGCCTGTCATCCCAGCACTTTGGGAAGATGAGGCGAGAGGATCGCTTGAGCTCAGGAGTTCAAGACCAGCCTCGGCAACATAGGGAGACCTCCATTTCTACCAAAAATTAAAAAATCAGCAGGGCGTGGTGGTGTGCACCTGCAGTCCCAGCTACTTGGGAGGCCAAGGTGAGAGGATCACTTGAGCCCAGGAGGTTGAGGTTGCAGTGAACTATGATCTTGCCACTCTGCTCCAGCCTGGGAGACAGAGCAAGACCCTGTTTTGTTTTGTTTTGTTTTGTTTTTTTCGGACAGAATTTCCCTCTGTTGCCTAGGCTGGAGTGCAGTGGTGTGATCTTGGCTCACTGCAACCTCTGCCTCCCAGGTTCAAGCAATTCTTCTGCCTCAGCGTCCTGAGTAGCTGGGATTACATGCATGAGCCACCACGCCAAGCTAATTTTTGTATTTTTAGTAGACATGGGGTTTCACCATGTTGGTCAGGCTGGTCTCCAACTCCTGACCTGAAGTGCTCTGCCTGCTTGGCCTCCCAAAGTGCTGGGATTACAGGCGTGAGTCACTGCGCCAGGCCTAAATGAGATCCTGTCTCCTAAAAGAAAAAAAAAATTCAATTTGTAGAAATGTAAAGTAATAAATTAAGTCATCATATGAATAGATTTTCTGAAAATTAATGTGAAAAATCCATTGTTTTCCCACTATTCATTTAATTCAAAACTCATTCAATTTGCAAAATTTAAAAGTTTGACAATACCATGTGTGAGAGTTGGAGACCAGACCAATTGTTTCCCAAAGTGATTATTCCAGTATACATCCCATCACTGGTGGGGGGTGTATCCCAGTGATGGGATATATATTGGAAGTGATGGGATATATATTGGAACAATCACTTTGGGAAACAATTTGGCATTTTCTAGCAAATTTGAACACTCCTATACTCTATGTAATTTCATTCATTGGGAGGCTGAGGCAGGCGAATCTCTAGAGGTCAGGAGTTTGAGACCAGCCTGGCCAAAATAGTGAAACCCTGTCTCTCTTGAAAATACAAAAATCAGTGGGGTGTGGTGGCGCTTGCCTGTAATCCCAGCTACTCTGGAGGCTGAGGCAGGAGAATTGCTTGAACCCAGAAGGCGGAGGCTGCAGTGAGCTGAGATCGCACCACTGCACTGCAGCCTGGGTGACAGAGTGAGACTCTGTATAAAAAAAAAAAAAAAAGTCCGGGCGTGGTGGCTCATGCCTGTAATCCTAGCACTTTGGGAAGCCGAAGCAGGCAGATCACCTGAGGTCGGGAGTTCAAGACCAGCCTGACTAACATGGAGAAACCCCATCTCTACTAAAAATACAAAATTAGCCGGGCATGGTGGCGCATGCCTACAATCCCAGCTACTTGGGAGGCTGAGGCAGGAGAATCATTGAGCCCCCCGGGAGGCGGAGGTTGTGGTGAGCTGAGATCATGCCACTGCACTCCAGCCTGGGCAACAAGAGCAAAACCATGTCTCAAAAACAAACAAACAAACAAACAACCTCCCCCCCCAAAAAAAAACAAAATTCAGGCTGGCGATTACCTCTGAGATGGAAAGATGAGATAGGTGGAAACCATCTGCTCCCTCCATGTCCCCTCCCAGAGATGTGAGTTGTTGGTAATGATGTTCTTGGGTGAGTGAGTGAGTTCACAAGTGTTCATTATTTTAACATAAATAAAGAAAGAAAAAATAATTAAACTAACAGAGAGTCATGCCTAGAGCAATAATGATGAGGTGTTATGATATTAGGATTATGATTAATTCATTTATGTTTTCCTGAGTTTCCTTCTCTCACCCCCCGAACCGACTGCCAGCAAAGCATCTTATAAACATTCAGACAGAAAAATGTAGTTCCTTTCAAAGAAACAATAATTAGGCTAGCTCCCTAAATCTAGTTAAGATTAGATTACTCTAATTAGATTAATTAATCTTGGCTGACCTAGTTATTTACGGTTATGGCATTAGCTGGTGGTGTGTGTGTGTGTGTGTGTGTGTGTGTTTGTTTGTTTGTTTGTTTTTTGAGACAGGGTCTTGCTGTGTTGCCCAGGATGGAGTGCAGTGGCACAACCACAGCTTTCTGCAGCCTCAACCTCCTCGGCTCAAGCGATCCTTCTGCCTCAGCCTCCTGTGTAGCTGGGACCACAGGCACATGCCACCACTCCTGGCTAATTTTCAAATTTTTTGTAGGGATGCGGTCTCACTATATTGCCCAGGCTGGTCTCAAACTCCTGGGCTCAAGTGATCCTTCTGCCTCTGCTTCCCAAAGTGCTGGGATTCCAGGCCTGAGCCACTGTGCCCGGCAGCATTAGCTGTTTTTTCACTTAATGCCATAACCATAAATAAAACCCATTTTTTGCTTCTGCTTTAATAAGTTGGTTCTAGTTTCCTTGCATCAGGATCAGACCAGGGACTTGGCCATCAGACTTCAGGTGATGTGGGGGCCTGGAGTGAGGTATGCCATCAGTGACCTTCCATTATCTCATGTCCCCTAGCTTCACTCCACCCCATCAAAGTGGGACTCAGAGACTCGGAATGTTCTGGAAAGGTGGAGCCTCATAAAAGTGTCCGGCATGTGGTCATTACATGTAGACAGGCACGCCAGTCTTGCTTTTTCTAGGAATTCAAGGCTTTAAGTAAACATGAAGGAGGGGCAGAAATGGGAGTGTTACTTGTGCCAGAGCCAAGGCAAAACAAAAGAACCTCCGAGAAGCTGCTTGGCTCTTGGGTGAATGTGACCTACTCATTCATTCCTCCAAATATGAAATATGTCATGAGTGCCAATGTGTGACAAGCCCTGAGAGGGAGCCAGGCAATCCGTGGTGAACAGATCAAAGCCCCTGCCTGCAGGGAGTTTTCAATAAGTAAAGGGAGTCGCATCATTTTAGAGGCTGGGCTTGAATCCTGGCTCCAACACTTGCTGGGTGACCTTGGGAAAGTTATACAACTTCTCTGGCCCGTGGTTTTCTCCAGGGTCGGCTTCACCGGCCCTGTGTGACTATTCAGAAAGGCTCTGTGCTTCAGTTAATGCTCTACTGTGGCTGTCTTGACCTTCTTTAGAGCAGTTTAAACACTGGGGGCCGGGTACAGTGGCTCACGCCTGTAATCTCAGCACTTTGGGAGGCCAAGGCCAGCGGATCACTTGAGGTCTGGAGTTCAAGACCAGCCTGACCAACATGGTGAAACCCCCATCTCTACTAAAAATACAAAAATTAGCCAGGCGTGGTGGCATGCACCTGTAATCCCAGCTACTCAGGAGGCTGAGGCAGGAGAATTGCATGAACCTGGGAGGCGGAGGTGGCAGTGAGCTGAGATTGCACCACTGCACTCTAGTCTGGGTGACAGAGTGAGACTCTGTCTCAGAAAAAAAAAAAAAAATTTAAACATGTTTTTATTTTACTCTGAGTCCCTCAAGTTATGTAGCTGGATTTGGTTCCTTTTTTTTTTTTTTTTTTTTTTGAGACGGAGTCTCGCTCTGTCGCCCAGGCTGGAGTGCAGTGGCGCGATCTCGGCTCACTGAAAGCTCCGGCTCCCGGGTTCACGCCATTCTCCTGCCTTGGCCTCTCCGAGTAGCTGGGACTACAGGCGCCCGCCACCACGCCTGGCTAATTTTTTGTATTTTTAGTAGAGACGGGGTTTCACCGTGGTCTCGATCTCCTGACCTCAGGATCCGCCCACCTCGGCCTCCCAAAGTGCTGGGATTACAAGCGTGAGCCACCGCGCCCGGCCTTGGATTTGGTTTCTTGATTTGTGAAACAGGTAAAATAGTCCCTTCCTAGAAACAAAGTAGAATGGTGGTTGCCAGGGATTGGCTGTGGGGTGGGGAAGAAGGAAATGGGGAAATGGTATTCAAAAAATACAGAGTTTCAGTTTTGCAAGACAAAAAAGTCCTAGAGATCTGTTGCACAACAATGTCAATATACTTAATACTACTGAACTGTGCACTTAAAAATGGTTGTGAGAATAAGTTTTATGTTATGTGTAAAAAAATGATATGAAAGATAACAAAAGTATCTTCCTCATACAGCTGTTTTTGTTTTGTTTTGTTTTGTTTTTGAGACAAGATCTCGTTCTGTCACCCAGGCTGGAGTATAGTGGTGCAACCACGGCACACTGCAGCCTTGACCTCCTGGGCTCAGGTGATCCTCCCACCTCAGCCTCCCAAGTAGCTGGGACTACAGACTCATGCCACCACACCCAGCTAATTTTTTTTTTTAGTAAAGATGGGATCTCACTATGTTGCCCGGGCTGGTTTCAAACTCCTGAGTTCAAGCTATCCTCCCACCTGTGCTGAGATTACAGGCATGAGCCACGGTGCTCAGTCCTTCATAGAGTTTTTAAGGCAATTTAATGACCGTGCCTGGTACACAAGCACCACTTGGGGGTTGTTTGGGACATAAATTCATGTGGCATGTTTCTCTGAAGTGCTTCCAACTTGGTAAACCTAACACCAACAAAACAACAACTGCTTGCATTTACCATGCATTTTCTGTTCACCGTACCCTGAGCCAAACACTTTTTACTGCATTGAATTCTTAAATCCTCCCAGCAACACGTGAATCCATCCCAATATTATCCCCATTTTATAGATGATGCAATGAAGTTCAGACAGTTGAGGTCACACAGGAGCCATCATTTAAAATGGATGTGAGCTGGATGCAGTGGCTCATGCCTGTAATACCAGTGCTTTGGGATGCTGAGGTTAGAGGATTGCTTGACATCAGTTCAAGACCAGTCTGGGCAATAAGGTGAGATGCTGTCTCTATAACAACAACAACAACAAAAAGTTAAGTTATAAAAACAAAACTAAACCAGAGGCCAGGCACAGTGGCTCACACCTGTATTCCTAGCACTTTGGGAAGCCAAAGTGCTTGAGCCCAGGAGTTTGAGACCAGCCTGGGCAACAGTGAGACCCCGTTCCCACAAAAAATACAAAATTAGCTGGATGTGTTGGTGCATGTCTGTAGTCCCAGCTACTCGGGAGGCGGAGGTGGGAGGATCGCTTGAGCCCAGGAGGTGGAGGTTGCAATGAGCTGTGATCTTGCCACTGCACTCTAGCCTGGGTGACAGAGTGAGACTCTGTCTAAAACAAACAAACAAAACAACATCAAAACCTCCAAGAAAACGGGATGTGTCTTGCTGGGGAGAGCAGTGTCTCCCCCACTCCACTGACTCCATTTTACTGCGTGTGGCTAACATTTCCCGTGGAGAGCAGGAGCAGAGCTGGCTCTCTGTAAACAGGCCAACACATCCCCTTGCGACAGCGAGTCTCCTATTATCTTTGTTTTTATCTTGTCTCAGCTTTGAGATAAGATTCCTAGAAGGCACAGACCTTGTCTGCCTCACCTGTGTCTTCCTTAAGCTTGTGGCAGGGGTTGGGGAATTATTTGTGGGGCCCCAGAATGACTCTTGATAAGTGGTTCTGTCTGGCTTCTGCAGCAGTGACGAGCTTGATAGATTAAAGCAGAGTGCTGGCCTGGAATCTCCCCTCGCACTGCTGAGCCTCCCTGGATGAAGTGTACACGGGGAAGCCTTTGCTTACCTAGGTCATCTCTCAGGCTTTGTGAGTGATGCTGCCGGCAAATATCTGCCCCGCCCCCCTCTCCCCGACTCTGCAATCGGGGTTGCTGGTCCTATAGGCCTGGTGCCGTACTACAGGCTTAACAGGTACTATCTCACTTATCCTTGTGACGACCTGGTGAAGGAGGCCTGATTCTTCTCCCTGTTTTACAGAGGAAGAAACCCCGGGCTCACAGAAGGAAGCCTCAGGTTATATACCCCAGAGGTGGGTCCAGGGCCGCCACTAGTATTGATGGAGTCGGGGTTCAAACTCAGGGGTTCAAACTCAGGGGGTGAGCTCGCCCTCCCTGTTAGGTGCTCCTAATGGTATCGGTCACACCAGTGCCCATCTGTCACACCAGTGCACAGTAAGTCCTCACCTAATGTCATTCACAGGTTATTGGAAATTGTGACTTTAAGTGAAACAACACATAACAAAACCAGTTTTACCATAAGTTTATTGATATTAACAAGAGTTAAATTCCTATGGCATTTGGAATTGGTCACAAAAACATCACCAAACTTCTCAATAAAGACCAACACACTTCTCCTATTGAACATTGAAATGAATGTGAGCTATACATACTTTTAAGAAAGATTAAGAAAAACATGTAAGATTGGTATTTTCTTGTTTATTCCAGTTCAGAGTCTCGAGGGGCCTGAGCCTGTCCTGGCAGCTCAGGGTGCGTGATGCGACCCCATCCCCGCAAGATACATTCCATCACAAGGCACACTCACAGACACACTCATTCACATTGGGACCATGTAGATGCCCGATTCTCCGAACACGCACAGCTTTGCGATGTCGGAGGAAATCTAATGCGGTAACCCACGCAGATGCAGGGAGAATGTGCGAATTCCAGATAGTGGCCCCGGCTGGTGATTGAGTTATGGTGAAACCACTGATGTTGAATGAAACAATGTATTATTCAAGGACCTTCTTTTTTTTTTCTTTTTTGAGATGGAGTCTCCCTCTGTTGCCCAGACTGGAGTACAGTGGCGCGATCTGAGCTCACTGCGGCCTCCACTTTCCAGGTTCAAGCGATTCTCCTGCCTCAGCTCCTGAATAGCTGGGATTACAGGCACACGTCACCACACCTGGCTAATTTGTGTATTTTTAGTAGAGACGGGGTTTCACCATGTTGGCCAGGCTGGTTTGGAACTCCTGACCTCAGGCGATCCGCCCACCTCAGCCTCCCAAAGTGATGGGATTATAGGCGTGAGCCACTGTGCCTGGCCAGCAACAGCTTTAGAATGCAATAAGTGCTGGGAAGACAATAAAGCAGGGTAGTGAGATGGAGAGTGACGGGGAGGCAGAGAGCAAGGGTGACTTAACATTAGATGGTCAGAAAAGGCCTCCGTGAAGAGATGACATTTGACTTGACATTTGATTGACAAGAAAGAGTTAGCCGTGGGAAGTTCTAGGGGAAAAAGTTCTTGGTAGGGTGAACAGCAAGTGCTGAGGCCCTGAGGTTTGATCAAGAGAAATGTAGGCAGGCACAGTGGCTCACATCTGTAATCCCGGCACTTTGAGAGGCTGAGGTGGGAGGATCACTGGAGCTCAGGAGTTTGAGGCCAGCCTGGGCACATAGTGAGACCCTGTCTCTATAAAATAAAAACTGGCTGGGCGCGGTGGCTTATGCCTGTAATCCCAGCACTTTGGGAGGCCGAGGTGGGCAGATCATGAAGTCAGGAGATTGAGACCATCTTGGCTAACACAGTGAAACCCCATCTCTACTAAAAATACAAAAAATTAGCTGGGCGTGGTGGCAGGCACCTGTAGTCTCAGCTACTTGGGAGGCTGAGGCAGGAGAATGGCGTGAACATGGGAGGTGGAGCTTGCAGTAAGCTGAGATTGCACCACTGAACTCCAGCCTGGGCGACAGAGCGAGACTCCGTCTCAAAAAAAAAAAAAAAAAAAACACCTAAAAAGTTAACTGAGCATGTTAGTGCTTGCCTGTAGTCTCAGCTACTTGGGAGGCTGAGGTGGGAGGATCACTTGAGCCCCGGAGGTCGAGGCTGCAAGGAGCTTTGATCATGCCACTGCATTCCAGCCTGGGTAACAGAGTAAGACCCTGCCTCTAAAAAAAAGGGAGGCGGAGGGGAGAGTCAAAAGGCCAATGTGGCTGAATGAAGTGTGGTTATTGGGGTTGGGGCTGTGGGGAGTGGTAGGGCTTAGGCTTGACAGATGAGCAGGGGTCAGATAGTGTAAGATCATAAAAGACATGTGAATGAATTTAGATTTGAGAAGGGAATGTTCTAGAAGGGTATGAGAACTGAAGACATTCCCATTTTAATGTTCAGGATTCTCAGTATGGTTGGTACCATGGGTTCCTAAGTCCTTCAAGTTACAACTGAACTGTAATTATCATCAAGAGCATCCTGGGAGGTTCCAGGAACTTGCAGGGGCTCAGGAGAACATGGTGTTGCCAGGTGTGGTTTATTTAGAATGTAGAGATTGGGTGACATACACCATGACTCATAGCATCTTTGCCAGAGGCCACATGACCAGAGCTACAGCTTCAGCCAGGCGGGTAAGGATGATCCAAGGGGCAGGGGCAGCCGTTTCCTGCCAAAGCTCCTGGAACCTGTTCCACCTGTTGCTCAGGCTGGTGACATAGATTTATCAGGAATGGGTCAGAGGTTACCCTAATAATCTAGGCCTGCAACTTGGTTGAAAGCCCAGAAGAGGCTGGCAGCAGCAATCCTCCCCTGTGAATCAGGAAAAGGGAGACCAGGAGGTAAGGACATTCATATTTTAGCACTGACGCAATGCCAAGGCATGGAGATTTTTCCAAATACAGAGGCTGGAGATTCTGACTCAGCAGGTCTTTGAGGGAAGCCCAGGTGATTCTGATGCAGACCCAGGATGAAGAAGTACCACATTCGGCTGGGTGTGGTATTGCATGACTGTAGTGCCAGTTACTTGGGAGGCTGAGGCAGGAGGATGGCTTCAGCCCAGGAGTTTGAGGCTGCAGTGAGCTATGATTGCACCACAGGACTCTAGTCTGGTCAACAGAGCAAGACACTGGCTCTTTGCAATTTTTTTTTTTTTTTTTTTTGAGACAGGGTCTTGCTCTGTCACCCAGACTGGAGTACAAAGGTGTGATCTCAGCTCACCGCAACCTCCACCTCTTGGGTTCAAGTCATCCTCCTGCCTCAGCCTCCCAAGTAGCTAAGACCACAGGTGTGCACCACCATGCCCGGCTATATTTTTGTGTTTTCAGTAGAGAGGGAGTCCCACTATGTTGCCCAGGCTAGTCTTGAACTCCTGGGCTCCAGCTATTGGCCCTCCTTGGCCTTCCAAAGTGTTGGGATTACAGGCATGAGCCACTGCACCTGGCCTGACACTGACTCTTCAAAACAAAACAAAAACAAACCCCACATTATAGGTTCCACATGATTAGGTGCACAGATGCAGGCACCACATGGCCTTGGTTCAAATCCCAGCTCCACCACATACTCCATGAAGGGTACTCAGCAAATCATGTAAACTCACTGTGCCTTCATGTCCTCACCATCAAATGGAGCCGATAATCACAGGACCTCACTGATGGGCTGTGGCTGGGAATAAAGTACCTGAGCAGCAGTACCTGTACACTGTAAGTGCCACAAAAACATTGACCATCACTGTGCTATCTCATTGAACTTCTGCACAAGCCTGCGAGGAAAGGCTCATTGACATTCAGTTTTATAAATGAGAACTGAGGTGAAGCGACCCTTCCAAGGTCATGCTGACAGTGTTTTATTTGTCAACACACACAAAAACCAAAACCACACTCCATCTCGAATTGCTCAAATGATCTGGGATCTGATGGCCCATACCACCCGTTGCTCTGAAGACAGGGGGGTCGGAGAGTTGTGATCTTTCTCTTCCTTCCTTCCTTCCTTTCTTTCCTTCCTTCCTTCCTTCCTTCCTCCCTCCCTCCCTCCCTCCCTCCCTCCCTCCTTCCTTTCTTCCTTCCTTCCTTTCTTTTTTTTTGTTGTTGTTTTTTGACGGAGTTTTGCTCTTGTCGCCTAGGCTGAAGTGCAGTGACACAACCTCAACTCATTGCAACCTCCACCTTCTGGGTTCAAACAATTCTCCTGCCTCAGCCTCCCAAGTAGCTGGGATTACAGGTGTGAGCCACCGCGCCCAGCTGGGTTGTGACATTTCTGAAGGTGAAATGTGGCAGTTGAAGAGTGAGGCAAGCTGGGTGTGGTGGCTCACATCTGTAATCCCAGTGCTTTGGGAGGCTGAGGTGGGAAGATTGTTTGAGCCCAGGAGTTGGAGACCAGCTTGGGCAACACAGCAAGACCCCATTCCTAAAAAAAAAAAAAAAAAAAAAGAGTAAGGCAAAAATTCACTCCCATCCTGGATCAACCCTGTGCAGATAACAACTGTAAACTCTGGAAAAAATGTGACAGCCTGAAAGCACTGAAGAGTGAGCACAAGCAGGCAGGTGCTAGAGTGGTGCTGCCACTTGGGACAAGCTGGGTGAGTGCCTTGTTTTTGAGGGCAGGGCAAGTCTGTGCCAAGGTCTGGGAGTAGCCTAACTCCTGCAAGAAAACCTGGTTTTATGTGGAAAAACCAGAGGGCAGGGTATGCACAAACACAGTCTCTGGAGATCGAGGCAGGGGGAATCCTGGAAAAGAGAGATCCAGGGAAGGGGAGACCCCAGTTCTATATATGGGCCAGGCACAGTGCCTCATGCCTGTAATCCCAGCACTTTGGGAGGGCTGAGGCAGGTGGATCACTTGAGGTCAGGAGTTTAAGACCAGCCTGGCCAACATGGTGAAACCTTGTCTCTACTAAAAATACAAAAATCAGCCAAGCGTGATAGCACACGCCTGTAATCCCAGCTACTCGAGAGGCTGAGGTGGGAGAATCGCTGGAACCCGGAAAGTGGAGATTGCAGTGAGGTGAGATCACGCCACTGCACTCCAGCCTGGGTGACAAGAGCAAAACTCTCTCTCTCAAAAAAAAAAAAAAAAAAAAGAAAAAGGAATTAGATGGCATACTATTTGCTGTTGTGGAAAGGTGTCCAAGATATATATAGATAAGTGAAAAGCACAGTAAAAACCAATGTATGATATGCTACCAAAATTATGTCTGTCTGTCTGTCTATCTATCTATCTATCTATCTATCTATCTATCTATCATCTATCTATCATCTATCATCTATCTACCTGCAGTTGGCCTTTGAACAACATGGGTTTGAACTGCTTGAGTCCATGGATTTTTTTCAGTAAATATATTGGAACACGTTTAGGAGATTTGCAATAATTTGAAAAAACTTAGGCTAGGTGTGGTGGCTCATGTCTGTAATCCCAGCACTTTGGGAGGCCAAGGTGGGAGAATTGCTTGAGGCTGGGAGTTCAAGACCAGCCTGGGCAATAAATTGAGACCCTGTCTTTACAAAAAATTAAATGATTAGCTGGGCATGGTGGCGTGTGCCTGTAGTCCCAGCTGCTTGGGAGGCTGAGGTGGGAGGATCACTTGAGCCCAGGAGGTGAAGGTTGTAGTGAGCCGAGATCACACCACTGCACTCCAGGCTGGGTGACAGAGATCCTGCCTCCAAAAAAGAAAAAGAAAAAGAAAAAGAAAAAAGAAATTTGCAGACAGACTGCATAGCCTAGAAATATCGAAAAAAATTTAAAAAATAGGTATGTCATGAATGCATGAAATATATGTAGATGGTAGCCTATTTTGTCATTTACTACCATAAAATACCCTTGAAACAGTAAGACCAACTCCTCCTTTTCCTCCTCCTCTTCAGTCTACTCAGCATGAAGATCCTTTTTTTTTTAAAATAGATTATTCTTTTTCAAGACTCCTAGACCTGAAGCATTTTTTTTTCTTTTTTTTTAAAGACTTTTGGAGGGATGGAGATCTTTATGATAATCCACTTACACTTAATGAATAGTAAATAATTTTTCTCTTCCTTTTGATTTTCTTAATAATATTTTCTCTAGCTTACTATATTGTAAAAATATAGTATATGATATATTTACCATACAAAATATGTATTCATCAACTGTCTATGTTATTGATAAGATTTCTAGTCAACAGTGGGCTATTAGTATTAATAGTTAAGTTTTGGGGAAGTCAAAAGTTAATATTTGCATTTTCAACTGCATGGAGGGTTGGTGCCCCAAACCTTCATGTTGTCCAAGGGTCAACTGTATATAAATTATGTTTTGTTTATTTTTTTGAGACAGGGTCTGGCTCTATTGCCCAGGCTGGAGTGCAGTGGGGTGATCTCGGCTTACTGCAGCCTTGACCTCCTGGGTTCAAGTGATCCTCCCACCTCAGCCTCCCGAGTAGCTGGGACTAAAGGCATGCACCTTGGCATGTTCAGCTAATTTTTGCATTTTTAGTAGAGAGAGGTTTCACCATGTTGGCCAGGCTGGCCTTGAACTGCCGACCTTAAGTGATCCGCCCTCCTCGGCCTCCCGAAGTGCTGGGATTACAGCACCAGGCTTATTTTGTTCCTTTCTATCCCTTATATTTTCTTATAGTGGTTTTGCAGTTTCAGATCTTATGTTTAAATCTTCAATCCAGTTTTGAGTTCATTCTTGCATAAGGGGTGAGATAACGGTCTGTTTTCCTTCTGCCTGTGGATTTCCAGCTTTCGTTTCATTTGATTTGAAGCGACTTTAGCAAGTGGATGCTGTTGATGGCTGCCCCCTAGTGGACTCCCATGAGATTGTGTTTTCATGGTCTGCTCTTTTCTGCGGGAGGACCTCTGCTGGATACCAGCACCTGGCCTCCAGCAGAAGGTAAACGAATTAATACTCCCCAGTGTGGCAAGAGTTTAGATAAATGACATTCTCACCCCCGCAGCATGGACACACGCTCGGGGAACAAGATGAAGATCTGCCTTCAATATCACCGCTATGATTACAAGGCTGAACCGGCCATCAGAGAAGCACAACAGGACCAGGTGGGGTGGCTCACGCCTGAAATCCCAGCACACTGGAAGGCTGAAGCAGGAGGATCACTTGTGCCTAGGAGTTCGAGACTATCCTGAGCAACATAGGGAGACTCATCTCTACAAAAATTAAAAAATTAGCCAGGAATGGTGGCGTGTGCCTGTAGTCCCAGCTACTCAGGAGGCTGAGATGGGAAGATTGCTTGAGTCCAGGAGGTCAAGGCTGCAGTGAGCTATGATCACACCACTGCACTCCAGCCTGGGTGACAGAGCAAGTCCCTGTCTTAAAAAAAAAAAAAAAAAAGAGCCGGGAGCGGTAGTTCACGGCTGTAATCCCAGCACTTTGGGAGGCTGAGGCTGGTGGATCACCTGAGGTCAGGAGTTCAAGATCAGCCTGACCAACACAGTAAAACCTTGTTTCTAGTAAAAATACAAAAAAAATTAGCCAGGTATGGTGGTGGGCGCCTGTAATCCCAGCTACTGGGGAGGCTGAGGCAGGAGAATCACTTGAACCCAGAAGGCGGAAGTTGCAGTAGCTGAGATCACACCATTGCACTCCAGCCTGGGCGACAAGAGCAAAACTCCGTCAAAAAAAAAAAAAAAGAAAGCAAGAAAGAGAAGGCACAACAGGCTTTAGTCTAATAGTTCTTCAACCTTGAGGCTGCACAATCTTTTGTTGTGGGAGACTGTCCTTTGCGTTGTAGGATGTTTAACCACATGCTTGGGTCTTTACACACCGGATGCCAGGAGCATCCCTTCCCCCATTGTGACAACCCAAAATATCTCCACACATTGCCTATGGTCTCTTGGGGGGCCAAGTTGCCCGCCCCCCTTTTTTTAGATGGAGTCTTGCTTTGTCTCCCAGGCTGAAGTGCAGTGGTGTGATCTTGGCTCACTGCAAACTCCACCTCCCGGGTTCATCTGATTCTCCTGCCTCAGCCTCCTGAGTAGCTGGGATTACAGGTGTGCGCCACCATACCCAGCTAATTTTTGTATTTTTAGTAGGGACTGGGTTTCACCATGGTGGCCAGGCTGGTCTTGAATTCCTGACCTCAGGTGATACGCCCGCCTCAGCCTCCTAAAGTGCTGGGATTACAGGCATGAGCCACCACACATGGCCTTTTTTTTTTTTTTTTTAAATTTTTTGAGACAGGGTCTCACTCTGTCGTCCAGGCTGGAGTGCAGTGGTGCAATCACAGCTTACTACAGCCTCGATTTCCTGGATTCAAGTGATCCTCCCACTTCAGCCTCCTGAGTAGCTGGGACTACACGCATGTGTCACCATGCCCAGCTGATTTTTTAATTTTTATTTTTACTAGAGACAGGATCTTGCTGTGTTATCTGGGCTGGTCTTGAGCTCCTGAGCTCAAGCAATCTGCCCTCCTCAGCCTCCCAAAGGGCTGGGATTACAGCCATGAGCCACTGCGCCCGGCCAGCAGATTAGTCTTGGTGAAAGGGAGCCCATATTGTTGAGCTCTTAGCAAGCCTCCGTCTGTGCCACCATGGTTAGTGTATTCAAGGACCCACTGTGCCAACACAGTTACAGCTGGGTACACAATCTGGCGGGCCTCCGCTGGACCAGTCAGCCTGTCCGCCCAGTTGTTTAATGCTGTCTTTTGGCAGATACCCTCTGGGGGGCATTGACATGAGACTTGAAGATCCACACGGTTGGCACCTCTCCCACAAATCCATCTACATGCTTCTGCTTCAGGTTCTCCTGTCTTCCAATCTCACTCCTTCAAGGCTCCCTGCCAACCATTTAAGCTATTCACCACTGCCAAGAAGTCTGCATATACGCTCATGTCAGGCAACTTCTCTCTTCTCACAAAGTCGATGGCCGGGTATACCATCCAAAGCTTGTCCAGCCTTCCTAAGCTGCCCCTGCCTGGGAATCTAGTGTAGCAGCAGGACATTTTCAGCTCTCACCAACAGAGGAGACATCCCGTGCATAAACTTGGCTTGGGGTCTCTCCTTCTCCATCAACTGTACATAAGAAACCCTTGGCCGGGCACGGTGGCTCACACCTGTAATCCCAATACTTTGAGAGGCCAAGGTGGGCGGATCACGAGGTCAGGAGATTGAGACTATCCTGGCTAACAGGATGAAACTCTGCCTGTACTAAAAATAAAAAATAAAAAAATTAGCCAGGTGTGGTGGTGGGCGCCTGTAGTCCCAGCTACTCGGGAGGCTGAGGCAGGAGAAGGGTGTGAACCCGGGAGGTGGAGCTTGCAGTGAGCCGAGATCGCGCTACTGCACTCCAGCCTGGGCGACAGAGCGAGACTCCGTCTCAAAAAAAAAAAAAAAAAAAAAAAGAAACCCTTCATCAGGATGTAAGTATGAGCTGAGGAAGGGCATCAGAGCAATGAGGCAGGGAACATGTAGGTCTGGGTCACATCTTTCTATAACTTAATTGAACTTCGGACCTGCCCAGGACTGACCCTGAAGGTGCTGTTTCCACTGTACTATGGATTTCTGCTGTACTTTTCAAGCTAAAGACTTGATGGGTCTGACAATTACTGGCTTACGATAGGCGTCCCATGGTTAAGTACTCCATCTTTACTAGGGCCCAGTAGCATGCCAGGAGCTGCTTTTTCCAATGTTGAGGAGTTCTCTGTTGCAGATGGCATGGCCTCGCTCCAGAACCCTATAGGTATTTGTTGTAACTCTCTAGTGGGGCTTGCCAGAGATTCCACATGGTGTCATTTTCCACCCCAGATAACTCTATGCCTTGGGACCTGCCATGCTGCATGGCCCAAGTTGCAGAACCATTTGTACTGCAGCTGAAACCTACTACAAAGCTCTATTTCACTCTACTACTTCAAAACTAATATATATTTTTTCTGAGTTAGCAAGAAGCAGGAGCCCAAGGAATGGTATGAGCTGTCTCTAAAACACCAAGACCTTGCTAATGATAGGTTTTTCTTTTTTTCTTTTTTTTTCTTCTGAGACGGAGTCTCGTTCTGTCACCAGGCTGGAGTTCAGTGGAGGGATCTTGGCTCACTGCAACTTCCGCCTCCCTGGCTCAAGCAATTCTCCTGCCTCAGCCTCCCGAGTAGCTGGGACTACAGGCATGTCCCACTACGCCCAGCTAATTTTTGTATTTTTAATAGAGACGGGGTTTCACCATGTTGGCCGGGCTGGTCTCAATCTCCTGACCTCGTGATCTGCCCGCCTCGGCCTCCCAAAGTTCTGGGATTACAGGTGTAAGCCACTGTGTCCAGCCAATGCTAGGTTTTTCATAGTGATAGTAAATGCATGGTGCAGGCCTGGCACGGGGGCACATGCCTGTAATCCCAGCACTTTGGGAGGCTGAGGTGGACAGATCACCTGAGGTTAGGTGAGACCAGCCTGGCCAACATGGTGAAACCCCATCTCTACTAAAAATACAAAATTAGCTGGGCGCACTGGTGCACACCTGTTATCCCAGCTACCCAGGTCGCTGAGGCAGGAGAATCACTTGAACCGGGGAGGGGGAGGTTGCAGTGAGCTTAGACTCTGTCAAACAAAACAAAACAAAACAAAACAAGTAAGTGCATGGTCCAATATTCTTTCCTCTGTCCTGGAGGAGACGCCTTTCTATGCCCCAGACCACTAGGCTGCAAGGAGAACTTCACCAACGTGACAGGTTCCTGGATCTTTGTAGGATTTATCTACCATCCTGTGGCACACCAGAATGTTCAGGTATCTTCCACTTCCTGCTCACCAGGTCTGATTGACATGGCGTCATCAGTATAGTGGACCTGAGGGATGTTCTGTGGGAGGCCCAGAAGATCAAGGCCCCTTGGGACTACGTTGTGACAGACAGCAGAAGAATTACTATAGCTCTGGGCTAGACCTCAAATGTGTACAACTGTCTGTCCCAAGTGAATTGAACTGCTTGAGATTTGCCTATCTGATACGGATTGAAAAGAACTCATCTCGCTGGGCACAGTGGCTCATGCCTATAATCCCAGCACTTTTGGAGGCTGAGGTGGGAAGACTGCTTGAGGGCAAGAGTGTGAGACCAGCCTGGGCAGCATGGCAAGACCCCATCTCTACAAAATAAAATAAAATAAAAAGATGAGCCACACGTGGTGGTGTGTGCCTGTAGTCCCAGCTACTCAGGAGGGAGGATCACTTGAGCCTGGGAGGTTGAGGCTGCAGTGAGTCGTGATCATGCCACTGTACTCTAGCCTTGCTGACAAAGCCAGACCTTGTCTCAAAAAAGAATTTTAAAAAAGAATAGAACTCATCCGCCAGATCAACAGCTGCTTGTTCAGTTCAGGGGCTGTGTTGATTTGCCCTGGTGAAGATTTCCAAAGAGCAAGAGGCAGATGCTGAAGATTTTGATTAGGGGAGTGATATAATTACATTTGCATTGTAAAGGGCCACTTGGGATTCCGTGTGGGGAAGTGATTGGAGAAGAGGGCAAGAATAGATGCAGTAAGACCTCATATTTTCTGTTCTTCACAAATTTGCACCCAGGTAGCTTGGCTGGCAGAGGATGAGGCTCTGAAAACACACACACAGACACACACACGTGTGCATTTGGAGTTGTTGGTCTGGTGGGCTTAGCTCTATTCACTAAGGTGAGGGAATAGGAGCTAGGATTGATCTGATGCATCTTTTAAGGTGAATAACATGAGCTGTTGTAATGAGTGGTCTCCCCAAAGCTCAGTGTTCTACACAATAAAAATGTATTTCTTACAACGTAATAGAATGCAGGTCATTCAGGGACCACTGCTATGAACTGAATTGTGCTCTCCTCGCCCCAATTCATATGTTGAAGCCCTGACCCCCAACGTGATGGAATTTAGAGATGGCGCCTTTGGGAGCTAATTAGATTTAGAGGAAGTCACCATGGTAGCGTCTTCATGATGGGAGTAGTGTTCTTATAAGAAAAGATGCTAGAGCAGGCACCAGTGCTCTCTCTCTGTCTGCCAATGTGAGAACAGAGTGAGAAGGTGGCTGCCAGCCAGCCAGGGAGAGGGCCCTCCCCAGAACCTGACATGCTGACCCCCTGATCTCATACTTTTTCTTTCTTTTTTTTCTTTTCTTTTTTTTTTTTTTTTTTTTTGAGACAGAGTCTCACTCTGTCACCCAGGCTGGAGCGCAGTAGTGCCATCTTGGCTCACTGCAACCTCTGCCTCCTGGGTTCAAGCGATTCTCCTGCTTCAGTCTCCTGAATAGCTGGGATTACAGGCACGCATCACCATGCCGACTAATTTTTGTATTTTTAATTAGAGACAAGGTCTCACCATGTTGGCCAGGCTGGTCTCGAAATCCTGACCTTAGGTGATCCACCCGCTTTGGCCTCCCAAAGTGCTGAGATTATAGGCTTGAGCCACCATGTCCTGATCTCATGCTTTCAACTTCCAGGACTGTGAGAAAATAAATCTCTGTTGTTGAAGCCACCTAGTTGATGGTGTTTTGTTATGGCAGCCTGAGTTGACTAGTACAGATCTCATTTAGGACCTTGAATTTTTCTAATCAACTGGGAGATGGGGAAAAACAATGGAAGACAGCATGTAGGAGGTTTCACTGGGCCAGTCTTGGAAGTGATGCCTTGCTTATGCTCAGTTTATTGGCCAGACTCAGTCACATGACTACTCCTAACTGCAAGGGAGGCTGGGAAATATAGTCCAGTTGTGTGCTGAGGAAGAAGAAGAAATGGGCTGGGTAAGAACCTGAAGAATGTCTGCCACAACTTGAGAACCAGGAAACAAAACACAGTAGTGCTAAACATACCTTGTCATGTCCCAGTAGTCCCATGGAGCCAGGCTATCTTCCAATGGAAGGAGGAATTGTCTGAGTTATTATAAATGTCTTGTTTACCAACATCTTGTCTTTACCAACAAGACCATACTAATGTCTTGTTTCCCATCAAAAGGTGGCCGTCTCTGCCAGGTCACTCAGGCAGGTGGAGCAGGTCACTGGGGAATCCAGGAGGTGACATTTGGAGACCCTGGCAGGAAGGTAGATGGGTAAATAGGTTGTCAGAGGTGATATGGCCCCAGGCATCCAGGCTGGGGTCCAAGGGTGAGATTCTGATTCCTGAGTTACAGAGAGGGAATATTAAACTAGGCAAGATTCTACGTGTATGCAGGTGGCCCAGCCTAGAATTTAGGCAGAGAGAGGAGAGAAAAGTCCAACTTTAAAAGTAATGGCAAAAACCGCAACTACTTTTGCAGCAACCTAATAAATCTGAAGTCCAAGGTCAGGAGTTGACTAGAAGCCTGGATTACTGGATGCAGAGCCTCACACTGTTGGGTTCAGAACTCCTGATCTCCACCTGTCTAAAGCTATCTAAGGTCTTTATTGGTCTCTCAAATGGAGTGGGATAATAGTGGAAACTTGTTATTTTTCCTTGAGCAGCACCTGTTTTCATTTTTTTTTTCTGCTTTAAGAACTTTTTTTTTCTTTGATGAGCTATTCCTCACTGACTCTCAGTCCATGCAGCTTTAGCGGTGCTGAGCACAGTCCGCTGGTTCCAGGGTTAGGAGTGGGGCCCAATCCTGGCCAGTCACAGTCACTGCCATGGTCCACGGATGGACCCATGACTCCGCTGGAACCTGTAAGAGTCAAGCATGTCATGAGAGAATGTGAACCAGAAGAAGAAGAAGAGTCAGGTGTGGAATTTTTGCTGGAATCATTGGGCAAAAGTCACCTTTCTAAGCCAGTTATTTCAGTACAGCATTTTTCTTTTTCTTTTTTTTAGACCTGTCAGCAGGAAGTATGTACAGCATATTTCATTTTTTTTTTGTACTGCTACCCCACAGGCAGTGTGCCCAGAGTAGGCTGTATAGCATATTTTAAATTGTGAGTTGTGACCCATTAATGGCTTGTTATACAATTTAGTAATTATAATCAACATTTGGCCAAGCGCGGTGGCTCATGCCTGTAATCCCCGCACTTTGGGAGGCCAAGGCGAATGGATCACTTAAGGTCAGGAATTTGAGACCAGCCTGGCCAACATGGTGAAACTCCCTCTCTACTAAAAACTACAAAATTTAGCCAGGCGTGGTGGTGAGCACCTGAAATCCCAGCTACTTGGGAGGCTGAGGTAGGAGAATCGCTTGAACCCAGGAGGCAGAGGTTGCAGTGAGCCAAGATTGTGCCAATGCACCCCAGCCTGGGCGACAGAGTGAGACCCTGCCTCAAAAAAATAATAATAATAAAAAATACAATTTAAAAATCAACATTTAACAAACAATGCAGTATAGAGTAGAACTAACAGGGTGCATCATATATAGTAAGGATAAATATTGTTTTGGGAAATTTATATTTACATGAATGTATACTGAGTCATGATGTAAATGACATCATAGGTTGAGTTGCAATGGAAATGATTTGAAAGACAAAAGACACATCTCTTGGTGGACATAGTGGTTGACTCTCTAAAATTCATTACCCCCAGATAATTATCTTAAGTTAATCATAATAATCCATTTTCTTAGCAGTGACTAGTTCAAGGGTGGACAAGTTAAAATCAATTTGGGCCAAGAGGTGCAAAGAAAGTCTTGCTAGGAGCTTCTGAAAAGGATGCTTTAAAACATTTAAGCCAGATTGAGGATGAAGCTGGTGCCATGAATGGGCAGAGTAAAGAGACAGAATGAAGATTCATCTTGGTGCAGATGAATCAACTGAGCTGAAAGCCCAGCCCACCTCTGGACTCTGTCTCTGGGTGCTGTCTGTCTTGTTGAGTCAGCTTTTTGGTTATGAGTCTCCAAAAAGCATCTTAACTGGTAGAGGTATCATAGGATGTAGACTTGGGGCTGCTTGGGGTCATCTGTGCCACTTCATAGGGACAGCCTGCCTTCCATAGAAGCCAGCACAGAAAAACTGAACTAAGGGGTTTAAAAGGACACATTCCCAAAGCTACTTTTTTGGACACCCAATCCAGTAGTGCCTGGCATATTCAGTAACTTGAGCCTATAAACCCACCCTCTCTATTTTTAAGCCAATTTGTACTGAGGTTCTGCAACTTGGAACCAAGGAGTCCTGATTTTCTTTTTCTTTTTCTTTTTCTCCTTCTCTTCCTTCTCTTCCTTTCCTTCCTTTCTTTCTTTCTTTCTTCTTTCTTTCTTTCTTTCCTTTCTTTCTTCTTTCTTTCTTTCTTTCTTTCTTTCTTTCTTTCTTTCTTTCTTTCTTTCTTTCTTCTTTCTTTCCTTTCTCTTTCTCTCTCTCTCTTTCTTTCTTTCTTTCTCTCTTTCTTTCTCTCTTTTTTCTTTCTTTCCTTTCTCTTTCTTTCTTTCTTCTTTCTTTCTTCCTTTCCTTTCCTTTCCTTTCCTTTCCTTTCCTTTCCTTTCCTTTCCTTTCCTTTCCTTTCCTTTCTCTCTTTCTCTCTTTCTTTCTTCTTTTCTGAGACAGAGTTTTGCTCTGTCACCCAGGTTGGAGTGCAATGGCACAATCTCAGCTCACTTCAACCTCTGCCTCCTGGGTTCAAGCAATTCTCCTGCCTCGCCCTCCTGAGTAGCCGGGACCACAGAAACACGCCACCACGCCTGGCTAATTTTTGTATTTTTAGTAGAGATGGGATTTCACCGTGTTGGCCAGGCTGTTCTCAAACTCCTGACCTCAGGTGAACTGCCTGCCTCAGCCTTCTAAAGTGCTGGGATTACAGGTGTGAGCCACTGCACTGGGCCCAAAGAGTCCTGACTCATAAGCTTGAGCTGGAATGTGAGACAGTGAAACTGCTCCCGCTCTGGGATGTAAAGAGTAGAAAAAAAAACAGGAAACCAAGCAGGCTGTAATGGAAATGCTCTGACTTGACTTGGCAATTTGTTGGCACATACGATTGGCAGAAAAATCACTTAAAGATCTGCTGTTGAAACAAACTAGAGTTGGCTCAGAGCCAGGTACCATAACATAAGAATCAGGTAGGCTGAGCATGGTGGCATATGCCTGTAATCCCAGCACTCCGAGAGGCCAAGGCAGGAGGATCACTTGAGGCCAGGAGTTCGAGACCAGCCTGGGCAACATCGTGAGGCCCTATCTCTACAAAAAATAATTTAAATAAGTTAGTGAGGCATGGTGGTGCACAAATGTAGTCTCAGCTACTTGGGAAGCTGAGGTGGGAGAATCACTTGAGCCCAGGAGGTCAAGGTTGCAGTGAGCTACAATTGTGCCACTGCACTCTAGCCTGGGTGATAGGGCAAGATCCTATTTCAAAAAAAAAAAAAGAATCTGATGGACTTAGGTGATATATGGGGTGGCATAGCAAGACAGTCAGTGCCCCACCCAAATCCTCACGCACTCGCACTCACTGTCCATTTTCATGCTGACTGCATCCTGCTATGAGCAGTTGCATCTGTCAGCCCGAGTACTTTCTCTTAGACTATGAGTGCTGGGGAGCTAATGTTCTGGAAGCAGCCATTGACAACACGGATAGGCAGTGAAAGATAAACACCCCACTCCTTGTTCCTCAGCAGGGAAGCATCACCCTGAGAGAGTTTATTTTATTTTTATTTATTTATTTTTAGACAAGGTCTTGTTCTGTGGCCCAGGCTGGAGTACAGTGGTGTAATCACAGCTCACTGCAATCTTGACCTCCTGGGCTCAAGCGATCCTCCCACCTCAGCCTCTAGAGTAGATGGGACTACAGGTGAGTGCCACTACACCAGCCTTATTTCTTCATTTTTTTTGGTAGAGATGAGGGCTCTCTATGTTGCCCAAGCTGGACTTGAACTCCTGGACCCAAGGGATCCACCCGTTTAGGCTTCCCCAAGTGCTGGGATTACAGGTGTGAGCCATCACACTTAGCTTGAGAGTGTTTTTTTTTTTTTTCTTGAGACAGAGTCCTGCACTGTTGCCCTGGCTGGAGTGCAATGGTGCAATCTCCGCTCACTGCAACCTCTGTCTCCCGGGTTCAAGTGATTCTCCTGCCTCAGCCTCCCAAGTAGCTGGGACTACAGGCACACACCACCACGCCTGGCTAAATCTTTGTATTTTTAGTAGAGATGGTGTTTCACTATGTTGACCAGGCTGGTCTCAAACTCCTGACTTTGTGATCCGCCCACCTCGGCCTCCCAAAGTGCTGGGATTACAGGCATGAGAGAGTGTTCTAAACTGTCTCAGATGTACCCAGTGGGATCAGACCCAGTTCCCCACAGCAGTAACCTACTTAGTCAAGTGCCCTTTCTTTGTGTCTTTCCCTCCCCTGTCTTACTTCCTGTTAGGGACTGAACTGTGTGCTCCCCTCCCAATTCACATGCTGAAGTCTCAACCCCCAGTGCCTCAGAACGTGACTGCATTTGGAAATAGGGCTTTTCAAGAGGTGATTAAGCTAAAATGAGGCTGTAAGGGTGGGCCCTAATCCAACCCGACTGTCGTACTTAACAGAGGAGATTAGGACACAGAGAGTCACCAGGCACGTGCCTGCACAGGCAGACAACCATGTGAAAAGGCAGCAGGTCAGCCACCTGCAGCCAAGGAGAGAGGCCTCCGAGGAAACTAACCCTGCCGGCACTTTGATCTTGAACTTCCAGCCTCCAGAACTGTGAGAAAGTATATTCCTGTTGTTTAAGCCACCCAGTCTATGACATTTTGTTTTGGCAGCTTTAGCAGACTTGTATACTCCCCCATTCCCCCACAGTGCTTCCTGGGGTCAATTCTCAGACAAATGATTTGCACTTAAATCCTTATCTCAGGGGCCAGGTGCAAGGGGGCTCACGCCTGTAATCCCAGCACTTTGGGAAGCCGAGGTGGGCAGATCACCTGAGGTCAGGAGTTCGAGAGCAGCCTGACCAACATAGTGAAACATCGTCTCTACTAAAATTACAAAATGTAGCTGGGTGTGGCGGCACATGCCTGTAGTCCCAGCTACTCAGGAGTCTGAGGCAGGAGAATCCCTTGAACCCGGGAGGCAGAGGTTGCAGTGAACTGAGATCGTGCCACTGCACTACAGCCTGGGTGACAGACTTCGTCTAAAAAAAAAAATTATCTCAGGAACCCAACTCACAGACCAACAATGCATACGTAAGTACATGGAACCACATGGAACTTTGTAGATCAAACAACAGTGCCCAGAAGTCAAGGACAAAGTATTATAGTGCAGTGGTTAAAAGTGTGAGATTACATGGTGGTTTGTGCCTATAGTTCCAGCTACGTGAGAGGCTGAGACAGGAGGATTGGTTGAGGCCAAGAGTCTGAGGCTGCAGTGAGCTATGATTGTGCCACTGCACTCTAGTCTCGGCAATAGAGCAAGATCCTATCCTTAAGATAAAAATTAAGGGAAAAGAAAAGAGGGCTCAGTGACTCATGCCTGTGATCCCAGCACTTTGGAAGGCCAAGATGGGAGGGTTGTTTGAGCCCAGGAGTTCGAGACCAGCCTGGGCCACACAGTGAAACTCCATCTTTACAGAACATTTAAAAAAAAAGAAAAATAAAAAAGATTAGCCAGGCATGGTGGTGTGTGCCTATAGTCTCAACTTCTTGGAAGGCTGAGGTGGGTGGATCACTTGAGCCTGGGAGATTGAGGCTGCAGTGAGTCATAATTGTGCCACTGCACTCCAGCTTGGGTGACAGAGCAAGACCTTGTCTAATAAAAAAAAAAAAAAAAGAAAGAAAGAAAAAAGAAAAGAAAAAGAAAAGGTGAAATTTGGAGTTAGGCAGAACTGGACTCAGGCTCTAGATCTGTGGATTGAGTAAAAGAAAATTAAGCCCTAGTATCCCCATCTTTGCTGAATTTCTAGTCCAGGTAAGAAGACCAGGCCGGGTGCAGTGGCTCACAAATGTAATCTCAGTACTTTGGGACACCTGAGGCAGCTGGATCACTTGAGGTCAGGAGATTGAGACCAGCCTGGCCAACATGGTGAAATCCTGTCTGTACTAAAAATATAAAAATTAGCCGGGCATGGTAGCGGGTGCCTGTAGTCCCAGCTACTTGGGAGGCTGAGGCACGAGAATCACTTGAACCCAGGAGGCAGAGGTTGCAGTGAGCTGAGATCACACCACAGCACTCCAGCTTGGGTGACAGAGCAAGAGTCTCTCTCAAAAAAAACAAAAATAACAACAACAACAACAACAAACAAACAAACCAAAAACCAGCCACCCAGAAAATGAGCTGGCATTCCTAGTGTCATAGCAAAAAGATCATTTGCCTGGGCAACAGGGACCTCAGTTCTGGTAGCAACTGACTAATCTCCAAGCTTTTTGAGGGCAAGGTAGGGATCTTGTGTGTTTTGCTTTCAATTTATTTCCAGTGTCCAGCGCTGTGCTGAAGACTGAGTGGTAAATTAGCATTGAATGAAGGACGGAGTATGACTTTGGGCTAGGCTGTTTAGCACTGCAGCTTCTAGGTGTGAGAAGTGGGTGTAATAACCTTTGTCACAGGATGTGTGTGTTGTTTCAGTGATGTAAGGGAAGGGCTTTATCCACTGGGTCACCTGTCTGGATGCAACAGGATGGTTTTCTCCAGCCAGGCGCTGTGCCTTGTGGATAAACAAGAAGGCTCTGAGGCCAGACAGGGTTGGGAGACCCCAACCCTGCCACTTAAAATCTGTGTGGACTTCAATGAGGTGCTTAAATTCAGCATCTAGTAAGCTCTCAATAAAAGCTACTCAATAAAGCGTCCTGCCAGGGCGGGGACTTCGCTTTGCCACATTTGAGCATCTCCCGCCAGCTTTGTACTGTTTTCCGTTTGCCCACTAGGGGTCAGGCTAACCCCAAAGTTCAAAGCTCCTAAACCCAGCTCAAAACACCATTTCTAAAGGGTCCAAGCAGGGCGCGGTGGCTCACGCCTGTAATCTCAGCACTTTGGGAGGCTGAGGCGGAAAGATCATTGGAGCCCAGGAGTTCCAGACCAGCATGAGCAACAAAGTGAGACCCCCAAAATACGAAAAAATTAGCCAGCAGTTGTGACGAGGGCCTATTGTCCCAGCTACTTGAGAGGCTAAGCTGGGAGGATTGCTTGAGCCCTGGAGGTTTAGGCTGGCTGCAGTGAGCCATGATTGTGCTGCTTCACTCCAGCCTGGGAAACAGAGCGAGACCCAGCCTGAAAAAAGTGTCGGGAGGGGAAGATGACTTAACCTGTGAAACGGCGCCGGTCACACACACACATTTTCCAAGGCTGCTCTCTGCCCTTCTCAACCAACCCTCGGATTTTATCACTAGACTAAGAGAATGGAGATTTTTATTGAGGGCAAATTTATTGAGTTACTTCTGAGAAATCATCAGGGAACAAAGGACACAAAAGAAAGGGAAAGCTGGAGGTAATAATAACAATTTCTGAGTACTGACGATGTTTTGGGAACTTAAATAATTTTACATTTATTAACTGATTTCATGATTGTAACACTCTATGGGGTAGGTATAGTTTCATGTTACAGATGAAAAGCCGGCACGGGGATGTAGCTCTGGGCTCTTAATCACAGTGTGACGCTGAGATTAGCAAGAGCCTGAATGCCATTAGGAACCAGCTGATTTATTTCAGGCCTAGGATCTATGAAATACAAAAGTCTTTGAGCATTTCCCAGGTGCAGATATTTTTTGTTGTTGTTGTTGTTTGTTGTTTTGAGATGGAGTCTCGCTCCGTTGCCCAGGCTGGAGTGCAGTAGGATGCTCTTGACCCACTGTAACCTCCACCTCCTGGGTTCAGGTGATTCTCCTTCCTCAGATTCCTTAGTAGCTAGGACTATATGTATGTGCAACCATGCCCGGCTAATTTTTGTGTTTTTAGTAGAGACAAGATTTTGCCATGTTGGACAGACTGGTCTTGAAGTCCTGCCCTCAAGTGATCTGCCTGCCTCGGCCTCCCAAAGTGCTGGGATTACAGACGTGAGCCACCGTGCCCGGCCCCCAGGTGCAGATGTTTTTGGTCTTTGAGACACATCTTTTGGGTTTGTTGAACCAGGGAGAAAACTCTCCACCTCCCTCCTTCATTTATCTCTGTCTGTGGCTCTTTGGGGGTTACATAGACATGGGTTCAAATCTTGACACGGCTGTTTGCCAGCCGTGTGGCCTGGGTAAGCATGTACTTTGCTGAGCCCCAGTTTCATCTACTGTAAAATGTAGAATTTTTCTCACAGGCCACTCTTCAATCTCTCTGACTCCTCTTCTGTCTCCTCTGGAATGTGAGTTCCTAGAGGAAAGTTTCCTTCTTGGCCAGGCACAGTGGCTCACGTCTGTCATCCTAGCACTTTGGGAGGCTGAGATGGGAGGATCACTTGAGCCCAGGAGTTCGAGACCAGCCTGGGCAACATAGTAAGGCCCTGTATCTGCAAAAATTAAAAAATTAGCCATATGAGGTGGCATGCACGTGTAGTCCCAGCTACTCAGGAGACTGAGGCAGGAGGCTGACTGAGCCCAGGAGTTTAAGCCTACAGTAAGTTATGATTGCGCCACTGCACTCCAGCCTGAGAGACTCTGTCTGGAAAGAAAAAAGAAAGAAAGAAAGAAAGAAAGAAAGAAAGAAAGAAAGGAAGGAAAGAAAGGAGGGAGGGAGGGAGGGAGGGAGGGAGGGAGGGAGGGAGGGAGGGAAGGAAGGAAGGAAGGAAGGACGGAAGGAAGGAAGGAAAATTCTAGTATCCAGAACAGCCTGGCATATGTTAGATGCTTAAGAAATAAATGCTGATGGCTGCCTGATGCTTCCCACTGAATGTCCCTTAAAGCGTAAGCCTATATTCCCATTGAAAGTGCAGAACTTCAATCATTTGCTAATGACTGTCAAGCAGCCATTCATTCATGGATGCATGCGTTCATTCCTGAACACTTGTGCATTAGAGGCTGGGCATGGTGACCCACACCTGTTATCTCAGCAGTTTGGGAGGCTGAAGCAGGCGGATCATTTGAGGTCAGGAGTTCCAGACCAGCCTGGCCAACATGGCAAAACCCCGTCTCTACTAAAAATACAAAAATTAGCTGGGCGTGCTGGCAGATGCCTGTAATCCCGGCTACTTGGGAGGCTGAGGTAGGAGAATCACTTGAACCTGGGAGCTGGAGGTTGCAGTAAGCTGAGATTGCACCACTGTACTCCAGCCTGGGTGACAGAGCTAAACTCCGTCTCAGAAAAAAAAAAAAAAGTAGGAACCTGCTCTCAAGAACTTCAAGTCCAGCATGAGACAAGCTGGCCATTACGGAGTTCCAGCCTCAACAGTCCCACCCTTGGCTGGCCCCACCAATCGTGTGCGTTTTCTGTGTATTTGATCCTTGCCCACTTAGAAGTAGAACTCGCTGGGCCAGGTGCAGTGGCTCACGCCTGTAATCCCAGCACTTTGGGAGGCCGAGGCGGGCAGAACACGAGGTCAGCAGATCGAGACCATTCTGGCTAACATGGTGAAATCCTCCACTAAAAATACAAAAAATTAGCCGGGCATGGTGGCGGGTGCCTGTAGTCTCAGCTACTTGGGAGGCTGAGGCAGGAGAATGGCATGAACCTGGGAGGCAGAGTTTGCAATGAGCCGAGATTGCGCCACTGCACTCCAGCCTGGGTGACAGAGTGAGACTCCATCTCAAAAAAAAAAAAAAAAAAAAAAGAAGTGGAACTCGCTGTGGCCATGCCATGCTCTTCTCTTTTGCTCTTCTGGATTGCTTGAGCCCAGGATGTCGAGTCCAGTCTGGGCAACATAGGGAGACCCCATCTCTTAATAAACAAAAAACACCAGCCTGGGCAACATGGTAAAACCCTGTCTCTACTAAAAATACAAAAATTAGCTGGTCACGGTGGTGTACGCTTGTAGTCTCGGCTGCTGGGGAGGCTGAGGCAAAAGAATCACTTGAACCCAGGAGGCAGAGGTTGCAGTGAGCCGAGATCAAGCCACTGCACTCCAGCCTGGGAGGTCTGGGTCACATTCTTGGACAGACTGAGGATCAGGTGCTGTATCAGTCCATTATCACACTGCCATTAGAAAAACCTGAAACTGAGTAATTTATAAAGAAAAGAGTTTTGATTGTCTCATGGTTCTGCGGGCTCTACAAGAAGCATGGCTGAGGAGGCCTCAGGAAACTTACAGTCGTGGAAGAAGGGGAAGCAGGCACATCTTACATGGCTGGAGTAGGAGGAGGAGAGAGAAGTGGGAAGTGATACATTTTAAACAACCAGATTTCATGCTGGGCGCGGTGGCTCATGCCTATAATCCCAGCACTTTGGGAGGCCAAGGCAGGCGGATCACCTGAAGTCAGGAGTTCAAGACCAGCCTGGCCAACATGGTGAAACGCTGTCTCTACAAAAATACAGTCACACACAAAAATTAGCTGGATGTAGTGGTGGATGCCTGTAATCCCTGCTATTCAGGAGGCTGAGGCAAGAGAATCGCTTGAACCCAGGAGGCAGAGTTTGCAGTGAGCTGAGATCATGCCACTGCACTCTAGCCTGGGTGATAGAGCAAGACTCTGTCTCAACAAAACAAAACAAAACAAAACCAAAATAAACAACCAGATCTCATGAGCACTCACAAGCAGCACCAAGGCGGAAATCCACCCCCATGATCCAATCACCTCCCACCAGGCCCTGCCTCCAATTTTGGGGATTACGATTTGGCATGAGATTTGGGTGGGGACATGGACCCAAACCATTTCAGGGGCATAAATGAAGACTCCTGGGGCTAAATATGGTGGATCATGCTTGTAATCCCATCACTTTGGGAGGCTGAGGAGGATGGATCGCTTGAGTCCAGGAGTTCGAGACCAGCCTGGAAAACATAGTGGGACACCATCTCTACAAAAAGTAAAAAAATAAAAAATTATCCAGGCATGGTGGTGCACACCTGTAGTCCCAGCTACTTGAGAGGCTAAGGTGGGGGGATGGCTTGATCCCAAGAGGTTGAGGCTGCAGTGAGCCAAGGTGGTACCACTGCACTCCAACCTGGGTGGCAGAGAAGACCCTGACTCAAAACAACAACAACATCACGAAACAAAACAAAACAAAAACTCCAGTTTCCTCTTATATGGTTGTAGCAGGAAGAAGTGGGGGAGGAGGTGTGTGTGTGTGTTTAAATCTTTTTTTTTTGGCAAGCACACATGTGCACAACCCAATATACACATCACGCTTGCTTCTCTTTTCTTGGGGTAAGCCCCAGCATGACCAACCTCAGGCAAGTCTATTCTTCTCTCTGGACCTCATTTTCCTTATCTGCTCAGTGAGGCTGATGGATACAGTGCTTTCCAAGATAGCTTTTCACAATAACATGTTCTCAACCAGTGTGCAGGTATTCCCCTCCTAGGGAGACATTTCTTGCATCTTCCACACACGTGGCCCTGCACGCACACACAGACACAGAGCTGCGGAGTGTGCACATCTATTCCACACTCTGTCCCTGCAAGTCTTCCTGCCCTGGACTATCTGGACTAGTAAGGAATGAAACAAGAAACAGAGGGTCCAGGTCATGGTGGTGAGGGTGAGGGAGGCAGTGTCCCAAAGGCCTGTTTTCACCCTTAGGAGATTCTGGGGCAGGAGGTCTGGGTCACATTCTTGGACAGATGCTGGAGGCCAGCGCTGCCCTAGTCTATGATTGAGGCCAGGCACTCTTTGAACTGATGGATATGGGGAAGCAGTACTTTTGAGCCCTCTCTAGACCCAGCTTTACCCCTACAAGCTCTGCAAATCACTTCTTAGTATTTAACTTTCTTTTTTTAAATTTAGAGATCAGGTGTATCAGTCCGTTCTCACACTGCTATAAAGAAATAACTGAGACTGGGTAATTCATAAAGAAAAAAGGTTTCATTGGCTCATGGTTCTGCAGGCTTTATAGGAAGCATGGCTGGGGAGGCTTCAGGAAACTTACAATCATGGTGGAAGGCAAAGGGGAAGCAGTTTCCTCTATGTGGTTGGAGCAGGAGGAAGTAGGGGAAGAAGTGCGACACAATTTTAAATGAGCAGATCTAGTGGTAACTCACTATCATGAGAACGGCACCCAATGGGAAATCCCCTCCCATGATCCAATCACCTCCTGCCAGGCCCCACCTCCAACATTGGGGGTTACAATTCGACATGAGATACGG
Source organism: Symphalangus syndactylus (assembly GCF_028878055.3). NCBI lineage: Eukaryota > Metazoa > Chordata > Mammalia > Primates > Hylobatidae > Symphalangus > Symphalangus syndactylus. The sequence continues at coordinate 59,296,922 of NC_072433.2, forward strand.
GTGGGAACACAGACCCAAATCATATCACCAGGTCCTGCTTTGTTGCCCAGGCTGGAGTGCAGTGGCATGATCATAGCTCATTGCAGCCTCAAACTCTCGGATGCAGAGATCCCCCCGCCTCAGCCTCTGGGGTAGCTGGGACGACAGGCATGCACCATCACGCTTGGCTAATTCTTAGTATTTTTGGAAGCATGGGTAGCAGTGCGTGTGTGGAGGAAGGAAGGGTGTAGAGGGCTGGTGTTCCCCCGCTGTTCCTTCTCCACAGGAGAAATTGAGCTGGGTGTGTCTAATTCCAGCTTGCCAGCTGAGGGCGCTTCTGTTCCGTAATTGCACCACCCTGGCCTTGGTGAGCTGAGTACAATTTCTTATCCCAAAGATAGGCCTAGGAGCAGGTTCTTTTTCATTCAAAGTGAGGGAGCCTTCAACACAGACCATAGCCAACACAGACCAGGCACAGTGGTGGGCACCTGTAGTCTCAGCCATCAGGAGGCTGAGTCGGGAGGATTGCTTGAGCCCAGCAGGTTGAGTCCAGTCTGGGCAACATAGGGAGACCCCATCTCTTAATAAACAAAAAACACCAGCCTGGGCAATATGGTAAAACCGTGTCTCTACTAAAAATACAAAAATTAGCTGGGCACGGTGGTGTACACTTGTAAAGAATCACTTGAACCCAGGAGGCAGAGGTTACAGTGAGCTGAGATCAAGCCACTGCACTCCAGCCTGGGTAAAAAAGCCAGGCTGTCTCAAACAAAACAAAACAAAACAAAACCACCCCAAAATCAAGCAAACAGAAAACAAAAAATACCCACAAGGTTTAGGCTGCCACCCATCTTTCTTTGATGGTGAGGTGGAGATGGGGAGGAGAGAAGGTAATCATTTCTTGCCTATGGGGTAATAAGGAATGCAAATTCTCATCCCTTGACTTGAGTTGGGTTCCCTAGCAGCAGATCCTAAGATGGAAACCAAGAATTCTCAGGAGGAGATGAGTGAGGAAGCAGGATAAAACAGTACAGAAAGCTCACTAATGTCGCAGGAAGCAAAATGACAACACAGAGCTGGTCCCCACTTAAGGCCAAGGGGCTGGCCCCATTCCCGTGGGTTATTGTCTGAGGTCTGATCCCGGGAGGTGTGGGGGCCATCATCTCTTAGTGGTTCCTTTCTGGCCAAGGGCTGCTTATTAGTTTGGAAGGCTGCCGAAACAAAGTACCACCACCTGGATGGCTTAAACCACAGATATTTATTCTCTCATAGTTCTGGAGGCTGGAAGTCCAAGTTCAAGGTGCCAGCAGGGTTGGTTCTTTCTAAGGGCCATGAGGGAGAGTCTGTTCCATGCCTTTCCCTCAGCCTCTGGTGGTCTGCTGGTAATCTTTGGTTTTGCTTGGCCTGTAGAAGCACCACTTCAATCTCTGTCTTCTTTTTTGAGGCAGGGTCTTGTTCTGCCACCCAGGTTGGAGTGCAGTGGTGCAATCATGGCTCACTGCAACCTCTGCCTCCCAGGCTCAAATAATCCTCCTGCCTCAGCCTCCCAAGTAGCTGGGACTACAGGCACGTGCCACCATGCCCAGCTAATTTTTTGTATTTTTGGTAGAGATAGGGTTTCACTATGTTGCCCAGGCTGGTCTTGAACTCCTGAGCTCAAGTGATCCACCCACCTCAGCCTCCCAAAGTGCTGGGATTACAGGCGTGAGCCACTGCACCTGGCCCTCTGCCTTCATTTTTACCTAGCATTGTGTGTGTGTGTGTGTGTGTGTCTGTCTGTCTGTCTGTCTGTGTCCAAATATCCCCTTTTTATAAGGACAGTGGTGGTCCTAGTTTGTTTGCATTACTATAAAGGAATACCCAAGGCTGGGTAATTTATAAAGACAAGAGATTAATTTGGTTCACAGTTCTGCAGGCTGTACAGGGAGCATGGCGTTAGCATCTGCTTCTACTGAGAGCTCAGGTTGCTTCTATTTGTGGCAGAAGGCCAAGGGGGAGCTGGTGTGTGCAGAGATTACATGGTGAGAGAGGAAGCAAGAGAGGGAGGGAGGTGCTGGGCTGTTTGTAACAATCGCTTCTCAACTTATTACTGGGAGGATAGCACCAAGTCATTCGTGACGGATCCACCCCCGTGACCCAAATACCTCCCACTGGGCCCCCCCTCCAACACTGGGGATCACATTTCAACATGAGATTTGGAGAAGACAAATATCTAAACTATATCAGTGGTTATATTGGATCAGGGCCCTGAAGACCTAATGATATAATTAGGTTAATTACCTCTTTAAAGGCCCTCTTTCCAAATAAGTTCACATTCTAAGATATTGAGGGTTAGGACTTTAACACTGGAATTTTAGGGGCATATAATTAATTCAGCCCATACCAGGCAGTGCTCTAGAGAGGAAACAGCTGTGAGCCATTAGCAGCTAGTGCTCCGGGCATCTGGGGATGGATGCACTGTCTGGGAAGAGGGTCCCTGTGAGGCACCAACAGCACCCACTACACCAGTGGGTGCCTCCTGGGCCCGCAACATCAGCCTCCTCTGGAAATGTGCTAGGAATGCAAAGTCTTGGGCCTTCCTCCAGACCTTACTGAATGAGAAACTCCGGGGATGGTGCCTCACAGTCTGTCGTGATTCCAATGCATACCAACGTTTGAGAACCACTGCAGTATACCACTTGGATCACTGAACAACAAATGCTGATGGCAGAGAAAGGCAGTGAGCATTGATTCAGGAGGCTCGAGGTTCCCCAAGGAACACGGGACTGCTGCACTGCATAACTCTAGGGAACAACATTCCAGTTGCAGTTCAGGTCAATGGTGCTCACAGAGCACAGTCTGAAGCATGCAATGGAGTACAGTTGCATGGTGCACACCTGGAGTGGTGCAGCTGCTACCAAGGAGCCAGAACTGGGCTACTCTATTAAGGGAAGTGCAGTGCTTTCTAGCAGGGCTAGAAAGTCTAATCAGGGCCGGGTGTGGTGGCTCACCCCTGTAATCCCAGTGCTTTGGGAGGCCGAGGTGGGAGATCGCTTGAGTTCAAGAGCGGCCTGGGCATCTCTACAAAAAATGAAAAAATTATCCAGGCATGGTGGTGCATGGCTGTAGTCCTAGCTACTTGGGAGGCTGAGGCAGGAGGATCACTTGAGTGCAGGAGTTCCAGGCTGCAGTGAGCTTAGGTCGTACCACTGCACTCCAGCCTGGGTGACAGAGTAAGACCCTGTCTCAAAAAATAAAAAAGTAAAAACAAAAAACCCAGAGAAGCCATGCCCATGTGTATGCCCCGATCATTGCTTGAGGCCCATCTGACCTACTGCATGATGTGAAACTGAGACAGGGTGAGGGCCCCCTTTTGTAGGGGCCTGTGGATCCTAAGAATGGAAATAAAGGAAAATCCTGAGTTCCTTCAAGGGAAATTCCACACACCTAGCTAGCCCTGAGAACTAAATAAGTAACTTCCTTTTTTTTCTTCTTTCTTTTCTTTTCTTTTTTTTTTTTGAGACAGAGCCTCACTCTGTTGCCAGGCTGGAGTTCAGTGGCGTGATCTTGGCTCACTGCAACCTCTGACTCCTGGGTTCAAGCGATTCTCCTGCCTCAGCCTCCGGAGTAGCTGGGACTACAGGCGTGTGCCACCACCTCCAGCTAATTTTTGTATTTTTAGTAGAGTTAGGGTTTCACTATGTTGGCCAGGATGGTCTCGATCTCTTGACCTCTTGATCTGCCCACTTCGACCTCCCAAAGTGCTGGGATTACAGGCGTGAGCCAATGCGCCCGGCCCTAAATAAGTAACTTCTTAAACAAGAAAGGCAATCATCCTGAAACAATAGCCAAGGAAGTTAAGAGTCAGGAGATATTTGCTTTCCCTACAGAAACTAAAGATAACAACTTAACAAAAGTTCGTGAATTGTCTTTCAGATGGTGGGACATAGACCCCAGGTAAGAGTGAAGCGAAGACTCAACTTTAACCACCACCCTCTAAGTTTCTTTTGAGGAGCTTGGAGAATGCCACTCCCTGTTGGTCTAAGTGGTACAGGCGCTAAAAGATTATTTAGGCAGATAGTGAGGGTAAGCAAGTCCTCGGCTAGGTTTCCCTTTTAACAAAAAGCAGCCCCTAAATCATTTATTTTCTAACAAAGAGCAGCCTGTAAAATCGAGCTGCAGACATAGATAAGCAAGCTGGAAGCTTGCATGGGTGAATGCGGCAGCTGTGCCAATAGGAAAAGGCTACCTGGTGGCCAGGCATGTTCCACATGGTGGCTCCATCTTCCCTTTTCTTTTTCTTTTCTTTTTTTTTTTTTGTGTGAGATAGAGTCTCGCCCTTTTGCCAAGACTGGAGTGCAGGGGCGCGATCTCGGCTCACTGCAAGCTCCGCCTCCCGGGTTCACGCCATTCTCTTGCCTCAGTCTCCCGTGTAGCTGGGACTACAGGCGCCCACTACCACGCCAGGCTAATTTTTTGTATATTTAGTAGAGACGGGGTTTCACCGTGTTAGCCAGGATGGTCTCGCTCTCCTAACCTTGTGATCTGCCCGCCTCGGCTTCCCAAAGTGCTGGGATTACAGGCATGAGCCACCGCGCCTGGCCTCCATCTTCCCTTTTCTTTGTCAACCACGTGTACAGTAAGGAACAGACAACACCACACTGGCCAGGTAGAGAGGCCATTTGCATAATAGAAGATTGGGGTGGGGTGGCCAGCTTCTTTGCGCGCTATGTGAACACCACACCTAGTCCACCAATCTTTGGGCCCTATGTAAATTAGACAACACCTCCTCAAGCCAGTCTATAAACCCTCCCCTCCCCGCACATGCGTTTCACCGCAAAACCCAAAGACCCACTTAGGTGCCCCCTCTCTCCGCAGGAGAGAGAGCTTTTCTCTTTCTCTCTATCAAATCTCTTCTCTTAAGCTCACTTCTTGTGTGTCCGTGTCCTCGATTTCCTTGGCGTAAGACGACGAACCTCAGGCATTTACCCTAGACAACGAAGGTGCTTCATAAGGTCATGCAGCTGGTAAGTGGCAGAGCGAGGACTTGAACGGAGGGAGTCTGGCTCCAAGGCTGGGCTCTCTCTCTCTCTCTCTCTCTCTCCCCCCCTCCCCTCCTCCTTTTTTCTCTCTCCCTTTCTCTCTTTCTCTCTTTCTTTCTCTGTTGCCCAGGCTGGAGTGCAGTGATGCAATCTCGGGTCACTGCAACCTCTGCCTCCCCAGCTCAAGCAATCCTCCCACCTCAGCCTCCCAAGCAGCTGAGACTACAGGAATGCACCACTATGACCAGCTAATTCTTTTTTTTTTTTTTTTTGAGGCAGATTCTCATTCTGTCACCCAGGCTAGAGTGCAGTGGTGCGATCGTGGCTCAATGCAACCTCTGCCTCCCAGGTTCAAGGGATTCTGGTGCCTCAGCTCCTGAGTAGGGATTGCAGGCACCCACCACCATGCCCAGCTAATTTTTGTTTTTAGTAGAGAAGGGGTCTCATTATGTAGCCCAGGCTGGTCTCCTGGACTTAAGCAATCCTTTTACCCCAGCCTCCCAAAATGCTAGGATTTCAGGAGTGAGCCACCGTGCCTGGCTAAGGCTAGGCTCTTATCTCCCAGCCTATGTGACCTTCTGATGGAGTCACAGGTGAGGGGGCGTGGTACATGGAGACTTGATTTTCACCAGGCACTCAACTTGGTTCCCAGTCCAACTCTGTTTCTGCCCCGGGGTCCCTTCTTGATACTGGAAATGGATAAAGCCTGTGGGTTTTTATTAAATTTTTTTTTTCCCCACACAACACTGATGTATCAAGGGGGTTTTACCCAGTCTGGATTATGACTTCGTCTTTGACTTTTGATTTTAAAAACTAAGCATTTGCTTCTATTGTTCTCTGGTTTTATGGTGACAACTTTCTCCCTCAGGCAATGAGTAAGTGACTCATGTTGCGTTGCCTGGAGGATGGGGTGGGGAAGGAGTGAGCGGGAAAGGGCGCCAGAGTACCGAGCATGATTCCACTTATAGGAGGGATCTAAAATAGTCAAGTGCACAGAATCAAAGAGTGGAATGGTGGTTGCTAGGGACTGGGGGAGGGCGAAATGGGGAGTTACTAATCAATGGGCAGAAAGCTCCAGTCAAGCAAGATGAATAAGCTGTAGAAATTTGCTGTATGACATTTACTTATAGTCAGCAGGAATGTATTGGACACTTAAAAAATCTGTTAAGAGAGGAGATCTCATGTTGTGTTCTTTTTCTTTTTTTTTTTTTTTTTTTAAAGAGATTGGGGTCTTGCTGTGCTGCCCTGGCTAGTCTTGAACTCCTGGCCTCATGCAATCTTCTGCCTTGGCCTCCCAAACTGCTGAAATTACAGGTGTGAGCCATTGCACCTGGCCCCTAGTGTTCTTATCACAAGTAAAAAAATAAAAAAAGATGGCCAGGCATGGTGGCTTGCGCCTATAATCCCAGTGCTTTGGGAGGCTGAGGTGGGGGGGAAATCGCTTGAGGTCAGGAGTTTGAGACCAGCCTGGGCAACACAGTGAGACCCAGTCTACATTTTAAAAAAGAGAGAGAAAGATGGACTATATCACATCTGTTTCTCTGTATCCCATTTTTCATCTCCTCCACCTTCATTTGTTCTACTTCTTGTCAGCCTCAAGTCTTGGGGACGGAGTTGAAGATTCTGTGGCTAGCACAGGTCTGCCCTTCTGGGATACATTGCCCCTCCAGGGAAGTGCTGCCTAAAAGAAATGTCACGTGACCCACACATGTAATTTTAAACTTTCTGCTAGCCACATTAGAAAGGTAAAGAGAGGCCGTGGTGGGTAAAGGTAAAGAGGGCATGGTGGGACACGCCTGTAATCTCAGCACTTGGGGATGCCATGGTGGGAGATTGCTTGAGCCCAGTTTAAGATAAGCCTAGGCAAAATGGTGAGACACTGTCTCCACGAAAATAAATAAATAGCTGGGCGTGGTGGCTGATGCCTGTAATCCTAGCACTTTGGGAGGCAGAGGTGGGTGGATTGCCTGAGCTCAGGAGTTCGAGACCCGCCTGGCCAACATGGTGAAACCCCATCTCTGCTAAAAAAATATAAAAATTAGCCAGGGGTGGTGGTGTACATCGATAGTCCCAGCTATTCGGGAGGCTGAGGCAGGAGAATCACTTGCAGTGGCTGCAGTGAGCCGAGATCGTGCCACTGCACTCCAGCCTGGGCGACAGAGTAAGACTCTGTCTCGATAAATAAACAAACAAATAAATAAATAAATAAAAATGAGGCCAGGCACGGTGACTCACGCCTGTAATCCTAGCACTTTGGGAGGCCGAGGAGGGCAGATTACTTGAGGCCAGAAGTTTGAGAGCAGCCCAGAAAACATAGCAAAACCTGTCTCTACAAAAAATTAAAAATTTTTGAGAATCTGTCTCCAAAAAAAAAAAAAAAATAGCTGGCTGAGGTGGGAGGATGGATTCAGCCCAGGAGGCTGAGGCTGCAGTGAGCTATGATCACACCACTGCACTCCAGCCTGGGAGATTTCTCTGTCTCCAAAAAATAAAAGTAAAGAGACACCCATGACAATTTTCTTTTTTCTTTCTTTTTTTTTGAGATGGAGTCTCGCTCTTTGGCCCAGGCTGGCGTGTTCTCAGCTCACTGCAAGCTCTGCCTCCTGGGTTCATGCCATTCTCCTGCCTCAGCCTCCTGAGTAGCTGGGACTACAGGCACCCACCACTGCGCCTGGCTAATTTTTTGTATTTTTAGTAGAGGTGGAGTTTCTCCGTGTTAGCCAGGATGGTCTCGATCTCCTGACCTCGTGATCCACCCGCCTCTGCCTCCCAAAGTGCTGGGATTACAGGCGTGAGCCACCGAGCCCGGCCTCTTTCTTTTTTTTTTCTTTTTTGAGACAAAGTCTTGCTCTATTGCCCAGGCTGCTGGAGTGCAGTGGCACAATCTTGGCTAACTGCAACCTCCACACCCCCACCACGGGTTCAAGTGATTCTCGTGTCTCAGCCTCCGGAGTAGATGGGATTACAGGTGCCCATCACCATGCCCAGCTAATTTTTGTATTTTTAGTAAAAAGGAGGTTTTGCCATGTTGGCCAGGCTGGTCTCAAACTCCTGACCTCAAGTGATCTGCCTGCCTCGGCATCCCAAAGTGTTGGGATTACAGGTGTGAGCCACTGTACCTGGCTGACAATTTTCATGTTTTATTTAACCCAATATGACTAAACTATTGTTACTTCAATGTGCTATCAATATAAAACATAATTATTTTTCCATACTAAAGTTTTTTAAAATACTGGGGTGTAATTTATACTAATGATCCCAACTTAATGGAGACTCACCACATTTCAAGTGCCCGATGGCCACATGTGCCCAGTGAATACTGCGATGGACAGTGGAGCTCTGGAGCTCTGAACCTCTGTGTTCTGGGGTGACCTTACTCCCGGGACTAATGTCAGAGGATGGCTGTAAGGCCCAGGGCTATTTGTGTCCAGCTCCAACTTAATCTCTCCTGGGGAAATGAACTTTGTTCTCTTATAGTGGGGAATCTGTCCTTGGTTTGTCCATTCTGGGATGTTTTCTAGAGCACAGATGCTAATGTTGTTCTAAAAAACTGGGGTTCTTGGCCAGGCGAAGTGGCTCACGCCTGTAATCCCAGCACTTTGGGAGGCTGAGGCGGGTGGATCACGAGGTCAGGAGATCGAGGCCATCCTGGCTAACACGGTGAAACCCCGTCTCTACTAAAAATACAAAAAATTAGCCAGGTGTGGTGGTGGGCACCTGTAATCCCAGCTACTTGGGAGGCTGAGGCAGGAGAATGCCGTGAACCTGGGAGGCAGAGGTTGCAGTGAGCCGAGATTGCATCACTGTACTCCAGCCTGAGTGACAGAGCAAGACTCCATCTCAAAAAAAGAAAAAACCAAACAAAAAACTGGAGTTCTTCATCAGGCAAGTAACAAAGACTCTTCACAGAGATGTAGGTTTGGATCAATAGGAGTTTTATTGCTTGACACAGTAAAGAAGAACATTGAGAGTATTCTCCAAAGCAGTGTCTTCCCAAGGGAAAGTGATAGGCGGGTTTTATGGGGTGATAGAGGGTGCATCATTGTGTGTAGTGGGGTCTCAGTTGTACAAATGCGGTGAGCCATCATGCCAGCACATAAGTTGCATGTTAAGGTAATGAAGCTATAGCTCCCCTGGGGGTGGAGACTTTAGCATGGTAATGAGAAATGTTCACTTGGGTTCATCTATAAGTTGTGGGAGTCTGCCAGGAGCTGGTTTTAACTGATTAGGTGACTGCATTCCATACAAGGTTTAGGAAGAAAAGGACTCCAGGGCAGGAGGCTATAAAACAGGCTGATTGCTCAAGTTTATTAAATTCCTGTAATCTCTGGAGACCCTTACACTAAGTAAGCCTGACCTGCATGTTAACATGAAGAGCAGAGGATGCTATGTATTCATTTAAAAATTATGTATTGAATATGTCATAAGCTCAAGATTCTGTTCTAACATGCAGTTCCGGGTCCTAGGGGGATGGGACCAAAGCCTCAGTGTTTTGTTTTTTTTTTTGAGACAGAGACTCACTCTGTTGCCCAGGCTGGAGTGCATTGGCACGATCTCAGCTCATTGCAACCTCTGCCTCCCGGGTTCAAGAGATTCTTGAGCTTCAGCCTCCTGAGTAGCTGGGATTACAGGCATGCACCACCATGCCCAGCAATTTTTTTGTATTTTGGATTTCACCATCTTGGCCAGGCTGGTTTCAAACTCCTGACCTCAGGTGATCCACCTGCCTCGGCCTCCCAAAGTGCTGGGATTACAGGTGTGAGCCACGTGCCCGGCCTCAGTCTTTAGGATCAAAAGTGAAAGCCCCTGGCCTTGTGGAGCTTTCATTCCTTGGAGGGAAACAGGGAGGACAGGGAGTGCAGCTGGGGCTGAGGTGGTGTGCAAAGACCTCTCAATAGTGACGTGACATTTGAATAAACACGAGAAGGAACTGAAGGATTGATGAGGGATGGGGAGGAAGCTGAGGATTCAGTCTTCCTGGGTTCAGATCCTGGCTTCAGAGACTTCAGTTTCCAACCATGGCAGACTAGGAGGGACCAGATTTACTCTCTTGCTTTAAACAACTCAAAAACCCGATGACATACGTGAAACAATAATTTCCGGACATTGAACCACAGATAGCACAATACAGAGATCCTGAAAGAAAAGAAATAGCTAAGTCTCGTGATGGCCACAGGTCTTGATGCAGAGAGGAGAAACACAACAGAATACGACAGTGTCCCTGAGTTGAGAGTCTGGGGAGGCCAAGGCAAGGGAGTGAACCACACAGAAAAGATTTTGGAGCTGTTTAGAGCATTCTCCTCCATTCTTTAGCTGAGTACTGATCAGTACACACCTGTGAAGAAACTCCCGGAGGCCAAGGAAAGACCACCAAGAAGGACCAGGTGGAGCTCACATAGGATCAGGAATTGTGTTCTTACTGACCAGAAAGGAAAGACCTCTCCATGAGTCCATTTTGCATTGCTCCAAAGGAATACCAGAGGCTGGGTAATTTATAAAGAAAAGAGGTTTATTTGGCTCAGAATTCTCAGGATTCTGTATAAGCAGCAGAAGCCTCTGCTTGGCTTCTGGTGACAGGAAGCTTTCAGTCATGGCGGAAGGTGAAAGGGGAGTAGGAGTGTCACATGGTGAGATAGGGAGCAAGAGAGAGAGGAGGAGATGCCAGGCCCCTTTAAACAACCAGCTTCTGCATGAACTAACAGAGTGAGAACTTATTCATTACCATGGGGAGTGCACCAAGCCATTTGAGGAGACAGAGAAAAAAGACCCAAATTAAACTTCAGGAGATGACAGTACAATGATGGAGCAAATAGCAGATCAGACACTATGAAGGCATAGGCTATGGGAAATATTGAGACACAGAGAAAGAAGACTAAAGAAAAACAAGTCACACACACACACAAATAACAGAGCCTCTGTTCTCTGCAGTGGCTCACGCCTGTAATCCCAGCACTTTGGGAGGCTGAGGCACGCAGATTACTTGAGGCCAGGAGTTCAAGATCAGCCTGGCCAACATGGCAAAAACCCTTCTCTACTAAAAAAATACAAAAATTAGCTAGGCATGGTGGTGCATTCTTGTAGTCCCAGCTACTTGGGAGGCTGAGGCAGACAATTACTTGAACCTGGGAGGTGGCAGTTGCAGTGAGCTGAGATTGTGCCACTGCACTATAGACTGAGCAGCAGAGCAAGACTCTGTCTCAACCCTCCCCCTGCCAAAAAAAAAACCAATAAAAACCAGCCACGATAAAGTGTGGTCAACATCAAGTGCTTTAATATATGTATAATTGGAGTCTCTGAAGGAGAGGCGAGAAGTAAGGGGAATAGAAATTGTATTTGAAAAAATAACAACTGAACACTTCAAATTTTATAAAAATCTATAAACCCGCAGTTATGAGAATCTCAAGGAACCCGAAACAGATCTTGCATCCAATGCTTGCTTTGTAACTGTGGGCAAGTTACTATGCTGTCTGAGGCCGCATTTCCTCATCTGTTGTAATAATGAATCTTGTATGGAGCACCCTTGACATAAATGATTCCACCTTAGAAAAAAAGTCCAGTTTGGCCGGGTGCAGTGGCTCATGCCTGTAATCCCAGCATTTTGGGAGGCCGAGGTGGGTGGATTACCTGAGGTCAGGAGCTTGAGATCAGACTGGGCAACATGGTGAAACCCCGTCTCTACTAATAATACAAAATTAGCTGGGCGTGGTGACACATGCCTGTAATCCCAGCTACTTGGGAAGCTGAGGCAGGAGAATTGCTTGAACCTGGGAGGCAGAGGATGCGGTGAGCCGAGATCATGCCATTGCACTCCAGCCCAGGCGACAAGAATAAATCTCCGTCTCACCAAAAAAGAAAAAAAGGAAAAAGTCCAGGTAACATTTCAAAACACATTAAGGCAACAGGGTCCAGATGTTCTCCTAATCAATACAGACAAAACCCAACCAGATAAGGGCATCACCCTTTACTATCAGTTATCACCAGAGGACTCAAAGGCCATAAAGTGAGCAGAACTGTATCGACTAGACATGGCCATCTTGGCAGACCCTGTCTTGCTTTCACTCATGAGCAGCACCTGGCATTTGCCCCCGAAGATCCTGCCCAAATCAAGGAGACAATGTCTTGCTCTCCTTGCAAGACACTGATAACCATCCAGGTCATCCCAGGACACTCTAATTGTCCATGTAACTCTCCTTGGCCTGGTTCATTAACTCCTTTTCCTATCCCCTTTTCTCTTGCTGTTGAATGCTGCTCTGTTTCATGTGAAATTTTAATCTACAACATTTATAGACTGATTAAGCATACTCTTATGTATGGTTTGCAATATTGACTGACCTGTGGATTGGCTTGAGCCCGTGTGCCCACAGCTCTGACTACTGAGTGAATGGGAAGTACTAAGGAGAATTGCCTGCTTGGGAACCCCATGATTGAAATAACATCAGTAAAAGTTGATCTAATCAAGGAAATATTGTGATTTCCTTAAGTGATTATCTTAATCTACAACCAAGTGGTTACCTTGATTAAGTTCACCTAATTAAGGTGACCTTGTGTGCTCCTAATCAAGGTAACCTTGTCTGACCTTGTGGAAAGACACAAATGTGCATGGACTTGGTTATGTCTGACCTTGTGCTACTCACTACAAACTTATATTAAGCACTAGTTCTGCTCCAGGAACTGTTCTTTTTTGTTTTATTTTGGGGACAAGATCTTGCTCTGTTGCCCAGGCTGAAGTACAGTGGCATGATCACAGCTCACTGCAGCTGAAACTCCTGGGCTCAAGTGCTTCTCCTGCCTCAGCCTCTGAGACTACAGTTGCATGCCACCATGCCTGGCTAATTTAAGGTTTTGTTTGTTTGTTTGTTTGTTTTTGTAGAGACGGATATTGCTATCTTGCCCAGGCCGGTTTTGGACTCCTGGCATCAAGCAAGCCTCCTGCCTTGGCCTCCCAAAGTGCTGGGATTCCAGGTGTGAGCCACTGCACCTGTCCACCAGTTGCTGTTCTAAAAGCTTTACAACAAAACCATGTAGGTGCTGTTACTATCATCTTCATTTTGCATATGAGAAAAGTGAAGGATGAAGCATGGGAAGGTTAAGTAATTTGCTGAAGATTACACAGCTCAGAAGCCTGGTGGATCCAGGATTCAAATCAGAGCCACAGCTCCTAGCCTCTGTACAGCTTCTAAACTCTATAAGATTGGGAAAACGACAGTGTTGAATTCATAGGCGTTTTGTGGTGGTTAAACCTGGTAATCCATATGAATGTGTTTACTTAGCAGAGTGTTTGTTCAAAACAAAAAACAAAAACTTTGAGTGGAGTTGGAATGGCTGGTGTGGGGAGGGGTGAGGCCTATAAGGCCATGAATGAGAATTAACACCACTATTTACCAGCCACAGGACAGAGGGCAGTCCTTTAGGCCCCTGGATTCCCTTGGATTTCTATTCCTTCCCACATCTCTACCTGCCCTTTCCCTGGGAAAGGAGGAAGTGAACAATCAGTGAGCTTTTCTTCTCATTTCCACTTTACATAGACTGTGCCAGTTATGGTTGGGGAAAATGAGCTAGAAGGTGACTGAAGGTTCGTTAGTGTTATTTGCTCTTTTTTTGAGTCACCAAAATGGCATCCTTTCTGTTTTGTTTAAAGATATTGTCAAATGTCAAAAGATCACATATGGGCTGGTAACAAGGCGCACATCTGTAATCCCAGCTCTTTGAGAGGCTGAGGTGGAAGGATCACTTGAGCCCAGGAGTTTGAGACCAGCCTGGACAACATGGCAAGACCTCATTTCTACAAAAAAATATAAAAGAAAAACATATCACTCCTGTAATCCCAGCACTTTAGGAGGCTGAGGCAAGTGGATCACCTGAGGTCAGGAGTTCGAGACGAGCCTGGCCAACATGGTGAAATCCTGTCTCTACTAAAAATACAAAAATTAGCTGGGCATGGTGGCGGGTGCCTGTAGTCCCAGCTACTTGGGAGGCTGAGGCAGGAGAATCACTTTAACCCAGGAGGTGGAAGTTGCAGTGAGCCGAGATTGTGCCATTGTACCCCAGCCTGGGCAACAAGAGCAAAACTTGGTCTCAAAAAAAAAAAAAAAAAAAAAAAAAAGAAATACGTATAGGCATGTTAAGTATAAACCAGATTACATTCAGTATAATCTGATTTCTAACGTATCCTTTGTTGCATTTTGAGAGATTTAATTGACTCTGAATTGGGCTCCTGGGGCCTGAGGCTGAGCTCTGGTCAATGCTGCCATATGGGCATTTTCTGTCCAGACCTATCTCTGGGACCAAGTATTAGAGAAAAACAAGTAGTTTCTTAAAGCTGTAGACATTCTATGATAAGGCAGAATTATCTTCTTTTTATTTTATTTAATTTTATTTATTTATTATTTTTATTTTAGTATTCTTATTTTTTGAGACAGTCTCACTCTGGCTCCCAGGTTGGGGTGCAGTGGGGCAATCTCGGCTCACTGTAACCTCCACCTTCAGGGTTCAAGCGATTCTTCTGCCTCAGCCTCCTGAGTAGCTGGGATTACAGGTGCCCGCCACAACACTCGGCTAATTTTTATATTTTTTTAGTAGAGACAGGGTTTCACCATGTTGGCCAGGTTGGTCTCGAGCTCCTGACCTCAGGTGATGCCTGCCTCAGCCTCCCAAAGTGCTGGGATTACAGGCATGAGCCACTGTGCCCGACCCTTGCATTCATATTATAAAAATAATACATGTTCCTTTAGGGCATTAGAAACTGTAGGCAAAGAAAGAGAAGGAAACAATTACAAGTAACCTGCTAGCACACATGAAATTTTGCTGTATAGTTTTCCAGTGTTTTAAAAATGTCTATCTGGTAAAAATGGGGTCACACTTTTAAAAATGGATATATCGTGGATGTCATCCTCAGCTGTTGCTTATTCTTCTGCAACATAAATTTTTGTGTAGTTCCGTAATAAATATACAGTCAGGTTACATTTAATGCAAATTTGAACTACACAGCTTGAAATAATAGGATATAAAATATTAATTAAATCTAACTTTATGGGCAAAATTTGATAAAATGTGAATCCTGCCTTGCATTTATTTTCTGTAGGAAATTTAATCTTGCATAATGTGAGGTATTGTATTATGAGAGATGTTCAGCAATTCAATCCTTTGCATAAAATATGGCTGCCCTGTCCCATCATTTATTGAGCCAGGCCTCTGTTTATGGTCACTTAATACTGCAGTGAGCCTCTTTGAAGATAAATCTTTGCACATGTCCCATGATGATGTCTTTAGGAAAAATCCTTTGATATGTAATTGCTGGGTCAAGGCTTTTAATGCATATTATCAAATCCCATCCTGGAAGGCGGTATGAACATTTATGTAACAAACATTTCTATAGGGCTTACTGTTGGACAGGCACTATTCTAAGAATTTTGCATCCTGATAATAATGGTATGCAATAGATGCTGCTATCATTACCATCATCCCTGTTTTATGGATGAGGAAGCTGAGGTCGCCTCAGAGACTCAGGTCGTAGAACTAGTAGGTGTTAACGCTGGCTTCTGGGTCCTGGCTCCTAAACGCTGGAGTGTGGTATTTCCCTAACATCCTCAGCCTCAGAGTACAAGGTGATTTATTTCTCTATACCCTTGCCCACGAGTAATATGTGTCTGCTCAAAGGGATTGTGACTATATTTTTATACTCGGGAAATCAGTTCACCAAATGGTGATTTCTGAGCACTGGCATTGTAACAGATAAAGAAGAAGTTCTAATCTATGGCTTCCAGTGAGTTACAATTTGATGTTGATTTTTTTTCCTCCAAGAAACCCCATGGTTATGAATTGCATGCTTGTGTCTTCCCAAAATTCATATGTTGAAACCCTTATCCTCAATGTGATGGTATGAGGAGATAGGGCCTTTGGGAGGTGATTAGGTACGAAGTTGGAGTCCTTATAAGATTAATGATGTTATAAAAAGAGACAGGAGAGCTTTCTCTCCCTCTCTTTCTGTTCATATGAAGGTATAATGTGAAGTGGCCTTCTGCAAATCAGAAGGAGAGCCCTCGCCAGACACAGGATCAGCCCATGCCTTGATCTTGAACTTCCCAGCCTCCGGAACTATGAGAAATAAATGCTTGTTTAAGCCACCCAGTCTATGGTATCTTGTTATAACAGCTCAAAATTACCAAGGCACCGTCAAAGTAATATTTTCTGATGCTTCCTCCCGGCAGGAGAGTCCCTCATTTTTGGTCTTCATGTAACAGATGTTTTGGGGGTTCACTGGTTCTCTTAAAGGCTCTGCTCACAGTACCAGGATTTTAGGAAACTCTCTTAAGCTATGTGGCATACTTTCTCTGCTGTCTGCTACAGATGCTGGCTCCATGCCTTACGGTCTCTGCAGTTTGCCTTAGCCCCTGATCCAGTGCTAGCTTTATTCATTCACTGCAGCGAGCTTTCATGCTGAGAGAATAACAAAGAGGCATGAGATTCTGTGGCTTTTAACCTGAGATAGGGAGCTGTGTTTAGTTACTTTTCTTGAGCTCACTCATAACATGACTAATTCTTTTCCGAGACCTCTAGATCCTTGTCTTAGTGTAAAACTGCTCAGTGGCCATAACAAAAGTATCCAACAATACATGGCTTAAAGAACAAAGTGGTTTTTTTTTCCCTCTCATGTAACAGTGCTGAGGTTAGCAGTTGAGATCATTGAGGTGGCTCTAATCCACATAGTCTTTCAGGGACCCAGGTCCTTTCATCGTGTTGCTTTGCTATATACCAGTGCATTAACATCATCTGCATGGTGAGGGTTCCAACCAGTGGGAAAGAGAAAGAACATGGAGGAGTAATGCTCACTGCATAGGCCTAGACACAAACCACTTCCACTTGAATCCCTTTGGCAAAAACTAAATCACTAAACACCTAACTGCAAGGGATGCTGGGAATTGTAGTTCACCCCCATACCCAGAAAGAAGAGGATGGGTTTAAGGGGAGGGCCAGAGATATCCAAAAGACCCTCCAAGTAGGGAATAAATCTAGCTGGGTTTCTGTTTATGCATAGCTAGGTTATTATTGTCTTTATTGCCCCTCTTCCTATACCATATCAATGGGTGAATTTAAGACTAAGATATATAGAGGCCAGGCACGGGGGCTCAAAATTGTAATCTCAGGCTACTTGGGAGGCTGAGGCAGGAGAATCACTTGAACTTGGGAAGCAGAGGTTGCAGTGAGCTGAGATCCCTCCACTGCACTCCAGCCTGGAAGCAAGACACTGTCAAAAAAAAAAAAAAAAGAATAAGATGCCTTATTGAGTGTTAGCACACCAGCCTCATGGGCTCTGGAACCTTGCTCTTAAAAACATGTGCCAGGGCGGATCATGAGGTCAAGAGATCAAGACCATCCTGGCCAACATGGTGGAACCCCATCTGTACTAAAAATACAAAAATTAGCTGGGCGTGGTGGCACATGCCTGTAGTTCCAGCTACTCAGCAGGCTGAGGCAGGAGAATTGCTCGAACCTGGGAGGCAGAGGTTACAGTGAGCTGAGATGGTGCCGTGAGCCGAGATGGCACCACTACACTCCAGCCTGGCGACAGAGCAAGACTCCGTCTCAAAAAGACAAAACAAAGACAAACAAAAAAACACACATGTCAACCTTCTTATTGGCTCTACCTGACCCCAAAATGAGCTCATAGTTTGATGTTAAAGCAGAATATGCAGACTTTGTAGGCATAAAGTTCTGAATGAGAATCACAGCTCCATCATTTATCTCCCTTCTGTGTGACTTTGGACATGTTACCTAAACTCTCTGAGTTTTAGTTTATTGTGAGGATTGTATAAGCACGTAGAATGATTAAGAGCCAGGGCTTTGGCATCCAAGATGATTGGTTGCAAATCCTGGCTTTTGTGACACTAGACAATCCTCTTAATTTATATGAGTACCAGGTTTCCTGTAGAATGGGGTAATACCCTACCTCTTACTGGGTTGTGCAAATGATATATGTCCTAAGCAGTTAGGTCAGTATTGGCTCACAGTACTGAGAAGTTAATCTACATTCAGCCTCAAGTAGTGTGACCATCCTTTCTCACTGCCTTCTCCCATAGGTTGGCTTCATCCTTGGAAACAAGATGGTGGCTACATATTCAGAAGAAGAGTGACATTTTCTCTTCCTCGCACCCCCCCTTGAATCTCATTGGCTCTAACTGGTTATGTGTGTATCTTTAAACTGTGGCTTGGGGGATTAGACTGATTAGCTGATTGGCTTCAGGGAGTTGATACCCATTCCTGGAGTTAGGGATGGGGTCATTCCCAATCAATTATATGGCAGACATTTGGGGGAGGGATGTTCCTCCAAAGGGAAACTGGCTTGTAATTACCCGAAAGGCAGCCAAAACAACAGATGTCCACTACAGAGAATGTGTTTGAAGGATGAGTTAATTGGACCTAATTATGGCCCAATTTTTATTTGTTTTTTTTTGAAATGATGAGTTGATTCCTTCTGATGATAGATGAGCTAATCACCATTTCTGGTAGTTTTCTTTCGTATCCTACTTAGTTGACTCTTGGAGTTTTCTTTTATTGCTTTGCCCATACCAATGAATGCTTTCTCCCCCATTACATCTTCAATGTCTCACCCAAAACTGAGCTCATAGTTTCAAGTCAAAGCAGAATACAGGAGCTGTAATTCTCAGAGTGTTATTTTGTCTCCAAAGTGTCTTTAGACACTCCAAAGAGTCAGTGTCTTTCTGACCCATAAGTTCATGTTACAGGTGCAGACAGAACCTGTATGTGGTGATCAGACACCCCCAAACAAATGCATTGAAGGGGAATCTAGTTGGAGTCTATTTATTTATTTTGAGACAGAATCTTACTCTGTCACCCAGGCTGGAGTGCAGTGGTGTGATCTCAGCTCACTGCAACCCTCACCTCCTGAGTTAAAGCAATTCTCGTGCCTCAGCCTCCCGAGTAGCTGGAATTACAGGCTTGTGCCACCACACCACTGAAAGTATTAATTTTTGTATTTTTAGCAGAGACGGGATTTCACCGTGTTGGCCAGGCTGGTGTTGAACTCCTGATCTCAAGTGATCCACCACCCTTGGCCTTCCAAAGTGCTGAGATTACAGGCATGAGCCATTATGCCTGGCCTATATATTTTTGAACTTGTAGCATTTGTCTTTGAAATAGCAGTGAGCTTTTTGATTCCAAAGTTTTTGATATAAGTGTGTGTGTGTGTGTGTGTGTGTGTCTGTGGGTGAAAGAGAGAGAGAGAGATTGGGAGAGAGAGAGAGAGATTGGGAGATAGACATTGGGAGAGAGAGAGAGAGAGAGAGAGATTGGGAGGGAGAGAGAGAGAGCGAGAGAGAGAGGAAGGACAAGGGTCAGGTAAGTGTGTCCTGTCTCCCTCCTTCTGGATCAAAACTCCTGCTGGGTGGGGTGAGAATGTGTAGTAGCAAAAACTGGAGGCGTATGGGGGAATCCTCAAGCAGTGGGGTATGGGCCCCAGTCCCCGTTTGAGACTCTGGGATGCAAATGAGTCATCAGAAGCCCTGCACTAGCACAGTGTGGCTGCATTAGAGGAACATTGGTGGTGTCGTGTGTTTATGTAGAGAGGGCTTCCGCTGGGGCCTTGGGTCTCTGTCAATTCCTGAGTGCCTGGGAATACCTCCAGCACTCCCTCCACCATCACCAAGAGAGACAAAGAAAGTAATTGAATGTACTAGCTGTCTTTTTATTTTTATTTTTGGTTTTATTTTTTTTAGAGACAGGATCTTGCTCTGTCACCCAGGCTGAAGTACCGTGGTGTGATAACAGCTCACTGCAGCCTCGACCTTCAGAGCTTAGGTGACCCTCCTGCCACAGCCTCCTGAGTAGCTGGGACTACAGGCATGCGCCACTGTGCCCAGCTAGTTTAAAAAATATTTTTTGTAGCCAGATGCGGTGGCTCATGCCTGTAATCCCAGCACTTTGGGAGGCCGAGGTGGGCGGATAACCTGAGGTCAGGAGTTAGAGACCAGACTGACCAACATGGAGAAACCCCGTCTCTACTAAAAATACAAAATTAGCCAAGCATGGTGGTGCATGCCTGTAATCCCAGCCACTTGGGAAGCTGAGGCAGAGAATCACTTGAACCTGGGAGGCAGAGGTTGCAGTGAGCCGAGATTGTGCCATTGCACTCCAGCCTGGGCAACAAGAGCGAAACTCTGTCTGTCTCTCTCTATGTATATATTTTTGTAGTGACAAGGACTTACTATGTTGCCCAGGCTGTTCTCGAATGCCTGGCTTCAAGCACTCCTCCCACCTTGGCATCCCAACGTGTTGGGATTACAGGTGTGAGCCACTGCACCTAACCTGTCTTTTTATTATAAGGTCAACATGACTGTGTAGCCAAGAGCTACAGGATGGATTGCTGAGGCCAGGGAGATTGAAAGGAAGTCACAGCCCAAAATCTCAGAGGGATCCACAGAGCCAGTGAAAGCTAAGGTGGGACCCAACAGAGGGGCCTGGCCCAGCCACCCAATGGCACAACCCAACTAGGAGATCTGAGCATCTACCAACTGTGGCCACCAGTGAAATGGTGTCATGGTCTGGGGTAAATACCGAGGGTTTGTTGTCTCATGCCAAGGGAATCGAGTTTGCGGACACAAGAAGTGGGTTTAGGAGCAGAGGTTTAAAAGGCAAAAGAAAGAGAAAGGGTAAGAGCTCTCTCTCCTGTGAGAGAGGGTGGTGGCCCAGTGGGGCTTCTGACCCACGGTGGGGTGCACCGGGTTTTATAGACAGGCTTGAGGAGGCAGTGTCTAATTCACAAGGGGCCCACAGATTGGTTGGACCAGGTGTGAGGTTTACATAGCGTGCAGGGAAGCTGGCCACGCCACCCTAATCTTATTATGCAAAGGGGCTTTCCACTTGGCCGGCACCATGTTGTCCGCTCCCTACTGCACACATGGTTGGAAAGGGAAAGGGAAGATGGAGCTGCCATTTTGAACATGCCTAATCCTAGGTAGCCTTTTCCTGTTGACACAGCTGCCGCATTCGCCCGTGCAAGCTTCTGTGTCTGCAGCTCAATTTTACAGGCTGCTGTTTGTTAGAAAAGAAATGATTCAGGGGCTGCTTTTCATTAAAAGGAAACCTTACTGAGGACTTCCTTACCCTCACTGTCTACCTAAATAATTTCTTATTTACTCGCATATCACCAGCATCAGAGGCCAGCAGAAGTCTCAGTGATCAGGCAGGACAAAGGACATTTCTGCAGAGAGTATTGAAGGTCCCGGAGACAGCACAGTGGGGCATATGTGGGCCCCTGCCCCAACATTAGGAGGAAGTGTAGACTTTTCTGAGGACCTGGATGCCATACCATCTTGAGACAGAGAATGAGGAACCAACCCTTGGCAAGAGAGAGATGGCCCTGGTAGAGAATTTGAGCCTTGAATGGGATTGAGTATTTATCCAAAAGAAATTGAACCAGCACTAGAGAGACTGTTTTGAACTAGAAGTAACCAAGTTACCTTAACTGGAAGTTAGGATTTTTCCACCCCTGACATCAGTGGGACAAGGGCACATGAGCAAGATATTTACGGACGAAGAAAGTTCATGTTTTGTGCACCTGCTTTGTAGTATGTTGCAGATACTGTTGGTTCCCCTGGTTTCAGGTGTTCTTGTTCTTTCTGTACAGTCACTTGCTCAGGGCAAATGGCCCTCTCCTGCATGACTCAGAAGCACATACTGATTATTTTAAACTGGTCTTCATGCCCCATTCCCTTGTCAGTGATGGAGTTAGGCAAAGGATTGTGTAACAATTCTGGCTATGAGACATTGGGACTTCTACTGTGGGGCATCTGGGAAGATTTTTCTCATTGAAAAGAAGAGACACAGGATGTGGAGACTCATGCCTGTAATCTGAGCCCTTGGGAGGCCCAGGAGGGAGGGTCACCTGAGTCCAAGAACTCAAGGCCAATTCGAGCAACACACCAAGGCTGCAGTAAACAAACAAACAAACAAACAAACATTAGCTGGGAGCAGTAGTGCACACCTGTAGTCCCAGCTACTCAGGAGGCTGAAGTGGGAGGGTTACTTGAGCCCAGGAGTTTGAGGCTGCAGTGAGCTATGATTGCACCACTGCACTTCAGCCTGGGCAACAGAGCGAGATCCTGTCTCTATAAAAAAATTTAAAAAAAAGGAAAAAGAGAAAAGAAGAGACACACGTGGAAGAAACAGTCTCTATTCTGATGCAAGTAATGACTGGAACTGTGGCAGACAGCTTGGAACCATAAGAGGAGTTAACTGAGGGCTATCAGGGAAACTGGAAGAAACCTGTGTCCTTGAGGAGGCTGTTAGACTACCAAACGGACCATCGTCCCTTCACCCTTTGTTACGTGAGATAATAAACTCTCTAATTTAAATCTACTTGAGATGAATATCTGATACTTGTAGCCAAAAGCATCCTTAATGGGACAGAGTGTGGGTAAATTATCAACCTTGCTAGTCTTGCCTCATAATTTTTGAATTTATTTTTATCTTTTAATTTTGTTTATTTTTTATTTTTAAAGTAGAGACAGGATCTCGTTATGTTGCTCAGGCTGGTCTCGAATCCCTGGCCTCAAGGGATCCTCCTGTCTCAGCCTCCTAAAGTGCTGAGATTACAGGTATGAGCCACTATGCCAGGCCATTGCTTTATCATTGTGTCCATGTGATTGCAAAAAAGAAAATCGTGCTAATAGTCATTAACTTTGAAAGACACTTGGAATTTCTTCCTTCAAGCAAGCTTTATTCCCTAACTGTTGAACCCTCTGGGTTTCACAGCAGGATCTACTTCACATGGTAGCATCTCCTCCTGTTTGCCTTCAAGACATTTCCTAAGGGAAGAGATGAAGACACACTTGTAACGTGAACAAAAGAATCCTTTTTCTTTTTAAAAATGTATGATTAAAATGTTATATATATATATATCTTCTAGAGTTGCCTGGAAAGTGAGCTGAGAGCAGTTAAACATCAAACCCACTGCTGCTTTCCAGCTTTAACCAGAATCACCTTTGTCTTTCCCTATGAAAGTAAGGAAATCTTAGAACTTAAAAGGATTTCAAGAAGAACTGGATTTTAACCACTGAGATGACCAGAGATGTAAGGCTCACACTGACTGGAGCAGTATAATTTGGCTGTCTTTTTAACATTCAGAATCCTCTCTGACTCTCCAAAATTGCATCTACTTTGATGAGCTTATTTTTTTCCTCAACCAAATTACATTTCTTGGAGTTCACCTGATACATCATGCCTACTTACTTTTTTTTTTTTTAAATGGAGTCTTGCTCTGTCACCCAGGCTGGAGTGCAGTGGTGCAATCTCGGCTCATTGCCACCTCTGCCTCCCAGGTTCAAGTGATTCTCCTGCCTCAGCCCCCCAAGTAGCTGGGATTACAGGTGCGTGCCACCACGCCCAGCTAATTTTTGTATTTTTAGTAGAGATGGGGTTTCTCCATGTTGGTCAGGCTGGCCTCAAAGTCCTGACCTCAAGTGACCCACCTGCCCTGGCCTCCCAAAGTGCTGGGATTACAGGGGTAAGCCACCATGCCCAGCCCTGCCTAGTTACTTTGAACAAATTATTTCAGGCTAATTTACTACCTGGAGAGAAAGAGGGAGGGAAGCAGGGAGGAAGCAAAGATAGAGGGAGAGAAAGAGAGGCAGAGAGAGAGGGAGAGGGAGAGGGAGAGGGAGAGGAGAGAGAGAGAGAGAATGAATTGTGTTCTCCCAAAATTAGTATGTTGAAGTCTTAATATCCCAGTACCTCAGACTATGACTGTATCTGGAGATAGGGCTTTTGAAAAGGTGATTATATTTACATGAGGCCATTGGGGTGGGCCCTAATCCAATCCAACTGTTGTCCTTGTAAGAAGAAGAGATTAGGACACAGAGATACCAGGCAGGTGCATGCCAAGACAGACAACTATGTGAAGAGACAACAATAGGTCAGCCATCTGCAAGCTGAGGAGAGAGGCCTCAGAGGAAACCAACCCTGCCGGCACCTTGATCTTGGAGTTCCAGCCTCCAGAACTGTGAGAAAATGCATTCCTGTTGTTGAAGCCATTTCTGTTGTTCTGTGGCATTTTGTTATGGCAGCCTTAGCAAACTAATAGGATAATTAACTCTTCCAAGTGCTGTTTCCATTACAAAGTATCCCAGAATTTTATATTGGTGAATATGTGTTCCTCGGGCCATGTCTTCCCTGTTGGAAATGCTGTTATTATGTCCCAAGGTGATTTCAAGGAGTGGGTTAGAGGCTGAGACAGAGGGTGTGAGATTGTCACTACTCTAACCTTGCTTCATTCCGTATGAACATGCTCAGATATTCTCTGTTTTGTATTGGGAGATAGGGAAAGGATTTATTGAAAAAATGTTTCCATTAGCAAATGAAGTTTGAAGGCAACTACCTTCTACAAGAGCAAACAAATGCATAAAATTCAAATATTATTTTGTCCCAACCTCAGTGTCATGAGGTTCTCTTATACTGAATAGTAGATAAGAATAAAATTTGAATTAAATTGGAATAGAGTAGTTGTTATGCAATGTAACAAACCTCAAATATTCAGTGGTTTAACACTATAGACGTTTATTTATCACCCATTCAATGTATGTGTTCCTTGTTAGCAGTAGTTTTCCTTGTAGTCATTCAGGAATCCAGGCGTATTAGTTATCTATTTCTGTGTACCCCATAAAAACCATTTATGGTTTGCACATTTTCAGAGGGTCAGGAATTTGAGAGTGGCTTAGCTGGGGTGTTCTGACCAGAGTCTCTCTTGAGGTTGTAGTCAAGATGTTGGCTAGGGTTGCCATCATCTGAAAGCTTGACTGGGACTGTATCCACTTCCAAGATGGCACACTTACTTGGCTGTTGGCAGGAAGCCTCAATAACTTATCATGTGGTCTTCTCCACAGTGCTGCTTGAGCAGCCACACAACATGGCGCTAGCTTCCCCCAGAGTGAGTAATCCAGAATGAAGAAGACAGAAACCACAGTATCCTTTATGAACTGGCCTTATAAGTAACATTTTATCATTTCCATAAAGTCCTATTGGTTACGCAAGACTGCCCTATTCAATATGAGTGACAACACATGGGGATAAATACTTGGAGGTGTAAATCATTGGGAACCATCCTGGAAGTTGCCTACAATACTAGGATCTATGCTACAATTCCTTGGGTCTTGGCTTCAAGACAGAGAAAAGGGAAAGAACATGAAAGAGCCCCATGTGGTTTTTTTTTTTAACGGGCAAGAGTAAAAAATGGTGAACATTTCTTCTACTCATATTCTACAGTTAGAATTTGGTCACATAATGTATCTAACTATGAAGAATTTGGTCATATAATGTATCTAACTATGAAGGTAGCTATCTAACTATGAAGGTAACTATATCATCTCTTGTTGGGAGGGTAGCTGGGAATACCTCTATACAATGGAAGGAAGAGCATGAACTTTTGGTGGAGAGATAATGCTCTCTGCCATGATGAAATGAAAAAAATAACATATGCAGGACGGTCAACACAACAGCATGAAGCAAATGCAGGATGAATGATATTCATAATATAGTGCTCTTTTGATAATCTAGTGCTTACCCAGAACCTGGGATGTATTTGGTTTTTATACATGTTTGTTGTATGAATACGTGAGTTAAGGTAATGGATGCAAAAATGGTATAAATAGGAGGAATTATAACTGATATTTCTTGAGTTATCATGTTTCATTGGCATCTTTATGGAGGTCCAGACCCTCCTCTGAAGGTGGATATCACTGTCCCGATTTCAGTTGGTCAAATAGAGACCAAGAGACTTTAGGCAACTTGTTTTAGATTTGGCACTGAATGGCGGGAAAGTGCAGATTTTCTGAGTACTATGTCTGGGCTCTTTGCTATAGGCACTATTGATTTGAATGGATAAGAACAGAAAAGTCCTTTGCTCAGAGGAGAATCAGGGCCACTATATCAGTCAGGGTCCAATCAAGAGGCAGAAACTCTACCAGTTATTTCATTTCATTTATTTATTAATTATTATTTTTTAGAGATGTGGTCTTGCTATGTTGCTCAGGCTGGTCTCGAACTCCTGGGCTCAAGCAATCCACCTGCCTCGACCTCCCAAACTGCTGGGATAACAGATGTGAGCCACTGTGCCTGGCTCCATACCAGTAATTTTAACAGAGAGAATTTAGTATGGCCCAGATGCAGTGGTTCATGCCTGTAATCCCAGCACTTTGTGAGGCTGAGCAGGGAGGATCACTTGGACCCAGTAGTTTGAGACCAGCCTGGGCAATATGTTGAGACTTCACTTAAGAAAAAGAATTTAATATGAAGAATTTTTTTTTTTTTTTTTTGAGATGGAGTCTCACTCTGTCACCCAGGCTGGAGTGCAGTGGCGTGATCCCAGCTCACCACAACACCCACCTCCTGGAATTGACCACCTCTCCCTCCTCAGCCTCCCAAGCAGCTGGGATTACAGGCGCTGGCTAACACACCTGGCTAATTTTTGTATTTTAGTAGAGACGGGGTTTCACCACGTTGGCCAGGCTGGTCTCGAACTCCTGACCTCAAGTGATCCCCTGCCCTTGGGCTCCCAAAGTGCTGGGATTACAGGCATGAGCCACCACGCCTGGCCAAGAATTGTTAACCAGGAATCAAGTTGATAACAAGGCAACTAAAAAGGAAAAAAACAAAAAAACAAAATGAAACCAACCCAGCAAAATATTAATGTATCACAGAAGAAGCAACTGAAGGAAACAGCTATACTCAGAGGTCTGGGGTAACAATGAGAAAAGGTTGGCATTAACACTTAGAATCAGCCAGGTGCAGTGGCTCATACCTGTAATCCCAGAGACTCAGGAGACCAAGGTGGGAGGATTGCTTGAAGCCAGGAGTTTAAGACTAGACTGGGCAACATAGTGAGACCCTGTCTCTACAAAACATAATAAAATTGGCCAGGCAGAGTGGCATTCACCTGTGGTCCCAGCTACTCGGGAGGTTGAGGTAGGAGGATCACTAGAGCCCAGTTACAGTGAGTATGACTGCGCCACTACGCTCCAGCCTGGGAGACAGAGTGAGACCCTGTCTCAAACAAACAAACAAATAAACAAACAAACCAAAAAATCACTAGAATAATAGGAGAAAAGTGCCCTGCAAACTGAAACTCAGATCTCTAAGGAGGGACGGGGGTTGGAGTCTTTGAGGGGTGCAATTAGACTGGTTCTGCCAGTGTTAGGAAAACTGCAAACTGGATTGAGATGCTGCTATGGGAAGGAACTGCCATTGCGGGAGAAAGGAAGCCTTCCTAGGAGAATGTTCACGGGAACAGAAAGAGCAAGTTCCTTCTTCCTCCAGTCTTGCAGTTGCCCTCTAACACCCCCATGGGTAGAACCTCACAGGAAGCAGCTGGAACAGCAGAAATATGCTTTTCCCAATTTCAACTCTTGTATCACAAAGCAGAATACAGAAGGTTGGGTTTGGAGTTGAGAGATAACAACTAAATAATAGCTGGCACAAGGCCCGCCTGATCAGAAATTAATCTCACCTCCTTGAGGATAAGGGCTTTGGATGGGAGGAAAGGAGGCTCTTGAACTCATGGGCATTGGGCACGTGACTAGTTGTCTTAGAGAAAATGTGCCACCCTGCAGGGCCGCCTGAAAGCTTGTACAAGTGCCTGAGGAAAGCCAGATTTGGCAGGCTGCAACCACGGTGGATGACAGCTGAAGGAGAATTACAGCAGCAGCAGTTAAGTAGAAGATGTTCACACTTCCTCACTCTGCATCTCTCTTCCTGGAGCCCAACACCTCGGAGGAGAATGGGAAACCCAGAAGAGGGAGTGGGAAGTAGGGTTGCCACATAAAATATAGGACTCTCAGTTACATTTGAATTTCAGATAAACAGCAGATTATTTCTTAGTATAAGTATGTGCCAGTATGTGTGTGTGTGTATGTGCACACATATGTGCACATGTATGCATGCATCAGCTAGATTCTGCAACCATCAGAGAAATAGACAAAGGTCCTTTAGACCAGTGGTCAAACTGAGCTATGAGGAGAAGATCTTGAAATTGCATGTGATGTTGAAGCTTTAAACTTATTGAGTTGCATGCGTTAGGTTTTTCAATACCCTAATGGGACTAAAAAACCATGTTTCTAAGAGAGAGGAATATTTGGGAGTACAGTTGACTCTTGAACAATGCAAGCGTTAGAGGCATTGTCAAAAATCCACATGTAACTTTCGACTCCACAAACATTTAACTATTTTTCTTTTCTTTTCTTTTTTTTTTTTTTTTTTTGAGATGGAGTCTCACTCTGTCTCCCAGGCTGGAGTGCAGTGGGAGTCTCACTCTGTCTCCCAGGCTGGAGTGCAGTGGGAGTCTCACTCTGTCTCCCAGGCTGGAGTGCAGTGGGGCGATCTTAGCTCACTGCAACCTTCACCTCCCAGGTTCAAGCAATTCTCGAGACTCAGCCTCCTGAGTAGCTGGGATTACAGGTGTGCACCACCATGCCTGGCTAATTTTTGTATTTTTAGTAGAGATGGGGTTTCACCATGCTGGCCAGGCTGGTCTTGGACTCCTGACCTCACGTGATACGCCCATCTTGGCCTCCCAAAGTGCTGGGATTACAGGCATGAGCCACGGCATCTGGCCAAAAACTGAACTATTAGTAGCCTACTGTTGACTGGAAGTCTTACTGATAACATAGTCAGTTAACACATGTTTTGTGTTATATGTATTATATACTATATTCTTACAATAAAGCAAGCTAGAGAAAATAGAATATTAAGAAAATCATAAGGAAAATATATTTAGGATTTTTTTTTTTTTTTTGAAATAGAGTCTTGCTCTGTCACCCAGGCTGGAGTGCAGTGGTCAGCCTTCCAACGTGCTGAGATTACAGGCGTGAGCCACTGCACCCGGCCATATTTACTATTCATTAAGTGGAAGTGAATCATCATAGATGACTTCATCCTCATCCTCTTCACGTTGAATAGGTTGAGGAGGAGGAGGAAGAGGAGGGGTTGGTTTCACCGTCTCAAGGGTGGCAGAGGCAGAAGAAAATCCATGTAGAAGTGGACCCAAGCAGTTCAAACCCATGCTGTTCAAGGGTCAACTGTGTAGTTAAAGGTAGCGAGTAGTTGGAGAAAAATGAAACTGCTTTTGTGTTTATACCTCCACTGAGTTCAGATCTCATAGTAAACTGGGTATCTGTATGTGTGACAAACAAGAGAGGAGATGTGTGTGCAGGGCGTTCAAGGGGCTTTTGCTTCTTTGCTTGTGATCACAAATAGGGCTTTAATTCTTGGACTTAAAGAGCTGCAGGAGCCATTGAAAGGATACATGGAGCTAGTTGAATACCACATTATCATTTAGCAAGTGATATTTAGCTCTATTCCTGTGGATGAACCCTGATTAGGATCTTAAGTTTGTATGTTGTTGGAGATTATTCTTGTTTGTCTTGGAAATGAACAATCATTCATTCATTCTGGTGCCTAGCATAGGCAATAAGTCACAGTTCAAATAATGAAAAATTATATATTTATTAAGCATCTACTGCATGTAGGTTCTGTGTTAGATGCACAAAAATGAACACTATAAAATCCTTTACTAAAATGCCATTCCTGTCTTTGAATGGAAAATGTAGCAGCTACAGGAATTAAGTTATAAGGTAGCATGTGTGGTTACCTACTTGACAGAGACAGAATCCACATTATCAGGTGTGATCAGATGAGGGATTCTCTGCCTGGAGAAGGTGTCATGGACAAGGTAGAATTTAATTTAGGTTGTAAAAGAATACCAGGATTTAGGGACTCCTAAAGACAGAGACTGTACATCCCTCATCAGATCAGCCATTCTTTTCTTTTTTGAGACAGTTTCGCTCTCGTTGCCCAGGCTGGAGTGCAATGGTGCGATCTCGGCTCACTGCAACCTCCACCTCCTGGGTTCAAGCAATTCTCCTGCCTCAGCCTCCCGAGTAACTGGGACTACAGGTGCCTGCCACCACACCCAGCTAATTTTTTGTATGTTTAGTAGAGGTGAGGTTTCAGTATATTGGCCAGGCTGGTCTCGGACTCCTGACCTCAGACAATCCCCCCACCTTGGCCTCCCAAAGTGCTGGGATTACAGGCATGAGCCACCGTGCCCAGCCAACCAGATCAGCCATTCTAAGGCCAAGAGTTGCATTACTCTTTTCTCTGTTTCTTGGAAACATGACTGGAGGACTTGCTGTAAAAAATATTAAGACTTATTATCATAAAGCTATGGTAATAACAAGGTGTAGTGTTAGAATGAGCCTGGGCAACATGGCAAAATCTTGTCTGTGAAAAATATCAAAAATGAGGTCAGGTGTGGTGGCTCACGCCTGTAATCCCAGCACTTTGGGAGTCTGAGGTGGGCAGGTCACCTGAGGTCAGGAGTTTTAGACCAGCCTGGCCAACATGTTGAAATCCTGTCTCTACTAAAAATAAAAAGAAAAATTAGCCAGGCGTGGTGGTGCGTTTCTGTGGTCCCAGCTATTTGGGAGGCTGAGACAGGAGAATCACTGGAACCCGGGAAGTGGAGGTTGCAGTGAGCCGAGATCATGCCATTGTGCTCCAGCCTGGGTGACAGAGTGAGACTTCGTCTCAAAAAAAAAAAAAAAAAAAAAAAAAAAAATTGCCGACAAGCCTGGCCAACATGGTAAAACTCTGTGTCGCTACTAAAAATACAACAATCAGCTGGGCGTGATGGCATGAGTCTGTAATCCCAGGTAATTGGGAGACTGAGATGGGAGGATTGCTTGAGTCCAGGAGTTCAAGGCTGCAGTGAGCTGTGCACTCCAGTATGGGTGACAGAGGGAGACCCTGTTTCAAAATTAAAAATAAATAAATAAAAAAGCCCAGAAAAACAAAGACAAATAGAGCAATATAGCAGAAAAGGAAGCCCAGAAACAGACACAATATATGGACAGTTGATTTATCACAGGAGGGACTCAGCAGAACTTTAAGAAAGGACAGTCTTTTTTGTAAATGGTATAGAGAAAATTGGATATCAATATGGAGAAGAAATAAAATTGGACACCTACATCATACTTACACAAAAATCTACTCCAGGAAGATTATAGATCTATTTTTTGGAAGGCAAAATAATAAAGTGTTTAGATGACAATATGAGAGAATGTCTTCCTGACCTCACGATACAGAAAGATTTCTTAAAGAAAATACAAATCACCAATTATAAATGAAGAGGTCAATAAATTTGGCTATGTTCAAGTTAAGAACTTCTACTTATTAAAAGACATGATTAAGGGCCGGGCGTGGCGGCTCACACCTGTAATCCCAGCATTTTGGGAGGTCGAGGCAGGCAGATCACCTGAGGTCAGGAGTTCCAGACCAGCCTGGCCAACATGGTGAAACCCTGTCTCTACTAAAAATACAAACTTAGCTGGGTGTAGTGACACATGCGTGTAATCCCAGCTACTCGGGAGGCTGAGGCAGAAGAATTCCTTGAACCTGGGAGGTGGAGGTTGCAGTGAGCTGAGATCATGCTATGGCACTCCAGCCTGGGTGACAAGAGCGAAACTCCATATCAAAGAAAAAATAATAATGGTAATATAAAAAAAAACATGGTTAAGAAAGTGAAATGGTCCCAGCACTTTGGGAAGCCAAGGCAGGAGGATAGCTTGAGGCCAGGAGTTCAAGACCAGCCTGGGCAACATAGTGAGACACTAATTAAAAAAAAAAAAAGTGAAAAGGTAAGCCACATGGTGGAAAATGTTTGTAAAACACATGAACAATGGCTTTATATGCAGAATATAAAAAGTACTACCTAGGCTGGGCATGGTGCTATGTGCTTGTGGTCCCAGCTAATCAGGAGGGTGAGGCAGGAGGATCATGTGAGCCCAAGAGTTTGAACTGTAGTGCACCATGATCACACCTGTGATTAGCCACTGTACTTCAGCTTGAGCTTAGGCAATATAGCAGAACTTCATCTCTAGAAAAAAGAAAGTGTTCTTACAGGACAGGAGTGGTGGTTCATGCCTGTAATCCCAGCACTTTGGGAGGCCGAGGCAGGAGGATCACTTGAATCCAGGAGTTCAAGACCAGCCTGGGCAACATAGGAAGACCCCATCTCTATGAAAAATAAAACATTAGCCAGGAATGATGCCTGTCTGTGGTCTCAGCTACTTGGAAGGCTGAGGCAGGAGAAATGCTTGAGTGGAAAGTGGAAGCTACAGTGAGCCATGATTGTGCCACTGCACTCCAGCCTGGGTGACAGAGCAAGGCCCTGTCTCAAAAAAACAAAAAACAAAAAACAAAACAAAACAAAAAAACCCAAACACTCAAGCACTCATACAGCTCCACAGAAAAAATGACCAAAATACTTACAAAAGAAGAAATTCTGATGGCCAACACAAATGAAAAGGTGCTCCACATACTAGTAATCAGTGAAAAGCAAATGAACACCACAATGAATGTGCTAGCCAGACTTCAGGATGGTTCCCAGTGATCCCTGCCACCTGGTGTTCACACCCTCCCATATTGCACCACAGTTGGTTTGTGTGATCAACAGAATATGGCAGATGTGGTGTATGTCACTCCTGAGTTGAGGTCATAAAAGAAACCACCTTGATTTCTCATTCTCTCTTTCTCTGTCTCACGACTCAGTTGCTCTGGGGGAAGCCAACTGTCATGTGACAAACAGCTCTCCAGAGAGGATTATGGGGCATGAAACTGAGGCCTCCAACCAGTGGCCACATCAGTGAGTCTGGAAATAGGTCCTCTAGTCCAGTTGAGCCTTCAGAAGACTACATGAGGATTTGCTGCAGTTCTGTCCAACATCTTGATTTCAAGCTCATGAGACAGCCTGAGCCCAAACCACCCAGCTAAGCCATTCCTAGATTCCTGACCCAAAGAAACTATGTGAGGTTATGTGTCTGGTATTTTAAGCACTAAGTTCTGGGATAATTTGTTTTGAAGCAATAGTCAAGAAATACAATGAGATAACACTAAACGCA
Source organism: Symphalangus syndactylus (assembly GCF_028878055.3). NCBI lineage: Eukaryota > Metazoa > Chordata > Mammalia > Primates > Hylobatidae > Symphalangus > Symphalangus syndactylus. The sequence continues at coordinate 59,329,884 of NC_072433.2, forward strand.
ATGAGAGAGCACTAAACACTATACTTGGTGTAGATAAGGTCATGGAGCCACAGGAATGCTCATATTGTGCTAGTAGAAAAGGAAATTGGAAAAACCATTTTGCAATGCATAACCAGGTGGTAATATCTACAGTTTTAAAGCTATGCTTATTATATGATCTCACAGTTCCCCTTCTAGGTATGTAGTGTGTGATCCTGTGCACAGGAGACATGTACATGAATGTTCATAGCAGGAATGTTTGTAGTAGCCTCAAATTGGAAACCATCCACATATCCATCAGTAATGGAATGGATAAATAAGTTTTGGTAGGAGCTGAGCCTTGAACAACAGGAGTTTAAACTATTTGGGTCCACTTAATATGCACATTTTCTGGGTCCACTGATATGCAGATTTTCTTCTACCTCTGCCACCCCTGAGATGGTAAGACCATCTTCCTTGATCCACTTTCACAGTAAATATATTTTCTCTTTCTTAGGATTTTCTTAATATCATTTTCTTTTCCCTAAGCTTACTTGATTGTAATTGTACAGTATGTAATAAAGATAACATGCAAAATATGTGTTAATCAACTGTTTAGTGATCAGTTAACACTTCTGGTGAACAGTAGGCTATAAGTAGTTAAGTTGTGGGGAAGTCAAAAGTATATGCAGATATTTGACCGTGTGAGGTGTTGGTATCCCTAACCTTGTGCATTGTTCAAGGGTCAATTATATTTGTACAATAAAATGTTATACAGCAAGAGTTGGAAAACTTGTTCTGTTAAGGGCCAGGCTGTACAGTCTCTGTCATAACTAGTCAACTCTGCTGTTGTAGCGTGTAAGCAGCCACAGATGATAGGGAAATGAATAGGCATGGCTATATTTCAATTATACTTTATTTACAAAACAGATGGGGAACTGGATTTGGCCCAGGGGCCACAGTTTTCTGACCATTACTCTATAATATTGAGAGTAAAAGGGGCCAGTTGCAGTGGCTCACATCTGTGATCCCAGCACTTTGGGAGGCTGAGGCAGGAGGATTGCTTGAGGCCTGTAGATCAAGACCAGTCTGGGCAACATGGCAAGACCCCGTGATATGATTTGGATGTGTGTCCCTCCTCAAATCTCATGTCAAATTGTAATTCCCAGTGTTGGAGGAGGGGCCTAGTGGGAGGTGATTGGATCATGGGGACAGGCTTTCCCCTTGCTGTTCTTATGATAGTAAGTTCTCATGAGATCTGGTTGTTTAAAACTGTGTGGCACCTCCTGCTTCTCTCTTCCTCCTGCTCTGGCCACATAAGACAAGCCTACTTCCTCTTCACCTTCTGCCATGATTGTAAGTTTCCTGAGGCTTCCCCCACCATGCTTCCTGTAGAGCCTACAGAACCATGAGCCAATAAACCTCTTTTCTTTATAAATTACCCAGTCTCAGATATTTCTTCATAGCAGTGTGAGAATGGACTAATATGCCCCATCTCTACAAAAAAAATTAAAAAATTAGCCAGGTGTGGTGGTGTGTGCTTGTGGTCCCAGCTACTTGGGAGGCTGAGATGCGAGGATCTTTTTAGCCCAGGATGTGGATGCTGCAGTGAGCCACTCTCAGTGTTTTAGTCTGTTCTCACGCTGCTAATAAAGACATACCTGAGACTGGATAATTTATAAAGGAAAGAGGTTTAATGGACTCACAGTTCCACGTGGCTGAGGAGGCCTCACAATCATGGTAGAAGGCGAAGGAGGAGCAAAATCATGTCTCACAGGGAGGCAGGCAAGAGAGCATGTGCCAGGAAACTCCCCTTTATAAAACCATCAGATCTCACGAGACTTATTCACTGCCATGAGAACAGCACAAGAAAGATCTGCCTCCATGATTCAATTACCTCCCACGAGGTCCCTCCCACGACACACGGGAATTATGAGAGCTACAGTTCAAGATGAGATTTGGGTGGGGACACAGCCAAACCATATCACTCAGGTTGGGTGACAGAGCAAGGCCCTGTCTCAAAAAAATAAATAAGTAAAACAATAAAAAAAGAGAGAATGAAAGAGCCCAGCTACAAACAAGAACATAGGTAAGTCTTTGAAAAGCATTGAATGAAAGAAAGTGGACATAAAATATGTACTCCTATTTATAAAAAGTTCAAAAGCATGAAAAATGAGACTATACTGTTGAGGGAGCATCTTGAGGAGGTGAAACTAGAAGGCAAAACAAGGAATTGAGTCTTTAAAATGCCAGGATTGTTGTTACTTTGGAGGGTAGGTAGGGGGGTGTAATTGAGAAGGGGTACCTAAGGGACTCATGGGGTGCTGGCAATAATCTTATTTATTAATCTGTTGGGGGTTTCACAGGTGTTTATACAATCTGGTAAGTTGTATATTTGTGTTTTGTGTTCTTTTCTGTATTTGCATTCTATTTCTCAATAAAATGTTGAAGAAAAATGAATATTAAGAACCATGTACCATGCTATTATGTTCCATTAACTAACTGAGAAACACTTTGGTTGACAATTATGAGTCTTTCTGCATCATTCTAATAAGCTAACTCATTGGGATTCAGTCCTTGCTGTGCATCAGAATCTCCAGTGGAGTGTTTCTCCCTCCACAACACAGATGCCTGAGTCCATCCCCCTTCTAAGATTCTGATTCAGCAGGTCCAGCATGGAGCCCAGACCTTGGCAATTTGCAGACATTCCCCAAGCAACGGTGATCTGCAGCCTCAAGCTTAAACCAGAGACCCTCCGGTTTAAACTACGCTCTTCTGTTGCAGTTTCTGTGTAGTGTATTTCCATTAGTCATCCACTTCATTCCAACATTCACCCAAACTGACAACCTAAGCATTTTATTTTTAATTGCATTTGCCTTGAAGTTAGTTGTTCTTTGAGTAGAAGAGTCAGTTCTATTCAAGGTATTATCTCATCTGGCATTTATTCCAGCCTCCCATTCACTTGCTCGTAAACTGCAACACCTTGAAACTGCCTTGTAAATGCACTCATTGCCTTAAATGAAAGAAAGCGCACATTCTCAGCTTATAGCCCATCCCATCTCCCCTCCTTTCTCCCCAGTGCTGTGGCAGGCTTGCCACCCACCCTAGCGTAGATAAGTGCTTGTTTGTCCCTTGCCTTTGTTTCCAGGCTCTAAGTCACTTTCCTATCACGAGGAAACATTCCTTCCATCCTCTGATGACTCATCTTTATCAGCCTTTCCTGGAGAACCTTATCAATAGCCTTTTGAACAACTACAGAAATTAAATCTATCCCTCTTATCCTCCCTCCTTATTTACTGCTTCTGAACATCTTTAGCAATTGCAACATATTCCCGATTAACTTCCTCCTAGAGTAAGCACTGCATTTCCTCCCAATGGATTTTTTAAAATGCTTAATAATTTGTTCATTTGAAGTTAATCTCTACTTCTTTTACTGGCAACGTAACCATAAGTCTCTATTTGCCTTAGACAGTCCTGCTCTGGCCCCAGGAATCGTTAATGGCACCTCCTTTTTCCTTATTACAAGAAGTCACATTTGGGATGATGAATTTTTTCTTTTTTTCTTTTTTTTTTTTTGAGATGAAGTCTTGTTCTGTCACTAGGCTGGAGTGCAACGGCACGATCTTGGCTCACTGCAACCTCTGCCTCCTGGGTTCAAGTGATTCTCTTGCCTCAGCATCCCAAGTAGCTGGGATTACAGGTGCCCCCCACCATGCCCGGCTAATTTTTTGTATTTTTACTAGAGATGGGGTTTCACCGTGTTGGCCAGGCTGGTCTTGAACTCCTGACCTCAGGTGATCCATCTGCCTCAGCCTCCCAAAGTGCTGGGATTACAGGCGTGAGCCACCACACCCAGCAGGGATGATGAATTTTATGGTTACCTTCTTAAGGTCAATGTGGGATAGATGAACAATAACCAGATTACCTGGAGGCTTGGATTCTAATCCCTGCCAGGATATAAACGGGCTCTGTGGGTTTGATGATGGCAAACTCTCACTCTCAAAGTGTGGTCCCCAGACCAGCAGGTCAGCTTCACCAGGGAGCTTGTTCAAAATGCAGATTCCCAGGCCTCACCTCTGACCTGCGGAGCCAGAATCTGAATTTTAACAACACTCTCAGGTGATTTACCTGTGCGTTACAGTCTGCAAACTATTGTCTTTTTAAAAAAAATTCTCTGTTATGGTTTTTTGGTAGAGTCAGGGTCTCACTATGTTGTCCAGGCTGGTCTCCAAACTCCTGAGCTCAAGTGATCCTTCCACCTTGGCCTCCCAAAGTGCTGGGATTACAGGTGGGAGCCACTGCACCTGGACTCAAACTACTGTCTTAAACCTCACGGGGGCCGGGCACAGTGACACAAACCTGTAATCTCAACACTTTGGGAGGCCAAGGTGAGGGATTTCTTGAGGGCAGGAGTTTAAGACCAGCCTGGCCAACATGGTGGAACCCTGTCTCTACTAAAAATACAAAAATTAGCTGGATGTGGTGGTGAGTGCCTGTAATCCCAGCTACTTGAGAGGCTGAGGCTCGAGAATCCCTTGAAGCTGGGAGGCGGAGGTTGCAGCGAGTCAAGATCACACCACTGCACTCCAGCCTGGGCGACAGAGCGAGACTCAGTCTCAAAACCAAAAAACAAAAACAAATCCCAAAAAACCTCATACTGCTTCAGTTAATTAGTAAAATAAAAATGTTCAGCCCCCTCGTAACATTAAAAATAAGTAGTTCAGTGCATTTTAATAATAAATCCCCAGGAACAACAGGGAAGTTCGTTAAAAAAAACATGTACTTAAATGTAGGATAATTTGCTTTAAAAAAAAAAAAAAAAAGTGGGCCGGATGCAGCATCTCATGCCTGTAATCCCAGCACTTTTGGAGGCCTAGGTGGGCTGATCATTTGAGGTCAGGAGTTCGAGACCAGCCTGGCCAACATGGTGAAACCCCGTCTCTACTAAAAATACAAAAATTAGCCAGGCCTGGTGGCACACATCTATAATCCCAGCTACTCAAGAGGCTGAGGCAGGATAATTGCTTGAACCCAGGAGGTGGAGGCTGCTGTGAGGTGAGATCACCACACTGTACTCCAGCCCAGGCAAGAGCTGATTCCATCTCAAAAAAAAAAAAAAAAAAAAGGGAATTAATGGATTCTACTATACATTTAACATGCTCTAGACATCATTTAGTTGTCACTGATTTAAAAAAGGTACCTGTTTAAAAAAAGTCCAAATGCTGGCATGGTCTAGAAAATACTTAACTGGTCTATTTGTGATTATTATAAAATTGTTCAGTAAACATTTTGACTTGCACAAATACTTTACGTCCCTGTTTTGCATGAAAAATCCCCACACAAATGAAAATGGAAAGAAAAAATAATTTGTCAATATCTATTTATGTCTCCTATTTTTCCATGCCCTGTCATTATGCTAAGATTACTTTTACCCTCTTGGAAAAAAAAATAGTATTAAGTTCAGATTTCCGATAATAGCAAAGGGAGAACAAGGTATTTTTATTGGCTTGGCAAGGAAATGTTTCTTATTGTACTGGAACTTAAGCATGGTGTCCAGTATGTAGCAGGCTGTCTGGTTGTTTTGGGGCATGGTAGTTACTCGTTTGACATGGGTGGTACCAGGATGGAATCTTCAAACAAGAAGACTGGTAGGCCTCACTTGCCTCCCCCAAAGCATCAATGTCATCTTCCCAGAAGCCCAAATCTGGTGTGATGCCCAGGGCCACTGTTTGCACCAGACCCAGGAAAGTATGTTCATGGGTTCCATGGGTCTTTGATAACATCTGATTTCATGGAATGCCATTGTATCAGGCTTGTAGCAAGGCAGTTTCATTGCCCTGTTAAACCAAGGTGTGGTCTTGCAAGCAATGTCTCTAAGGAGTTATTGCCTGGAGTTTTTTTCCACCTGTTGATTGGCAGGCAACTTCTTTCTTATCACACAAGGTGGAGGGAAAGTCTCGTGACCTTATAGTCCAGCTCTTATGCCTACAACTGGGTTGTGATAGTTAATATTGAGGGTCAACTTGATTGGATTGACGGATGCAAAGTATTGTTCCTGGGTGTGTCTCTGAGGGTGTTCCCAAAGGGGATTCACATTTGAGTCAGTGGACTGGGAAAGGCAGACCCACCTTCAAGCCGGGTGGGCGCCATGTAATCAGCTGCCAGCTTGGCCAGAATAAAAGCAGGCAGAAGAACTTGAAAAGACTAGACTGGCTTGGCCTCTCAGCCTACATCTTTCTCCCATGCTGGAACATCAAGTTCACCAGGTTCTTCAGCTTTAGGACTTGGACTGGCTTCCTGGCTCCTCAGCTTGTAGACGGCCCATTGTGGGACTTCACACTGTGATCATGTGAGTCAATACTCCTTAATAGACTCCCCTTCATATATACATCTACCCTATTGGTTCTATCCCTCTAGAGGACACTGACTAATACATGGGTGAATATGGGGTGGCCTGGCTTTAGAAAGAGATGATGGTGGTGGCTGAATCCAATTTATAGATCCCCATAGGATGTTGCCATCACAGAGGTAAAATGCAGATATGTAGTTATAATTTTGTGGCCCTGAGGCTGGTCAAGGTACCCACTCTATTGAACCTAGAAAGTTCCACTGTTTCACTCTCTGTGTCCCATCTCTCATGTACAGACAAATGACATTTCATATGGGATTGCCACAGGCTGCACAGGCTGTAGGCTTTTGTATATAGTCTACAAACACTTATTATGTATCGTGCTTGGGGGATGCAGACATTTGGAGGAGTTCATAAGGTCAAGTGGGGGAAACAGACAAACCTCAAGATTACAAAAGTTTAATAAGAGAGGAAAAAAGAGAGGATTGCACCCACTTTTGTGGGATGTGATACAGCTTGCTCACCTGGGAAGGTCAGGGAACAATTCCAGGCAGAGGGAAGCTTGACCTGAGTCTCAGAGAATAAGTAGGAGTGATGCAGGCAGCTGAGACCCTTGCGGATGGAGTGGAGGGTTTGTCACTGTGTGATGATGATTCTCAGTGGGGGGTTAACCCCTCCCTCCTCTTCCCTTCCCTTCCCCTCCTCTACAGGCAGTAGGTAATGTTTGGAGATATTTTTGGTTGTTACAACTTGGGGTGGGGATGCTACTGGAATCTAGTGAGTAGAGTCCAGGGATACTGCTCATCATCCTACAGTGCACAGGACAGCTCCCCACAACTATCTGGGCCAATATGTCAATAGTACCAAGGTTGAGAAACTTTGCACTAGGAGAAAGAAAATGGATCTTTAAAAAAATTGAAGTATCAAGGAGCATCAGGTCCCTATACGTCTGTTCCAGCAATAGTTCAGACAACTGATGCAGAAGTGCCTTGTAGTGCAGTTAAAGAAGAAAGAAGACAAATTTAAGAAGGGATTTGTAAGCTGGGAGCAGTGGCGCACACTTGTAATCCCAACTACTTGGGAGGCTGAGATAGGAGGATTCCTTCAGGCCAGAAGTTCAAGACTAGCCTGGGCAATGGGCAATGTAGTGAGGCCTCATCTCAAAAAAAAAAAAAAAAAAAAAAAAAAGAAGGCCTTTGTATAGTGTACCAAGATGAGAATGCCTGAAGGAATTAGGGAGCCCCAAAAGGTTTACCATATTGAAAAAAAAACATTAAAGTGATATGTGTTCTGGCCAGGTGCAGTGGCTCATGCCTATAATCCCAGCACTTTAGGAGGCTGAGGCATGAGGATTGCTTGAGGCCAGGAGTTTGAGACCAGCTTGGGCAACATAGTGAGACCCTGTCTTTACAAAAAAAATTAAAAAAAACAGCAGGCCATGGTGGCATGCACCTGTAGTCCTAGGTGGGAGAATAATTTGAGCCCAGGAGTTTGAGGCTGCAGTGAGCTATGATTGTGTCACTGCATTCTAGTAGCCTGGGCAACAGAGTGAGACTTTGAATCTAAAAAAAAAAAAAAAAAAACTCATTATTGAGATTTTACATGCCATTTCTTTTCTTTTTTATTTACTAAAATTTCCCTAAATATCATTTAATGTATGTTTTTGTCACAAATGCTATTTTTATGATAAAATGTTATAAATTTTAATTTATCCAAGAAAAGCTAATCATAAAAAATGAAAACATGAAAGAGCTGTGAGAAAATGTGTGTAGTGATTATTTTATCAGATCTTGGGGAAGAGGAGAGCCTTTTTCAGCATAACAGGAAAAAAAAACCCCATGAAGGAGAATACCCTTGGGTTTTACTCCATAAAATTCAAAACAGTGTTTAGTAAAATTGTAAGGAAACAAGGAGAACCCTGTTAAACATAAAGTAATAGAAGAAATTTTAGAGGAAGTGATTGATTTTGCTACATTATTCTTCAAGTGTCTGTGAATCAAATGTGTTAAGCAAAATAAAAATACAAAAAGCATTGTGAAAAAATACCTTTAAGGCCATGTGTGGTGGCTCACACCTGTAATCCTAGCACTTTGGGAAGCTGAGGTGGGAGGATAGCTTTAGCCCACAAGATCAGCTTGGGCAACAAAGTAAAACCCCACCTGTACCAAAAATAAAAAAATTTGCTGGGTGTGATGGTACACATCTGTGATCCCAGCTACATGGGAAGCTGAAGTGGGAGAATTGCTTGAGCCTAGGAGGTAGGGGTTTCCATGGGCTGTGTTTGCATCACTGCACTCCAGCCTGGGTGACAGAGTGAGATCCTGTCTCAAAAAACAAACAAACAAAAACTTTAATATCAAAAGTCATCTGGCAATTCAATAAGAAAATCTCCAGAAATATCTAAATAGGAAAAATTAGTAAAGACATAAATTCTTGGTGTGCTCACTAATAGATAGTAATTATAATAAAATTGTTTAATCTTGCTTGTATTGAAATAAACACATATTCAAATAACAAGAAACATTTTATTCCTATTGAATAGGCAAAGATTAAAGAAAAATGAATCAAAAGAAAAGAATAAAGGAAAACTGATCACATAGCACTCAGTTTTGAAGAAGTTGAAGTAAGATCCACCCTTTCCTGATTGGAGGTGTAAACTTGGAAAACCTTCTGGAAAGCAATTTGGCAATATATACCAAGGGTCTGGAAAAAGCCTATACCCTTTGGTCCAGCAATTCCACTTCTAGGAATCTATCCTGAGGAAACAAACAAGGACATATTAAGAGATTATATATAACTTTTCATCAGTCATGCTGTCATAAGAGCAAGGAATAAGAAATATTCCCAATAAGAAGTAAAAAAACAAAAAAACAAAAAAAAGGCCATGCATGATTACTCATGCCTGTAATCCCAGCATTTTGGGAGGCTGAAGCAGGAGCGGATTGCTTGACCTCAGGAGGCCAAGGCTGCAGCAGTAAGCTGTGATCACGCCACTTTACTCCAGCCTGGGTGAGAGAGTAAGACCATGTCTTAAAAAAAAAAAAGAAGAAGTGAAAAAAATACATTATGGTACACCCATCCAATGTAATGAAATGAATTTTTGAATAAATTTTTAATAACAAGGGAGAAATAAGTGTTTAATAACAAATCATAGTTTTTTTTTTTTTTTTTGAGACAGAGTCTTGCTCTGTCACCCAGGCTGGAGTGCAGTGGTGTGATCTTGGCTCACTGCAACCTCTGCCTCCCAGGTTCAAGCGATTATTGTGTCTCAGCCTCCTGAGTAGCTGGGGCTACAGGTATGCACCACCACACTCAGCTAATTTTTGTATTTTTAGTAGAGAGAGGGTTTTGCCATGTTGCCTAGGCTGGTCTGAACTCCTGGCCTCAAGTGATCCACCTGCCTCGGCTTCCCAAAGTGCTGGAATTACAGGTGTGAGCCACTGCGCCCGGCCCCAACAAATCATAGCATATTATTAAGAAAATAAGACACAAAACTATTTGTATTTTCATTCAGTCCCAAATGTCATGTAAATAGCGGTGTGTGTGTGTGTGTGTTTGAGTGTGTGTGTGTTTATGTATATGTAACAGGGCATCTTCACTAGCACTCAAATATTCTGTTCTATGCAGTTAGATAATATTATCTTGGAGGTCTTTCTGTAAGTGTTGGGAAATAGAGCTGCCCTAACTGTATGTAATGCTTGTGGACACCTGATTCATTCCCTGGACCTCATCTGTTTGGGTCCCAGAAGGCAAGGGCAATTTGCAATTTGGGTTTAACACATATTCAGACCTGTCTAATGAACTTGGGATGGCCCTAATGGAAACTTGCCTATAGGAAGGTGTATTGGTCCATTTTCACACTGCTATAAAGGTACTGTCTGAGACTGAGTAATTTATAAGGAAAAGAGGTTTACTTGACTAACAGTTCCACATGACTGGGGAGGCCTCAGGAAACTTACAATCATAGCGGAAGATAAAGGGGAAGCAAGGCATGTCTTACATCGCAGCAGGAGAGAGAGAGAGCACAGGGGGGAAACTGCCACTTTTAAACCATCAGATCTCATGAGAACTCACTTACTATCATGAGAACATCACGGGGGAAACCACCCACAGTCCAATCACCTCCTGCCAGGTCCCTCCCTCAATACATGGGGATTACAATTTGAGATGAGATTTGAGTGGGGACACTGAGCCAAACCACATCAGGAGGGACTACAGAAACCCCCCAGACAACCATCACCCAATTCCAGGGGGAACAGTCTGGTACTGGGGTCTGGGATCTGTGCAAGGTTCAGAGTTTGAGAAGGAGGAGATTCTGGGTCTAGGCAGGTTAGAGTGCTTGTGCTTCCTGGGAAGGAAGATGCTGAGTGGTGACATCAGAGGAACTGTGTCAGCCTCTACATTGAGGAACCTCCTAGATGAGTCAAATGGTAAAATAAAATAACTATGCCAATGTGAAATAAAAATAAAATCCTAAGCCCCCATCTGACTGAATAAACCCCACTTGGCCAAAGAAACTCCCCAAAAAAACATTAAAAACTAATTTTCCCAGCTATGATAACAGGAAGTTGGTCTACTCCCTTCTTTACTAGCTGATACCAGATGGTTTTTCCTAAGAATTAAACAAAAACCAGCCCTGCAAAAAAAAAAGAAGATTTCTCTATTGACTCCAACTTTCAGCTTCAACAAGCTGCCTGGCACCATGGCCAGAGTCCCCTCCCTTTTTGTGTTTTTGACATGGCAGCTAACCAGATTCACAGAGCATTCCTTCCTGATAAATGACCACCGACTATGGACTGGTTCTGGCCAGTTTATGGAGGCTGCACACAAAATGACTTTGTGTCCTGTGTTTCACCTTTTGATGTATAAAGCCAAATTTTATTGCATTTTAATGTTAACTCTCTACCCCAGAGTGAACATGGGATGCATGTAACATGTATGTTTGCTTAGCATGCATGCCTACAACCCCTTTCATGAATATTCATAGCTCCCCCATAACCTCTTAAATATGTATGTTCAGCCAACCCATTTAGCATAAAACTCCTGTCCCACCCTTCCTCTATTAAAGTGCCTGCTTTTGGTCTCCACTGGAGGCTCTGCTTCCCAACCTGCAGGTTGCAATCCTTCTCAAGAAATGAAGTCCTCATTTAAAAATTTATCGGCCTCTTGACTTTAAGCCAATACCATTAAGGGCTTGAACCACTTTTTTTTTTTCTTTTTTAACAGACAGGGCCTCATTATGTTTCCCAGGCTAGTCTCGAACTCTTGGGCTCAAGCAATCCTCCCACCTCAGCCTCCCAAACTGCTGGCATTACGGGCATGAGCCACTGCACCTGGCCCTGAACCTCTGCGTGAAGGCAATCCATCTTGTAAAAGTCTGGATGGTAAGAAGCAGGCATTTCCCTACCAGCCAGTGAGAGACACAGAGGCAAGCAGAAGGGTCAAGTTGCTTATACAGTCAGCAGCAACAAAGCCAGAGTGAAGACAGGCATTGGTGGTCAAGGGTGGAAGGGCCTCTGGAGGGGTGGCTGAGCTGTCTATCAACAGGATGATGCACTGGGGCTGGCAGTGGCCAATCTGCAGCAGCAAAGGGGACAGGGAATGGTGAGGACCAGGGTTGGTGCAGTGACTCCCAGGCTGCATATGGAAGTCCATCTTACATGTGAGACAACTATCTCATGTTGAGAATTCCTAGGGACACACAAGTGGGAAGTGCCTTGCCATTTGACAGATGGGGCTAGTCATCCACTAGACAAAGAATAAACCATGAAGGTGAACCAATTATATGAAGGCTGGCTAATTATATTTTAGAGACTTCACCTTGTGTTATTTGAATTATAATGCAACAACTAACCATTACCCCTAGAATACAGCCTGGATTTCCATCCTCATTATGGTTGGTAAATCACTAGCTGGATGGTTCAATGGCCTTGATTGGCTTTTGGGATACACCAAAGAAAGGGAATATATTTGAAACTACAGGGATTTTATGTTCACTCTTCTCCAAGGTAAGGCAATGGTTATAGGGAGAATACACTCTTTGAGGCAGGCAAGTTAAGCCTGGAAACATTTGCAGGAAGAGGTAGGGAGCATGGGTGTATTTATATTTACATTTTTAATTTATATTTTTTTTCCATTGCAACAGACAGAAAAACAAGCAAACTGGCTTAAGAACAAAATATTGGCTCACGTAATGGACCATTTCGGGGTAACTGGCTCAGGTAACTCAGATAGGACATCGATAGTTTTCAAGCCCACACTTTCCACCTCTTGGCTCCCCTTTCTTGCTTGTTAATTCCATTATCAGCTTTTAAAACCAGGTATTAGAGGATTTTAAGCAGCCTTGGGTTGGGGTAGGGGTGGGAGTGGCAGTCCCTAATTACCTAATGGCTATTTGGTCAATTTTTAGTATTCTATATCATTTTAATTCATTTTACAAAAAGGTGATTCTTTTACATTGCCCTTCTAATCTTTCAGTTTATGTCTTTAACTAAGGAAACATGAATGACAGCAAAATGAAAGGGGAAGATACATGAATCTTTCTTTTTCTTTTCTTTTCTTTTCTTTTTCTTTCTTTCTTTCTTTCTTTCTTTCTTTCTTTCTTTCTTTCTTTCTTTCTTCTTCTTTCTTTCTTTTTTTGAGATGGACTTTCACTCCTGTTGCCTAGGCTGGAGTGCAATGGTGCGATCTCAGCTCACTGCAACCTCCGCCTCCTGGGTTCAGGAGGTTCTCCTGCCTCAGCCTCCCGAGTAGCTGGGATTACAGGCATCTGCCACCACATCCAGTTACTTTTTGTATTTTTAGTAGAGATGAGTTTTAGCCAAGTGGGCCAGACTGGTCTCGAATTCCTGATCCACCCGCCTTGGCCTCCCAAAGTGCTGGGATTACAGGCATAAGCCACCAGGCCCAGCCAAATCTTTCTTTCATTTCATGCTAGAGAAGTCCACTTGAGTGGAAGCTGAACTTCTATTCCAATTTTAGGGAACTCAACTGATCCTAAAGATTGTTCTTTGGGGCAGGCATCAGCCTGTCTCTGGAAATCTCTGCTCCTCAAGAACTTTGAAGACATGCAACCAAAAATGTCCCTTGAAGAAAACGAACAAACAAAAAATGTAATCCCCAAACCAAGACTAGCATAAAGGGACATGCCCTGGAGAGAGAGGATATTGAGTCAAATGTATTTGCTGTGTGATGTTGGATAAATCTTCAAACCTCATTCTACTCCTTTGCAAAAGGAGACAAGTGTTCTCATCTGAATGTTTTCCAATTCTCCTTATGGGTATTTGGTCTCCATAACAGTTCTATGAGGTGGGTTCTTACTTCCTCCATTTGACAAAAGAGGAAATGGAGGTTTAGAGAAGTAACCTGGAATTTCAACACAGTTCTGCTTTGCTCCGGGGAGGGTGGAGGTATATTACTTCTGTGAGCTAAGATTCCAGAAAGTTCTACAAGGCTGTTTCTGTTGCAAGGGACAGAATTGGATCTCTCTGGTTCAGGATCCCTGAGGTCAATTGTGCTTAGCAAAGGTGAGTGTGTTTTGTTTTTTCTTTTTAGAGACAGTCTTGCTGGGTCACCCAGGCTGGGGTGCAATGGTGCAATCATGGCTCACTGCAACCTTGACCTCCCAAGCTCCAACCTCAGCTTCCCAAGTAGCTGAGACTACAGGTGCATGCTACCATTCCAGGCTAATTGTTACATTTTTTTTTTTTTTGGTAGAGATGGGGTCTTGCTATGTTGCCCAGGCTGATCTCGAACACCTGGACTCCAGCAGTCCTCCCACCGAGGCCTCCCAGAGTTCTGGGATTACAGGTATGAGTCACTGAACCCGGCCTGAGTGTGTTTTTGTGGCTCTAAGGAGCTGCACCCTGTGCTCACAAGTGGATGCCCCCAAAAGTCAACTAGAGGTGGAAGTTGGAGCCACAGGGGCTATGAGTGAAGATAGACGGGCTGATAGTGCTTTGGGGACAAAAAAAAAAGTAATTCTGACACAGGAGACTTTTTACTAGGGAAGCCAGACAAAAATCATGTGAACAAAGCTTCAATCTTAGCTGCTTCTAATGAATGGCTTCCCTGGCTTTCTTTATGTCTCCAAACCTTGGTCTTTGTTTTCTTATTTTCTCTAACATCTTTTTTTTTAATGTAACTTATACTGCCTTTCTCATTGTTATATCCTTGACATGTCATCTCAGGGTGCTTTTTAATTTTTAACTTTGAATGTATAATTGTTACAACTTCTCATTTTCATTATTTTCTTTCAAACTGCGTCTGTTTTTGTCTTTTTATCTCAGCCTTGTTTTATTGGAATTTTAACAAAATAAACGTTTATCTTAAGTATCTAGTCTTTTAATTATCTCTCCTCATCATATTTTAACATTTTATTATTCACATTAAATGTTTCATAGATGTATTTAAATGTAGATGTGTATAAAATAAAAAGTTCAAATGTTCTCTCCCTGATTTTATTCTCTAGATGAAACTACTGTGAAAAGGCTGTGTGCCCATTCAGTTTTTTTTTCCTATAAACTGATAAAGTATCTAAACATATTTGTTTCCATAGTGAAAAACTGTCTCTACAAAAAGTTAAAAAATTAGCTGGGTGTGGTGGTGCACGCCTGGAGTCCCAGCGACTTGGGAGGCTGAGGTGGGAGGATCATTTGAGCCCAGGAGGTTGAAGCTGCAGTGAACCATGATTGCGCCTCTTCACTCCAGCATGGTTGACAGAGTGAGACCCTGTCTGAAAAAAAAAGAGAGAGAGAGAGATCACACTCTCCTCACTGCTCTGCAGTTTGCTTTTTCTTGCATACTATGATTGTTCATATTTTAAACCTTGTTTCCTTTTCTCCTCTATAACTTAGAGGAAATAAAAATTATCATTCATTATTTACTCAATGTATTATACTTTGATCATTCCTATGGAGGGGTAATACGCTGCTATGCAAGCCATGTGAATTTTTTTGTTTTCTCTTGTAGTTTCTACTTTTTTCTTCCCGTACCCAATGACCCTCTTCCATTTGGGCTGTCGGAAATGAGGCATCTGTTGCCTTGAGGGAGAGTGGCACAACAGAAGGGATTTTGAGTTTCTGAAGCTAAGGCTATTTGCTTAGCTGAGTTTTCCTGCTGTAGAGGAGATAAAAGCTCCCTGAGCATGAGCAGAGGTGACGAGTAGAAGCAAGAGCGTGAGAATGAGATGGAGGTGTGGGTCTTTGAGACGGGGAAGGGAAATTAGTAGGACTGTGTTATGGACTTAATGTTTGTGTCTTCACCCTCTTCCAGCCCCACAAATTCATAGCTGAAGTGCTAACCCCTAGTGTAGCTGTTTTTGGAGAGCAGAAGTGATGAAGTTTAACTGAGGTGGTAAGTGCAGGACAGTTCTCCTGGTGGCCTTGGATCAGCCCAGTACCTCCCAGGAACACCTCCCACCCCGCTTTGTCACCTGTACTTCTTAAGAATAACTGTATGCTGGGCACAGTGGCTCACGCCTGTAATCCCAGCACTTTGGGAGGCTGAGACGGGAGAATCAATTGAGGTCAGGAGTTCGAGACCAGCCTGGCCAACATGGCAAAATCCTGTCTCTACTAAAAAAAAAAAAAAATACAAAAATTAGCAGGATGCAGTGATGCATGCCTGTAATCCCAGTTACTTGGGAGGCTGAGGCAGGAGAATCGCTTGAACCCAGGAGGTGGAGGTTGCAATGAGCTGAGATCATGCCACTGCACTCCAGCCTGGGTGACAGAGCTAGACTTCATCTCAAATAATCATAATAGTAATAATAATAATAATTGTACTGTAGAATGTGCTGGGAGTGCAGCATACTGGCAAGAACAGTCTGGGCTCTGTTTCAAAGCTCCTAGAAACAGGAGGATATCCTTCAATGCTTTAGCCTAGTGATCACATGCCCCTGGGCTATAAAACCCAGGATGGGTTGCTTTTCAGAGTCCCTTAGCTGTGGTGCACTTGGGTCATGCACAGACAAGACTCCATCTCCCCTAGACAGTTTCCCTGAGCCTTGGGGGACCGGCTTGCCCCAATTCCTAGCTTCTATTGTCCCTTACTGTCTACCTGTGAGTAATAGAGTTGCTTTTCTGAACTTGTGTGAGTGTTCTGTCTCACCAGACTTGTACAAGTGATAGAAATTGCAGCCCAAGATGCAGTGGGCTGAAGTGGTAACCAACGATCAGTGAAACTGCTTTGCAATAAGGGTAGGAACCCAATCTGATAGGATTAGCATCCTTATAAGAAGCACAGCAGAGAAATTATGACCATCTGATATGATTTGGTTGTGTCCCCACCTAAATCTCATCTTGAATTATAGTTCCCACAATCCCCACATGTCATGGGAGGGACCTGGTGGGAGGTAATTGAATCATGGGAAAGTTACCTCCATGCTGTTCTCATGATAGTGAGTGAGTTCTCATGAGATCTGATGGTTTTATAAGGGGCTTCAGTAAGCCAGGATCATGCCACTGCACTACAGCCTGGGTGACAGAGTGAGACCCTGCCTTTATTAAAATAAACAAAAAACGCAGACACAGTTCTTGCTTGCATTCTCAAGTCTATTGTGGCTTAGTTGTGGCCATGCAGAGAGGGCATGAAACTCTCTTTACATTTCCTGCTGCCCAAGAGTGGCATGGGAGAGCCTCTGAGATGAAAGTAGGAGGTCGGCCAGGAGTGGTGGCTCACGCCTGTAATCCCAGCACCGAGGTGGGAGGATCACTTGAGACCAGGAGTTCGAGACTAGCCTGGGCAACATAGTGAGATCCTATCTCTATTTTAAAAAGTTAAGTAAAAAAAAGGCCAGCAGTGGCTCACACCTGCAATCCCAGCACTTTGGGAGGCTGAGGCGAGTGAATCACTTGAGTCAAGAGTTCCAGATAAGCCTGGCCAACATGGTGAAACTCTGTCTAAAAATACAAAAAATCAGCCAGGCATGGTGGCACCTGCCTGTAGTCCCAGCTACTCAGGAGGCTGAGGCAGAAGAATCGCTTGAACTTGGGAGGCGGAGGTTGCAGTGAGCTGAAATCATGCCACTGCGCTACAGCCTGGGCGACAGAGCAAGACACTGTCTCAAAAAAAAAAAGAAAAAGAAAAAAGAAAATGAGAGGCAATTGTGAGTAAAAATGAAACAGAAAAGAAAGAGGAAAAAAGAATGGTTGTTAGTGCTGGATCAGCCCTTGTCTGATTTTTCTGGTTTCTTTTTTTACACAATGATTAATAGACTCAGATACTCAGGGACCAGCTAATCCAGTGCTTCTCAAACTTCAGCATGCATCGAAATCTCCTCGAGGGTTTGTTAAAGCATAAAATTACGGGGCTTCTTCCCAAGAAAGTCTTGGCGGGAGGCCCAAGGGGGACAAATTCTCCCAGACCAAAGGGTCTGGGAGGGGCCCAAGAATTTGTATCTCTTTTTTTCTTTCAGAAGGAGTCTCGCTCTGTTGCCCAGGCTGGAGTACAATGGCACGATCTCTGCTCACTGCAACTTCCGCCTCCCGAGTTCAAGCGATTCTCCTGCCTCAGCCTCCCAGGTAGCTGGAATTACAGGCATGTGCCACCACACCCAGCAAATTCTTGTAGTTTTAGTAGAGACAGGGTTTCACCATGTTGGCCAGATCGGTCTCGAACTCCTGACATCAGGCGACCCACCCACCTCGGCCTCTCAAAGTGCTGGGATTACAGGTGTGAGCCACCGTGCTGGACCAAGAATTTGTATCTCTATTAAACACCAGGTGATGTTGATGCTGCCTTAGTCCAAAGTGGATGTAGCACTGATCCAGTGCCACATTCCTAAAATAGATGCCAACAGAGGTAAATGACTCACCCAAGGTCATCCTGCAAGCCAGTGAAGGAAAGTGCCTCAGGGACTTGTTTTGGCTTGTATATGACCACACACCCATCCCTGGCCAAATCCCACTAATCCTACTGAAGTTGGAAGAATGCAAGGCTCTGATTGGCCAGGCCTGAGTCAAGGGCCACCTCTGTAGATGAGGCTAGAGTCAGCAGCCCCACCAGAACCACATTTTTTTGTTTTTGTGAGACAGATCTCGTTCTGTCGCCCAGGTTGGGGTGCAGTGGCAAAATCTCAGCTCACTGCAACCTCTGCCTCCCGGGTTCAAGTGACTCTCCTGTCCCAGCCTCCTGAATAGCTGGGACTACAGGCACATGCTACCATGCTTGGCTAATTTATGTATTTTTAGTAGAGACGAGTTTCACCATGTTGGCCAGGCTGGTCTCCAACTCCTGACCTCAGGTGATCCATCCGCCTTGGCTTCCCAAAGTGCTGTGATTACAGGCGTGAGCCACCGCACCCAGCCAGAAACTGAGGTTTTTTTTTTTTTTTGAGATAGAGTCTCGCTCTGTCGCCCAGGCTGGAGTGCAGTGGCTCGATCTCGGCTCAATGCAAGCTCTGCCTCCCAGGTTCACGCCATTCTCCTGCCTCAGCCTCCCAAGTAGCTGGGACTACAGGCGCCCACTACCACGCCTGGCTAATTTTTTGTATTTTTTAGTAGAGATGGGGTTTCACCATGTTAGCCAGGATGGTCTCTATCTCCTGACCTCGTGATCTGCCCACCTCGGCCTCCCAAAGTGCTGGGATTACAGGTGTGAACCATCGCGCCCAGCCAGAAACTGAGTTTTTAAGGTTTCTTTGGAGTCCTTTTGGCCAAGAGGAGGTCTGTTCAATCAGTGGGAGACAGGATTTTACTTTAGTTTACGCATCAGACCCCACAGGTTAACAGCTCAGTCTCACAAGACCGCCCTCACTTCAGATGCCAATCCTGGAGCTCCAGTACTATTTTTTTTTTTTTTTGAGACAGGATCTCACTCTGTTGCCCAGGCTGGAGTGCAGTGGTATGATCGTGGCTCACTGCAGCCTTGAACTCCCAGGCTCAAGCAATCCTTCCCCCTCAGCCTCCCGAGTATCTGGGACCACAGATGCGTACTACCATACTTGGCTAAGTTTTAAATTTTTTATAGAGATGGTGTCTTTTTATGTTGCCCAAGCTGGTCTTGAACTCCTGGCCTCAAGTGATCTTTCCATTTGGGCCTCCCAAAGTGCTTGGATTACAGGCATGAGCCACCGCTCCTGGCTCCTCAGTACTTCTAACCAACCAGCTCTAAGCTTCCCAGGATCCACTCCTTGGGTTCCATAATTTGCTAGAATGGCTCATAGAAATCAGGAAAACAGTGTGCTTACTAGATTACCAATTTATTATTTTAAAAAACCCTCAGGAACAGCCAGATGGAAGAGGTCCACAGCAAGGCCTTGGAGAGGGGTATGGAGCTCCCATGCCCTCTCCGGGCACATCACCCTCCCAGCATGTCAGTGTGTTCACCAACCTGGGAGCTCTACCGACCCCACTGTTTAGGAGTGTTTTGGGTGGGGCTTAATCCTGCAGGCATAATTGATTAAATCACTGGCCATTGGTGACTGGCTCCCTTTCCAGCCTCTCTTTCCTCCCTGAAGGTTGTGGGAGTAGGGCGGAAAGTTCCAAACTTTTTTTTTTTTTTTTTTTTGAGACGGAGTTTCACTCTCTTTGCCTGGGCTGGAGTGCAATGTCACGGTCTTGGCTCACTGCAACTTCTGCCTCCCGGGTTCAAGCAATTGTCCTGCCTCAGGCTCCTAAATAGCTGGGATTACAGGCGCCCGCCACCATGCCCTGCTAATTTTTGTATTTTTAGTGCAGATGGGGTTTCCACTATATAGGCCAGGCTGAGCCCGAATGCCTGACCTCAGGTGATCCACCTGCCTCAGCCTCCCAAAGTGCTGGGATTACAGGCATGAGCCACCACACCCAGCCTGAAAGTTCCAAACTTCTAATCACATGGATGTGATTCCTCTGGCAACTAGCCCCAAGCCTGAAGCTGTCTAGGGGACCACCCCTTGAGTCATTTGCATATACCATTAGCATATACTCAGGTGTGGTTGAAAGGACCTTACTATGAATAACAACAGATGCCCCTAACATTCTGTCACTTAGGAAATTACAGGAAGCTCTTGTACCAGGAACTGGGGAGAAAGACCAAGTAGGTATTTCTTATTACATCACAATATTACGCTTTCCCAAATGAAAACAAGCAAAAGTGAGGTTAATTGTTGAGGTAGGGCTGGAAACGACAAATTCTATAGACCAAGGGTCCCCAACCCTTGGGGTCACAGACCATGGCCTGTTAGGAACTGGGCTGCATGGCAGGAAGTGAGCTTGGTGAACCAGCATTACTGTCTAAGCTCCACCTCCTGTCAGATCAGCAGAGACATTAGATTCTCATAGGCGTGAGAACCTTATTGTGAACTGCGCATGTGAGGGCTCTAGGTGGCATGCTCCTTATGAGAATCTAATGCCTGATGATCTGTCACTGTCTCTCACCACCCCTGAATGGGACCATCTAGTTGCAGCAAAATAAGCTCAGGGCTTCCACTGATTCTACATTATGGTGAGTTGAAAATTATTTTATTATATATTATAATGTGATAATAATAGAAATAAAATGCACATTCAATATAATGCACTTGAATTATCCCCAAACCACCCATCTCCCTCCCTGCTGTCCATGGAAAAATTGTCTTCCACAAAACTGGTCCTGGTTGCCAGAGAGGTTGGGGGTGGCTTCTATAGACCATAAACTATAGGGGAAAACCTACAGGGAGGCTCAGATAAATCTACTTCGTAGGTAAGAGCAGAGGCTCAGAGGGAGTTTGTCCAGGTTCAAAATGCCCCTTGTTATGTGACCCTGGGAAGGTCATATAATGACAGTTACAAAAAGAGGAGAGGCTGGGCATGGTGGCTCACCCCTGTAATCCCAGCACTTTGTGAGGCTGAAGCGTGTGGATCACTTGAGGCCAGGAGTTGGAGACCAGACTGTGCAACATGGTGAAATCCCTCCTCTACTAAAAATACTAAAAAGTAGCCAGACATGGTGGCATGCGCCTGTAATCCCAGCTACTCCAGAGGCTGAGGCACAAGAATCTCCTGAACCCGGGAGGTGGAGGTTGCAGCGAGCCAAGATTGCACTACTGCACTCCAGCCCAGGTGACAGAGTGGGACTCTGTCTCCAAAAAAAAAAAAAAAAGGAGAATATCAGTAACTGCTTCATAGGGCCGTTGTGAGGACTGAACGAAATGATACACATAAAGTATTTAGCAGGGTGCCTGGTTCATTGCAAGTATTGACAAAACATGCCCTCCACATCCAGGGGGTGTGGGGAGAGACAGTCTAGTCCCTGACCCCAGCCCTGACCAGCTTAATACGTACCCTAGAGCCCACCCTTTGGAATGGAGTGTAAACTTCATGTTTAAAGCCTTCTGTCACTGAATAGAAAAGATGTAGCTCGGAAAACTCTTTTAGTTAGGCTCATGGCTCTAGGGCTCAGTCGGAGATTATTTGTTTTTTCTTTTTTTCAGTGCTGCCAATGCTGGGGATGAGAGTTGGCAGAAAGAGGATTTTTAGAGGATGGGCTTTTTTTATTCCCATGAGATACACGTAACTGTCAGCTGCGCCTCCCCCTGTGAAGGTGTTATTGAGCAAATGGGCTTACAGCCTGATGTGCATGGAAGCCAATAACTGTGGCACCGGAATTTGAGAAAAGAAAGGCTTTACTGTGAAACCGGCCAGCAAGGACACAGGAGTCAGGCTCAAATCTGTCCCCCTAGGGCTAGGCGCAGTGGCTCATGTCTGTAATTCCAGAACTTTGGGAGGCTGAGATGGGAGGATCTCTTGAGGCTAGAAGTTCGAGACCAGCCGGGACAACATAGTGAAACCCTGTCTCTATAAAAAATAAAAAATAGCAGGGCGTGGTGTTGCGCACCTATAGTCCCGGTTACTTGGGAGGCTGAGGAGGGAGGATCACTTGAGCCTGGGAGGTCGAGGCTGCAGTGAGCCATGATTATGCCACTGCACTCCAGCCTGGGTGATACAGCAAGATCCTGGCTCAAAAAAAAGAAAAAAATCTGTCTCCCTGATTTTGGGTCTGGGACAATTTTTAAAGAATCAGAGGACAAGGGAAAAGATTTAGGAATGTTAGCTTGGCAGAGTTTGATTGGAGGGCTTCAAATTTGACCATTTATAGTAAGATATGTTGAGGTTGGGCTGGGCGTGGTGGCTCACACCTATAATCCCAGCACTTTGGGAGGCTGAGGTGGGTGGATCACCTGAGGTCAGGAATTCGAGACCAGCCTGACCAATATGGTGAAACCCTGTCTCTACTAAAAAAACACAAATTAGCTGGGCATGGTGGCACACACCTGTAATCCCAGCTACTCAGGAGTCTGAGATAGGAGAATTGCTTGAACCCAGGAGGCCAAAGTTGCAGTGAGCCGAGATCGTGCCATTGCACTCCAGCCTGGGTGACAGAGCGAGACTCTGCCTCAAAAAAAAAAAAAAAAAGAAAAGAAAAGAAAAGAAAAGATATGTTGAGATTGATTTTGGCCCAAATCTTTCCAGCCAGTGGAACCCTTGCTTTTGAAGAGTTCTGGTGTTCAGGTTTCGGCCATGTCCTGGTCTTCTTGGTTTCAAAGGGGAGGAATTGTTGGTTCTTGGTGTTGTCAAGCTTTTTCTATTGCATATGCCCAGGCTGCCTGACTTGCAGCTTTTGGCTCTGTTACATCTAAAAGACAGCTCCACATTTGCTTATAAACAGAGTAGGCCCAGTTTGGGCTGGTCCCATGGTTACGAAGGGATTTGACTCGGTTACGAAGGGATTTGACTCAGTCACGAAATTAGGAAGCATAGATTAGCCTATTGGAACCAGGACTTTGGTGCCCATCTGACAAGGAAAGAGATGGGTCCCAGGCAGCACCCACCTGCCCCCTCTTGCTACTGCACTTCATGGCTGCCACCATAGCATGCATGACTATGGTTTCGGAGCAGCAAAGGCTGGGGTGGGGCCCAGGAAGTCACAAGAACCTTCTGTAGGGATGTTCCCATTTGGGTCTGAAGGGTGGATGAGACTAAAAATACCACCTACATGACATATTTACTCTGCTCTTGTTAATACCCTAGAGAGATTGCCAAGAGTCACTACCACCAAGCCTGTGATTAAGCCGTAATAACCACTTTTGTGTTTATAAATTTTGTCCTTGATATCAGAGAGGAGTATTTTTAGGCTAGAACTTGGAGCTAACAAATCCCATTGCAGGAGTGCGGATTTAGGCAAGGATCTCTCAAGAACTTCCCAGGGCACAGCAACAAGGCCAGGAGAGATCTGTCCATAGGAATAAATTGGGAGGCTCCAGGCACCACGTCTCCATCTTGTGGAAAGCTTTGTAGGGAAAACTCTCTGCAAACTGCACTTTTCCTCTACTCTCATGCTGCAACAATCATCAACACAGAAGAAGACTTCTGTGACCAAATGTGTGGGGTTTTTTCCCCCCACACCAAGCAGTGGACCCCAGCTGGGTGTCCTCTAATTCAATTCCTTCACTATCTACCTGGAGATAGTGTCAGATCCCAGGCTCAGTCCCCAGTACTGCCCCCCTACCACACTAGTTGCAAGTCTGGCCTCTGGAACTTCAAGTTGGGGTTCCCATGATTCACTGAACCCAGGGAAACACTTACTTACATTTGCCATTTGTGATAAAGGATATTTCAAAGGATACAGATGAAGAGATACATAGGGCGAGCTATCGGGGAAGAGGCGTGAAGCTTCCATGCCCTCCCTGAGTGCAGCATCTTCCAGGAACCTCCACGTGGTCAGCTATCTAGAAGCTTTCTGAACCCAGTCCTCTTGCTTTTTTATGGAAGCTTCATGACATCAGCATTCCTTCCCCCAGAGTATAGGGTGGGACCCTCTAAAGGGAGGGTCTTAAGACCCACAATCAGAAACGCGGGTAACATTAGAGTCCTGCCTCGGAGCAGGTGAAAGGAGGGTAGGGAGAAGGCCAAAGGCCTGCCGCTGAGACCTAACACACCCAACATGACCACAAGTCACTGTAGCAAACGCTGTGGGAGTTAGGGCCAGGAACCATGGATGAAAACCAATACGTATCATAACACTACAGAAGCTAATCACACCAGGGCACACATCCCTTTAACTCAGGGCACCTTGGCAAATGTGGAAGCTTTGTGGATATCTGTGCCTTTTTATTTTTATTTTTCAGTTGAGACAGGGTCTCACTCTGTCACTCAGGCTGGAGTGCAGTGGCATGATCACAGCTTACCGTACCCTCGACCTCCCAGGCTGAAGTGATCCTCCCACCTCAACCTTCCAAGTAGCTGGGACTACAGGCACTCGCCACCATGCCCAGCTAATTTTAAAATTTTTAGTAGAGACAGAGTCTCACCATGTTGCCCAGGCTGGTCTTGAATTCCCGGGCTCAAGTGATCCTCTGGCCTCAGTCCCCCAAAGTGCTGGGATCACAGGTATAAGCCACCACACCCAGCCATATCTCTGCTTTTCTATCCTCCCACCCTCATAGCACTACTTATTCATCCATCCATCCATCCATCCATCCATCCATCCATCCATCCATCCATCCATCTGTCCATCCGTCCATCCGTCTATCCATCCGTCCGTCTGTCCATCCATCTATCTGTTCATTAATGAATTCATTCAACATATATTTATTCAGACATGGTCCCTGCTTTCATGGAGTTTACATTCTAGTGGTGGTGATTGCCAACTGGAGAGCCAGACAATAAACAAATTAAAAACACAGTGCCATTTTGGATTGAGTACTCCGATGGAAATAAACAGGAATAAATGCTGTATAGGACCTGGGCAGGCAGGGCTGAGGTAAGATCAAGGAGGTAACAAGCCACTGGGAAGGAGCCAGCCATCCGAAGAGCCAACTCTCTCATCTGCTTTGCTGACCCAAACTCCCCACTTTCCCCTCCCTCTTAAGTCTTCTCTCTGTGCTCATTTCTAAGGTAAGCATCTACAACCACTCCATGAGTCTGTCTTCAGGGAAACTTGACTCTCCTTGACAATATTGCCTCGCGTTGCAGCTCTTGCAAATCTGGGTTGTTCATTCCCTGCATCCCACCTTATTCCCAGCCAGAAGAGAGGGTGTTGGAGCCCCTATTCCTGGTGCTCTTTCCACAGGCACATAATCATCCCCATTCCTTTACTATATGGATGTATGTATAGAAGAAAAACATGATATAGACAGAGTTCAGTACTATTTGCAATTTCAGGCATCTACAGGGGTCCTGGAACATGTATCCTGCTGATAACAGGAGACTGCTGTACACCACACAATATACAGGAAGACTTCCTAAACATCTGTCTTAATCCGTTTGTGTTGCTATAAAGGAATATTCGAGCTTGGATGATTTACAAAGAAAAGAGGTTTATTTGGCTCATGTTTCTGCAGACTGTATAAGAAGCATGACGCCAGCATTAGCTTCTGGTGAGGGATTCAGGCTACTTCCACTCATGGTGGAAGGGGAAGAGGAATGGTGCTTGCAGATGTTACATGACAAGGGAGAAGGCAATAGAGAAAGAGAGTGAGGAGAGGTCTCAGGCTTTTTTTTTTTTTTTCTTTTTCTTTTCTCCCTCTTACCACATCCCAACCAGGCTCTTTTAAACAATCAGCTTTCCCAGGAACTAATAGAACTAGAACTCACTCATTACCAATAGAATGGCACCAAGCCTTTTATGAGGGATCTGCCCACTATGATCCAACAGCTCCCAATGGGCTCCACTTCCAACACTGAGGGTCAAATTTCAACATGAAATTTAGAGGAGACAACATTCAAATCATAGCAATGACCTTTTCTCCTCTCTCTTCCCAAGATTCTGCACCTTATGGAAGTTCCTTATCTCTTTTCCTCTACCCCACTCAAAACTTCTGGTCCACTTAATTCTCTTGTCTCACTCATCCTTCCCATCCATTGCCTCCTCTTCCCACTTCTTTTTCTTCTCTCTCTCAAGTAGGATCTATGTTTTTATTTTATTTTATTTTATTTATTTTATTTTATTTTATTTTTTGAGACTGAGTCTCGCTCTGTCACCCAGGCCAGAGTGCAGTGGCTCCACCTCAGCTCACTGCAACCTCTACCTCCCGAGTTCAAGTGATTCTCCTGCCTCAGCCTCCCAAGTAGCTGGGATTACAGGTGCATGCCACCACACCTGGCAAATTTTTGTATTTTTAGTAGAGGTGGGGTTTCATCATGTTGGCCAGGCTGGTCTCGAACTCCTGACTTCAAGTGATCCACCTGCCTGGGCCTCTCAAAGTGCTGGGATTACAGGTGTGAGCCACCATGCCCAGCTCTGGGCTCAAGTGATCCTCCAACCTCAGCCTCCCAAGCAGTGAGATAGGATTATTCCCTTAATCCCCTTTGTGGGTGGGAACTGCAGTGGCTTGTTTCACTCAGCCTGCAGTCTTTGGATGGCTAAGTGTTAACAGTCCATTAAGGATCAGGGTGACAGCCTTCTGCACCTGCCCTTTTTGACACCTGAGTTCTTGTTTGGTGTCCAGGAAGAATCAGGTCACTCGGACTGATTTAAGGGTAGTGTATGCAGAGGATTTTATTGGGCAATGGATGTGGCTCTCAGCAGAATGGGGAGTTGGAAAGGAGATGGTGTGGGAAGAAGGTGATCTTTCCCTGAAGCTGCACCCTCTGAAGTTAGCTGCGTCTATCTGTAGTCTCTGGTGCTCAGCTGCTTGTATCCCTGATGCTCAGCCTTGCATCCACGAATGCTTGCATTAGCTGTTTGTGTTGCTCTGCCAGCTGGTCTTTTTATGGGCACAGGATAGGGGCATGGCAGGCCAAAAAGGCAACATTTGGGCAGTAAAAACAGGGTCAGCTGTTTTCACTTAGGGGCATGGTTCCAGGCTTAAGGGTGGGGTTTAGCCAGGAGCCCAGTTTTTCTCTATCAGTAGCTGGGACTACAGGTGCATGCTACCACACCTGGCTAATTTTTGTGGAGACAGGGTTTCACCATGTTGCCCAGGCTGGTCTCAAACTCCTGAGTTCCAGTGATCCTCCTTCCTTGGCCTCTTAAAGTGCTGGGATTACAGGTGCGAGTCATTTTCCCAGCCCCATGTCAGATTTCTCTGTTCCATAATTTTTTTTTTTTTTTTTTTTTGAGACAGAGTCTCGCTGTGTCAGCTAGCCTGGGGTGCAATGGCATGATCTCAGCTTACTACAACCTCTGTCCCCTGGGTTCAAGTGATTCTTGTGCCTCAGCCTCCTGAGTAGCTGAGACCACAGGCACGAGCACCACGCCTGGCTAATTTTTGTATTTTCAGTGGAGACAAGGTTTCACTATGTTGGCCAGGTTGGTCTTGAACTCCTGACCTCAAATGATCCGCCTGCCTTGGCCTCCCAAAATGCTGAGATTACAGGTGTGAGCCACCACACCCCAGCCATCACTGTCATAATTTTTGTAAAAGTGGTTTCATCCCCTTCTCAACTTAGGCCCATCTTGGGGGAGGTCATCTGAATGGTCATTTCTCTTGTATTTCTTGACTTCTAGTTTTTTTTTTTTTAACCATATGTGTCAAGCTAAACTCAATTCAAATTCCTCAATCAGCCGTTTCTGCATCTATATCTGAAGAAAATTGCACAACTTGAAAACTGGTGCATTGCAAATCCATGGCAACGAATCCTGGGCCCAGAGGGCTGCTTGTTAATCCTTTTACTGGTCCATGACGGGTTCCTTCTCCTGCCCCCTCAACCTGGACCCAGTATGCCTGAAGCCAAATCATACTCGGACTTTGCACCTACAAAAACAAATAATTCCTCTCCTGCCTTTTCTGTTTGTTTATTTAGTTTGAATTGTGCTTCTTCCACTTGAAATCAAAAGACTCTTGACAAATAAAATTAATGACCCCAAGCTTAGAGAAGGCTCTAGGGAAGAAGGGAAAAAGCCTCTTCTGAATGAATAATAATTTGGGAGTAGTTGTTGATTCAATTTGACATCCAGTTTCTGCAAATTCTTTTCTTTCTCTTTCTGTTTTTAAGACAGAGTCTCATTCTGTTGCCCAAGCTGGAGTACAGTAACATGATCATAGCTCACTGTAGCCTCTAACTCCTGGCCACTAGGGATCCTCCCACCTCAGCCCTCCGATAGCTGGGAATACAGGGTCATGCCACCGTGTCTTACTGAATTTTTAAATTATTTTTGTAGAGATGGGGTCTCGCTCTGTTGCCCAGGCTGGTCTCAGACTCCTGGGCTCAAATGATCCTCCCACTTCAGCTTCCCAAAGTGCTGGGATTACAGGCATTATCCACCACACCTGGTCTCTGCAAATTCTGAGGACAAGCATGGTGGTCTATGTAGGCGTGAAGGGAAAACTTCCCCAATTGTCCTTGGAAGATTCATTGACAAAAATCAGATTAATAAGGGAAAAGGCATACACATTTATTATGCGCGAGGTAAAAATTACGGAGTGATTACCCAATATCTCAATGAGGCCCAGATACCTACCATAGCCTGTTTCAGAGGGGAGAGGAGAGATGGGGAACATAGGTAATTCTGTTGATGAGCAATAAATGATTACTAGGAGGAATGAATGGAACAAAGATTCATTTGTGAATAGTTCTCTTTGGCAATTGAATGAGCCTGAGAGGCAGACAGACATTATCTTGTGAAAGGGTCTGTTTAGGTGTGGTTACATTCTTGGTCTTATTTTGTGCGATAGACAATAAGATAGGGAAGCAAAGGAAGAAAAATTGTTCTTCCTGCAGGGTCTGTCTAGTCCTTTTTTTTTTTTTTTTTTTTTTTTTTTGAGACAGAGTTTCACTCTGTAGCCCAAGCTGGAGTGTAGTGTCGTGATCTTGGCTCACTGCAACCTCCGCCTCCCAGGTTCAAGTGATTCTCCTGCCTCAGCCTCCTGAGTAGCTGGGACTACAGGCGCGTGACACCATGCCCACCTAATTTTTTGTATTTTAGCGGAGACAGGGTTTCACCATGTTGCCCAGGGTGGTCTTGAACTCCTGAGCTCAGGTAATCCGCCCTCCTTGGCCTCCCAAAGTGCTGTGATTACAGGCACGAGCCACTGCACCTGGCCAAGGTCTGTCTAGTTTTTACGTAGCTAAAGGAAAAGTCTCTAACAGTGTCTTTTAATCTCTAAGGGTCTTTAATTCAAAATATGCATTATAACAAGGAGCTACCTTTTGGGATGAAGTTTCTGGCACTCCTTCATCTGGAAGCACAGGCAAATCTCACAGAGAATATTCTGGAAGGCAATTGATGAGAGAGTAGCTCTGTCCTCTTCCTATCTTTGCTCCAAATCTTCCTTAGAAAGGCAGAACTCCCTGCAGAATGAAATGGACAATCAGACACTGCTAACAGCTGCAGCCCAAGAACTTCGGTTCTTGGTAAAAGAATCCTGACACAAAAGTATTTCTTTGTGGAAAATTATGCATTCATTGGGCTCATTTGAAACAAAATATGATTTGCATCTTAACTTCCTGTAACAAGCTCCACTTCTTTTGCGGATTTCATAATGTCTGATTTTGTTGAACCAGATTGGTGGGGCACATGCTTTTACCAAACAGTTTAAATTCAAGCCCAGGTTTTTCTTATTTTAAATAGCAACAGCTGCTAAGCACACTAATTATTGTATTTCATCAAAATAAACTCACCAAGTTGCTTCTGAATGTTCCCTGGAGCTGCTCTCCTGGGGACTGGGGTCCTCAGGGCTGTCAAAGAAGGTGCAAAGTTTGGATTTGAAAAATGTAGGAGAGGAGGCTGCAAGTCCTGGGAGGGGATGGGTGAGCAACTCCAGAAACAGAGAAAGGGAAAAAGTCACTAGCTGGAGAGAGAAGCAGTGGGATACTCACTTCTCAATATCTGGTTGGGCTTTCTCTTTGCAATGTTCAGCAATTTCAAATTTCTGAGGGTCATCAGGAAGTGGGGAGAGAAGGAAGAAAACATTGGAGATTGTGTGGGAACGTCTTGTACCTATGTGGCAGCCAGAGTGATTTCTTTCTTTCTCTTTTTTTTTTTTTTTTTGTAGGGACAGGGTCTTGCTGTGTTGCCCAGACTGGTCTCAAACTCCTGACCTCAACTGATCCTCTTGCCTCAGCCTCCCAAAGTGCTGGGATTACAGGCATGAGCCACCATGTCTGTCCACAGAGATCTCTCTTAAAGAGAATTCAGATCACGTCACTCTCCTGTTCCCCACTTTTCTCTCGTGGCTTCTCAACTTTGGCTGCCCATTGGAATCATGGGAGAGCTTTAAAATACCCCCAAATGCCCAGCCTGCCCCCGAGACCAACTATATCAGAATCGGTGAGGCTGCAGCCTAGACATCAGTATTTGTTAGTTTCCTGAATGATTCCCAGTGCAGTCAATGTTAAGAACTATTGCATTACAGGCTGGGAGTTTGAGGCTGCAGTGAGCTAGGATCACTTTACTGCACTCCAGCCTACGGGAGAGAGACAGAGACCCCATCTCTTAAAAAAAGAAGAAGAAAAAGAAGGAGAAGAAGGAGAAGGAGAAGGAGAAAGAGAAGAAGAAAAAACTCTCCACTGCATTACATTCTGAATTAAATCAAAAAGTCTGACCACAGCCAGGGATTCCCTGTCTGATTTGGCCCCTACCTTTCTCTCAGATCTCATCTCTGAACATTTATCCTCTTTTTTTTTTTTTTTTTTTTTTTAATCGAGATGGAGTCTTGCTCTGTTGCTCAGGCTGGAGTACAGTGGCACAACCTTGGCTCACTGTAACCTCCATCGCCTGGGTTCAAGCGATTCTCTTGCCTCAGGCTCCTGAGTAGCTGGGACTACAGGCATGCCCCACCACACCTGCCTAATTTTTTTGTATTTTTAATAGAAATGGGATTTCACCCAGTTGGCCAGGCTGGTCTTGAACTCCTGACCTCAGGTGATCCACCCGCCTTGGCCTCCCAAAGTGCTGGGACTACAGGCATGAGCCACTGCGCCTGGCTGTATCCTCTGTCTTCACTGAGGTTAAGTATCTGATATTTTAGTTATTTGCTCTGTGTTGAGTACTTTTCATGTCTTCTGAGACCTCCGACCCAGGGAGATACATAGCTCTGGTGTTCTGGTCTCTACCACATCTCCAATCTAACCCTGATCTCCTCACCCTCTCCCCGACTGCCCTTCTTTCTGCTCCTTAAATAAAGCTCTCCTTCTAGAATCTACGCACCGGTCGTTTCTTTTGCCTTCTGGCAACATGTTCTTTCCCATCTTCCCAGGGCCAGCTTGACATTCAGGTCTCTGAGAAGCCTTCCACAACCACGCAACCTCTAATGTACTCTCTTATTACTTTCTATCCCATTACTATGTCTTGTTTCAGGTATAGCTTATCATTGTCTGACGTTATCTGGTTTATCTATCTACTTGTACTTTGTGTTCCACCTAGAAGGAAAACTGTAAGAGCTGAGACCCTCTAGATGGGATTCACTGCTGCATCCTCAAGGGGGTGCGGTATATAGCAGATGCTCAGTAAATATTTGTTAAATGAAAAAAAAAGAATGAATGGCATGGGAGTTCAGGAGAGGAGCTCAAATAATATTGGCTGAATACATGAATGAATGATCTTATTTAAAAAAAGTTGCTGTCATCTTTATTTTCTATTTTATAATTTCAACTTTTATTTTAGATTCAGGGGGTACATGCACAGGTTTGTTAAATGGGTATATTGCGTGGTGCTGAGGTTTGGAGTACAACCCGTCACCCAGGAAGTGAGCATAGTACCCTGAATGATCTCATTTGATCCTTCAAACAGTGGGCATTGTTAGCACCATTTTAAAGATAATTCATCAGGGTCAGAGGTTAAATAGCTCTTCAAGGTTACAAATAATGGCAGAGGTTTGTAAGCTATCTGCCGTTGAAAGGAGAGTGGTTTGTTAGGGGACAGCAGACATCCTTTTTTCAGATTATGGATTTTTGGGGACTCTGCCATCACTAGAGAGGGCATCTCCTTCCCTAATTGGCAAGAATATGTAATTAGGTTTTAATTGTGGGCTTCTGAAGGGACTATTTTAAAACCACATCTGTGGTTGTCTTTGATGGAATCTGACCTTCTGACCTTCAGGAGGGTGATGGGAGGGCAATTCTGATGATTTGGAAACCAAGGGAGAACTGTGTTATTTTGGGGTGACATGGTCTTGGCATGCCCAGAGGAGCTGGGGGCCGGGGAGTGGAACAGGTCGTAGAATTGCAGGGACTTCCCTGCTGTTGACTCATAGCAATTGTCAGATGGTCTCTACCAAGCTCTGCATCCTATACTGAATCCATAAAAGGGATGATTCATTCTGCAATGGTCTCTGTAGCGAGCCAGCCAATGTGCAGGACTGGGAAGGAGTGTGGATTTTGGCTTCCTCTGCACAATAGGTCTGAGAATCTTCATTAGTATAGAAAACGAAGAGCACCTTGGATTTCAGCTTTGCATCTGGATTTAAAAATAATAATAAGAAGTGACATATTAGTTCACTAGGGCTGCCATAACAAAATATTACAGACTGGGTGCTTTAAACAACAGACATTTATTTTCTCACAGTTCTGGAGTCTGGAAGTTCAAGATCAAGGTGTCAGGAGGGTTGATTTCTTCTGAGGCCTCTCTCTTTGTCTTGCAAACGGCTGTCTTCCTGCTATGTCTTCTTGTGGTCTTTCCTCTGTGCATGGGCATCCCTGGTGTCTCTCTTACTCTCTCTCTCTTTTAAGATAGAGTGTCTGTCACCCAGGCTGGAGGCAGTGACATGATCTTGGCTCGCTGCAATCTCTGCCTTCCAGGTTCAAGTGATTCTCCTGCCTCAGCCTCCCAAATTGCTGAGGGGACTATAGGCGCCTGCCACCATGCCTGGCTAATTATTTATATTTTAGTAGAGACAGGGTTTCACCATGTTGGCCAGGCTGGTCTTGAACTCCTGACCTCAGGTGATCCACCCACCTTGGCTTCCCAAAGTGCTGGGATTACAGGTGTGAGCCACCATGCCTAGACTTCTGGTGTC
The DNA here is from genome assembly GCF_028878055.3 of Symphalangus syndactylus. Lineage (NCBI taxonomy): Eukaryota > Metazoa > Chordata > Mammalia > Primates > Hylobatidae > Symphalangus > Symphalangus syndactylus. Next base: position 59,363,051 of record NC_072433.2, read on the forward strand.
TCTTTGTGTGTCCAAACCTTCTCTTCTTAAAAAACCTCCAGTCAGATTGAATTATGACTCACTCTGTTGGCCTCATTTGAACTTAATTACCTCTTTGAAGGTCCTGTCTTCAAATACAGTCACATTCTGAGGGACTGGTTGTTAGGGCTTCAACATAGGAATTTTGAGGGGACACAATTCATCCCATACCAGGTGTCATTTATTGTTTATTATGTGTTGGCCTCATGCAAATATTTTACAAACATCACCTCACATAATTTCCCAAGTATCCTAAGAGATCAATATGATTATCATAACCCCTTTCATAAAACCAAGAAACTGAAGTAGAGAGAGTAAGAAGTTGCCTAAGTTTACACGGTTAAAAGTGCCAGAGGGGCTGGACGCGGTGGCTCACGCCTGTAATCCCAGCACTTTGGGAGGCCGAGGCAGGCGGATCACCTGAGGTCGGGAGTTTAAGACCAGCCTGACCAACATGGAGAAACCCCATCTCTACTAAAAATACAAAATTAGCCGGGCATGGTGGTGCACGCCTGTAATCCCAGCTACTTGAGAAGCTGAGGCAGGAGAATCGCTTGAACCCAGGAGGTGGAAGTTGCGATGAGCCGAGATCATTCCATTGTACTTCAGCCTGGGCAACAAGAGTGAAACCCCATCTCAAAAAAAAAAAACAAAAAAAAAACAAAAAAAATCAGAGCTCAGATTCAAGCACAAGCATTTCTGATTTTGAAGTCTTTTTTTTTTCTTCCATGAAATCTATGCTAAATTGCTGAATATTATATTTTGGCCTTTCTGTTCTCTCTTTCTGAAGTGGCTAAATATAGATATATTTTTGATGTCACATATCTGTTTTTCATGTTTTATCTTTTTTCTCATAACTTTTATCTCTTTATTGTAAAAACATAAAGAGATTCCAGAAGATTTTTTTGAGCTTGTTTTTTGAGTCACTTATTTCTTTTCTTTTCTTTTCTTTTTTTTTTTTTTTTGAGACACAGTCTGGCTCTGTCACCCAGGCTGGAGTGCAGTGGCACTATCTTGGCTCACTGTAACCTCTGCCTCCTGGCCTCAACCCATCCTCCTCCTACCTCAGCCTCCTGAGTAGCTGGGACAACAGGCATGTGCCACCATGCCTGGCTAATTTTTTCAATTTTTATTTTTGGTAAAGGTGACATTTCACTATGTTGCCCGGGCTGGTCTTGAACTCCTGAGCTCCGGCAATCGACCTGCCTTGGCCTCCCAATGTGCTGGGATTGCAGGCGTGAGCCACCACACCTGGCCCTGCTTATCAATTTTTCTATGATAACCAATCTGCTTTTTCCTGATTCTACTTGCATTAAAAATTTTGAATAAGGTCTTCTCTCTTTAAGGTCATTTTCCTGTTCATGGAGTTCCTTCTCTATGGCTGCACCCTTTTGCTTTAGCAATGCCTTGAGCAATAGGAAGTGAGCCTCAGCTGAGTACCATATGAAATAAACAAAGATTGTGCTAGCATAGTGGTTCATGCCTGTAATCCCAGAGTTTTGTGAGGCCAAGGCAGTAGGATCACTTGAGGCCAGGAGTTTAGGACCAGCCTCGATGACACAGGGAGACTCGCCATACCCATCGTCACAATAAAAATAAAATAAAATAAAATAAAATAAAATACAAAACGATTGTGTAGCCATGCTTTCTGAGAGGACAGAAATCATCTTGTATACAAAAACAAAGAAAAATAAACTAGCTACCTGCATGCCCAAAGGAAACCCTACCCAATATTCAGGACAAGGAAATGTTGATCAATGTCATTTTTAGTTCACTGTTTTTTGTACTATTCACTGGCCCTCTCACTTTTTCCAGTCCTTGATTTTCAGTCTCCTTGTCTAAGACCAGAACACTACCCTACCCCTGTCCAAAGTGTGGATTTCCTCTAATCTATGGAAAACTTGCCATCCCTGAAGGGCAGGGGTTAAGAACACCAGGAAGAATCAAAAGGGTTTGAATTCTGGGTACACACTCACAAGAACTGGAATTGAAAGCAGGGTCTTATGGAGGTATTTATTTGTACACTCATGTTCATAGCAGCATTATTTGCAATAGCTAAAACATGGAAGCAACCCAAGTGTCCTTTGATGAATGAATGGATAAGCAAAATGTGGTATAGCCTACAACAGAATATTACTTAGCCTTAAAAAGGTAGGAAATTCTGAAATATGCCACAATGTTGATGGACCTTGAGGACATTTTGCTAAGTGAAATAAGCCAGTCACAAAAAGATAAATACTATATGAATCTACTTTTTGAGGACTTAGAAGTAGTCAAAATCACAGAGACAGAAGGTACAATGACATAATAAAAGTCATATATGACAGACCCACAGCTAGTATCATATTGAATGGAGGAAAACTGAAAGCATTTCTTCTAAGACCTAGAACATGACAAGGATGCCCACTTTCAGTACTGTTATTCAATATAGTGTAGGAGTCCTGGTTAGGGCAATCAGACAAGAGGAAGAAATAAAGGGTATCTAAATTGGAAAGGAAGAAGTCAAATTATCCTTGTGTGCAGATGATTTGATACTGTATTTGGAAAAACCTAAAGACTCCACCAAAAAAACTATTAGAACCAACAACAAAAATCAGTAGCATTTTATATGCCAACAGTGAACAATCTGAAAAAGAAATTTGTAAAGTAATACCAATACCATTTACAATAGACACAAAAAATAATTATCTAGGAATTAACCAAAGAAGTGAAAAATCTCTATAATCGAAACTAAAAAACATTGATGAAAGAAATTGAAAAGGACACCAAAAATGGAAAGATATTCCATGTTCACGGATTGAAAGAATCAATATTGTGTAAGTGTCCACACTACCCAAAGCAATCTACAGATTCAATCTTCAATGCAATCCCTATCAAAATATCAATGTCATTCTTTACAAAAATAGAAAAATCCATCCTAAAACTTACATAGAACTACAAAAGATGCAGAATAGCCAAAGCTATCCTAAGCAAAAAGAACAAAACTGAAGGAATCATATTACCGGACTTCAAATTGTACTACAGAGCAATAGTAACAAAAACAGCATGGTGCTGGTCTAAAAACAAACATATAGTCCAGTGGAACAAAATAGAGAAGCCAGAAACAAATCCACACACCTACAGTGAACTCATTTTCAACAAGGGTACAAAGAAGATACAATGGGGAAAATACAGTCTTTTTAATAAACGGTGCTGGGAAAACTGGATATTCGTATGCAAAAGAGTGAAACTACACCCCTATCTCTCACCATATACAAAAATCAAATCAAAATAGATTAAAGACTTAAATGTAAGACCTCAAACTATGAAACTACTACAAGGAAACATTGGAGAAACTCTCCAGGAAACTGGTCTGGGCAAAAAATTCCTGAATAATACTCCACAAGCACAGGCAACCAAAGCAAAAATGGACAAATGGGATCATCAAGTTAGAAAGCCTCTGCACAGCAAAGGATGCAATCAAAGTGAAGAGACAACCCATGGAATGGGAGGAAATGTTTACAAACTACCCATCTGACAAGGGATTAATAATCAGAATATATAAAGAGCACGAACAATCTATATGAAAAAATCGAAGTATCCAATTAAAAAATGGGAAAAGATTTAAATAGACATTTCTCAAAAGAAGACATACAAATAACAAACAGGCATATGAAAAGATGCTCAACATCACTGGTCATCAAAGAAATGCAAATCAAAACTATAACAAGATATCATCTCACCCTGGTTAAAATGGCTTATATCCAAAACACAGGAGGTTGTGGAGAAAAGGAAATCTTCATACACTGTTGATGGGAATGTTAAATGATACAACCACCATGAAGAACAGTTTGGACATTCCTCAAAAATCTAAAAATAGAGCTACCATATGATCTAGCAATCCCACTGCTGGGTATATAACCAAAAGAAAGGAAATCACTGTGTGAAAGAGATACCTGTAGTCTTATGTTTTTTTGCAGCACTGTTCATAATAGCTAAGATTTGGAAGCAACCTAAGTGTCCATCAACAGATAAATGGATAAAGAAAATGTACCTATACACAATGGAGTACTACTCAGCTATGAAAAAGAATGAGATCCTGTCACTTACAACAACATGGGTAGAACTGGAGGTCATTATGCTAAGTGAAATAAGCCAGCACAGAAAAGACAAACATTGCATGTTCCCACTTACTTGTGGTATCCAAAAATCAAAACAATTGAATTCATGGAGATAGATTAGAAGTAGGGTTACCAGAGGCTGGGAAAGGTAGTGAGGGGTGGGGGTAGTTAATGGGCAAAAAAAGTATACTTACAAAGAATAAATAAGACCTAGTATTTTATAGCACAACTGGGTGACTATAGTCAATAATAATTTAATTGTACATTTAAAAATAATTGAAAGAATATAATTGGATTTTTTGTAATGCAAAGGATAAATGCTTGAAGGGTGGATACACTATTTTCCATGATGAGATTATTATACATTGCATGCCTGTACCAAACATCTCACATACCCCATAAATATATACACCTACTAGGTAGCCACAAAAATTAAAAACTAAAAAAATTTTAAAAAGTAGAATGGTGGTTGCCAGGGACTGGGGCGGGGGTTGGGGCATGGCAGAAATAGGAGTTACTGTTTAACGGGTATAGAGTTTCAGTTTTGCAAGATGAAAAGAGTTACAGAGATGGATGTTGGTGATGGTTGCACATTATGAATGTATTTAATTTGACTCAACTGCACACTTAAAAACTATTAGGATGGTAAGTTTTATGTTATGTATATTTTACTACAATAAAATAATTGAAAAAAAGAGGCAAGGTGTGGTAGCTCAAGCCTGTAATTCCAGCACTTTCAGAGGCCGAGGCAGGCACCTGAGGTTGGGAGTTGGAGACCAGCCTGGCCAACATGGCGAAACCCCGTCTCTACTAAAATACAAAAATTAGCTGAGCATGTTGGTGAGCGCCTGTAATCCCAGCTACTCGGGAGGCTGAGGCAGGAGAATTGCTTGAACCCATGAGGTGGAGTTTGCGGTGAACCAAGATCGTGCCACTGCACTCGAGCCTGGACAACAGAGACAGACTGTCTCAAAAAAAAAGAAAAAAATTGAAACAAGAGTCAGTAGAGTTTGGCAGCGGGGGGAGAAGAAAAGTTGAGCATTACTCTAAGATTTAAGACTCAGGGTTGAGAATTTAAGACTCTGAATCACCTTGAACTTGAAGCACCATATATTATCAAGAACAAGTATAGTTTCTCTTCTAAATGATCTCTTGTCCTATTTGGTTTACTCCTTGCAGGAGGAGGGGGCTGCAGGTTCTCCCAGTTGAATTATGCTGTCCCATGTAGAGCTTTTTTTGGATCTTCTATGGGGTCCCAGACAGAAGAAAGGGAGGTTTTGCTTAATTGTCTCCTGGAGAAGCAGGCAGGTGGCTCAGTAAAGGACTTTGAGCTAAGTCCTCTGACAGTCACCAGCGTCCCTCTCCTCCCCATCCAGATACCTTTCCCGTCAACCAAAATCCCCTGAGAGCCATTGCCATTGCCTCTGACTCCCCTCGCCTTCCGGTGTGTTTGTTTAGATTCTAAAAAGGGATTTACTGTAGCAGCCTCTGGGCATGCATTCAAAAACACCCAAACCCCAAGAGAAATTGTCCAAACTCACATTGCACCCAGCTTTATTGGGGGGCACTTTTCACAGCAGCCGAAGGTTAATGCACTTGTTCTTTGCCAACTACGAGCTGCTTAGGCCTCAAATCACTTTCTGAATATTCAGTGAGATGGGCTCAGAGAAACATATGGGTAATGATTATACCAGGATGACTCCAGAAGAGCACTTTCATCATTTCAGGGAAGTTAACCCACACTTCGACACTCTTCTATGTTGCTAATGCTGGACGTTTGGTTTTCCTTTCAGTCCCCTTCTCTGCCTGCCAAAATTTGACAACGCTTTCTCAGTCTAAATTTTGGAAATCACCTGTTTTTGTAAAGCTTTTCCCTGTTTTCAGAATTCCTTCTCATCTGCATCTCAGCATCATGTACACATCTTTTATTCATATTCAAAAATATGTATTCTTTAGTTACTGTGTGCTGGTCTTTTGTCAGGCAATGGAGATATATGGTGAGACTATATATAAGGCTTTGTCAAAGAACAGAATTTCAACAAATTGAGTTTTAAATTGAATTGGCTTTTATTAGTGACTCATGAATTAGGCAGCATCCCATCAATGAAATAGAAAGACGCTTTGCCAGGCATGACAGGACAGTTGGCTTTTGTAAAGTAGCTCGAGCAGGAACAAGAAATCAGTATAATGCAAAAAGTGGACTGGTTAACATCAGGTTACTTGAAGTTACTTCCTTTGTAGGGTTAAAGCAGTGGGGACTTCCTTAGAATGTAGGCTCAGGTTTACCAGGCCCCTTTGGATTGGTTGCAGTGAACGTCCTGTTTTTGCAGAAAATTGGCCCCTTTGTAAGTTCATTTTGATTATGTGGCGCCTAGCATGACTGATTCCATTCTGGTTTGGTCTGGTCTGTTGGAACTCAGTCCAAAACAATGGCCTGCCGTGAATTTTATTTAACAGCTTTAACTTTCATGGGGCTTATTTTTTGTTTTATAGCACAGACAAAAAGAACTCAGATGGAGTTACTCTATCTGAGATCAATACTCATCACAGTATTTATCTCCATCAAGTAGTCTCCCTTATCTGAGGTTTCACTTTCTGTGATCTCAGTTACCTATGGTCAGTCAACTGTGGTCTGAAAATATTAAATGGAAAATTCTAGAAGGAAACAATTTATAAGTTTAAAATTGCATGCTGTTCTAGGTAGGGTGATGAAATCTCTTGTTGTCCTGTTCCATCTTACTTGGAACGGGAGTCATCCCTTTGTCTAGCGTATCCACACTCAGTATGCTATCCACCCACTAGTCATCCACATGGTCTGCTCCAGACACTCAACCATAGACATCATCATGGCTCAATGGCTCAATGATTCAGGATCTTCTGAAGCGATGGCCCTCCTTCTGACATATCTTCAGAAAGCCAGTAGAAGCCTAAAGCTATGTCACAATACTTAACGTCATTCACATCACTTCATCTCATCAAGTAGGCATTGTATTTATCTCACATTATTACAAGAAGGGTAAGTACAGTACAATAAGTTATTCTGAGGCTGGGAATGGTGGCTTATGCCTGTAATCCCAGCACTTGGGAGGCTGAGGTGGGAGGATCACTTGAGCTTAGGAGTTTGAAACCAGCCTGGGCAAGATAGTGACCTTGTCTCTACTAAAAATAATAAAATAATTTAGCTAGGCGTAGTGACAGTCTCAGCTACTTGGGAGACTGAGGTGGGAGGATCTCTTGAACCACGGAGTTCAAGGCTACAGTGAGCTATGGCTGTGATTGAATCACTGCACTTCAGCCTGGGTAACAGGCTGGAGTCTCAAAAAGTAAACAAACAAACAAAAAGATATATATAGAGAGATTACATAACTTTTATTATAATATATTGTTACAATTGTTCTATTTTATTATTATCGTTATTGAGACAGGGTCTCTCTCTGTTGCCCAGGCTGGAGTGCAGTGGCACGATCTCAGCTCACCACAACCTCCACTTCCTGGGTTCAAGCGATTCTCCTGCCTCAGCCTCCTGGGTAACTGGGATTATAGGCGCCTGCCACCACCCCTGGCTAAGTTTTGTATTTTCAGTAGAGATGGGGTTTCATCATGTTGGCCAGGCTGGTCTCAAACTCCCGACCTCAGGTGATCCACCTGCCTCAGCCTCCCAAAGTGCTGGGATTACAGGCGTGAGCCACTGTGCCTGGCTCATGTTTATTTTAAAGAATTAAAAAACGATTTAAAAAGAATAGAAAGGTAATAATTCCTCTCTTCTCCTATCCTGGAGATAACCAGAGCTAGTAATGAGGAGTAACACCTTTCTTTTATGAAGGGCTGATTGGTTTGCTTATTTGATCTGGCATGGATTACAAAAATGGCATTATATACTTATTACTCTGCAACTTGCCCTTTTCCCTCTAAACGAATTCGATTAACTCTTTTGTTTATTCAACCATTCTCTCATTGGTGGACATTAAGATTGCTTTCTGTTTTTAACAATGATAGAATTACTATAGTATGACTCCTTGAGAATATTCCTGGGTATATTGAGACTCACTAAAACAGATTTAGAAAGGTAGAAACTCTGGGTCAATGGATATTTGCAGTTCTAGTTTTAATAGGTGTTTTTCAGATTACTTTTCTGACAGATTGTAGCAATTCCTATTTCTCAACACTGTCAGCCAGAACTGGACATTATTGATCTTTTGCTTGTAAAATTTGGCAAATATAATGGGTGAAAAAAAGGCTGATTTAATTTACCTTTCCTTGACTACTACATATGTTGAGTATCTTATTCTGTCTCGTGACAATTTGCAGATACCCTCATGTGAATTGCCTGCTATTCAGTTGTCTTTTTCTTTTCAACTGGTAAAAGTTCTTTGAATATTAGTAATTGTTAATATTTATGCATACATTTTGCAGAAGTTCTCTCCTCTCACCAGATTATCATGTCTTTTAAAAAACCTTTTTATTTAGAAATAATTAGAGGCTAATAGAATAGGAGGTTGTGAAACTGGTACAGAGAGACCCAGGTGCCCTTAATCCAGCTTCCCTCAAGGGTAATATACTAGTATGTTCTTGCTTTGCTATAAAGAAATGCCTGAGGCCGGGCGTGGTGGCTCACACCTGTAATCCCAGCACTTTGAGAGGCCGAGGCAGGCGGATCACGAGGTCAAGAGATGGAGACCATCCTGGTAAACACGGTGAAACCCTGTCTCTACTAAAAATACAAAAAATTAGCCAGGCGTGGTGGTGGGCGCCTGTAGTCCCAGCTACTCAGGAGGCTGAGGCAGGAGAATGCTGTGAACCCTGAAGGCGGAGCTTGCAGTGAGCCGAGATCGTGCCACTGTACTCTAGCCTGGGGACAGAGTGAGACTCTGTCTCAAAAAAAAAAAAAAAAAAAAAAAGAAATGCCTGAGCCTGGGTAATTTATACAGAAAAGAGGGCCGGGTGTGGTGGCTCACGCCTGTAATCCCAGCACTTTGGGAGGCCGAGGTGGGCAGATCACAAGGTCAGGAGTTCGAGACAAGCCTGAGCAGCATGGTGAAACCCTGTCTCTACTAATACAAAAATTAGCCAGGCGTGGTGGTGCGTGCCTGTAATCCCAGCTACTCAGGAGGCTGAGGCAGGAGAATCACTTGAACCCGGGAGGTGGAGGTTGCAGTGAGCCGAGATCACGCCACTGTACTCTAGCCTGGGTGAAAGATTGAGCCTCTGTCTCAAAAAAACAAACAAACAAACAAAAAAGAAAGCAAGAAAGAAAAAGAAAAGAGGTTTAATTAGCTCATGGCTCTGCAGGCTATACAGGAAGCATGGTGCTGGCATTTACTCAGCTTCTGAGGCGGCCTCAGGAAACTTACAATCATGGTGAAATGCAAAGGGGACACAGGCACATCATATGGCCAGGGCAGAAGCAAGAGAGCGAGGCGGGAGGTTCCGCACACTTTTAAATGACCGGTCTCATGAGTACTCACTCACTATCACAAGGACAGAACCAAGGCAGATGGTGTTAAACCATTCATGAGACACCTGCCCCATGAGCCAGTCACCTCCCCAGGCCCCACCTCCAACACTGGGGATTACATTTCAATATGAGATTTGGGTGAGGACACATATCCAAACTATACCAGGTAACATCTTACACAGCTCTAGGTCAGTATCAGAACCTCATTTGTCTTTTTATATTTATTTCTTTTTTGAGACAGAGTCTTGCTATGTTCTCCAGGATGGAGAGCAGTAGCGATTCACAGGTGCAATCATAGTGCACTACAGCCACAAACTTTTGAACTCCTGGGTTCAAGCAGATTTTCCTGCCTCAGCCTCCCATGTAGCTGGGACTATAGGCATGTACCACTGCACTTCACATTCATTTGTCTTTTGATGTAGTTTATGGTATTGTTTTGATTACAATATGTTATTGCAAATTTTTTTTTTTTTTTTTTTGAGATGGAGTCTCCCTCTGTCACCCAGGCTGGAGTGCAGTGGCGCAATCTCGGCTCACTACAACCTCTGTCTCTTGGGCTAAAGTGATTCTCCTGCCTCAGCCTCCCAAGTAGCTGGGATTACAAGTGTGCACCACCCTGCTTGGCTAATTTTTGTATTTTTAGTAGAGACGGGGTTTCGCCATGCTGGCCAGGCTGATCTTGAACTCCTGACCTCAAGCGATCCACCCATCTCGGCCTCCCAAAGTGCTGGGATTACAGGTGTGAGCCACCTTGCCCACCCTGTTATTGTAAATTTTAATACCTGGTAAGGCAAGTCTCACCACTCCATACTTTTTTCTTTTTTTTTCTTTTCTTTTCCTTTTTTTTTTTTTTTTTTTTTGAGACAGAGTCTCGCTCTGTCATCCAGGCTGGAGTGCAGTGTCATAATCATGGCTCATGGCAGCCTTGACTCCCATGATTCCAGTGATTCTCCCACCTCAGCTTCCCAAGTAGCTGGGACCAGAGTTGCCCACCACCACACCCAGCTAATTTTTGTATACCTTATTTTCTTGACTGTTTTCAGCTACTTACTTTAGTTTTCATTTGAAATTTAAAAGCCATGGACATGTCAGCCTGAGCAGTGAGAGAAAAATTCACCCTTCTTCTGCCTTTTTGTTCTATTTGGGCCTTCAACAGATTGGATGATGCCCATCCACATGGAAGAGGGTGGATCTTTTTTAGTCTACTGATTCAAATGTTAATTTCTTCCGGAAATACCCTCACAGACACACCCAGAGGGGATTACACAAGGCTGTAAATACCAGAAAACAGGAAGCAGGACTCATCTTAGAGGGTGCCTGTCACACCAAAGAATACTATGTAGCAGTCCAAATTAGGTGGTTCTCTATATACTGACACGGAAAATCTTCAAGACGTATTGTAAAGAAAAAAAAGAGACAAAATCATTTACGGGGCCATTGATGTTAAAAAAAATTCATCCAAAAACAACTTCTGTATAGATATGCATAGAAAATATCTAGAACACTCCCAGCTGATTACCATGGTTAACTCTTGAATTTTTGATTATCTATATTGTTTGAATGTTTAAAAAATGATAATATATTCATATTTTCTGCAATTAAAAATAATTTTCAAAGAATAAATAAAACAGACTATTGTGACTGCATAAGAGAGATGATGATAGCCATAATGTGTCAGCAAGGGAGATGGAGGCAAATGAGTTAGAAGTGCAAGGTATTTAGGAGGTAAAAACCAAGAGATTTTCAAGTATCTGATAGACTTTAGGGCTTTGAGCTTAGGTGACTGGGTGGAATTATTCCATTAGTGTTGGGGCCAAGAGAAAGCTTCCCTCTTATTACAGCAGCAAGTCTGGGTGGGGTCCATGGTCCTTGGTTCTTGTCTTCTTGGAGGAAAGAATTTGCCAAGAGACAGAAAAAAATTTAAGATAGAAATGAGAGATTATTGAAGTGAAGAAAAGTACACTTGGAAGGGAGCAAGTGGGCAACTTGAAAGATTGAGTGCCCCTCCTGATCTTTGGCTTAGGGCTTTTATAGACTTACTATTTCCTGTTTTTTGTTTGTTTGTTTTGTTTGTTTTGTTTGTTTGTTTTTTCCGGTAGCTTCCCCTTGGGCAGGCTGTTGGCTAATCACTGCATGCACAGTGTCTTGTCAGTATCTAGGAGGAATGCATATGCCATTTGGTGGTTGAAGTTATGTGCATGCTCTCTTAGGGCAATTCTCCCTTACCAGTCTAGCACTCCCAGAGGAAGGTCAGATACTGGTCAAACTCCACCGTTTTGTTCTGTGATGTACATACCTGGATGTGTCTGCTCATTTCCTAGGATCTTATTGGGAAGTTGTTACCTACAAGCTCAAGATGTTTCCTGTTTGTTAGGAAATTTTCCCCTCCCTGGTGCCTCCTGAAGAGGTACATGACAGTCACCTGACTTCACCTGACATTCCTTGGGGCTCTATCCTGACTTGCTCATATCTGTCTACCAACTCTAATGCTTTCACCCTCTGAAGGTTCACTGAAAAATCAACTCACAAAAGGCAGATTAATTGGAGAAAAGATATATAAAATGTATTAATGTGTACAGTGGGGAGAGCCACAGGTGATTACCTATCTCCAAAGGAGTTCAGAATCTTCGATTCCATCTTAAGGTTACAGAAAGAGTGGGGGCTTGGATCCTGGAAAATCAGGTTATGAGAGAAAGAAGAAGAGAAATTCTGTTAGGGAGCAATAAAGGATTACTAGGGAGAATGAATGGATCCAGGAATAGAGATTAACTTGTAAATAGTTCTCTTGGACAGACATTATTTTGTGAAAGGTCTGTTCTGGTATACTTACATTTTTTATCTTACAGGGAGGGGAAGAAAAAAATATTCTCCTCGGTAGACCCAGATTTTAGGCAGATAAGGGAATTTCAACTACCTCCTGTGTTTTGGAAGAGACGATGGGGTTGGGGGTGGGGGAAGGTCAGAGAAACCTTGAGACTTCAGTTCAGCATGTCAAAGTGCTGTATTTTGGAGTATTGGTTTCTGGACCCCAATATTAGAGAACACAGAAGAGAAAACAGATTTTGGAGGAGCTAAGAGGGAGAAAGGTAAATGTCCAAACTCTTAGCTTTTTTGTTTGTTTGTTTTTGAGACGGAGTTTCACTCTGTTGCCCAGGCTGGAGAGTGGCGCGATCTTGGCTCACTGCAAAGTCTGCCCTCCGGGTTCGAGCGATTCTCTTGCCTCAGCTTCCTGAGTAGCTGGGATTATAGGCGCTTGCCACCACGACCGGCTAATTTTTGTATTTTTAGTAGAGATGGGGTTTCACCATGTTGGCCAGGCTGGTCTCAAACTCTTGACTTCAGAAGATCCACCCACCTAACCCCCCCAAAGCGCAGAGATTACAGGCGTGAGCCACCACGCCCGGCCCAAACTCTTAGCTCTTAACAGCTCCCTCTGTTACTGAGTAATGGGCTTGCTGCCGGATGCACACAGAAGCCAATAGGACGGCACTGACTTTTGAGAAAAGTCAGGAAGGAGGCAGGAGGTGTGACTCGAATCTGTCTCCCCAGTTTGGAGTCTGGGCAAGTTTTAAAGGGGTGGGAGAGCAAGGGAAAGGATTGTAACTGAACTTAGTTCTGCGCCACTCATTGCTTGAAAGCTAAAATTCAAGAGACAAGCTTTTGGTAAGAAAGAAAATTAGTTTTATTTGAGAAGCCAGCAACGAGGTTGAGGTTGGGAGGAGGCTAATGAACTCACGTTCAAAGACCACCTCTCCCTAAGTTGTGTCTCTGGATCAGGGATTTTTTTAATTAGATGGAGTCTCAATGTGTTACCCAGGCTGCAGTCCAGTGGTGCCATCTCAGCTCACTGCAACTTCCGCCTCCTGGGCTCAAGTGATTCTCCTGCCTCAGCCTCCCAAGTAGCTGGGATTACAGGCACCCATCACCATGCCCAGCTAATTTTTGTATTTTTAGTATAGATGGGATTTTGCCATGTTGGCCAGGCTGGTCTCAAACTCCTGACCTCAAGTCATCCGCCTGCCTAGTCCTCCCAAAATGCTGGGATTACAGGTGTGAGCCACCAGGCCTGTCTTGGATCAGGGGTTTTTAAGGGAAATTAGGAGAGTGCAAATGGTGATTAAAACATTCTTGTGAAATGTGCACAGTCTCAGGTGTGCAGTTGATCATTGCTTTCTTGGTCAATGTCTTGTGGCCTTCCACTGGTGTCCTCAAGCTGTTCTTATCAGGCCAATCAGCCAGTTCCCAGAGTTGTTGGTCAGCATATTATCTTTTATCTCTGTTTCTTTTTTATCTCAGATCCTGTTTTCCTGAGGCTGTTTTTAATGAATAATCTACAAACTCAGGCAAAATAATAATTATATTCACTTAAACAAGCTTTGCTCTAACATGGAGTCAGTACTGTTATAGTGTCAGGAATGTTGGCTTGGCAGAGTCTGATTGGAGGTCTTCAAATTTGACCATTTACAGTAAGGTATGTTCAAGCAAATTTCAGCACTGGATTTTCCTGGCCAACAGACCCCTTCTGAGAAGGGCTCAGAGGAACCTTTTCTTCTGAAAGAGTTCCAGCATTCAGGTTCTCGTCCCGGGCTCTGGACATGTCTGTCTTCTTGGTTCTGCAGAGAGGAAACATTGGTTTCGAGTACTGTTAGAGGTCAATGCATTTTCTATTGCATGCCTGGGCCACGTGACTTGAATTTTGGTTCTGTTAGACCTAAAAGGTAACCTGACAATCAATGTTCTGTTATCAACAGAGTAGGGCCAGTTTGGGATGCTTCTGTGGTTATATCTCCATGCTAAAGGCATATAAGGCCACTGATACCTGTTGAGATGAAGCAGGGGTCCCTCTTGGATGCCTACAGGCACCCCCACCCCACCCCCTGCCAAGCATGGAAATAAAGGGAAATCTTGAGTTCCATCAGGGGAAATTCTAACAGCCCAGCTTGCCCTGAGAACAAAATAAACACTGGGTGCGGTGGCTCATGCCTGTAATCCTAGCACTTTGGGAGGCTGAGGTGGGCAGACCACCTGAGGTTGGGAGTTCAAGACCAGCCTGACCAACATGGAGAAACCTCCTCCCTACTAAAAATACAAAATTAGCAGGGCGTGGTGGTGCATGCCTGTAATCCTAGCTACCTGGGAGGCTGAGGCAGGAGAATCACTTGAACCCAGGAGGCAGAGGTTGTGGTGAGCTGAGATCATGCCATTGCACTCCAGCCTGGGCAACAAGAGCAAAACTCTGTCTCAAAACAAAAACAAAAACAAGAAAAAGCAACCAACTTGAGAAGCAAGAAGGCAATAGTGAAGCTGCCTTTGCCAACATTATAACAGTGAGAAAATTATGACAGTGAAAAAGGTATGACCTATCAATTCTATCTTGCCTTTCACCTCCAAACTGCCCTTGATCATTCCTGGGCATGGGTTAAGTTAACTATGGAGGAAATTTAGTTTATAGTTTAACCTTCAAGCAAGGATGGTAATGGCCCTTCCCCAAACTAAACCACCAAACTAATGAAAGCCCACAACGTCAGGATTATGAGAGGGGCCTAAATTCTGCTAAGATGTAGGCATAGTTAAATAGTAACCAGCCATTCTGGAGGTCACAAGATTTGTAACTTCCCAGTTACTCTTGTAAATGACATTACTATTGTATTAGGTTGGTGCAAAAGTAATTGCAGGTTTTTGCCATGACTTTTAGTGAAACTTAGAACCTAAGATTGGCCTTTTGAGATATCTTTTCAGAGTTTTGCATTTCTGACTACTGGCTGACTCCATCCAGACCCACTATTCATGATTCAACTGGTCCTGTGACCCCAGTCCAGAAGCAGACTCAGCATAAGAGAAATGTTTTCCACAGGCTTATGATTGCATCCCCAACCAATCAGTAGCACCCATTCCCTAGCCCCCACCTGCCAAACTATCTTAAAAAAACCTTAGCCTCTGAATTTTTGGTGAGACTGATTTGAGTGATAACTCCAGCTCTCCTGTGTGGGCCAGCTGTGTGTCAATTAAACTCCTTTTTTATTTTTTATTTTAATTTTTTTCTGGAATGTCACGGTCTCAGTGAATTGGTTTTGTCTGTGCAGCAGGCAGGAAGAACTCATCAGGCGATTGCAATAGTAGCTTAAAACAATAGCCAAGGAATTTAGAATCACAGGATGTTTCATTTCACTAAATATAACATCAACTCCTGAATTCCTGAATTGTTTTTCAAAAACCCAGACCCCCACTGAATAGATCTGCTGGCACATAGACCTCAGAGAAGGGAGAAGCAAGGACTGAACTCTGATCATCATTCTTTATTCTAAAGTTCTTCCTGAGGGGCCTGGAGGAGGTCATGCCTATGAGCCAGAGCCAACATTCTCTTTTGCTGACTTCAAAATTTAAACCAAGCCTCTCTTCCTTAACCAGTTACTAACCAGAAAATCTTTGAATCTGCCTATGACCTGTAAGCCAAGATATCTCATCCTTTTAGGCCAAACCTATGCATAACCTTCATATATTAATTTATGATTTGCCTATAATTTCTGCTTTCCTGAAATGTACCCTTGCCTTTAAAAACCCTTACTTGGCTGGGCACAGTGGCTCACGCCTATAATCCCAGCACTTTGGGAGGCCAAGGCGGGCAGATCACCTAAGGTCAGGAGTTCGAGATCAGCCTGGCCAACATGGTGAAACTTCATCTCTAATAAAAATACAAAAATTAGCCAGGTATGGTGGTGCACACCTGTAATCCCAGCTACTCAGGAGGCTGAGGCAGGAGAATCACTTGAACCCAGGAGGCAGAAGTTGCAGTGAGCTGAGGGCATGCCACTGCACTCTAACTTGGGTGACAGAGCAAGACTCTGTCTCAAAAACGAAAACAAAAACAAAAACAAAACCCTTACTTGCAAGCCAGTAGGGAGGTCAGGACTTTGAGAGCTGCTTGATTCTTCTTGTTTGGGGCCCTGCAAATAAACATCCTCCTTTCTCCTGCTGCAAACCTGGGTGTGGATGTGACTGCACCAGGCGAGCAGACCCCAGTTCAATTCTGTAACTCTGTTGGTCTTATATATAGGGAGAAGATTAAGAAAAAGCTGAGCAATGAACCTCCACCTAAATTCTTGAATATCCTCCTTGATTAGCTTCACTCAGTCCCTCTAGATTCAGAGGAAAATGAAAATGCCAGAGGAATTTTTTTTTTTTTTTAGACAGAGTCTTGCTCTGTCGCCCAGGCTGAAGTGCAGTGGCACAATCTCAGCTGACTGCAACCTCTTTCTCCTGGGTTCAAGCGATTCTCCTGCCTTAGCCTCCTGAGTAGCTGGGATTACAGGTGCATGCCCAGCTAATTATTTTGTATTTTTAGTAGAGATGGGGTTTCACCATGTTGCCCAGGCTGGTCTCAAACTCCTGAGCTCAGGTGAGCTGCCTGCCTCGGCCTCCCGAAGTGTTGGGATCACAAGCATGAGCCACTGCGCCCGGCCGCCAGGGGAATTCTTTACTGCTGACCACAGACTCCAGTGTCACCCCCTTGTTGAGTTAGCTGATGTTCATGTGAATGCAGAGCACATCACTTGCCTCAAGTTGGTAAAACCTACATAACCCACCTCAGGCTTCCTTCTTGTATATCCTACTCTGGATCCCTCTTGGTCCTCTACTTAGGAGAAGG
The DNA here is from genome assembly GCF_028878055.3 of Symphalangus syndactylus. NCBI lineage: Eukaryota > Metazoa > Chordata > Mammalia > Primates > Hylobatidae > Symphalangus > Symphalangus syndactylus. The sequence goes on from NC_072433.2 coordinate 59,380,269, forward strand.
CTTGGACCCGTTCCTACCCTGCCAGTGGTCTGGGATCAGAGAGAACTAAACCAAGATTGGGCTCCATAAGTAAGAATCCTAAGAGACAAATACCAACAGAATGCTGCAGGAACTTCTTGCCTTTTTCTTCTTCGTGCAAAAACACCACCCCACAACACGCAAGAGCTGTACTACCCTGATGCACCTTGTATACTACCTTGGTGCACAAAACTGTTCCTCTTAGGCTGTGTGTGTCTGTGTGCGTGTGTGTGTCTGTGCCCTGGAGATGGGACTGGGTGAGGGTGCTGGTTGGTGGCACTTACAATACAAACATCTCCACCATAGTTTGTTCTCCTTTAAACTGAATTTGATTTCACAAATGTGAAATGTGGCCAGCTAATGACAGTGGTGTTGTAGTCACCATCAGGAGAGAAAATCCTGCCTGTGGCTTTAGTCATTACAGTTTAGTCCCACTATTTTCATTGTCTGTGGACAATGAAAAGTGATCACTGGTTTTAATGTGGAGCCTTTGATTTTCATTTTCTAAATTAAAAAATATTTTTTGATTCAGCAGATGAACTGTGACACACTCCTTAGCAGATTTCGACTTCTATGGCCATGGCCATCATCCTGAACATGGAGGCTTTACAAATGTCTTGGCTGGATGCGGTGGCTCACGCCTATAATCCCAGCACTTTGGGAGGCCATGGTTGGAGGATTGCTTGAGCCTAGGAGTTCAAGATCAACCTGGGCAACATGGTGAGATCCCAGCTCTACAAAAAATTTAAAAATTAGCTGGGCATGATGGCAAGTGCCTGTGGTCCCAGCTACTGGGGAGGCCGAGGTGGAAGGATCACTGGAACCTAAGAGTTCAAGGCTGCAGTGAGCTGTGATTGTACCACTGCACTCCAGCCTGGGTGACACAGTGAGATTCTGTCTTTTTTTTTTTTGAAACGGAGTTTCCCTCTTGTTGCCCAGGCTAGAGTGCAATGGTGCGATCTCAGCTCACCACAACCTCTGCCTCCTGGGTTCAAGCGATCCTCTTGCCTCAGCCTCCCTAGTAGCTGGGATTATAGGCATGCGCCACCATGCCTGGCTAATTTTGTATTTTCAGTGGAGACGGGGTTTCTCCATGTTGGTCAGGCTGGTCTCAAACTCCCGACCTCAGGTGATCCACCTGCCTCGGCCTCCCAAAGTGCTGAGATTACAGGCATGAGCCACCAAGCCCGGCCGAGACTCTGTTTTTAAAAAGAGAAAAAGAATGTTTCCTTGACACTAGCCCCAAAAGCTGCTGAAAAAGTCAAAAGGATGTGTGCAAATTAACTCCAAGGCCACAGTCTTCCTGGACCCAGGATCCTCCCTGAATTGATAACCATCTCAATGGCGCTCAGTTACAGTGTCCACTTAGGCCCTACAGAGAGGGTTTAATATAATAATGGAGGTTCAAACCACACAACACTTGTGACATAAAATTCCCTAGACATGGCACTACTCACTTTTACACTATGAATTTCTTTTATCAGTTTAATCCTTTGTTCCTTCAGAGCAATTAAAACTCTCTTTTTACTTTTGTATTTTAAATACAATGGGAGGTGGGGGTGAGGTGGGGGCAACCCTCCAGATGTATTCACTGGCTGGAACTTGGGTTCTTTCTTCCATCCTCACAGCAGGGATTCTCAGCCCAGACTGCACATTAAAACCACCTAGGAGGCTGGGCACCGTGGCTCCTGCCTGTAATCCCAGCTCTTTGGGAGGCCGAGGAGGGTAAATCTTCTCAGCTTGGGAGTTTGAGACCAATCTGACCAACATGGAGAAGCCCCATCTCTACTAAAAACACAAAATTAACTGGGCGTGGTGGTGCATGCCTGTAATCTCAGCTGCTTGGGAGGCTGAGGCAGGAGAATTACTTGAACCTGGGAGGCAGAGGTTGCGGTGAGCCGAGATCGCACCATTGCACTACAGCCTGGGCAACAAGAGCGAAACTCCGTCTCAAAAAACAAACAAACAAAAACAAGCAAACAAACAAAAAACCAAAAAAGCCACCTGGGAGCTTGAAAAAAAAATTAAAAAAAACACCAGGCGGTATCCCTAATCAGGTTTCATTGGCCTGGGGTCTCTTGGGTATGGAATAATTTTAGTGAGTGTTCCTTCCATGTCACCTGGAGATTTTACTCTATATCCCTCGTAGAGTAAAATCTCCCTCCTTCGTCTGTTTATTGATGTTAAACACACTCTTGGGGCCCCTAACTTCATGGCCATCACCTAGGCTTTAGAAACATCCCAATCTGGATGAGAAATGGCGTGTAAGGAGAAGCACAGATATTGAAGACTAATACCATTTGCCCATCCCCAGACCCGCACCCTGGCTCCTCACCTGCTTCGAGGTGAGCCTGCCTCAGTCCTACAGGTAAGTGAAACTTGAAGCCTCCCAGTGTGTGACTGAGTTCCTTTCCAGTGCTGGGATCTGTCCAGTGGTGTGCTGGGGCTGGCTTGTAGAGATGATTGTTAAATTTCCAGGGCTTTTGAAAGCTGGCTATTAAACACAGCCATTATTAAAAATTAAATTATATAAACCTATAATTAACTAAATTATATTTTGAAAGGTAATAAATACTTGAATTGCTTCCTAATAATTTTGTTTTACTATTATCTATACTTCTTTTTTTTTTTTGAGACGGAGTTTTGCTCTTGTTGCCCAGACTGGAGTGCAGTGGCACAATCTCAGCTCACCTCAACCTCCGCCTCCTGGGTTCAAGCGATTCTCTTGCCTCAGCCTCCTGAGTAGCTGGGATTACAGGCATGTGCCATCACTCCCAGCTAATTTTGTGTTTTTAGTAGAGACAGGGTTTCTCTATGTTGGTCAGGCTGGTCTTGAACTCTCAACCTCAGGTGATCCACCTGCTCAGCCTCCCAAAATGCTGGGATTACAGGCATGAGCCACCACACCCAGGCTATTATCTATATTCTTGAAGTCCATAAATACATACATATAAAGATGTCTATGTATTTCTCTCTATAACATATATGATATATTTAGTATATATCTACATACATTTTGTGGCAATACTATATAATGGGGTGCTACTGAGCATCTGTTCCCAACTTGCAAGTTACCGTTCAGTGACAACATATTGGTGTAGCTTAAAATCAGCCACAGTTGAATATTTACACCATGGTAATCAATAACACTTTGAGTCTCAATCAAAGCAAGAACTGATTGACCGTTTCTCTCTTTTTTTTATTAGATGTCTAGACTTCAGAAAGTGATAGAGAAAACTTTAATAATGCAGAAGAAATGTGTTTTGTCTGTAGTGGTTATGTTGTGAATGGCACAAAGCATTATCAAATCATGACTGAATTGTAACCATATTAACTACATATACAAGAGTTTAGCAAAATTCAACAAAAGTGTTCTGTAAGAATCATCAGGGTGGAGCCAAGACGGCTGAATAGGAACAGCTCCGGTCTACAGCTCCCAGTGTGAGCGACGCAGAAGATGGATGATTTCTGCATTCCCATCTGAGGTACCGGGTTCATCTCACTAGGGAGTGCCAGACAGTGGGTGCAGGACATTGGGTGAAGCGCACCGTGCACGAGCCAAAGCAGGGCGAGGCATTGCCTCACTCGGGAAGCACAAGGGGTCAGGGAGTTCCCTTTCCTAGTCAAAGGAAGGGGTGACAGATGGCACCTGGAAAATCGGGTCACTCCCACCCTAATAGTGCACTTTTCCGATGGGCTTAAAAAATGGCACACTAGGAGATTATATCCCGCATCTGGCTCAGAGGGTCCTACGCCCACGGAGTCTCGCTGATTGCTAGCACAGCAGTCTGAGATTAAACTGCAAGGTGGCAGCAAGGCTGGGGGAGAGGCGCCCGCCATTGACCAAGCTTGATTAGGTAAACAAAGCAGCCAGGAAGCTCGAACTGGGTGGAGCCCACCCCAGCTCAAGGAGGCCTGCCTGCCTCTGTAGGCTCCACCTCTAGGGGCAGGACACAGACAAACAAAAAGCAGTAACCTCTGCAGACTTAAATGTCCCTGTCTGACAGGTTTGAAGAGAGTAGTGGTTCTCCCAGCACGCAGCTGGAGATCTGAGAACAGTCAGACTGCCTCCTCAAGTGGGTCCCTGACCCCTGAGCAGCCTAACTGGGAGGCACCCCCCAGTAGGGGCAGACTGACACCTCACACGGCCGGGTACTCCTCTGAGACAAAACTTCCAGAGGAACAATCAGGCAGCAGCATTTGTGGTTCACGAAAATCTGCTGTTCTGCAGCCACTGCTGCTGACACCTAGGCAAACAGGGTCTGGAGTGGACCTCTAGCAAACTCCAACAGACCTGCAGCTGAGGGTCCTGTCTGTTAGAAGGAAAACTAACAAACAGAAAGGACATCCACACCAAAAACGCATCTGTGTATCACCATCATCAAAGACCAAAAGTAGATAAAACCACAAAGATGGGGAAAAAACAGAGGAGAAAAACTGGAAACTCTAAAAAGCAGAGTGCCTCTCCTCCTCCAAAGGAACGCAGTTCCTCACCAGCAATGGAACAAAGCTGGACGGAGAATGACTTTGACGAGTTGAGAGAAGAAGGCTTCAGACGATCAAACTACTCCGAGCTACAGGAGGAAATTCAAGCCAAAGGCAAAGAAGTTAAAAACTTTGAAAAAGAACTAGATGAATGTATAGCTAGAATAACCAATACAGAGAAGTGCTTAAAGGAGCTGATGGAGCTGAAAGCCAAGGCTCGAGAACTACATGAAGAATGCAGAAGCCTCAGGAACCGATGCTATCAACTGGAAGAAAGGATATCAGTGATGGAAGGTGAAGTGAATGAAATGAAGCGAGAAGGGATGTCTAGAGAAAAAAGAATAAAAAGAAATGAACAAAGGCTCCAAGAAATATGGGACTATGTGAAAAGACCAAATCTATGTCTGATTGGTGTACCTGAAAGTGACAGGGAGAATGGAACCAAGTTGGAAAACACTCTGCAGGATATTATCCAGGAGAACTTCCCCAATCTAGCAAGGCAGGCCAACATTCAGATTCAGGAAATACAGAGAATGCCACAAAGATACTTCTCGAGAAGAGCAACTCCAAGACACATAATTGTCAGATTCACCAAAGTTAAAATGAAGGAAAAAATGTTAAGAGCAGCCAGAGAGAAAGGTCGGGTTACCCACAAAGGGAAGCCCGTCAGACTAACAGTGGATCTCTTGGCAGAAACTCTAGAAGCCAGAAGAGAGTGGGGGCCAATATACAACGTTCTTAAAGAAAAGAATTTTCAACCCAGAATTTCATATCCAGCCAAACTAAGCTTCATAAGTGAAGGAGAAATAAAATACTTTACAGACAAGCAAATGCTGAGTGATTTTGTCACCACCAGGCTTGCCCTAAAAGAGCTCCTGAAGGAAGCACTAAACATGGAAAGGAACAACTGGTACCAGCCACTGCAAAATCATGCCAAATTGTAAAGACCACTGAGGCTAGGAAGAAACTGCATCAACTAACGAGCAAAATAACCAGCTAACATCATAATGACGGGATCAAATTCACACATAACAATATTAACTTTAAATGTAAATGGACTAAATGCTCCAATTAAAAGACACAGACTGGCAAATTGGATAAAGAGTCAAGACCCATCAGTGTGCTGTATTCGGGAAACCCATCTCACTTGCAGAGACACACATAAGTTCAAAATAAAACGATGGAGGAAGATCTACCAAGCAAATGGAAAACAAAAAAAGGCAGGGGTTGCAATCCTAGTCTCTGATAAAACAGACTTTAAACCAACAAAGATCAAAAGAGACAAAGAAGGCCATTACATAATGGTAAAGGGATCAATTCAACAAGAAGAGCTAACGATCCTAAATATATATGCACCCAATACAGGAGCACCCAGATTCATAAAGCAAGTCCTGAGTGACCTACAAAGAGACTTAGACTCCCACACAATAATAACGGGAGACTTTAACACCCCACTGTCAACATTAGATCAACGAGACAGAAAGTTAACAAGGATACCCAGGAATTGAACTCAGCTCTGCACCAAGCGGACCTAATAGACATCTACAGAACTCTCCAACCCAAATCAACAGAATATACATCTTTTTCAGCACCACACCACACCTATTCCAAAATTGACCACATAGTTGGAAGTAAAGCTCTCCTCAGCAAATGTAAAAGAACAGAAATTACAACAAACTGTCTCTCAGACCACAGTGCAATCAAACTAGAACTCAGGATTAAGAAACTCACTCAAAACTGCTCAACTACATGGAAACTGAATAACCTGCTCCTGAATGACTACTGGGTACATAACGAAATGAAGGCGGAAACAAAGATGTTCTTTGAAACCAACGAGAACAAAGACACAACATACCAGAATCTCTGGGACACATTGAAAGCAGTGTGTAGAGGGAAATTTATAGCACTAAATGCCCACAAGAGAAAGCAGGAAAGATCCAAAATTGACACCCTAACATCACAATTAAAAGAACTAGAAAAGCAAGAGCAAACACATTCAAAAGCTAGCAGAAGGCTAGAAATAACTAAAATCAGAGCAGAACTGAAGGAAATAGAGACACAAAAAACCCTTCAAAAAATTAATGAATCCAGGAGCTGGTTTTTTGAAAAGATCAACAAAATTGATAGACTGCTAGCAAGACTAATAAAGAAGAAAAGAGAGCAGAATCAAATAGATGCAATAAAAAATGATAAAGCGGATATCACCACTGATCCCACAGAAATACAAACTACCATCAGAGAATACTATAAACACCTCTACGCAAATAAACTAGAAAATCTAGAAGAAATGGATAAATTCCTCAACACATAACACCCTCCCAAGACTAAACCAGGAAGAAGTTGAATCTCTGAATAGACCAATAACAGGCTCTGAAATTGTGGCAATAATCAATAGCTTACCAACCAAAAAGAGTCCAGGACCAGATGGATTCACAGCCGAATTCTACCAGAGGTACAAGGAGGAACTGGTACCATTCCTTCTGAAACTATTCCAATCGATAGAAAAAGAGGGAATCCTCCCTAACTCATTTTATGAGGCCAGCATCATCCTGATACCAAAGCCGGGCAGAGACACAACCAAAAAAGAGAATTTTAGACCAATATCCTTGATGAACATTGATGCAAAAATCCTCAATAAAATACTGGCAAACTGAATCCAGCAGCACATCAAAAAGCTTATCCACCATGATCAAGTGGGCTCCATCCGTGGGATGCAAGGCTGGTTCAACATATCCAAATCAATAAATGTAATCCAGCATATAAACAGAACCAAAGACCAAAACCACATGATTATCTCAATAGATGCAGAAAAGGCCTTTGACAAAATTCAACAACCCTTCATGCTAAAAACTCTCAATAAATTAGGTATTGATGGGACGTATCTCAAAATAATAAGAGCTATCTATGAGAAACCCACAGCCAATATCATACTGAATGGGCAAAAACTGGAAGCATTCCCTTTGAAAACTGGCACAAGACAGGGATGCCCTCTCTCACCACTCCTTTTCAACATAGTGTTGGAAGTTCTAGGCAATTAGGCAGGAGAAGGAAATAAAGGGTATTCAATTAGGAAAAGAGGAAGTCAAATTGTCCCTGTTTGCAGATGACATGATTGTATATCTAGAAAACCCCATTGTCTCAGCCAAAAATCTCCTTAAGCTGATAAGCAACTTCAGCAAAGTCTCAGGATACAAAATCAATGTACAAAAATCACAAGCATTCTTATACACCAATCACAGACAAACAGAGAGCCAAATCATGAGTGAACTACCATTCACAATTGCTTCAAAGAGAATAAAATACCTAGGAATCCAGCTCACAAGGGATGTGAAGGACCTCTTCAAGGAGAACTACAAACCACTGCTCAATGAAATAAAAGAGGATAAAAACAAATGGAAGAACATTCCATGCTTATGGGTTGGAAGAATCAATATCGTGAAAATGGCCATACTGCCCAAGGTAATTTATAGATTCAATGCCATCCCCATCAAGCTACCAATGACTTTCTTCACAGAATTGGGAAAAACTACTTTGAAGTTCATATGGAACCAAAAAAGAGCCTGCATTGCCAAGTCAATCCTAACCCAAAAGAACAAAGCTGGAGGCATCACGCTACCTGACTTCAAACTATACTACAAGGCTACAGTAACCAAAACAGCATGGTACTGGTACCAAAACAGAGATATAGATCAATGGAACAGAACAGAGCCCTCAGAAATAATGCTGCATATCTACAACTATCTGATCTTTGACAAACCTGACAAAAACAAGCAATGGGGAAAGGATTCCCTATTTAATAAATGGTGCTGGGAAAACTGGCTAGCCATATGTAGAAAGCTGAAACTGGATCCCTTCCTTACACCTTATACAAAAATTAATTTAAGATGGATTAAAGACTTACATGTTAGACCTAAACCATAAAAACTCTAGAAGAAAACCTAGGCATTACAATTCAGGACATAGGCATGGGCAAGGACTTCATGTCTAAAACACCAAAAGCAATAACAACAAAAGCCAAAATTGACAAATGGGATCTAATTAAACTAAAGAGCTTCTGCACTGCAAAAGAAACTACCATCAGAGTGAACAGGAAACCTACAGAATGGGAGAAAATTTTCACAGCCTACTCATCTGACAAAGGGCTAATATCCAGAATCTACAATGAACTCAAACAAATTTACAAGAAAAAAACAAACAACCCCATCAAAAAGTCGGCGAAGGACATGAACAGACACTTCTCAAAAGAAGACATTTGTGCAGCCAAAAAACACATGCAAGAATGCTCATCATCACTGGCCATCAGAGAAATGCAAATCAAAACCACAATGAGATACCATCTCACACCAGTTAGAATGGCCATCATTAAAAAGTCAGGAAACAACGTGCTGGAGAGGATGTGGAGAAATAGGAACACTTTTACACTGTTGGTGGGACTGTAAACTAGTTCAACCATTGTGGAAGTCAGTGTGGCGATTCCTCGGGGATCCAGAACTAGAAATACCATTTGACCCAGCCATCCCAATACTGGGTATATTCCCAAAGGACTATAAATCATGCTGCTATAAAGACACATGCACACGTATGTTTATTGTGGCACTATTCACAATAGCAAAGACTTGGAACCAACCCAAATGTCCAACAACGATAGACTGGATTAACAAAATGTGGCACATATACACCATGGAATACTATGCAGCCATAAAAAATGATGAGTTCATGTCCTTTGTAGGGACATGGATGAAACTGGAAATCATCATTCTCAGTAAACTATCACAAGGGCAAAATACCAAACGCTGCATGTTCTCACTCATAGGTGGGAATTGAACAATGAGAACACATGGACATAGGAAGGGGAACATCACCCTCTGGGGACTGTTGTGGGGTGGGGGGAGGGATAGCATTAGGAGATACACCTAATGCTAAATGACAAGTTAATGGGTGCAGCACACCAACATGGCACATGGATACATATGTAACAAACCTGCACATTGTGCACATGTACCCTAAAACTTAAAGTACAAGAAAAAAAATCATCAACTCTGCGTAATTTAAAATGAAGAGTATTTTTATGCTTTATAGTTATTTCTAAAGTGTGTGATACACTTTCTTTTCTTTTCTTTTTTTTTTTTTTTTTTGAGACAGAGTCTTGCTCTGTTGCCCAGGCTGGCATGCGGTGGCACCATCACGGCTCACTGAAGACTCCAACTCCTGGCTCAAGGAGTTCTCCCACCTCAGCCTCCCAAGTAGCTGGGAGTAGAGGCATGCATCATGACACTTGGCCAATTTTTAAATTTTTGGTGGGGATGGGTTCTCCCTATGTTGCCCAGGCTTGTCTTAAACTCCTGGCCTCAAGTAATCTTCCTGCTTCAGCCTCCCAAAGTTCTGTGATTACAGGCATGAGCCACCGTGCCTGCCTTGCTACACATTCTTGATATCAGTACAGTTCATAATAAACATACATATGTAACTGCATGCATGATTTTTTTCCCCCTCAGAGACACTTGTTAAACATTTTCTAGCACCACTGACTCTGGCTGCCCAAGCAGGCTTTGGCCAAAAGAGTGCTGCGGAGTAACGCCACCTCAACTTCCTGTCAAGCTGAGATTCCCACTTTGCGAAGGTCCTCTCCTATGGCTGGAACTGTGCTTCTTCCACCTGGGACTTTGCCCCGAAGTGCAGTTATTAATAGTTTGTTATAGAGAGACATCCTCCCAGGAGCTGGCCACCCACAATTCTTGCCTCCTGTGCTCACTCATTTCTCTGTGCCAAATCACCTAATGTGAGACGCGTCTTGGTGCAGGAAAGAAACCAGTAATGATGACTGGCATCCTGCGCCCCTGAGTCCTCAGCCTCCTGCTCTCTGCTGGATGTCAAGAGAATTGCATTAGAGAGATGTTCACTCCAAGCAAAGCATTCTCTAAGACATGTTTCATTACGTGGGGCCTCCAACGATCTCCTTTAGAACCACCCAGGCAACATGCACGTTACTGGACCTTACCCAGGGAGAGTCTGCAATTTTAACTGCCCTATTCATTCACTTATTGAGTGCCTGCTGTGTGTCAGGCACTGTTCTAGGCTCTGGATGTGCCAGGGAACAAAACAGACAATGATCCCTGATATAGTTTGGATCTGTGTCCCTGCCCAAATCTCATGTCAAATTGTAATCCCCAATGTTGGAAATGGGGCCTGGTGGAAAGTGATGGATCATCGTTGCCACCCCGCTTTGGCGTTGTTGTGGCAAATAGTGAGTGATTAAGTTATCGTGAGATCTGTTTGTTTAAAAGTGTGTAGCACCTCCCTCCTCTCTCCTCTTTCTCCTGCTCCAGTCATATGAGACATGCCTGCTTTCCCTTTGCCTTCTGCCATGATTGAAAGTTTCCTGCTAGGTGCGGTGGCTCACGCCTGTAATCCTAGCACTTTGGGAGGCTGAGGTGGGTGGATCACGAGGTCATAAGATCGAGACCATCCTGGCTAACATGGTGAAACCCCATCTCTACTAAAAATACAAAAAATTAGCCAGGCATGCTGGCAGATGCCTGTAGTTCCAGCTTCTTGGGAGGCTGAGGCAGGAGAACGGCGTGAACTCAGGAGGCAGGGCTTGCAGTGAGCCGAGATTGCACCACTGCACTCTAGTCTGGGTGACAGAGCTAGACTCTGTCTCAAAAAAAAAAAAAGAAAGTTTCCTGAGGCCTCCCCAGAAGCCGCTATGCTTCCTGTACAGCCTGCAGAACTGTGAGCCACTGAAATCTCTTTCCTTTTTAAATTACCCACTCTCAGGTAGTTCTTCATAGCAGTGCGAGAATGGTCTAATACAATCTCTGTTTGCATGGAGATTATAGTTAATGATGGCCAGGCGCGATGGCTCATGCCTGTAATCCCAGCACTTTGGTAGGCCGAGGTGGGTAGATCATCTGAAGTCAGGAGTTTGAGACCAGCCTGGCCAACATGGTGAAACCCCATCTCTGCTAAAAATAGCCATGCCTAGGCCGGGTGCGGTGGCTCACGCCTGTAATCCCAGCACTTTGGGAGGCCAAGGCGGGTGGATCATGAGGTCAGGAGATTGAGACCATTCTGGCTAACATGGTGAAACCCTGTCTCTACTCAAAAAAAAAAAAAAAAAATTAGCCAGATGTGGTGATGGGCACCTGTAGTCCCAGGTACTTGGGAGGCTGAGGCAGGAGAATGGCGTGAACCTGGGAGGTGGAGCTTGCAGTGAGGCAAGATCACGCCACTGCACTCCAGCCTAGGTGACAGAGAGAGAATCTGTCTCAAAAAAAAAAAAAAAAAAAAAAGCCATGCCTGGTGGCATGCAGCTGTAATCATAGCTATTCAGGAGACTGAGGCACGAGAATCTCTTAAACCTGGGAGGCTGAGGTTTCAGGGAGCCAAGATTATAGCCAGTGAGGAAACCCCTAATAGACAAAATATTTAAGTAAAATATATAGTATATTAGCTAGTAATAATCACTAGGCAGAAAAATAAAGCCAGAAATGGGGAAAAGAGGTATGAAGATGACATTTGAGTATTTATGTAAAGACCTGAAGGAAGTCTTTAGAGTGAGAGTGACTTAGAGTCAGCCATGCTGAACACTGCGGGGAAAAGTGCTCCTGGCAGATGGAACAGCAAATACAGCAGCCCTGACCTGGGAAGAGAAGGAAGCCAGTATGGCTGAAGAACCCTCAGAAGATTCTTTTGCACACAGAAATCGAGAACCCAGGCCAGGCCCAGTGACTTATGCCTGTAATCCCAGCAGTTTGGGAGGCCAAGGTGGGCAGATCATTAGGTCAGGAGTTCGAGACCTGCCTGGCCAAGAAACCAACCTGACCAATATGGTGAAATCCTGTCTCTACTAAAGATACAAAAATTAGCTGGGTGTGGTGGTGGGCACCTGTAATCCCAGCTACTAAGGAGGATGAGACGGGAGAATTGCTTGACCCTGGGAGGTGGAGGTTGCAGTGAGCCGAAGATCGCACCATTGCACTCCAGCCTGGGCCACAGAGCGAGGTTCTGACTTAAAAAAAAAAAAAAAAAATTGAGACCTCCAGGTGAGCAAATGCCACTAACTTTTTCATGTAAAGTCTGTTATCCTCTGCACACTGATGCTTCCAGGCCCTTCTGGATCCTGGAACCAAGTTCATCCATGTCTTTCAGTAAGTGTTTATTGAACTCTTATGAAGTGCCTGTGATATTGAGACAGGATTGTTCCCTTGACCTTGACCCCCTTGTGGGCAGGAACTGGAGGGGCTCGTTTCACTCAGCCTGCAGTCCATGGATGGCTAAGTGTTAACGGCTCAGCGAAGGGTCAGGGTGACAGCCGCCTGCACCTGCTCTTCTTGGCACCCAAGTTGTTCAGTGTCCAGGAAGAATCAGGTCACATGATCTATTTGAAGGGTAGTGTATGCAGAGGATTTTATTTGGCAATTAAAATGGCTGTCAGTAGGATGGGGAATTAGAAAGGGGATGGTGTGGGAAGAAAATCTTTCCCTGGAACTGCACTGGCTGAAGTTAGCTGAGTCTATCCGTAGCCTCCGACACTCAGCTGCATGTATCCCTGACATTCAGCAGCTTGCATCCCTGACCACTTGCATTGGTTGCTTCTGTTGCTCTGCCAACTGAAGCCTTTTTATGGGCACAGGATAGGGGCATGGCAGGCCAAAAAGGCAATCATTTGAGCAAAAAAACAGAGTGAGCTGTTTTCACTTAGGGCCAAGTTTCCAGGCTTGAGGGTGGGGTTTAGCCAAGAGCCGTTCTGTGTCAATGTGATGAGGCTGAAAGTTTTTGACTTGAGACCATGTTCCTGCTTCTTTGCCTGTCAGCCCAAGATCCTCTGACTCCTACTGGGTTTCATTCTTCGGTTCTTTGAATCTTGAGTTATGAGTCCACCACCACCTCCAAAACTTACTTCAGCTACCCCTTGCTCTCTGCTTATGGCCACAGGATAGCTTTATGTTTCATGGTGAGTAGGTCTGTACAAACCTACCCATAAAAGCCGAGGAAGCTGAAAGGCCAAAGAAAGAGGATGACAAATCTAGTTTCTGAGAAAGAAACATTTAATAGGGACTTTTTATGAATAGTAGCCATGTCTTGGATGGCTGTGAGATGAGTTGGTGGATCCTGTACCATTACACTCAGACCCAGAGCTTATATAGCATAGGAAATTTGCCAAAAGGCAGGATTTATGGCAAGCATACGTTTATCATAACATTAAGGTTGTTTTGACCTAAGGGCAGGGTTTACTGTAAGTACATGCTAACAGTAGATAAAGTACAGATCTTAGGGGCTGATATGGTTTGGATATGTGTCCCCTCCAAATCTCATGTTGAAATGTGACCTCCAGTGTTGGAGATGGTCCTGGTGGGAGGTGTTTAGGTTATGGAGGTGGATTCCTCATAAATGGTTTGGTGTTGGCCTTGGTAATGAGTGAGTTTTTGCTCTATTAGTTCATGTAAGAGCTGTTTGTTTAAAGAAGGCTCTTTAAGAAGGCTCTCCTCTCTCTCTTAATTCCTCTCTCACCACGTTACAAGCCTGCTTCCCCTTTACCTTCCGTCATAATTGTAAGCTTCCTGAGACCCTCGCCAGAAGCAGATGCTAATACCGTGCTTCCTATACAGCCTGCAGAAATGTGAGCCAAAATAAATCTCTTTTCTTTATAAATTACCCACTCTCAAGTATTCCTTTCTAGCAATGCAAAGCAGACTAACACAGAGGCATTCCCAGAAGTGGGGCTAATCACAAGTCAACCTGACAGATTAGCATCCAAGATGGAGTTGCTTTAGACTGCATACTTTAGTTTCAAAACAGGGGTCCAGCTCCTGGAACCTCTGTCCCAGTGGGAGGCCCAAATCTCTCCTTGGTCTGCCAGGGCCTTAGGGAGATTGAGTTTAACCTTAGATATATTGAGTTTGAGACCTCTTGGGGGGTCTCCTAACACATAGAAGGATGTGTATAGCATGTCATTAAGTTGATAGGTCTGTGGCTCAGAAGGGAGAGTGGGGATGGAAAGACTGATTGAAATCACTGTTAGCATTTATTGAAATGCTTTCCGTCGGCTAGGCTGGTGATTGTCAACCCTGGGTGCATATTAATACTGCCTAGAGAGCTTTCAAAAATATCAATTTAAGGGCCCCACTGCAGACCAACTGATGCAAATCTCCAGGGGTGAGGCCCAGGCATTAGTATGTTTTAAAATCTCCCCACGATTCTAATAAGCAGGTAAGGTGGAGAACCACTGTGATCAGCAATGGTTTATATTGGTGATTCTCAATCTTGGCTGCAACCTTGGGTTGCCAGTTGGGTTTCCAATCCTGTTGGAATCACCTAGGGAACTTTAAGAAGTATTGCCACCTAGTTCCCATCCACAGAGATTTGGACATATTTGTTCTGGGTGGAGCTGGGTCAGGGGATGTAACCAAGGTAGAGAACCTCCAAGCTAGGGGCTGAACACCTAGGAGAAGATTACAAAGATGTACTAGAAATCATCCTCCCCACTCAAGGATCTCACTACATCATGGAAGGCACCATTAAAAAAGTTAGCTATGGCCATCTTCTCTCTTGTGCCTTGTCCTAGCTCTGAAATCTCAAACTCTAATGGCCTATTTTGATGACATCCTCTGTCCTGCTGACTTTTCTACCAAACTCATCCCAGTACTGCTGTTTTAACTGTTTGCCTTTCCTGTCCATCAGTCTTTCCCAAGTGACTTCTTTCCTAACTGGATTCTACAGCCAATCCCTCCCATGACACCCTCACTAGTCCCCCAAATCTTTTGTCTCCTTGGCTTTCTGTCCCTCTAACCCACACTCCCCTTATTATCCTTATTCAGTTACCAAATCCTATGGATCCCCACTTCTAAATATTGCTTGGATGAGTCCATTTCTCTCCATTCCCACTGCCTCTTTTCTATTTCAGGACACCACCATGAACTTAGATGCCTACTGCAATCTCCCAAATGGCTTCTCTCAGTCTGGCCACGCCCCTCTCTAGTCTGTTTGCTGCAACTAGAGTGACCCGCTCAATATGCAATTATTAAAATTTCACTTTTTGAAAATGACATGCAACAGGCTGGGCGTGGTGGCTCATGCCTGTAATCCCAGCACTTTGGGAGGCTGAGGTGGGTGGATCACGAGGTCAGGAGATCGAGACCATCCTGGCTAACACAATGAAACCCTGTCTCTACTAAAAATACAAAAAATTCGCCAGGCATGGTGGTGGGCGCCTGTGGTCCCAGCTACTCAGGAGGCTGAGGCAGGAGAATGACGTGAACCTGGGAGGCGGAGCTTGCAGTGAGCCAAGATCACACCACTGCACTCCAGCCTGGGCAACAGAGCAAGACTCTGTCTCAAAAATAAAAAAAAAGAAAAGAAAAAAGAAAATGACATGCAACAATATTTACTCTTCTGGTTGTACAGGTCTATGAATTTTGACAAATGCATCTAGTCATGAAACCATGACCAAAATCAGGATACAGAACCATTCATCACCCCCTCACCCCAACCAAATTCAATCATGCCATCAGGTTTTCATTAACTTCTATTCCCACTCATAATTCCTGGCAACCACTGATGTATTTCTGTCCCTATTGGTTTGCCTTTTCCAGATTGTCCTATAAATGGAATCATATACAGTATGTAGACTTTCTGGCTTCTTGCAATTAGCATATTGCATTTGGTATTTATTCAAGTTATTTTGCATATCAGTCATTTAGTCCTTCTTGCTGCTGATTAGTATTCCATTGTGTGGATAATCCACAGCTCATTTAGCCATTTTTGCCAGTTGAAGGACATTTGGGTCATTTCTAGTTTTTGGTTATTATAAACAGATCTACTACAAATATTTGTGTACAGGTTTTTGTGTGAACACACATTTTCATTCCCTTCGGTAAATATATAGCAGTGGGATTGCTGGGTCATGTGATAAGTGTATGTTTAACTTTATAAAGAACTGCCAAATTTGTTTTGCAAAATGGCGCTGCTATTTTGCATCTCTACCAGCAGTGTATGAGAGTTCCAGTTGCTCCACATCCTTGCCAAAACTCACTATCGTCTGTGTTTATAATTCTAGGTATTCCAATGGGTGTACAGTAGTATCCCATTTGCATAAATTGCACATTTGGTCACACTCCTTCCCTGCATACAACTGTCTGCAACTCCCTGTTGCTTTTAGGGTTGAGCCCTAATTGTTTAGCATGACTTGGAAGAGACACTTGCTGGGTGAATTACCACTTGTCTCCCAAGCCCAGGTGTTGCCATCCTGTGTCCCTTTGCATTCCATGCAATGGCCACATTAAAGTACTTTTAGCTCCTGAGCCTCCTCTGCTTCCCTCAATTTCACATTTCTCTGTATGCTGTTACCTCTGCCTAGAACATTCTCCTCTCTTCTTTCATCTGGTCAATTCCTATTCATTCTCCCACGCACCTTAGAGGTCAGTTACTCCAGATCTCCCTGGTCACCTCTTCCCACTCCCAGTCTCAGCCCTAACTCTCATGGAATACTCTTCTTTGCCCTCCTATGCAGTTTGTCCACCAATAACCTGATGCACACCCTTCTGGCTGTTTCCGACTATGGTAGATTTCAAAATCAGCCATGATACTTTGCAGCTCTTCCTATCAAGAGATGGAGGTTTTTCTCTGCTCCCTTGAATGATTATGCCCATTTTATAGACAAAGAAACTGAGCCCAAGATCACGTTGCTTGCTGATATAGATGTGTCCAAACCTGGGAGTTCTGGCTCCAGATCCTAAGCTTTTCCCACCAGGCTTCAGAAATTTGGTTCCCATGGATATGCTCATCTGCACCCTTGCTTGCCCTGGCCTCCCTTCTGACTGGAAACATCACCTCTCTTCATTAGGGGCACTCCTGCTCCCATTCCAATAATATTATTTTAATGGGGATTGCCAACCACAACATTCCCTGTTTCTTTGGCTACAGGGCATATGACCTGAGCTAAGAAAATCAGAGCTTTCCTGGGGACTTTCTGGATTAGAACTATGGGAGGAGATGTGAGCTTGGCCACCATTTGTTGCCATGCTTGCAGCTTCATGGAGACAACAGGTCTGAGAAAAAGAAAAGTATCACCCAGCCGGGAGTGGCGTGTGTTGAGGAGAAGGGGGAGGGATGGAGGTGTCTTTTACTAAGCAGGAGCACCTGGGTTCCTCATTTTATTGTCCCTAAAAGCAGCCACATTCTAAGCTTCCCAAAGTTTAGTTATCTTGGTCAATAAATTCCCAACTTTGCCTCTGTTAGTTGAAACTAGGCACCTGCAACACGAAAGAACTTTCATAATACACAAGACTTGGGGGAATTAATCAAGGGGTAATGATGAAAGCATTAGGTAAAGCTAGCCCCTTTGAACAGCTCAGGGGTTGAGCTGGAGAATGGGTCTGTTGATGACTCAGGTGAAGGTGTGGCCTGGGACCCTGGCTCTCCATATAAAGTGAAGGCTGTCAGCCAAAAATTCGACTTCGATTGCAAAGGCATTTAGGACTCAGGGGAGAAATGAAAATGCATGCTTCTGTAGCAGAGGGAAAAAAAGTGTCTAACAGGTTGTGAATAATTCAGATTTAATTACCAGGAAAAATGCCTTCCTTTTCTTTTTTCTTTTTATTCTTTCCCCCGCCTGATGCTTAGGTAGCAGGTTTAGTAGATATTTTTGTTCCAGAAATTCTACTTGAGAAATAGTGAGCCAAGTCTTCAGTTTTCTTCTGGTTGGGCGAGAAGACCAGGATGTTTTGGATGTGGGCAGGAAGGAGAAGCAGGTATTCCTCAGCTCTTTCTGCTAAAGACTGCCAGGTATGGTACCCATCATGGGGGGGTCGTTCTCTAAAGCCTGGAGCCTCTGAGCTTGTGACCTACAAACTGGAAGGCACAGGTGTGAAATGTTCCCAACCATGCAGATGGGTGCCATTATAATTTTGTGGTACTATATCTCAGACAGGGACTCATCACAGCTTAGCAATCCTATTACACACCCACTGCCATCGATTTCAAACCTCATTACTCATTTCAAGCCCTTTAGTACTTAGTTTAGTACCCCACTCTCTCTCCTCTGCAGGAGATGAATTTTTTTTTAAATAACAACTTTATTGAGATATAATTCATATACCATAAACCTACCCCCTTTAAAGTGTACCATTAAATGATTAAGTAATTTTTATTATATAGGCAAACTGTACAACCATCACCATGATCTAATTTTAGAACATTTTTATCACTCCCCAAAGAAGCTCCCTACTTGTTAGCAATTACCCCTCATTTCCCCCTCTCCACATCTCCTGGCAACCACAAATCTACTTTTGCTACTTACTGTCTCAAAATAGGATTTGCCTATCCTGGACTTTTCCTATAAATAGAATCATACAACATGTGGTCTTTGGGTGTGGCTTCTCTCGCTTAGCATAGTATTTTCAAGGTTTATTCATGTTGTAGCAGATATCAGTACTTTATTTCTTTTTATGGCAGAATAATATTCCATTTTATGGCTATGTCTTTGATTTTTCCATTCATCAGCTGATGGACAATTGGATTGTTTCCAATTCTGGGCTATTATGAATAATGGTGCTATGCACATTTTGTACAAGTTTTGGTGTGGACATACTTTCCAATCCTGTTGGGTATATCTATAAGAGTGCAACTGCTAGGTCATGTGGTAACTCAAAATGATAATTGAGTTACCATTAAATTGCTAGGTCATACAATAACTTTGGAGAAACACCATTTTATGCTCCTCCTGGTAATGTATAGGGGTTCCAATTTCTTCACATTTTTGCTAATACTTGCAACTGTCTGTCTTTCATATTTTTGCCATTCTTGTGAATGTGAAGTGGTATCTCATCGTGGTTTTGATTTGCATTTCCCTAATGACTAATGGTGTTGAATATCTTTTCATATGCTTATAAGCCATTTATATGTCTTTGGAGAAATTCTTTTCAAATCTCTTGCTCATTTTAAAATTAGGTTGTCATTTTATTACTGAGTTACATTAGCGTTACAGCTCTTTTAGAATTTGTCTAGCAGGTTTTCTGATTTTTACCCAGAACCCCTCCCCAGCCAAAAGTAAAAGAAAAAAAAAGCTGCAATAGTTCTTTACATAGTTTAGATACAAGGCCCTTATCAGATATTTGATTTTCAAATATTGTCTCCCATTCTGTGAGTTGTTTTTTCACTCTCTTGATGGTGTCATATGAAGCACAATTTTTTTTTATTTTGATAATGTCCCATTTATCTATGTATGTTTTCTTTTCATTTGTGCTTTTGGTGTCATACCTAAGAAACTGCTACTTAACTCAAGGTCATAAAGATTTACTCCTGAATTTCCTCCTAGCAGTTTTATAGTTTTAGCTCTTACATTTAGATATGATTCATTTTGAGGTTTTTTTTTTATGATGTGAGGTAGGGATCTGACTTTATTCTTTTGCATAGGGATATCCAGTTGTCCCAGCACCATTTGTTGAAAGACTATTTTTTCCTAATTGAATTGTCTTGGCATTCATGTTGAAAATCAGTTCACTATAAATATCTGACCTCTCAATACTATTCCATTGATCTATGTGTTTATCCTTATGCCAGTACCACACTATCTTCATACTGTTACTCTGTGTTTGAAACTCTAGGTTAGAAATGGGGAATGGTGCATTATTCAGCTCTGTTCTTTTTCAATATTGTTTTGGCTATTCTGGATTTCTTGGATTTCTGTATGAATTTCAGAGCCAGTTTATCAATTTCTGCAAAAAATGCTGTGGGGATTTTGATAGGGATTGTACTGAATCTATAGACCAGTTTAAGGAATACTGCCATCTTAACAATATGAAGCTTTCTGATCTATGGATACAGGATGCCTTTCTATTTATTTAAGTCTTAAGTCTTTCAACAATGTTTTGCAGTAGTCAGTGAACAAGTCTTGCACTTCTCTTATTGATTTTATTCCTAAATACTTATTTCTTATTTTATTGTAAGTGTAATTGTTTTCTTAGTTTCATTTTTGGATTGATCATTGCTACTGCATAAAATATTTTTGTATATTGCTCTTATATTTTGCAAGCTTGCTGAATTTGTTTATTAGTTCTACTAGTTTTTTTGTGTGTGTGTATTCCTTAGAATTTTCTATATACCACTGGGCACAGTGGCTCACGCCTGTAATCCCAGCACTTTGGGAGGCCGAGGTGGGTGGACGATTTGAGGTCAGGAGTTTGAGACTAGCCTGACCAACATGGTGAAATCCCATCTCTACTAATTACAAAAAAAATTAGCCAGATGTGGTGGCGCATCCCTGTAATCCCAGCTACTTGGGAGGCTGAGGCCAGAGAATCACTTGAACCCGGGAGACAGAGGTTCCAGTGAGCTGAGATTGCACCACTGCACTCCAGCCTGGGCGACTGAGCAAAACTCCATCTCAAAAAAAACAAAAAACAAAAAACAAAAAAAAAACCCAAAGAAAAAACAACAAAAAAAGAATTTTCTATAAATGAGATTATGTCATCTGCAAAAAGAGATCGTTTTACTTCTTCCTTTCCAATCTGAATGCCTTTTTTTCTTGCCTAATTTTCCTAGCAGAGGAACTTTTGAATGTTTTAATATAGTGGTCATAAGATATAGCATGGGCTTTGGAATCAGTCAAAGCTAGTCATAAATTCTGGCTCCACCACTTCACTCACTTTGAACTTTGATATTCACCTGTAAAAATGAAAAACACAATTTGCAGAATTTTAAAAAACGTTTTAAAAAATCAATGTATAATTTACATGGAATAAAATGTACAGACCTTAAATGTTCAGTTTGATGTATACATCTGTCTAATAACCATTCTAAAATAAGATATGAAGCATCTCCATCATCCCATGCCCCTTACTGTTCAATCTAATTCTTCTATCACCATAGATTCAATTAGCCTAGGCTAAGCCTAGACTGTGTAAGTGCCATCATACAGTATGTTCCCATTTATGATCAACTTCTTTTGTCAAACATAATGTTTTGGAGGTTCATTCATCCTATTGTAGGTGTCAGTGGTTTATTACTTTGTATTGTTGAGTAGAACAGGTTGAGCATCCCTAATCCAAAACTCCAAAATCAGAAATACTCTAAGATACAAAACAGTTTGAGTGCCGACATGATCATCAAAGGGATTACTCATTGAAACATTTTGGATTGGGGGTTTTTGAATTAGGAATGCTGAGCCAGTAAGTATAATGTTAATCTGAAAAAATCCAAAATCCAAAACACTTCTGGCCTGAAGCATTTTGGATAAGGAATATTTAACTTGTATGGACATACTACAATTTGTTTATCCATCTTCCTCTTGATGGACATTTGGATTGTTTCCAGTTTGAGACTATTGTGAATAAGGTTGCTATGAACATTTGTGCACAGGTCTTTTTGCAGATGTATATTTTCATTTGATGTAGATAAAATACCTAGGCATGAAATTGCTGAACCATATAGTAGATATGCACCTGGTGCGTATATCAGTGCCCTGGCTTGACTATTTGTTCCACCAAAGCTCATGTTGACATTTGATCCTCAGTGTGGCAGCGTTGGGAGGCGGTGGGGTCCAATGGGAGGTGTTTGGATCATGAGGGCAGATCCTTCATGAAGAGATTAATGCCCTCTCTTGGGAGTGAGTGACTTCTCACTCTGTTAGCTCCTGTGAGAGCTTGTTTTGTTTTTGTTTCTGGTTTTGTTTAGTTTTGTTTTGTTTTAGACAAGTTCTGGCTCTGTTGCCCAGACTGGAGTGCAGTGGCACAATCTTGGCTCACTGCAGCCTCAACCTCCTGGCCTCAGGTGATTGTCCCACCTCAGCCTCCCAAGTAGCTGGGACTGAAGGTGAGAGCACCACCATGCCAGGCTAATTTTGTTTATTTTTTTTTGTAGAGATAAGAGTATCACTAAGTTGCCCAAAAAGGTCTCAAACTCCTGGGCTCAAGTGATCCTGCCATCTTGGCCTTCCAAAGTGCTGAGATTACAAGCCCTGCACCTGGCCAAGCGCAGTTGTTAAAAATAGCCTGGCGCCTCCCCTCTCTCTCTCTTGCTTCCTCTCTCACTATGTGATCGGCATACACCAGCTCCCCTTCACCTTCCACTAGGAGTAGAAACAGCCTGAAGACCTCATCAGATGCAGATGCCCAATTATGAACTTTTTCCAGACATCAGAATTGTGTGCCAACTAGACCTTTAAAAAGAATAAATAAATTACCCAGCCTGAAGTATTCCCATCTAGCAGCACAAAATGAACTAACACAATCAGTAAGGATTAAATTTGTTTTAAATTACAACAAACTATTTCAGATCCAAAACCATTTTCGAGGCATGTGATCTATGTGACTTGCACTCTTCCCAGCTGTCCTCCCTCCCCCATAATCTGTTTCCTCATTCACCTGCACCTTCCTACACTTTGCACTCCCACCAGCACCCCCTCAGCATCTCTGCTCAAGTCTCTGCCTCCCAAGCAACCCAGCAACTTGCCACACAGTCTTCCCTTTAATGGGCCTTAATAAAAACCCTTAACCAAGCCTGTCATCACTGTCAGTAGGAGGTGAGTAAGCAATTAGCATTCCTTACTTAATGGACCAGTATTTCTCTTGGGTCGTCAGTACCAATTAAGAGATGGAAATCAAATTTTAATCTTGTTTCCTCCCAAACATAGTACATGTGTGGTTGAACGCTCTCTTTCCAGGGCACCACACAGGTGAATTTGACAACACCTTTATCTAGAGGGGCACTGCACAGTGACATAGAGGCAATCCTAAGTCAGGCTTTAGGAATTTTTTTTTTTTTCTAAAAAAAAAAAAAAAAGGCCGGGTGCAGTAGCTCATGCCTGTAATCCCAGCACTTTGGGAGGCCAAAACAGGTGGATTACTTGAGGCCAGGAGTTCGAGACCAGCCTGGCCAACATGGTAAAACCCATCTCTATCAAAAATGTAAAAATTAGCCAGGTGAGGTGGCATATGCCTATAATTGCAGCTACTCAAGAGGCTGAGGCAGGAGAATCACTTGAACCTGGGAGGTGGAGGTTGCAGTGAGCCAAGATCATGTCACTGCACTCCAGCCTGGGTGACAGAGTGAGATCCTGTCTCAAAGAAAAAAAAAAAAATAGAGAGACAGAGTCTCACTATGTTGCCTGGGCTGGTCTTGAACTCCTGGCCTCAAGCGACTCTCCTGCCTTGGCCCCCCAGAGCACTGGGGTTACAGGCATGAGCTAGTGGCCCTGGCCATGGTTTAGAAATGTAAGTGCATCTTGTGCTCTAAGAAGGGACAAATTGACCTATCTAGCCTAGGAAGTTGTGGAGTATGTTTCTATAGAAAGTGATTGATAAAAAGAAATATAGAGGATGCATTTCTGGCAATTGAGAAAGCATCATGTATGAAGAGATGTCCAGAAATGGAGACAATGTATTTCTGTTTGGATAACAGAAAGCTCTTATTTATTTGGCAGATATGTATTGAGCACCTACTATGTGTTGGTCACTCTTCTATGTGCCAGGTTTACAGCAGGAAATAAAACAGACCTCAATGTCTTCTCTCATGGAGCTTACATTCTGGATTAAGGGTCGGTGGGGACCAAGAAGCCAAATGAGTTTGGTTGATAGTTGAAGAAGTTTGGAGATGAGCAATGAAAATGATTAGAATTCTTCAAAGTAGAATTACAGGAACAGATGATGGACTTGGATCTCAGATCTCATCTGGGAAAGGGAGTGAAGAAATGCCTTCACCTCATTCTCATAGAGCTTGGTTGGAGGGGCTGAGAGGCTTTCCCCAGCAGGAGCTGGGGAGGGATGAGGATGGGCAAAGGAGTCATTAGCTGGTTTGCTGACTGGTTCCCCCACCCACCCTTCTTCTGGAGACAGTCTCGCTCCGTCGCCCGGGCTGGAGCTGGAGTTGGGAGTGCAGTGGTGCCTTCTCGGCCTCACTGCTGCCGCTGACTCTGCCCCCAGGGTTCAACCGACCAGCAATTTTTGTATCTTGATTAAAGACGGAATTTCACCATATTGGCCAGGCTGGTCTCGAACTCCTGACCTCGTGATCCGCCTGCCTCGGCCTCCCAAAGAGTGCTGGGAGTACAGGCGTGAGCCACCGCGCTTGGCCAATTCCTTCTTATTTTCTCCATGCTGCTGCGTATAAACATACATTTACACACACACACACACACACACACGCATAGTGATAAAACTATATTTCCATAATTTATACATGTTTATATTATGAATGCTAATTTTAATATATGAATATGTATTAAACCCATTTCATTTACATATACATGTATATGTATTTCCTTCCTTCCTTGTTTCATTATTTATTATTTTTTATCTTTTATTTTTTATTTTGGTTTATTTATTTTCTTTTCTTCTTTGGCCTGCCTGGTATTCTCACTCTGGGCTCTGGTGACCTCAGCCAAAGCAGGTTCTTGAGGGAGGAATGCTGAAGGGCTGGTATGAGGGAGTGGGGTAAGCTTGCAAGCTCACTTTTCTGGGGTGCTGGTGGCTAGACAGATCCAGGGCTCTGGAGCTGAGGACAACACAGAATAACAGAATGGTTCCAGGCATGTGCTTTGAAATCAAACAGATCTGGGTTTGAGTTGGGGTGTGCCACCTGCTGTGTGTGTGACCTTGAGAAAGTCTTCAACTTTCTCTGCAGAAGAAGACCTTTGTTTCTTCTTCTTTAAAATGGGAACGATGCTATGGCTTGTTTTATGGATTTAACATGTTAATATAATTATTACATATCTGGGATTATTGTTATTCTTATGGATTGTTTGCAAAATGTCTTCCTCCTATGTTGCTTCTCTGTGGGTGGATTCACAGTCATGTCTGGAAAATGACTGGGAGGAAACTCACTTCTTCCTCCTGAGACTGTCATGGCCACTGTCCCAGGGGTGCACCGCCCAGATGTCTAGGGTTGCTAAGGGTCCATTGCAGCTGGGCAGGGGCTCCTGGCTGTCTCTCCGTGTCCTTGCACTCCCAGGCCTCTTTTCACTTTGTTTTTTAAATATTTCCCGAAGCTCTAATTGCTACACTTCCTCCAATGTTTTTAATACAGGCAATCAGTGACTACTGCAATTAGGAGGGCCTAATTACCATCGGCATTCTTTCTCTTCTCCCAGAAACCACCATCGGAACAGTCACAAATAAACCTTAATGAAGACCAAAGATCTTTCTCCAGTCTAAAGCCGTTTGTAATCATGATCGCTTATTGTCGAAGACAGCAGGCAAAGGAGTCCTTTGAAGGACTGCTGCATATTCAGCAGCAGCAGGGAAAGATGCTCTGGCCGGGAGTCTGTGGCCCAGGCGAGCAACAAACGGGCTTTGCATTCAACCTATTGTTGTTGTTATACTTCAATGTATTTGTCTGATAAAGTCTCTTGAGCTATTCTATTAAAAAAGTTATCGGCTGGGCACGGTGGCTTATGCCTGTAATCCCAGCACTTTGGGAGGCTGAGGCAGGTGGATCACCTGAGGTCAGGAGTTCAAGACCACCCTGGTCAACATGGCAAAACCCTGTCTCTACTAAAGATACAAAAATTAGCCAGGCCTGGTGGCGGGCACCCGTAATCCCAGCTACTCAGGAGGCTGAGGCAGGAGAATCCCTTGAACCCGGGAGGCAGAGGTTGCAGTGAGCCGAGATCGTGCCATTGCATCCAGCCTGGGTGACAAGAGCAAGATTCCGTCTCAAAAAAAAAAAAAAAAAGTTATCGGAAATGTAGCGCATGAATGGTAAAGTGCACTGATCTCAAGTGTAAAGTGTGATGAATTTTTAAATATGTACAGACCTCATGTAACCATTAGAGAGATGGAGATGTAGAACAATTCCAGCATTCTGGAAGGCTCCCATTCCCTTCTATGGTGTATCCATCAAGGTTGAATCAGAAAGCAGAACGACAATGAGTGTTAGGAAATCAGGGATAAGAATTTGACCTTACACAACTGCGGGAGGAACTGTGGAAATATAGGTCCAAAGAAAGGGAGTGAGGGGATCCAAGAAAAGGAGCTCGCCAGCTGTCCTGCAACACTGATATGCAGATGAATGAGTCAGAGTTTGCAGGGCAGCCCAGAAGCTGGTCACATTCAGTGGCAGGAGTGAGACCCCAAAGGGGCTGGGGGAGAAGCCCATGGAAGGCTCTTGGGTCTTCATAGCTGCTGCCTCTATGAAGTCACGTTAAGACGAAGCAGGGACCCCTCTTAAGGGACTTCCAGGCCACCCAAGCATGGAAATAAAGGAAAAATCTTGAGTCCCTTCAAGGAAAATTCCAGGCACCTAGCTAGCCTTAAAAAGTAAATGAGCATGATGGGTTGATAGGTGCAGCAAAACAGCATAGCACATGTTTACCTATGTAATGAACCTGCACATGTATCCTGGAACCTAAAATAAAGTAAAATTAAATAAAAAAATATCAAATGAGGCCAGGCACAGTGGCTCACGCCTGTAATCCCAACACTTTGGGAGGTCAAGGCGGGTGGATCACCTGAGGTCAGGAGTTCGAGGCCAACCTGGCCAACATGGTGAAACCCTGTCTCTACTAAAAATATAAAAATTAGCCAGGCGTAGTGGCACTCACCTGTAGTCTCAGCTACTCAGGAGGCTGAGGCAGGAGAATCACTTGAACCTGGGAGGCGGAGGTTGCAGTGAGCTGAGATCACGCCGCTGCACTCCAGCCTGAGTGACCAAGAGAGACACTGTCTCAAAAAAAAAAAAAAAAAAAAAAAAAGAAAGAAAGAAAGAAAGAGAAAAAAAAGCAAATGAGCAGCCTGATACACAAGGAAATAGTAACAAAGTAGTCTCCCAAGCAAGCCGGAGTCACAGGTGTTTTGGTTCTCTATAGAACCTAAAAGATAACATTTTTTTTTCTTCTTGTGATGCAGTCTCACTCAGTCGCCCAACCTGGAGTACAGTGGGGGGATCTCGACTCACTGCAACCTCTGCCTCCCGGGTTCAAGCAGTTCTCCTGCCTCAGCCTCCCGAGAAGCTGGGATTATAGGCACCTACCACCATGCCCGGCTAATTTTTGTATTTTTAGTAGAGACGGGGTTTCACCATGTTGGCCAGGGTGGTCTCGAACTCCTGACCTCGTGATCCGCCCGCCTCAGCCTTCCAAAGTGCTGGGATTACAGGTGTGAGCCACTGCACCCGGCAAAAATAGCATCTTAACACAAGTTCTTGAGTTGCTTTTCAGAAACCCCCACCAGTTAGAAAATGCTACCACTATCACATAGACATCAGATGGGGGAAACTGAGGACTGAACTCTGACAGCCATTCTTTGTTCTAAATTTTTTCCTAGGGTTGTGGAGAGAGTCACACACATGGGCTAGACTTTCATGTATTGGTTTATAATTTTGCCTGCAACTGCTGCTTTCCTGAAATGTACCCTTGCCTTTAAAAACCCTTGCTTGTAAGCCATTGGGGAGTTCAGGCCTTGAGTGTTAGCTACCCATTGTCCTTGCTTGGTACCATGCAATTAATGCCCTTTTCTCCCACTGCAAATCTCGGCATCAGCATCTGGCTTTACTGCACTGGGCAAGCAAACCCCAATTTGGTTCAGTCACATCTGGTGATGGATGGGGGTCACTGCTGGTGAGCTGGTCCTGTGTTCTGGAAGAAGAGCTGGACACAGTGTAGGGATAGCGAAGATAAGCTGGAACCCACCAGCACCTCCGGACTGTCCTCACCACCTTGAACCTCAGAGTGCCCTGGTGCTGCTTCCCTCCTGCCTCCCACATCTCATACACCTTCACTTTCAGCAGCTCTCACCAGGAGCCTGATAGGGAAGGGGGTTCCGAGAAGCAGGACTCCCAGTGGAACCAAACTGATTGTAGAATAATGCAGTGCCTATGCAACAATGTTTGTGTTCACCAAATGTGGCTAATAGGATCATGTCCTCAAGCTGTGAGATTGTAGGGCCCTCGAGAGAGAGGCTTTATATTTCAACACATGACACAAGTACAGCACCTTTCCCAGAGCTGGCAAAGGGAGGAGGTGGCCACCGCTCCTCATTCCTGTCCCCATCTCCCTTTAAGAGAAAATAACACTAACAGAATTGGGTCAGATTCCAGAACAAGGGGCCACATTTACCAGTGGCCAAGGTCACAGTGCATTGACATGATAATTGTTGCCATCTTTGGCTGCAGAGGTAAGAGCAGTGGTTCTCAACCTTGGCTCCACAATGGAGTTATCTGAGGAGCTTAACAAAATACTCACGCCTTGCCCCTCTCCCCCAGGAGATTCTGATACAACTGATCTGGAGTAACAGTCTGGCATTGAGATTTTTAAAAATCTCCCCAAATGATTCTTTTTTTTTCTTTCCTTTTCTTTTCTTTCTTTTTTTTTTTTTTTTAAGACACGGGATCTTGCTCTGTCCCCCAGGCTGCAGTGCAGTAGCACAATACAGCTCACTGCCTCCTCAAACTCCTGGGCTCGAGTCATCCTCCCACCTTAGCCTCCTGAGAAGCTGGGACTACAGGTGCCTACTACCATGCCTGGCTAATTTATGTATTATTATTATTATTATTATTATTATTATTTTGAGACAGAGTCTAGCTCTGTCACCCAGGCTGGAGTGCAGTAGTGTGATCTTGGCTCACTGCCAGCTGTGCCTCCCAGGTTCACACCATTCTCCTGCCTCAGCCTCCCGAGTAGCTGGGACTACAGGCACCCGCCACCACTCCTGGCTAATTTTTTGTATTTTTAGTAGAGATGGGGTTTCACCATGTTAGCCAGGATGGTCTCGGTCTCCTGACCTTGTGATCCGCCTGCCTTGGCCTCCCAAAATGCCGGGATTACGTGCGTGAGCCACCATGCCTGGCCATGTATTATTATTATTTTTATATGTAGAGATGGGGGTCTCACTATGTTGCCTACGCTGGTCTCAAACTCTAAGGCTTAAGCAATCCTCCCGCCTCAGCCTCCCAAAGTGCTGAGATTACCCAACCCAGGACTGAGGAGAATGGGTAGCCACCATGTTCAGCCTACCGCAGGTGATTCTAATGGGCAGCCAAAGTTGGGGATAACTGGAGGGTCAAGACCTGAAGCTTGGTAGGCTCCTTCTCCTCTTCCAGGCTTTCTTCTTTCCCATGCAGCTAAAAGGTTAAATGGAACTGAAGCTAGCTGGCCTTCTTGGGGTAGGTCTGAGTGTTACAGAACAGAATTGGGGTCTACTCACTGGTGAAGCAAAGCCAAACCCTGACATTAGGATTGCAATAAGAGAAAGTGTGGCCTTTATTATAGGGTGCCAAGCAAGGAGAATCGGGCAGCTAATGCTTCAGACCTGAACTCCCTGATGGCTTACAAGTAAGGGATTTTTTTTTTTTTAGATGGGGTCTTGCTCTGTCACCAGGCTGGAGTGCAGTGGTGCGATCTCAGCTTACTGCAACCTCCGCCTTCCGGGTTCAAGCAATTCTCCTGCCTCAGCCTCCCAAGTAGCTGGGACTACAGACACGCACCACCACACCCAGCTAATTTTTGTATTTTTAGTAGAGATGGGGTTTCACCATGTTGGCCAGGATGGTCTCGATCTCCTGACCTCGTGATCCACCCACCTTGGCCTCCCAAAGTGCTGGGATTACAGGTGTGAGCCACCACGTCCAGCACAAGTAAGGGATTTTAAAGTCAGGGGGCTGGAGGTTACAGACAAAGTCATAAATCAATACTTGAAGGCTGTACTTTGGTTTGACCAAAAAAGGTGGGACTTCCTGAAGTAGGGGCCCATAGGTCACAGGTGGGTTCAAAGATTTTCTGATTTGTGATTGGTTAAGGAGATGAAGACTTGTCTAAAGATTTGGGATCAGCTGAAAAGAGTGTTAGCTCTGGCTTGTGGACATGACCCCTTTCAGGTCCCTCAGGAAGAAATTTAGGATGAAAAATGGGGCCAGGCGTGAAACCCTGTCTCTACCAAAAATACAAAAATTAGTTGGGTGTGGTGGCACCTGCCTGTAATCCCAGTTACTTGGGAGGCTGAGGCAGGAGAATCACTTGACCCCAGGAGGCGGAGGTTGCAGTGAGCTGAGATTGTGTCACTGCACTCCATCCCGGGCAACAGAGGGAGACTCCACAAAAAAAAAAAAAAAAAAAGAAAAATGGCAGTCAGAGTTCCATCCTCAGTTCCCCCTTTTCTGAGGGCTACCTCCCAGTGGATCCATTTGGTGGGGGTCCAAATTTCTGAAAAATAAGTCAGGCACATTTGTTAAGATTTTTGTCTTTAGTTTTTATGGGGAACCAAACATTCTCATGACTCTAACATCCTTGGCTTCTGTTTTAAGCACCATTACCATCTTGCTTATCAAATTGCTCATTTACTTCTCAGTCCTGGCTAGGTGCCTGGAATTTCCCTGGAAATGTAACTGTCCAGTGGGTTCACCTTGCCTGCTGCCTCGACAGAGCCAATTTCTCAAGACAGGGGAATTGCAACAGAGAAAGAGTAATTCACGGAAAGCTGGCTGTGCAGGAGATCGGAGTTTTATTATTGCTCAAATCAGTCTCCCCAAGCATTCGGGGATCACAGTTTTTAAGGACTACTTGGTGGGTGGTGGGGAAGCCAGTGAGCCAGGACTGCTGATTGGTTAAGTAGGAGATGAAATCATAGGGAATTGAAGCTGTCCTCTTGCGTGGGGTCAGTTCCTGGGTGGAAGTCACAAGATCAGATGAGCCAGTTAGTGGATCTGGGTGACGATCCATCAAGTGCAAGATCTGCAAAATATCTCAAGCACTGATCTTAGGAGCAGTTTAGAGAGGGTCAGAATCCTGTAGCCTCTAGCTGCATGACTCCTAAACCATAATTTCTAATCTTGTGGCTAATTTGTTAGTCCTACAAAAGCAGTCTAGTCCCCAGGCAATGAGGTTTGTTTTGGGAAAAGGCTATTATTGTCTTTGCTTTACACTATAAACTAAGTTCCTCCCAAAGTTAGTTCAGCCTAGGCCCAGGGCAGCTTGGAGGTTAGAAGCAAGATGGAGCTGGTCAGGTCAGATCTCAGTTACAATATCGCAGTGGTGGTTTCAGAAGGAACTCAAGGTTTTCCTTTATTTCCTTGCTTTCGTGGTCGAAGCTTGCCCAGAAGGCCCCAAGAGGAGTCCCTGCTTTGTCTCATGATCACTTTTTCTTTCCTCAACACTCTTTGCTTTTGTCTCAATGACCCACTGATGATAAGATGTGGACCAATGGGGAACAAGAGGTTCCCCTTAGGTCCGAAGGTCAAGTCATTGGCTCCAGCCCAGTTGACCAGAGATTCCTGCATGTACTTACATTCGCTCCTCTTCTCCCTGCAGCTGTGAGGGGTGATCCATGGGGTCAGAGAGAGGCTATCTCAAAATCCTCTGGGATTCTTTAAAATTTTTTTCTTTGACAGTCTTGCTCAGTCACCCAGGCTGGAGCGCAGCTCACTGCAACCTTCTGGATTCAAGCAATTCTAGTGCCTCACTAAATGTGGCTAATAGGGTCATGTCCTCAAGCTGTGAGTAGCTGGGATTACAGGTGTGCACCACAACGCCCGGCTAATCTTTGTATTTTTAGTAGAGGCGGGGTTTCACCACTTTGGCCAGGCTGTGATCTGCCTGCCTCAGTCTCCCAAAGTGCTGGGATTACAGACATGAGCCACCGCTCCCAGCCTGGGATTCTTAAAAAATCCCCTCGTCTGGGCCCCACTGAGGACCAATTAAATCAGACTTTCAGGGAGAGGTGTTTTGTATTTTATATAATTTTGCTTATTTTACAAAAATTTTCATTGAGTTACATATTACACTAGGGTACATTAATCTTGAATCTTGAGTGTACAGCTCAACAAAATTTTTTTTTAATTAACTTTTTTTTTGAAAGAAGGTCACCCAGGCTGAAGTGCAGTGGCATGATCACTGCTCATTGCAGCCTCACCCTCCTAGGCTCAGGTGATCCTCCCACCTCAGCCACTGGAGTAGCTAAGACTACAGGTGCAAGCCATCACACCCGGCTAATTTTTAAATTTTTTATAGAGATGGGGTCTTGCTATGTTGTTCAGGCTGGGATTCCTGGCCTCAAGCAATCCTGCCGTCTTGGCCTCCCAAAGTGTTGGGATTACAGTTGTGAGTCACCATGCACAGCCAGCTCAATGAATTTTTACATAAGTATATGCCTATGTACCACCACCCAGATGAAGTTTAAAACTTTTCTAGCACCCTCTAGGAGGTTCCTTAAGGCCCTCCTGATTCAGAATGGCTGGGCTCCTGGCTAAACCGCCCCCAAGCCTGGAACCATGGCCCTAAGTGAAAATAGCTGACCCCATTTTTCCTCCCAAATGTTGCCTTTTTGGCCTGCCATGCCCCTATCCTGTGTCCATAAAAAGACTACAGCTGGAAGAGCAACACAAGTGGCTAAATGTCGGGGATACAAGTGGCTGAGTGGCACGCAGAGAAGCAACTGAGTGTCAGAGACTATGGATAGACACAGCTAACTTCAGACTGTGCAGCTTTAGAGAGGGTCCCAGCCGGAGATGGCCCAGCTTCAGGGAATGATCGCTTTCTTCTCACACCATCCCCTTTCCAACTCCCCAACCCACTGAGAGCCACTTCCATTGCCCAGTAAAATCCTCCACATTCATTATGTTTTAATCCGTTCCTGTGACCTGATTGTTCCTGGACTCTGGACAAGATCCTGGGTGCCAAGAGGGCAGGGGCTACCACCCTGACCCTCCAGTTGGCTGGTTGGCACTTTGCTGTCCCTGGGTGGCAGAGCTGAAAGAACATTGGTTGTAATATACTTGGATGCTGCTGCGGGGCCTGCACAGAGCCTGCTCCTGCCAGAGAGGAGCAACTGACCAGTTCCAGTATTCATTCGCTCCAGTTCCCACACTCGCTTGCATGCTCCCTCTTGTGAGGAGTGGCCAGTAGCGGGCTGAGATAAATGAGCCACTCCAGTTCCCTCCCACAAAGGGGGTGAAGGGAATTATCCTGTCTCACTCACAGGCAGTAACTCCTGCCACCCCACCAGAATAAGGCACCGCTATTCTGACCTCTGTACCTCTAGATTGGTTTTGCCTCTTCTTGACATCATATAAATGAAGCTGTGTAGTATGTGAGATTCATCCACTTTGTGGGGACAGCAGTCACTCATTCCACTGATGAATATATCACAAATTATTGATCCATCCTATTGAT
Organism: Symphalangus syndactylus; assembly: GCF_028878055.3. Classification (NCBI taxonomy): domain Eukaryota; kingdom Metazoa; phylum Chordata; class Mammalia; order Primates; family Hylobatidae; genus Symphalangus; species Symphalangus syndactylus. The sequence goes on from NC_072433.2 coordinate 59,413,867, forward strand.
GATGAAAATGTGGTTGTTTTCAATTATTTGGCTATCGTAACAAAAACTCCTATGAACATGTTGTACACTTTTTTTTTTTTGACATGGAGTCTCACTCTGTTGCTCAGGCTGGAGTGTAGTGGCAAGATCACAGCTTACTGCAACCTCCACCTCAAGTGATTCTCCTGCCTCAGCCTCCTGAGTAGCCGGGATTACAGGCTTGCACCAAAACACCCAGCTAATTTTTGTATTTTTAGTAGAGACAGGGTTTCTCCATGTTGGCCAGGCTGGTCTAGAACTCCTCACCTCACGTGATTTGCCTGCCTTGGCCTCCTAAAGTGCTGGGATTACAGGTGTGAGCCACTGTGCCCTGCCTGTACACTTTTATCTTTTTTTTTTTTTTTTTTTTGAGACAGAGTCTCACTCTGTCACCCAGGCTGGAGTGTAGGCGCAATCTCGGCTCACTGCAACCTCTGCCTCCCAGGTTCAAGCGATTCTTTTGCCTCAGCCTCCCGAGTAGCTGGGTTTACGGGCGTGTGCCACCACGCCCAGCTAATTTTTGTATTTTTAGTAGAGACGGGGTTTCACTATGTTGGCCAGGCTGGTCTGAAACTCCTGACTTCAAGTGATCCGCCCGCCTCAGCCTCCCAAAGTGCTGGGATTACAGGCGTGAGCCACTGCGCGCAGCCTCACTTTTATTTTTTGATGAACTTGTTTTTGTTAGGCATACACTTGAAGATGGGATTGTTGGGACATAGGGCAGGAGTATGTTTACCATTTATAGCGTTGTCCAAAAGGCCACCAATATGGCCAAAGAGTAGAAAGGAGACCTTTATTGGTGATATCAGTTTGTAAACTGGGAAGAGACAGTCTCCAGCTTGGACCAAAGGTGCTCTCTTTTCAAAGAGGGAAAGAGCAGGTTGGTTTTTTTGCCTCACTGGACTTGTATTATACATATTCAGCAAGTCTGGGGGAATGGCTGTACATATTTATGAGGGGCGCTGAGTGCATGTGCAGTGGGTAAACATATATGTAACATACATCTCATGCTCACTTCAGGGTAGTGTTCTAGCATTAAAATGATGTGGAATATGGATCTTTACATAAAAAAGTGAACTATAGGACACAGAAACAGTTTGTGCACAGCCTCTATAAACTGCCAAAACTGGCTTAAGGTCTGCAGTTGCTTACCAGAGAAAAAAAGACAGGTCCTCTCTCCAACAGAGTTGTAGTGGTCTGAGTTGTAAATCAGAGTTAGGAGAGGCCTGGTACTTTGCCTGGTACCTCCTATTGTGTTAGGCAGTTTAGAAAGGGTGTGGCTTTTCTTGTAGCAATTTACGGAGTTTGCATGCCAATCACTCTGAACCCTCAACCTGTGGATAACTTTTGTTGCCCTAACCATAGGGCCCATTTTAGCTCATAAAGGGGAGTCTATTTTGGTCTCTCAGATCACAGTGGATAGGGAATAGGGTTTTGTTTGTCTGTTCTAAGTTCCCAAGGTGGTTCTAATGTTTAGCCATAGTTGAAAACATCTGACATGGCCGGGCGCGGTGGCTGGGCATGGGTGGGTGGCCCACAGTGGCGGGCCTCCCAGCACTTTGGGAGGCTGAGGCAGTGGATCACCTGAGGTCAAGAGTTCAAGACAAGGCTGGCCAACATGGTGAAACCCTGTCTCTACTAAAAACACAAAAAAATTAGCCAGACATGATAGCACATGCCTGTAATCTCAGCTACTCAGGAGGCTGAAGTGGGAGAATTGCTTGAACCCAGGAGGCAGAGGCTGCAGTGAGCTGAGATTGCACCACTGCACTCCAGTCTGGGCAACAGAGCAAGACTCTGTCTCCAAAAAAAAAATCTGACCCGGAAGGTAAGTAGAGGAACTAATTTGGGGCTGCATTGTAATAAAACCCAAGTCAAGGCTGGTGCAGTAGTTCACGCACGTAATCCCAGCACTTCGGGAGGCCCAGGTGTGCAGATCACTTGAGGCCAGGATCGAGACCAGCCTGGCCAACATGGCAAAACCCTGTCTCTTTAAAAATACAAAAATTAGCTGAGTATAGTGGCATGCGCCTGTAGTCTCAGCTACTCAGGAGGCTGAGGCAGGAGAATTGCTTGAACAGGGGAGGCAGAGGTTGCAGTGAACCAAGACTGCACCACTGTACTCCAGCCTGGGCAAGAGAGAACTTGTCCCCAAAACAAACAAAAAAAACAAACAACAAAACCCAAGTCAAAAAAAGGGGTAGCTGTGTCTTTAGCATAATAAAGCCAGATTTATTACTTGTCAATGAATAGGTCAAAGTCAAGTCATGAGAGCCAAAAACATTGATTTGTGGTGGGGGTTTTTAAAGGGACATTAGCATTGTGTTTGATTTCCGTTGCCTTGAGAGAAAACAAGCCATAGCCTAGAGTGGATATATCTACTTCCCTATCTTACCCTGCACCCTCATTCATGGGACAAGGATTCCTCCTCACCATCTGGAGAAACCAGAAGAATGTATCAAAGCTTACCCTCCCCACCAGCAAAAAGAGCAGAGGAGAAGTCACTTCATATTCAGGAGACATCTGAGATGGCAGATTTTGCAACACATGAGGCCAGCCTGGGGAACTGGGGTCTTACTTTTCTGGGGGTGGCAGGTAGAGCTCAGCTTGAGGACAGGGCATGTGGAGTACTGAACAGAATTTAGAGGGAGAGGAAAATAATAATATACAATATTGCAATTAGTAAGTAATATAACTATATAATGAATATAACTGTAATTAATATATAATAATACATAATAAAATAAATGGACTAAGGAAAGAAACACTTTCTTAAGACTTAAGTGTCCTGTAATCCCAGCACTTTTGGGGGCAGAGATAGGAGAACCGCTTGAGGCCAGGAGTTTGAGACCAATCTGGGAGACACAGTGAAACCCCATCTCTACAAAAAAATTTTGAAAAATAGCAGGGCATGGTGGTGTGTGCCCGTAGTTCCAGCAACTTGGGAAGCTGAGAGATGAGACGATCACTTGAGCCCAGGAGTTCAAGGCTGCAGTGAGCTATGATTGCACCACTGCACTCCAGCAAGACCCTGTCTCTAAAAAATTAAAAGACTTAAGCTTTTGTTCTTGGACTGAAGGAAACATACATCTGTTTCCCTGCCCCAGTCCAGTTTCAACACTAGCTGTTTATTTCCCACTGGCGAGTGAAAGATTTAGTTTCTATCCTATGATTAGGTGGACTCTGTGGAGCAAAGTCCCCGCCAGGCAGCTGAAATCCTAACACACCAAAGGCTGTCTCTAAAGATAACCCAGCTTTGGTTTACATAGCAGATGCCATGTCAGAATTAGAGTTATTTCCTCTGTCCTAGCAGGAGAGGTAATGGAAGGTCATGTTATCATTCTTAGGAAGATGAATTTCCCCAGAGCAACAAAAGGCCTTTTTATTGTGATGCTCTGGGCCCCTCTGGAGGAAATCAGGCTCTATTCTCTAGGAAAGGGGAAGTAATGATAGTCTTTAAGGAACAAATAAGGGAAGCTCTCAGGTAACTGTGGGCCTCCTGCGAACAATCCATGAACTACTTTTAAAGGGTGAGTAGCTCCATTATCTTGGAAGAATGAAATAGAGCTTTTTAAGAGCTTAAAGGAGACGAATAGCTCTTGCATGTGTCTCTGGGAAGGATAAAAAGGCAGAACTTCCTGGGTGGCTAATTCCTTGGGGGTAATGGTGACAGCTCTAAGTGGAAACGCTAAGCAAATGCTCAACTCTGTGGAGTGAGATTCTCCTTTAGAACGGCCGTGCATTACAACAGCTGCGGTCAGTTGAAGGATAGTGTGAGCACTGACACATGAAACAGAAACCATGTGTGACATCAAGGAGGGTGTTGACAATGGGTGAGTGGACCCTCAAGGCATGGAAGCTGGCCTATAATATTTTCCTCCCCACTCTGAAGCCTGCAAATATCCCCAAATGTCCCTTCCTCAAAATCTGCTCTCCCTCTTCAACAGACAATAAAGCTCCAACCATCAAAGCTGCCTTTTTTTTTTTTGAGACAGTCTTGCTCTGTCACCCAGGCTGCAGTGCAGTGGGACTATCTCAGCTCACTGCAGCCTCCACCTCCCGAGTCCACATGATTCTCTTGCCTCAGCCTCCCAAGTAGCTGGGACTACAGGTACCCACCACCACACCTGGCTAATTTTTGTATTTTCAATAGAGACAGGGTTTCACCATATTGGCCAGGCTGGTCTCGAGCTCCTGACTTCAAGTGATCTGCCCACTTCAGCCTCCCAAAGTGCTGGGATTACAGGCATGAGCCACCGCACCTGGTCTGTTGCCAAAAATTTACCATTTCAAGTGTCTACTGTCTTCTGCCCTCTTCTGCTGGTGGAGAGGGATATGCTCTGATCTCTGTTTCTCCTGGTGGAGAAGGAGTAGGTGGAGGGAAGAAAGAGTCCTGGTCCCATGGATGGGGGGTACAAGGAAAGGGGTTTCAACCATAATAGATTTGTTGCCTGATGCACACAGCAAGTTGATATGCCAAGACATCAGGTTGCAGCAGAGTGCCACCAAATGAGGAGATGGGAGGGAACCTCAAATCCATCTTCTTGAGGAATGTTAGATACAGTTAAGTTCCCTCTTCAAACAGCTTATCCAGTTTCCCCATCCTCTATCCTATAATTCCAAATACCCCCTTGTCTTTGCTGCACCCCAACTTGTCTGAATATGCCTAGGCATGCCTGAACTTGCCACAACCCCAGTCCACATTCCTTTCCTTATTAGGGAATAGGTTACCTTCCGAGTCCCTCCGTAAATAACTCCCCTTCCCTCTCTTCTCACCTCCCTTACATGCCTACCTTATCTAAGAAAGTTAAAATGTTTAGTCAGTTGGGACTAGTTTAGACTGTGCAGTCCAACCCTAGCCAACTGGAGAAAGACACAGAAGCAGAAGGTCCAGCAGAGATAATAAAAACCCCTGCTTTCCTCTGTTCTGTGTTCTCTTGCCATTGCTCCATATGCAAGATGCACCCTTCTGCAGAACTAAATTTGCCTTGCTGAGATGTTCTCTGCCTAAGTGCTTGTTTTCTTTGTGACTCAGAGCTCTTATTCCCAACAAGGAATTTGGGGATAGGGTTTTTAAGGGTTTTGGAGTAAGCTGGAGTGTGGAGATTGTTGATTGGTTGAAGAGTGCAGGGTAAAGTTATGGGACAGGGAGATGAAGAAGCTGTGTTCTCATGCTGATCCTGTTCCTCTGGGGCTCTTCAAACTGATTGGCATCAGCTGTTTCACTGGAATTTGAGATCTGAAAAACATCTTAAGTAATTCTTAAACAAAAACCTTATGATTCTAATGTCAGGAACAATGGGGATGACACTCAATTTTTTTTTTTTTTTTTTTTGAGATGGAGTCTTACTCTGTTGCCAGGCTGGAGTGCAGTGGAGGGATCTCAGCTCACTGCAACCTCTGCCTCCTGGGTTCAAGTGATTATTGTGCCTCAGCTTCCCGGGTAGCTGGGATTACAGGCATATGCCACCATACCTAGCTAATTTTTGTATTTTTAGTAGGGACCGGGTTTCACCATGTTGCCCAGGATGGTCTCGATCTCCTGATCTTGTGATCCACCCAGCTCAACCTCCCAAAGTGCTGGGATTACAGGTGTGAGCCACCACACCCAGCCAAAAGTCAATTCTTTTTTTTTTTTTTTTTTTTGGGGGGGGGACAGAGTCTCACTCTGTCACCCAGGCTGGCGTGCAGTGGCACAATCTTGGCTCACTGCAACCTCTGCCTCCCAGGTTCAAGTGATTCCCCTGCCTCGGCCTCCTGAGTAGCTGAGACTACAGGCGTGCACCACCACACCTGGCTAATTTTTATATTTTTTAGTAGAGATGGGGTTTCACTGTGTTGGCAGGCTGGTCTTGAATTCCTGACCTCATGATCTGCCCACCTTGGCCTCCCAAAGTGCTGGGATTATAGGCGTGAGCCACCACGCTCGGCCAAAAGTCAATTCTTAAACAGTCTTAAGACCCTACTGTCCAAAATCTTATCTATAGGAATCATGAGGATACAATGGTCAGTGTCCAGTGCTATGTGACTTTAGCAACAAGGAAGTGGGGCAGAGTGCAGCCTGATTAGGGCTTAATTATAACTATATTTCTGTCCAGAAACTGGCATGTAATTTTTATTAACACTGTGTGAATAGTTTCAGGGGGATCTTTCCCATTCAATTGTGGCTTACTGTCTCCTAATGTAACTGAAGTCAGACTCTACTCACTTCCTGAGATTAACTTCTTATCAAAGACCATCTCCCCATTAAGGGGACATTTAAAAAGCTATACAGGAGAAACCTGCAAGAAAAGATATAGGTATAGGCTCCAATCAGGTTTAAGTTATTTTGGAGAAATCTAAGATTTATTGCTGTACTCACTCCTGTTCAGTGTTGTGAATTATTTAAAATCTAATACAGTGAATATTACCAACATAATTACGGAGGAATAGGAAAGTGTTAATGTTTCAGAGGCCTGATGCTACCCTGGCCTAATATTACTCATGAGGAAGCTTAATATTTAAACAGAATTGGAATGAACTGGGCTGATTTAAACTGCTTCCTTTATGTTCAAAGCAGACATTATCTCCTCAAGGTGGAATGGCCTTCCATTTGCATAATGTCTTTCCTTTTGTTCCCTCTGTTGTCCCAACTAATTGCTTTAGAATACTGACCTCTGCTGTTTCTCCTGTCTTTCTTGCCAATAATGATTTATGGTCCTCTTCCCTCTTGATATGTAAAATGTGAAATGAAAATTCAAGCACTTCAAAGGCACAAGACTTTGTGTAACTCCCCCCATCCAGAATGGCAATATTGATCCTGGGTGCCAGAGAGTGGATCAGGGTAGAGGAGAGAGAAGCCAGCTCCCCTTGGCTTCCTTCTTAACCAAAGTGTTTTATTATGGAATGAGAGGGGCTGGGTTTGGAGAAAAGATTGTAGGAGCTGAGTTCTTAAAATTTTCATAGAAGTTCCCCTTCCTAAGGTAGGCTTGGAGTGGGGATTGCCTGCTTCTTTGAGGTTATTAAAACCAGATAAGTTTCTGTGACTGAATTGTTCTGCCTTCTCTAAATTGTCCTGGAACCTTAAAGGATAAAGATACTGAGGCTGGGGGTGGATAGGGCTTGTATTTGTAATGACTGAACAAGTTATAATTTATTAAGTATTGACTATAGGAGGCCGGGCGCGGTGGCTCAAACCTGTAATCCCAGCACTTTGGGAGGCCGAGGCGGGCGGATCACGAGGTCAGGAGATCGAGACCATCCTGGCTAACACGGTGAAACCCCGTCTCTACTAAAAATACAAAAAATTAGCCAGGCGTGTGGGCGGGCGCCTGTAGTCCCAGCTACTCAGGAGGCTGAGGCAGGAGAATGGCGTGAACCCGGGAGGCAGAGCTTGCAGTGAGCCAAGATTGCGCCACTGCACTCCAGCCTGGGGGACAGAGCAAGACTCCGTCTCAAAAAAAAAAAAAAAAAGTATTGACTATAAACCAGTCATGTGTTAAGTGCCATGCAGGCATCATCTTGTTAAATTTTCACTGCACTCAGTGAGTAGGATTCTATGGTTATCCCCATTTTGCAGTGTAGAGAGAAATTTTTTTCCTCTACCCTCTTAGATTTAGTAACTAGGACCCTATAAATTGAACTGACAAAAGGATAAAGGCATACAGGTTGTATTTGTTGCTAATATTTTAATTTTGTACATGTACACATGGCTCTCACAGTAAAGAAAATGAAAACTCAAAGAAGTGATTAGGCCTGAGAGGTTATATACCATTTTAACAAAGAGCAATAAATGTGTGGATAAGTGACAAGACAAAGTGACAAGACAAAGGAAAAGGGTTTGCGCTTCTGAGGGTGGTAAATTGTGGGAAGATAAATACCTAGAAAAGGGGGGAACAAAGAGAAGATAATGGTTATTTCAGTAAGGTTTGTTTATGCAGATTCAAGTTGGTGCAATCTCCAATGATAAGAGTCATCTCCTTTTCCTGGTATGACAGAAGGGAGCCCGGACACCTTTTTATGCTCTGCCTTTATATAGAAAGTAGAGGGTAGAGAACTTTTCCTGCATCTGCTGTTTTTTTCTTGATTGCCTTCAGCTCAAAATAATTCTTATGCCAAAGTGTCATATTTTGGGGTGGCATGCTCTGATGCCCTTCAGCAGCTGAGTAAACTGAAGCACAGAAAGCACCTTGCATAAAGCCACAGAGCAGGGACTAGAACTGGGCCTATTTTAAAGATAGGGAGGATAAGCCTGGGGTAGTAGGGGAGCTTTGTGTGGCAAGTCAGTCATGGTCACACAGCTCAAAGTTTCTGCTCTCTCAGGTCCTTTAGCCCTTGGGACACCTGGCACAGGAAAAGAAGCTGCTTGATCTCTAAGCAGGTGAGCACTAGTAGGAGTGAGTGTAACAGGTTCATCTTGCCTGTTGCACAGATAAAACCAATTCACAGAGACAGCCATATTGCTGTAGAGAAAGACTTTAGCCAGGCACAGTGGCTCACACCTGTAACCAGCACATCGGGAGGCTGAGGAGGATGGATCACAAGGTCAAGAGATTGAGACCATCCTGGCCAATATGGTGAAACTCTGTCTCTACTAAAAATACAAAAATTAGCTGGGCGTGGTAGCTCATGCCTATAGTCCCAGCTACTCAGGAGGCTGAGGCAGGAGAATCACTTGAACCCGGGAGGCAGAGGTTGCAGTGAGCTGAGATCATGCTGCTGCAGTCCAGCCTGGTGACAGAGTGAGACTCCAACTCAAAAAAGAAGAAAAAAAAAAGAGAGAGAGAAAGAGTCTAATAATCACAGGGCTAGCTGAATGGAAGGATGGGAGTAAATACTCAAATCAGCCTCCCCAAGAACTCAGAGGCTAGAGTTTTGTTTTTTATTTTTTTGAGACGGAGTTTCACTCTTGTCTCCCAGGCTGGAGTGCAATGGCTCAATCTCGGCTCACTGCAACCTCCACTTCCTGGATTCAGGTAATTCTCCTGCATCAGCCTCCCAAATAGTTGGGATTACAGGCACCCACCATCACACCTGGCTAATTTTTGTATTTTTACCAGAGATGGGGTTTCACCATGTTGGCAAGGCTGGTCTCAAACTCCTGACCTCAGGTGATCCACCCAGCCAAAGTGCTGGGATTACAGGTGTGAGCCACCAAGTCTGGCTGAGGCTAGAGTTTTTATAAGTAATTTGGTGGGCAGGAGGCTAAGGAATGGGTGCTACTGATTGGTTGGGGATGAAATCATCGGGGTAAGGGAAACAGTCCTTGTATACTCAGTCAGCCTCTGGGGGCTGAGTCAGGAATCATGAGGTCCAGGCGGAGTCAGTTGGCTGCCAGAATGCAAAAGTCTGAAAAACATCTCAAAAGACCAATTTTGGGTTCTACAATAGTGATGCTATCAACAGGAGCAATTAGAGAAGTCACAAACCTTGTGACCTCTGGACATATAACTGTCAAGCAAACAAATTATAGAAAAGCAAGCTAGGGGACATTGGCTGATTATCCTTTTTCTATGCCTACATCCTGGGAGAATTTAGGCCCCTCCCATAATCCTAATCTTGTGACCTTTCGTTATTCTTACAAAATCGGTTTCAGTCCCCAAACAAGGAAGGGATCAGTTTTAGGGAGCAGCTATTATTATCCTTGCTTCAAAGTTAAACTATAAATGAAATTCTTCCTTTGGTTAGCTTGGCCTATGCCCAAGAATGAGTGAGGACAGACAGTCTGTGAAGCTAGTAGCAAGATGGAGTCAGCCATTCTAGACTTCTCTTATGGGAGTCAGGACCAGAGGGTCAGAGGTCAGAGAGGAGTCAAGACTGGAAGTGGGGAATAAGATTCAGGTTTCATGCCTTTAAAAATGGTGGTAGGGGCTAGGCATGGCACTTTGGGAGGCTGAGGCAGGCAGATCACGAGGTCAAGTGTTCAAGACCAGCCTGGCCAACATGGTGAAACCTCGTCTCTACTAAAAATACAAAAATTGGCTGGGTGTGGTGGCACGAGTCTGTAATCTTAGCTATTCGGGGGGCTGAGGCAGGAGAATTGCTTGAACCTGGGAGGCAGATGTTGCAGTGAGCCGAGATCGTGCCACTGCACTCCAGCCTGGGCAACAGAGCAAGACTCCGTCTCAAAAAAAAAAAAAAATTAGCTGGGTGTGGTGGTGCATACCCATAATCCCAGCTACTCAGGAGGCTGAGGCAGGAGAATAGCTTGAACCCAGGAGGTAGAGGTTGCAGTGAGCCTAGATAGTGCCACTGCACTCCAGCCTGGACGAAAGAGCAAGACTCCATCTCAAAAAAAAAAAAAAAAAAAAAAAAAGTCGTGGTGGGGAGAGGGAAGAAGGCAGGGAAGGAAGAGGATATTGAGAGTTAAGGCTGTGAAAGGATTTATTGCAAGGAATGGGCTTATGTGATTGTGGAGGCTGGCTGGGTAAATCCAGAATCCATAGAGCAGGGTGTTAGGAAGGGCAGGCTGAAAACTCTTGGGTAAGAGCTGGTGCTGCTGTCCACAGGTGGGATTTCTTCTTCTGTAGGGAAGCCTCAGTTTTACTCTTAAGGCCCTTTAACTGACTGCATCGGGCCCACCCAGATGATTGAGAGTAATCCCCTTTACTTAAAGTTAACTGACTGTACATGTTAATCATGCCTACAAAATTTCTTCATAGCAACATTTGGATTAGGCTTAGGTTTGATTGGATAATTCCATACTATAAGTTAGCCAAATTGACACATAAAAGTGATCATCACAGTGCCCAATAAACAGTTGCTGAATTAATAATAAACTAGGCCAGGCGTGGTGGCTCATGCTTGTAATCCCAGCACTTTAGGAGACCAAGGTGGGAGGATTGCTTGAGCCCAGGAGTTCAAGACCAGCCTGGGCAACATAGTGAGACTCCATCTTTACAAAAAATAAAAATAAAAATAAATACCCAGGCATGATGCCCAGCTACTCAGGAGACTCAAGTAAGGGGATCGCTTGAGTCCAGGAAGGTGAGATTGCAGTGAACCATGAATACACCATTACACTCCAGCCTTGGAGACAGAGTGAAGCCCTGTCTCAGTAATAACAATAATAATAATAATAATAATAATAATAAGCTAGTGTGTTTTGTTTTGAGACGGAGCCTCACTCACTCTGTTGCCCAGGCTAGAGTGCGGTGGTACGTTCTCAACTAACTGCAAACTCTGCCTTCCGGGTTTAAGCGATTCTCCTGCCTCAGCCTCCAGAGTAGCTGGGATTACAGGCATGCACCACCACACCTGGCTAATTTTTGTATTTTTATTGGAAACGGGGTTTCTCCATTTTGCCCAGGCTAGTCTCGAACTCCTGGCCTCAAGTGATCCACATGCCTCGGCCTCCCAAAGTGCTGGGATTATAGGCATGAGCTACAGTGCCCGGCCCTGCTAATGTTTATTCGGGAGTTAATAATATGCCACACACTGTTCTAAGAACTTTGTATATATTAATTTGTTTGCCCTTCCCAACAAATATATGAAGCCAGCATTATTACTTTCGTTAGACATTAGTACTGTTTATCAATCATTATTTCCTCTTCTCCCTTTTTGCAGCATGTGGTAGGTTTTCACTTTGCAGCATTCTTCACATTTGGTATAGCCGTGGGACTTGTTTTGATCAATGAATTATGTGAGTGATGTGTATCACTTGCAGGTAGAAACATTTAAGAGCCAGTTTATTTTTCTTTTCTCCTTTTCATTTTGACCAGCGATGTTCAGATGGTAGAGCCTCTTCTCAGGTTTTGTCTTCTGGAGTGGGCAACATGTGCAGAACCCCAGCTGATCACATTGGATACATAGCACGTGTTTCTCTTTTTTTTTTTTTTCTTTTAAGATGGAGTCTTGCTTTGTCCCCCAGGCTGGAGTCTTGCTCTGTCCCCCAGGCTGGAGTGCAGTGGCATGATCTCGCCTCTCTGCAACTTCCACCTCTGAGGTTCAAGTGATTCTCCTGTCTCAGCCTCCCGAGTAGCTGGGATTACAGGCATGCACCACCACACCCGGCTAAATTTTGTATTTTTAGTGGAGACAAGGTTTCGCCGTGCTGACCAGGCTGGTCTTGAACTCTGACCTCACATGATCCACCCACCTGGGCCTCCCAAAATGCTGGGATTACAGATGTGAGCCACCGCACCTGGCTGCATGTGTTTCAAGCTGCTGATCTTGGAGGGTCGTTTGTTCCCACTGTGTAGCCCAAACTATCCTGATAATCCCATTTTATGGATGAGGAAACTGAGGCACAGAGAGGTTAAGTCATTTGTCAAGTTGCACAACTAGTAGATGGTGAAGCCGGGATTTAGACTCATTCATTTATTAATCCATGCTCTCTAGAACCTTAAAACAACTCAGGTTTCCAACTTTTCTAAGGCCTAGGGCTTCAACTTCCCCACCACTGTACCAGTGGTTCTCAGTTGGAAGTGACTTCAGCCTCTCCCACTTCCAGGAGACATTTTTGGTTGTCATAACTTGGAGCGGGAGGGGAGTCATCCTGCTGCTATCTCATGGATAGAAGCCAGAGAGGCTGCTAAACATCCCACCATGCACGGGACAGACCACCCTCCACCAAAACAAAGAATTATCTAGCTTCAAATGCCAATAATGCTGCTGTTGAGAGGCCCTGACTTACGCTAAATTCCTCTGTTGCTTAAGTTAGCTGCAGTTGATTTCTTTTGCTTGCCACCAGACAGTCAGTTGGGTTATAATGAGTTAGTTAATTGATTAATTGAGAGCAGTGGGGTGTCAGTGCTGGGACTGGTCTTATCTGACATTTGCCTAACTGATCTGGAGGTGTAAGTGGTGAGAGCTCCACATTTGCTGATGACACTTCGCTGTGCCAGGTAGTGAAATGCCAAGCCGCTGGTGATAAGCTGCAGGAAGATCTCACCAGGCTGTGTGAGTGGGCAGAGGAGTTGCCAAGGATGAGCTTCAGTGTGGGCAAGTGTAAGGTGCCGCGCTTGGCAAAAATAATCCAAGCTATACATAGAGGTTCGAAGAGGATGGAACAGGATAGAAGAAAATGAATAAAAATTAAAAGAACTCCAGAGTGATCCCCAAGACTACCTGATTATAAGACTCACCTGAGCTCTAGCTAACGGTACAGGTGGACAAGCTCTTGCCCTGGAGATACTTGGTCAGAAGTCTGTGCATTACTTCTCAGGCCTGCTTTTAATTTCCTGTGGGAATACAGAGCCAGCTTTTACAGATTTCCTGATTTTTGAAGAGAAGCCACAGATCCTGGCTTTTATGTGTATGTTCCCATTTTCTCTCATTTTTGGTCACTTTTAATTTTGATATAATTTGAATCTATAGAAAAAACTGCAAGAAAGTTATAAACAGCTTCCATATACCATTTACCCAGATTCACCAATTGTTAACATTTTGCCCCATTTTCTGTATCATTGTAAGTTCCTAAATTTTAAAATCACACTACAGATCAAGCTAAAAATGAAAAAGAAGGATTTTTTTTTTTTCCTTAAGACAGGGTCTCACTCTGTCATCCAGGATGAAGTGCAGTGGTGCAATCATAGCTCACTGCAGCCTTGACTTCCTGGACTCAAGCAATCCTCCCACCTCAGCCTCCCCAGTAACTGGGCCTATAGGCACGTGCCTCAAAGCTGGGCTAATGTTTTGTAGAGACGGAGTTTTGCCATGTTGCCTAGGCTGGTCTTGAACTCCTGGGCTCAAGTGATCTGTCCACCCCAGGCTCCCAAAGTGATGAGATTACAGGCATGGGCCACTGGGCCATTGTGCCTGGCCAAACTATTTTTTTTTTTTTTTTTTTTTTTTAAAGAGATGAGGTCTCATTATGTTACTCAGGCTGGTCTCAAACTCTTGAGTTCAAGCAGTCCTCCCACCCCAGCCTCCCGAGTAGCTGGGACTACAGGTGCACACAGCCATGTGTTGGTTGTGAATGAAATTTAGTCCTCACACTATCAGTTGGTGACTTCTGAAGCCCAGTCTTACATCAGACTAATTAACTAAGAATCTCTGGAGTGGAGACGGGACATTTGTATTTTTAAATAATTCCTTCTTGGTGATGCTAACGTACAGCTAGGGCTGAGAACCACTGGTGCCGGCCCCCGATAGTAATTTTATTCCCCTTATTGGTGACTGGTTTAGGAATGAGCACATGAGCCAATACTGTCCTGTGAAAGTTTGTTCCACTCTTTTTTTTTTTTTTTTGAGACTGAGTCTCAATCTGTCGCCTGGGCTGGAGTGCAGTGGCACGATCTCGGCTCACTGCAAGATCTGCCTCCCGGGTTCATGCTATTTTCCTGCCTCAGCCTCCCAAGTAGCTGGGACTACAGGCGCTCACCACCAGGCCTGGCTAATTTTTTGTATTTTTAGTAGAGCTGGGGTTTCACAGTGTTAGCCAGGATGGTCTCGATCTCCTGAGCTCGTGATCCGCCCGCCTCAGCCTCCCAAAGGGCTGGGATTACAGGCGTGAGCCACCATGCCTGGCCTACTTTTTCCACTCCTAAAGGCACCTTTCTGCTGGATGTTGTACCTTGATACAATGGTAAATATTGTATTTAGATATGATAGTATATTGGCCTAAGCATGGAAGTGTGGAAAATACAAAGACTTTGGGTCCTTGAGTTTATCTTTCAGCTGCTGAAGTAACTAACCCTGGGACCCCTTTACCTTGAGATTTCTTTTTAGGGAGAAGACATTTAGATGGAACTATGTGATTCATTCTCACCAGTGGAATGTGACATAAAGTGGGTTACTTGCAGGCCAAGGTTGTTATGTTTAGGTGCATGATCCTTCACATTCTCACCACCACTTCTTTTCTCTTCCCTCCGTTTACCAGGTGGATGACACCAGGATAGCCCTGAAGCCACAATATGGTAGAACTACAAGACAGAATCAGCTTGGGTCCCTGAGTCACCATGTGGAGTAGAGCCATCTAGGAGTGTTACTCAGCCAGGAGTGCCTGCAATAGTCTTTAGTAAGAAATAAAGGTTTCTTCTGTTAAGCACTCGAGATTTTAGGATTTATTTTGTTATGACAGATGGCCTAGTCTACCTGATTAATACAAGCTAGTTAAGTTGGAGTTAGGTGTTACCTGCAGCCAAAATCATCTTACCTAAAGCATTAGAGAAGGACCCATAAGTCCAGATTACCATCTCAAAACTGTTTTTTTGCTTGTTTGACTTGTTTATTATTTACAAAAATAAAGCTATCAACATACCATGAATTTTGTATAATATCCAGGAATTCTTGCTTTCAACTTGGTGACTTGGCCTTGCCATGGCCTTTATGATGTCTTTTTAGACTGATGCTTTAGTAAACCCTCAGACCTGGCCACTTGTTTTCTGGTTACTGGTTCTCTCTCAGTCTTGGCTGTTTCTGAACTGAACTTGCTTTGAGGTTCTGATCTGTCTTCAACAAACATCCTGACTAAATACCATTCTGGCATGGCTGTTCTGTCTCTACAAGAGACTCTCAGCTGTACCCCCATAACCGAGTGTTCCTCTGTTCTAGAGACACAGCTTCTGGTTAGTGTTTATTTGGTAGCCCACTCAGGCTGGCTCAAGAAAAGGGAGGATTGTTGAAAGAATGCAGAAAAAGTGACCCAGGGATCTGAGAATGGCAACTCAAATTGAAATGGGCCTTGAGGAGACAGGACAGGGAAGCTATTAGAAACAAAGAAGAGACCAAGAATCGTGGCTCATGCCTGTAATCCCAACACTTTGGGAGCCTGATGCAGGAAGATCACTTGAGCCCAGGAGTTTGACACCAGCCTGGGTAACATAGTGAGACCCTGTCTCTACAAAAAATATAAAAAAAATAGCTGGGTGTGGCGGCACACCTGTAGTCCTAGCTACTCAGGAGGCTGAGGTGAGAGGATCACTTGGGCCCAGGATGTTGAGGCTACAGTGAGCCATGATCACGTCACTGCACTCTAGCCTGAGTGACAAGGAAGCTGCTCCCTTTCTGTCCCTTGAGATGTTTCTGCTTTCCTCTGGACAGTTCTTAATGCATTCTCCTTCCTTCCGTCCTTCACTCAGGTATCTGAGCACCCACCACGTGAACAGCTCCATATTAGGCACGGAGTATATGGTCAAGGACCTTGCTCTCACAAAATGTATGTTCTCATAGGGAAATCTATAAAAATAAATAAACAAATACAAAATAAAATATTACAAAATTTTGACCTCTCAAGGGAATAAGGATGAACTTGAGTAAAGAATAAGAGGTGATCTACTTTAGAAAGTTGTTGAGGAAAGTCCTCTCTCAGGAGTGACTTGTCCAGCTCAGATCCGAAGGATGAGAAGGGGCTAGCCATGTAAAGAGATTGAAGACATTTCAATCAGTAGGAATGGCAGGTGCAAAGGCCCTGAGGCTTGAGCAAGGAACTGAAAAAAGAAGGACAGCCCGACTGGAGTGCAGGTAGCAAGATGGAAGTGTTAGATTGGCGCAAAAATAATTGCAGTTTTGGCCATTGAAAGTAATGGCACAGAATAAAGTTACTTTTGCACCAACTTAATGGCACAGAATAAAGTTGAATAGGTCAGCATGCTCCTGATAATGCAAGAGCTTGTAGATCCTAGCAAAATTTTGTATTTTTTTTTTTTTGAAGGAGTCTCACTGCACCCAGGCGGGAGTGCAGTGGTGTGACCTCGGCTCACTGCAACCTCCACCTCCTAGGTTCAAGCAATTCCCCTGTTTCAGCCTCTTGGGTAGCTGGGACTACAGGTGTCCGCCACCATGACTGGCTAATTTTTTTGTATTTTAGGTAGAGATGAGGTTTCACCATATTGGTCAGGCTGGTCTTGAACTCCTGACTTCAGATGATCCACCCACCTCGGCCTCCCAAAGTGCTGGGATTACAGGCATGAGCCACCATGCCCGGCTAAAAATTTGAATTTTATTTAAGTATAATGAGAAGCCTTTATAGAGTTGTCTTCTCTTTACCAAGCAGTTTTTTTCGTATAACTTTAACCTGCATTCGGCTGACTGTTGCAGCCCTAGCCACATGGGTCCCTCATATCCTCACTGTTCTGCTCCTTGTAGCCAACTGGTAATTGCCTTCTGTGTCTCTTAGTTAAAAGTCTCATAGAGATCATCTGATTGGACCAGCTGACCTTTTGGAGTCTAGTTACAAATCCTAGACCACTGGCCATCCTAAGACTAGATTGGCTGGCCTTATATCAGGTGAAATCTTTGATCCAATCAGCTGTCACCAAGGACAAGGTCATGCCTTCCTACCAGGGACTGTAGATAAAGCAGGCAATGATACTCCAGAGATAAGATCTAGGAAACTAGCATTTCACTGGGTGCCTAACTTATTAAACTTCTGAAAATACATGTTAGGTGGTGTCTGATGTATTCCTGATTAAAACTGTCAAATGGCTTCTAAATGCACTTAGGGTCAAAAGTCAACATCCTTAGCATGCCCTTAATGCTGCATCTTCTGGACCTAGCTTCTTTTTTTTTTTCGAGATGGAGTCTCGCTCTGTTGCCCAGGCTGGAATGCAGTGGTGTGATCACGGCTCACCGCAAGCTCCACCTGCCAGGTTCATGCCATTCTCTTGCCTCAGCCTCCCGAGTAGCTGGGACTACAGGCGCCCGCCACCAAGCCTGGCTAATTTTTTTTTTTTGTATTTTTAGTAGAGACGGGGTTTCACTGTGTTAGCCAGGATGGTCTTGATCTCCTGACCTCATGATCCACCCGCCTCGGCCTCCCAAAGTGCTGGGATTACAGGCGTGAGCCACCGCACCCAGCCCCTAGCTTTCTTTTCTGTTCTCCTCAGTGCTACTCTTCCTACACCTTACTGGACTGTTTTGTTGTTGTTGTTTGCTTGGTTGGTTGTTTTGTTTGTTTGTTTTTGGTCTCTCCAGTCTCAGGACATTGCACGTGCTGGTTTTTTTCCCCTAGACACTTTATCTATTCCCTTTCCTTGAATAACTCCCAATCTTGCTTTGGTCTGATCCTAAATGTCATTTCCTCTTCTTTGATCTCCACTCCACCAGCTAAATTAGAGGTCCGTGTTTATTTATTATTTTATTTATTTTTATTTTTTGAGATACAGTCTGGCTGTGTCGCCCAGGCTGGAGGGCAGTGGCATGATCTCGGCTCACTGCAAACTCCACCTGCCAGGTTCAAGGGATTCTCCTGCCTCAGCCTCCTGAGTAGCTGGGATTACAGGCATGAGCCACCACATCTGGCTAATTTTTGTATTTTCAGTAGAGGTGAGCTTTCACCATGTTGGCCAGGCTGGTCTCATACTCCTGACCTCAAGTGATCCACCCACCTCGGCCTCCCAAAGTGCTGGGATTACAGGTGTAAGCCACCACACCTGGCCAGAGATCCCCATTTATATTTGTATTTTTTGCTTACGTTTTCCCTTCATGGCATAGATCACAATTTTGAACGATGTTGATGTGTATGTTCATTTGTTTGGTGCTTGTCTCCTCTACTAGACTGAGAGTTCCATGAGGACAGTGGTCATATCTTTTGGGATTATTACTCCTTCTGGCTGTCTTAGTCTGTTTTGTGTTGCCATGAAGGAATCTCTGAGGCTGGGTAATTTATATATAACAGAGGTTTATTTGGCTCATGGTTCTGCAGGCTGTACAAGAAACATGGTGCCAGCATCTGTTCTGGTGAGGGCTCAGGAAGCTTTTACTCACAGCAGAAGGCAAGGGGAGCCGGAGTATGCAGAGATTACATGGCAAGAGAGGAAGAAAGAGAGAGACAGAGGGGAGGTGTCAGGCTGTTTTAAACAACCAGCTCATGTGAACTAATACAGTAAGAATCCACTCATTCCCAAGGGAGGGCATTAATCTATTCATGAGGGATCCACCTCTATGACCCATCTGCCTCTCATCAGGCTCCACCTTCAGCATTGGGGATCAAATTTCAACATGAGGTTTGAAGGGGGTCAAACATCCAAATGATAGCACCAGCACACAATAAGTGCTGAATAGTAAGTGCTGAATAAATAAATGAATGAATAAATGGATGAATGCCCAGAAGTGAGAGATTGTGTGGCCTGAGGAGCCACAAAAGACTTCATGGTGCTGGGTGCAATGGGTCACGCCTGTAATCCCAACACTTTGGAATGCTGAGGTGGGCAGATCACTTGAGGTCAGGAGTTTGAGACCAGCCAACATGGCAAAACCCCATCCCTAATAAAATACAAAAGTTAGCCGGGGGTGTTAGTGTACGCCTGTAATCCCAGCTACTGGGGAGAGTAAGGCATGGGAATTGCTTGAACCTGGGAGGCGGGCTTTGCAGTGAGCTGAGATTTTGCTGCCACACTCCAGCCTGGGCAACAGAGTGAGACTCTATCTCCAAAAAAAAGAGACTTCATGGAAAGCATGAGGCTTGACCTTGGCCTTGAAGGATGGATAGGATTTGAAGAGGGCAAGTGGAAACATTTCAGGTAGGGATAACATTTATCAGCAAAGGCAGAGAATTGGGAGAAAGCCTGAGCTAGCCCAGGGTATAGTGTGGACACGAGCCGGATTAGCACAGAGGCCTATGCTGACAAGATCTGGAAAAGAAGATTGTCTAGGCAGAAAAGCACCTAAATGGGAAAAACATAAATCTGTGAACTACATTAAATCACAATAGCTGACATCTATATGGTGTTTATGGTGTTTCAAGTTCTTTTCTAAGTGCATTGCAAAGGTAAGCTCATTTAATCCTCACGATGAACTTACAGTGTAAATACTATATTTGTGCCCATAGTATGGACAGAGAAGCTGAGGCAGAGGGCGACGATCTTGTCAAAGGTCTGTGGTTGATAAATACAGAGCTGGGATTCAAAGTCCTTGGATTCAAAGTCAAAGGAATCAAACTCTGCAACTGTCCAGATCCAGTTGCAGAGTTTGCGTGCTTGAATGTTGTGCAAGCTGCCTCTCTGTTCTCAAAAGGTAGAGGCATAACTTGGCAAAAAGTCAGTTCCAGGGACTGCACAGTAAAGCAGCAGCAAAGAGAAACTCAAGGGTTCTGGTCTCGAGATTGGTGGAGGGATCTGCTAGTCCAGAAATGAGTCAGCTGGGAAAGGGAGCTGCATTTGAGGGAGAGGGAGATGGAGAACTCAGCAATGGAGCGAGAGATTCGAGCAGCACGGCCAGGAATGCTTAGTGAGGGGCTGCTGCATGGGCTTTCAAGTCAGGCAGACGTGGGTTTGTGTATCGGCTTTGCTGTCTACTTGTAAGTTTCACTATCTACACAATGGATTTAACAATCATACCTGCCACAGATATGAGAATTCAATGAGACAAGATGAGTGAAGTTCATGGCACAATGTCTGACACACAGGGTGGCGGCTTAGTAAATGGAAATACTCTTCCAATGGATTTGGATGGCAAGGATTGGCCTGAATCCTGGCTGCAACCCAGAAGTGGTAATATTAATATCTATCTGATGCCAGCCAGCGGGGTTCAACTGAGCAGCCTTCAAGCAAAGGCATCCCGAGGCTCCTGTGCCAAAGCTTTTCAGGGAGCAAACCTAGATGGTGCGGTAGGGAGGGATGTGGGGTAGAGAGGGAGTCCTTCCGGGCATCACGTGGCCATTTCTCTCCTCTAGCACTCTGGCCTTTGTAGAAGGACTTTATTCTTGACTACCAGGGCTGATACCCCACTAGTTAAGGCCCTGTGGCCTTTCTCTCCATCCCAGATCCACTTCCTAGATGCCCTGTTTTTGCACACTCCCAGTTCCCAGGGTGCCTGGATGCTGCTGCTTCCCCTTCACAGTGTTCTTCACCTATTTGCTCCAGTTCTCAGATCCTTCCCTCTCCAAGGGTGGCTGGACCGCTTGTCCGCAAGAGTAGGAGAAGATGCATGGCCTCTGAGCAAAGATGACATGCCAATTCGTGAAGCATTCTACAGTTTTAAATAGCTAATGCATTTGGGGCTTAAAACCTAGATGATGGGTTGCTAGGTGCAGCAAACCACCATGGAACATGTATACCTAGGTAACAAACCTACATGTTCTGCACTTGTATCCCAAACTTAAAGTAAAATAATAATAAAAAAAATTACCTGAGTTACTATTCCCAAATATTTTTCACATGCTTCAAAATAAAATCTACCTCATCCTTCATCTTTAAAAAAAAATTAAAAAAATAAAGTGCTCTGTAACCTTCCATTAAAAAAAGAGTAGGAGATGATTTGATATGGTACACGGCTGCAGTAACACAGAGCGTCAAATCACACAGTGAGAAGAGTACTCCCTTTTGACTTCTCCTTTGCTCCTTCTGAGTAAATCAAGGGAAGCATCTTCTTTTGGTGCCAGAATATCCTTTAACACCTCTCTAACACTTTGGTTATATCCTTTTCACAAAGAACAGGCAGCCGGCAGCCGGCCTTCAGCTGAACTCAGGGAGGTGGAGGCTGCAGTGAGCTAAGCTAGCAACAGCTAAAGAATAGCATGATTGTTTTTGTTTGTATTGTATTTATTTTCCCAGTTACCATTTGATTATGACAAGGAATTTCAGTTTTCTCTTTATAGTAGTGTTATAAAATTCCTTTTTGAAATCTATTTCTTAAAGGATTAAAAGCCAGTAGGCTTGAAGAAAGACATCAGGTAAATAGTTGTTGATGTGGGATGTGGATATAAAAAACTTCCTAGGAGTGGCACTCAAATGACTGAGCTTGGAAAATGCTGGAATACTGGGGAAGCCACGCAATGTAGGAAGCAGAGGCTTAGTTACAAATGTCGCTCTGCTCATTAGCACCCAAGACACTTACTTTCTTTGAGCCTCTATTTCCTTACCTGCCAAAATGGAGATGATAATTCCTACTACACGTGGTTCTTTGGAGGACTAAATGAGTTAATTTAATGTATGTGCATGCCATTTGCATGCAATGACTCAAGTGTTGAACAAAATGAATTGTCCCTAGGTGCACTTTACAATGAAATTCACTGCGTGAGTGTGGGCAAGGTACTAGTTTCCCAGTACTTCTGTCCCACAGTGGGAATACAATTTGGGCAAGTCACAGTACTTCTCTTTCCTCAGTTTCCTCATTGGTAAAGTGGAGATTTTAGGAGGTATTTTCTTCATGGGATTACTGGAAGGATGAAATGATTTTGCGTGTGTATGGCAGCAGAACACAGCCTGGTACCCATAGTATCAGCTAAGTGTGAGCTCTCAAGCCTGCAACCCTGCCTCCTAGCGTGCTGCAGCCCTAAGTGGGAAGGCTCCTCAGAAGTGCGTAGACTTGGGTGTGTGCCAAAAATGCTCAAGGAAGTCACTGTGGGGATAGGTGACATATTTCTCATACTTTTTTCTTTTCTTTTTTCAGACAGGGTCTCACTCTGTCACCCAGGCTGGATTGCAGTGGCATGATTACAGCTCACTGCAGCCTCCACCTCCCTGAGTTCAGGTGATCCTCCCATCTCAGCCTCTCAAGTAGCTGGGACTACAGGCATGTGCCACCATGCCCACCTAATTTTTGTATTTTTTTGTAGAGACAGGATTTCATTGTGTTGCCCAGGCTGGTCTCAAACTCCTGAGCTTGGCCAAGTGATCTGCCCACATTGGCCTCCCAAAGTGTTGGGATTACAGAAGTGAGCCA
Organism: Symphalangus syndactylus; assembly: GCF_028878055.3. Lineage (NCBI taxonomy): Eukaryota > Metazoa > Chordata > Mammalia > Primates > Hylobatidae > Symphalangus > Symphalangus syndactylus. Next base: position 59,436,409 of record NC_072433.2, read on the forward strand.
CCATGCCCAGCCAACATATTTCTCATGCTTTCTAACATCAAATATTTAAAATATTCAAATCCTTCCATTCTCTCTTCCCAGAGCCCTCAGAGCCTGTGCAAAGTATACTCTCTCTCTCTCCCTTATATAAAGTAACTTCCATTTGGCTTTTATCTTGCTAAAGTAACACTTGCTGTGGACTGAACTGTGTCTCCATCCACCTTCCCATTCCCCCAAAATGCATACGTTGAATCCCTAACCCCTAGTGTGATGATATTTGGAGATAGGATCTTTGGGAGATAATTAGGGTTAGATGAGATCATGGGGGTGGGACCCGTGGGAATCTCACTGTGGGATCTGTGGCTTTATGAAAAGAGAAATTGAGAGAGAGAGAGAGAAAGAGATTACTTTCTTTCTATCATGTGAGGACACAACAAGAAGGCTGCTGTTTACAAGTCAGGAAGAGGAGCCCTGAGCAGAAACTGAATTACTGACATTTTAATCTTAGACTCCTTAGCCTCCAGAACTTTGAGAAATAAATGTCTGCTGTTTAAGCCACCAGTCTTTGATTTTTTTATTTTTAAGAGCTGGGGTCTCAGCTAGACTTGAGCTCTTTAACTCCTGGGCTCAAGTGATCCCCCCGCTTCAGCCCCCAAGGCTGTAGTTCCATGAGCTGGGACTACAAGCTTATGCCGCCTCTCCCGGCCCATTTTGATATTTTGTTGTCACAGCACAAGCAGATCAACATGATGCTTACTCTGCCTAAAATCCACCTGAAACATTGAAAAAAATATATTGACTGTTTACAATGTGCTAATCATTTTACACACAGTTTTATTTAAACCTCACAACTCTGTGGAGGAGAATGCTGTTATCATGTTCCATTTTACAGATGAGGAGACTGAGGCTTGAGGCTTAGGTGACTTGCTCAAGGTTCTAGAGCTATTGCATGCCAAAGTTAGATCTTGAAAACCAGCATTCACTCACCCACCCCCAGGTAGCCTCCAGGAATTCAAGTAGAAGGACGCACTGATTCGGACATTTGTGGGAATACCTTACTAGCTTCCAAAGGTGCAGGGAGATCCTTCCTAGTGGCTCAAGTGTGGATGAGCAAAGTTCAGCTTCCAAGATGGACACGAGCCAGTTTGGAGGCAGGGGAGTGAGTTTGTGTAGGAAACACCCAAAAGAAACAAAACACCCCCGGCTCGGTTGGTTACGACAAGGCAAAACCTTTAATAACATGAGTGCTTATTACATTAGCTGCTTCGGGGCTCTGACATCTTTGATTTCTGGTCATGTTTTTCTAACACGTAAAGGTGAATGCCTCCCTCAGGGCCACCTGGGCAGTGGTTGGTTTCCTGAGGATTTGTGTGGGTAGACAATGGGGACAACTATGAACGCGCCTGATGGAGATTCGGAAATCCCCCCGGCCACCACCCATGACTTTTAGTAAAGTCCTCTTCCAAGGAGGGAAGAATGTGGAGGTCCTTCCAGTAAAGAAGGAAGAAAGGAAAACATCTGGCACAGATACACAGAGAGAGGAATGACATTAAGGGATTGGCTTGAAAAGTTAGGGAGGATGGAGGGGTTAAGACTTGGAGGGTGAGGGGAAAATGTGGGAGAGGGCTGAGTCCATTTGGTTTCATTCTTTGTAAAAAGTAATACCATCACGAGGACCATGCCATGCAACCTCAGAGACATCTCTGTACACTTCCCCCAAGGCTGTGCTGGGCGTGGGGCAGAGGTCAGAGGTCAGTTCAGACGGGCGTGGTGCGCCTGTTGGCCGGATTATTATGCAGTGACTCTTTGAACTCTTTGGGTGTGGAATTGTGGAACTGTAGAAAAGCGTGGTCCCGGTCGGAGTTGAGGAGGGTCCCCATGGTGATCTTTGAGGGGTCCCGGGAGAGGGTGAACATCGAGATGTCAGTGGAAGGAATGGTGTGGAAGCCTTTGCTGATGGGGGACAGGTCTCGGGATCTGGGCTCGGTGGAGCGAGAACTTGACCGCCTCCGGAATCGATACCTGTAGGGTGGGAGGCGGGCAAAAGTAGATTTCTTCAGGAACTCCGAGTGGGATTTGGCTCGTAACTGCTGATGTTTTTCAATATAGATGTGCACGGCAACCACTCCTACAATTTCTGCGATGATGAAAGAGAAGGCTCCGAAATAAAAGGACCAACCATAAGAGTAACTTTTTTTGGAGTCACGCTGCCCGGGGTCTCCAGCGTTGGCTGATATATAAACTATGATGCCAATGATGTTGCTTAACCCTAAGAGAAGGGGAAAAGAAAAACACGTCCTTTATACACCTCGGAGAGAACTGTCACTTTCCATCTTAAAATATTTATAGAAAATGTGGAGGTAATGGGGAGAGAGGAGAATGGATTACAGCTGGGAAATCCAACCACCTAGCTCTTCTTGCATGGTCTGTCACTTAGGAAATGAAGAATTCTGCTGCTCAGTTCCAGGCAATGTGTATTCAGCTGAAGAATACACCCTACTCCTACAGCAAGTACAGAAGAACTCAGAATGCACTTATTTTTCCCTTAGAAGCAATTCATCTCATCAACACTTAATCTTTGGCACTAAGTCATGAAGATTGTAAAATGAACAAGATACACGCCTCTGCCCTTGAATTCTTTAGCATTAGTAGCAAAGACTGACATGTAAATGCAATTACAGGAAAATACAGTAAGGGTTTTATTGGAGACACAAAAAAATGGTTCAGGAAGAGAAGGAGAGAGAAAGACTAAGAACCTGGCACTGAAGATGAGGTGACATTTGAGCCGGATCCTGAAAATTAAATAGGGGTGAGCCAGGAGATGAAAGACTATTGACGATGGCATGTGAGAGAAGGCATTGAGAATGACTTACTAGGGCTCTAACTTGGATGCTTGGGAGGCTGGTGGCATTTTGAGCTCAAATAAGAGGCAGCAGAGAATCCAGGTTTAGATAAAAGAGGAGGTTTGAACACATTAAGTTGGAAGTGCTTATGGAAAATCCAAATGGAGCTGCTCAGTGGAAATGTATGGGTCTGGAGCTACAATTTGGGACAATAAATAAACCCATGGGGAAGAGGTGGGAGCTTACCAAGTCTTTTTATCTGCACAGGATATGATAATGCTTCAGATCAGCTGTTGTTTGAGCACAAGGGCACCAGGACTTGGGGAGCAGGAAGCTGTTACCTCCAACAGGCGAGGCTTGCAGACTTAGCTCCCCAAAGTGCCAATATTGTTGGAAATAGCTGCTTAGCCCACTGGAGAGGTATCAATTTCCTAGGTAGCGGTCAGTAGGAGCAGGAGGTTTGGAGGGCTGTGCACATCTCTGCCTACCTTTCTCATGTTCTTACTCTGAAGGGGATATGTCTCTTTTTGTCCCTTTATTTCGAGGGCCTCATCCAGGGCTTGGTGCCAACAATGACTCATGGAGGTTGTTGGTACACCAGCTGGCATCTCTTTGCCTCCAAATTTAGGCTACCTGTAGGGTGGTGCTAAATTATAGTTTCCAACAACAGTTGGTGAATAACCATTTCCAGGAGCCTCCTGAATTCTCTCTCTATTCCTTGAATGTTCCATACTCTTTGTGGGCATCCCCAAGATCTCCCTACAGTCCAGCAACCAAGGGGTTAAAGCTTGGTAGAGCAGGAGACACAAGACTGTGCTCCAGTGCCACCCTTCTGCTTAGCTGGTGCACATGCATTAGGATTATTAGTTTTTTTGTTTTTTGTTTCTTTTGAGATGGGATCTTGCTTTCTTACCCAGGCTGGAGTGCGGTGGAACAATTATACCTCATTGTAACCTCAACCTCCTGGGCTAAAGGCATCCTCCCTCCTCAGCCTCCTGAATAGCTGGGACTACAGGTATGTGCTACCAAGCACAGCTAAGTTAATTTTTTTTTTTTAGAAATGGGGTCTTGCTATGTTGCCCAGTCTGGTTTTGAACTCCTGGCCTCAAGTGATCCTCCCACCCTGGCCTCTCAAAATGTTGGGATTACAGACATGAGCCATCATGCCCAGCCTCAATATTTTGAATAGGACTTCTCATTATATTTCATCTAAAATTTGTCTCCAGAGTACAGGGCTAAAATCTGCTGCTTCTCTCCTGCCTCCTCTTGGCTCTACCCAGCACAGACATTCAGCAGGTAGGCAGCAAGTTCTCATCACTGAGCTATTTCTTATTATGGGGGTTGACACATCCAGCTCTGTGTCAGGCTGCAAGAAACCACAGGGTGACAAACGGCTCCTCTTCCTGGAGTGTCAATTTGGCTTGAAGATGTGTAGGGAAGACATATTCTTTTATATTAAAATGAACATGGATATAATAAGGAGGAGAAGGCAGAATTCACATGAATTTTTAAGTTAAATGGGAGTCAGACTTCAAAGACGTCTCAGCTCAATGAAGGTGGCTTCTATTGATGCCCCCTGACTCCCCTGGGCCGTGTTTTTTCTCTCCTCTGCCAGAAGGAATATTTTGGTGGCAAAGTTTGGAAAGTCCCCAAAGAAGGTCTTTCTGGGGGCATTGTGGTGGGTGGAGGGGAGTGGGGAAGGAAAGAAAGAAGTTCAAAGAGAGACTCAGATGTCAGACCAAGCTGATAGGAAGCCAAGTGAGTTGCCAATTATTTACAGGACGCTTACCATGTGCCAGGCACTGTGCAAAATCTTTATATGCATCATACCTATTAACCATTGCAGCAGGCCCACTTAAAAAATGATTTCTCTTTTACAGATGGGGAAACAGACACAGAGAAGATAAGTAACTTCCCATGTCGAGCACAGCCATTACATTAAAAGTAATTGCAAAAGCCACAATTATTTTTGCATCAACCTAATAGAAAATGGTTGAAGCGAGATTTGAATCCAGAGCTCTTAGCCATGGTGAATTTAGATTTCAGTAACAAGGCTTAGGGAAAACAAGATCTGAGTAGGCAATTGCTTTGTCCTCCTTTCAGACTGTAAACTCCCTGAGGGCAGGGACTAGGCTTATCTCCTTCATTGCTATGGCCGTAACTCCCAGCCCAGAGTCTGATTCATAGCAGGAGGGCAATGCATATTTGTTGAATGAGTGAATGAGTGGAGTTGATATGAGAATTAAACGGTACATTGTATATGATAACAGCTACTATGTGTTGAACACATACTGGATGATAGGCACCACTCTGGGCACTTTATCGATACCAACTCATTTAATCCTCTTAACAGCTTCAAGAGGTGGGGCCATTATGATTCTCATTTTTCAGATGGGGAAGTAAATGGAAGCACAGAAAGGTTAAGTGACTTGCCCAAGGTCACACAGCAGGAAAGTAGTAGAGCTAGATTTGCACCAGGCAGCCTGACTTCAGAGCTTACGCTCTTGGGCATTCTGCATAGTATCTGACACATAGTAGGTGCTCAATAAAGAACTGTTTTCTCTTTTTTCCCCCCAGCACTCTTATTTACCGACTTAAAGGGTTGTTAATCGCTTGCCTCAAATGATCAACCTTAGTGTAAATGAGCAAAAAGCAGCCTTAGAGAGTAGTGAATCCTCCAATCCTTTCATTTTAGAGGTGGAAAAACAAGATCTTCAGGTTCTTTGGGGAGATCAGTGGAAGGGTCTAGGATTAGACCCCAAGCCTCTGCCTTCCCATCAGGGCTTCCTCCACAGACACACGCTTTCTAGTTCCTATGTGTCTAATCTACCTGCCATCCCTCACAATACCTCTTGTGAGAAGAAAGTTGCTGGTGACACACTCTTCCCTAACAATCCCCTTGGGGGACAAAATAACGATCTTCTCTTGTTCTTAGGAAACTCTCACATCAGCATGACACTGGTACTGATCCTCTGGATCAGCCAAGCACCTGGGAGATCTGGACGGGGCCACTAGTGACAGGAGCGTGCCCCAAGACAAAACAAGTCCCTGGGTTTGCCAGATGCTAACATCTGTCCACACAGAGCAATTAAGAGGCCACTGCCACCTGTGGGCTGATCTCATTCCCCTGGGGCAAGATGGCAGTTTTCTTTCTGGTCTGTTGCTTGAGTCGGTTCGCAGAGACTCAGCTTTAGACAGTCTCCCTTTCTCATCTCACAGAAGGGGAAGCAGTGGGGAAGGAATTCGAGCAAGATCTTGTGGGGCTCCAGATTTTGGAATTGTGTTGTTGCTGCTTTTCTAATACTAGAAAATAATATTGTGCTTTCTCTGTTCAGTCTCTGATATGGTTTTGCTCTCTGTCCCTACCCAAATCTCAGCTTGAATTTTAATAATCCCCATGTGTAAAGGGTGGAGCCAGGTGGAGATAATTGAATCAAGGGAGGAGTTTTCCCCATACTCTTCTTGTGGTAATGAATAAGTCTCATGAGAGCTGATGGCTTTTTTTTTTTTTTTTAAGATGGAGTCTCACTCTGTCACCAGGCTGAAGTGCAGTGGGGCGATCTTGGCTCACTGCAACCTCTGTCTCCTGGGTTCAATTGATTCTCCTGCCTCAGCCTCCCAAGTAACTGGGACTACAGGCATGCACCACCACGCCCAGCTAATTTTTGTATTTTTAGTAGAGACAGGTTTCACCATGTTGGCCAGGATGGTCTTGAACTCCTGACCTCATGATCCACCCTCCTCAGCCTTCCAAAGTGCTGGGATTACAGGCATGATCGGATGATTTTATAAAGGGGAGTTCTGTTGCACAAGCTTTCTTGCCTGCTGCCATGTTAAGACATGACTTTGCTCCTCCTTCGCCTTCCACCATTGTTGGGAGCCCTCCCCAACCATGTGGAACTGTGAGTCAATTAAACTTCTTTCCTTTATAAATTACCGAGTCTCGGGTATGTCTTTATTAGCAGTGTGAGAACAAACTAATACAGTCTCCTTCCAGCAAACCCCATGCAGCTGGTACTATTATCATTATGATTACAACTATTTTGAGACAGGATCTTGCTCTGTCACCCAGGCTGGAGTGCAGTGGTGTGATCATGGCTCACTGCAGCCTTGACCTCCCAGGTTCTAGCAATCCTCCCACCTCAGCCACCTGATTACCTGGAACTATAGGCACCCACCACCAGGCCTAGCTAATTTTTAAACTTTTGTGCAGATTGGGTCTTGCAATGTTGCCTAGGCTGGTCTTGAAGACCTGTGCTCAAGTGATTCTTCTGCCTCGGCCTTCCAAAGTGCTGGGATTACAGGCATGAGCCACCAAGCCCAGCTGCAGTTGGTACTATTATTATTTGCCATGTTATAGTGAAGGAAACCAAATTACAGAGAGATCATATTATTATTTGCCATGTTATAGTGAAGGAAACCAAATTACAGAGAGATCACATTTCCCAAGGCCTAATTGGTGGATCCAGGATTGAAATCCGGGAGGGTTGCAAGCCACTCTTCCTCACCATTTTATACTCTCCACCACTGTCCTCATCCCAATCAGTACTCTGCCATCACCTTGCAGAGTTTGAAAGTCATCACCAGAGTCCAGCCCCGTCTTCCTCCATCCCTGCCCTGTTCTTTGCTTCTCTAAAGCATTTCATCCAGATGGCACTGATCCACTCCAAGAGGAGTGGGGTGGGAAGAGATGGTAAAGGGATGAAAGCAAGGATGAAGGATGAAAACCCAGAGGGAGGCAAGGAAGACAGGACACCAGTGAAGGAATGGAGGTGGAGGGAGGTAAAAGAAGGCAGAGAACGAGACCCTTTAACAGGACCCTTTTCTGAAAGTTGTCTCTCAGCATCCTTGCCACCCTGTGCCTTCTTCTGATCAGGGCTCCTATTGACTATAAAGTCTTCCCCCAGAGCATCTCGGGCTGCTGGTCTTTACCTTGTTCCCAGAGATGCTTGGAATGATAAGAGGATTTGAGCACTTCAAAAGCTGGATGGGGCTGGACTCTCGTGAAGACTTTCAAACTTTGCAGGGTGATGGCAGAGTATTGATTGGCATAGGAACAGTGGAGGAGAGTATAAAATGGCGAGTAAGAGAGGCTTGAACAATAATTAGCTGTCAAACACAAATCTCAAAGGGCCAGAGATCGTATATTAACATGCCCAAGTGAACACAAAAATGCAACTCTATATTTTTACATTTACTTATTTATTTTTTAGAGATGAGACCTCACTTTGGCACCCAAGCTGGAGTGGAGTGGCGAGATCTTGGCTCACTGCAGCCTTGACGTCCTGGGCTCAAGCGATCCTCCCACCTCAGCTTCCTGAGTAGCTGGGACCACAGGTGTGCACCACCACACCCAGCTAATTTTTTAATTAAAATGGGTTTTTGTAGAGATGAGGGTCTCACTGTGCTGCCCAAGCTGGTCTCGAACTCCTGGGCTCAAACAATCCTCCTGCTTTAGCCTCCCCAGTCAATCAGTTCACAAGTACCACACATGCAAGCAGCAAGCATGTATGTACACTCTTATAAATCTCTCTCTCCTTTTCTCTTTCTCTCTCCTGCCCCTTTCTTCTTCCCTCTCTCTGTTTCAATCTCAGCTGATCCTGCCATGCTGTTTCCTCCCTGTTTTTCCTTCATGCCGGCTTTAGCTAGAGTTTTGGCATCTTTGGTTCTAATTAAATTCTTTGAGTTCTCATCCTTAGCACAACAACTGGAACATTTTCTTGCTCCTTCCCTGGAGGGAGCCCTGAATAGCATTGCTTCTTCCATGTGGCCCTGGCTTCAGTTTGGTATCTGTGAATATCTCAGGGCTGGGGCCAGACACTCACCTGCAGAGACAAAAAAGATGCCCGCGCTGAGAATGACGTTGTGTCTGCTGCGGTGGAACTCACTGGCTGCCACGCAGAGCCCGCCGAAGAACAGCAGCGTGACACTGAGGATGGGGAAGACACTGGAGGCCCTCACAGCTCCTGCGGAGAGAAGGAGAGAGGCTTCTGCCTGTGCCCAGCCAGCCCCTGGGGTCCTCCCATTGCAAGCGTAGGAGTACCTGAGAGGAAGGCAGCACAGGAGGAGAACAGAGCCCATGTCTAACATGGGCATGAGACCAGGCGCTCAGGGCCTGTGCTTAGAAAGAGTCTTGGCACTTGGGGTTGATGCTCTGCAGTCACCATTCTGAGAGTCTTAAAAATTTTATAATCAAATGTGTGTTTTATAAGTGAAGTCTGATGGGACAATGACACATGCGCTGAGGCTTGGAGACTTGACTTATGTGGAACCCCACTCTCTACCTCCCCACCTATCACCAACACCTTCCCACCTCCCTGCCTCCCTGGAAAAGGCTCTCAAACGCCCATTCTCCCTCCTCAGCCCAGCGACTACTGCCCCCGCTTTGCCCTTGGTGGGAGCCCAGGCACGGACACAAGGAGAGTCAGAGTTGGGTGCAAGCCTCAGGTCTCTGGGAGGGTTTGCACTCACTGGGAGAATGTCCCTGCACCCAAGGAGAGTGACATTAAACAGCAAATAGAAAACACCATGATAGATATAGAGCGATCGCAGAAAAAATTAGAAGTTTTTTGTTGTGTGTTTTTTTTTTTTTTTTTTTGTCTGAGGTTTTTTTGAGATGATGTTTGTTCTGTCACTCTGGCTGGAGTGCAGTGGTGCAATCACGGCTCACTGTAGCCTCACCTTCCAGGCTCAGGCAATCCTCCTGCCTCAGCCTCTCAAGTAGCTGGGACTACAGGGATGTGCCACCATGCCTGGCTGATTTTTGTATTTTTTGCAGAGATGGGATCTCGCCAAGTTACCCAGGCTGGTCTAGAACTCCTGGCCTCAAGCAATCTTCCCGCCTCAACTTCTCAAAGTGCCGGGATTATAGGCATGAGCCACCGTGCCCGGCCTAAGAGCCCAGGATTTTCATTTCACACTGGACCCTGCAAATGACGCAGCCAGCCCTGTATACAGGGACTCCCATCAGACCACATGCTGCTCATTAAAATGCAGAATCTTTCCCTGCACGCATCTACATTTGCATAGTAGAGAGTGTGACAACACCCATTGAATACCCATTTAGTCACGAATGAACAAATGAATTTGCTTATTCATTTGACAAATATCTCTTGAGCACCTAATAGATGCTAGGTGTTGTGGCGGGTGCTGCAGTCATAGCTGACATGTTTAACCACCGCAAGGGCGCAGGCACTGCCCTTCAAAAGGGACACTGGCTGAGGAGTCGAAACAGAGCCCTGGAGGTCTCTGTGTCAGCTTCTTATTAAATACTTTCTGGATCATGGAAGGCCCTAATGTCCTGGGAGAGGGGCCCCATGTGGTTGGGGTCCCAGTATTTACCCATCCAGTATAAGAGTATTTTCTGGTGGGTCCAGGCCAGAATACATCAGCTGAATAAATTCTGTGCTCATTGGTTTACCAAGGAGCCAGGGGTCCTGTCATCAAGGGGCTTATGCTCTAGTAGCAATGACAGGCAGGATCAGCTGCATAATTTACAGGGTCTTGTGCAACACAAAAATGTAAGGCCTAGCCAGGCATGGTGGCTCACGCCTGTAATCCCAACGCTTTGGGAGGCAGAGGCGGGTGGATCACCTGAGGTCAGGAGTTCAAGACCAACCTGGGTAACATGGTGAAACCTGTCTCTACTAAAAATACAAAAATCAGCTGGGCGTGGTGGAGGGCACCTGTAATCCCAGCTACTCGGGAGGCTGAGGGAGGACAATTGCTTGAACCCAGGAAGTGAGGTTGTGGTGAGCTGAAATTGCGCCATTACACTCCAGCCTGGGTGACAGAGTGAGTCTGTCTCAAAACAAACAAACAAACAAACAAAAAATAGTGAGGCCTCTTGTTCCAGAATTGTTAAGAATTTCAAGATAGTTACAGCAGAGCATGGAACCAAGGATGGGGCCCTTCTGAGGGCCGAGCCCTGTGTAGCAGGTAGGACCACAAGAATCCAGGCAAGCCTGGGAGCAGTGGCTTACACCTGTGATCCCAGCACTTTGGGAGGCTGAGGAGGGAGGATCACCTGAGGTCAGGAATTTGAGATCAGCCTGGGCAACATGGCAAAACCCCATCTCTGCTAAAAAATTAAAAATTAGCCAGGCGTGGTGGTGTGCGCTTGTGTTCTCAGCTACTTGGGGGGCTGAGGTAGGAGGATCACTTAAGCCCAGGAGGCGGAAGCTACAGTGAGCTGAGATCGTACCACTGCACTCCAGCCTGGGCAATAGAGTCAGACCTTGTCTCAAACAAACAAACAACAACAACAAAAAACCCCATAACCCAGGCAACAGCCCTTCATAACTTGGACTGGGGGGGTAGACGTGGTAAGACGTGGCCAGATTCAGGGTGTACTTTATATTTTGAAAGTAAAGCCAACAGAATTCGCTGATGGATTGGCCGTGGGCTGTGAGTTGAGTTTGGTCTTAGGTGCTGAGTGAATGGAGGAGCCTCTCCTGACCAAGGACACGTGCAAGGGAATGGGGTGGGACCAGGGAGGGACGCGAGTTTATTTTGGCTCAGGGGTTCAAAGCTTAGTTCACATCGCTCAGTGTTCAAGCCTTTAATCTCCATATTTACTAGGTGTTTTTCTGCCTGTTTAGCTTCGGCCATTTTCATTTGCTACTGCACTTTCATTCGTTTGCTTGTTTGTGTTTTCAGTTTTCTGAAAATTTGGTAACTTATTTAACCTGTGGGCCTAGGAGGGATGAAGAGGGAGACCTGAAGTGGGAGGCTGACAGCACACAGGCATGAGGAGGTCAGGAGATCGAGACCATCCTGGCTAACACGGTGAAACCCCGTCTCTACTAAAAGTACAAAAAATTAGCTGGGCGTGGTGGTGGGCGCCTGTAGTCCCAGCTACTCAGGAGGCTGAGGCAGGAGAATGGTGTGAACCCGGGAGGCAGAGCTTGCAGTGAGCCAAGATCGTGCCACTGCGAGACTCTGACTCAAAAAAAAAAAAAAAAGAGAGAGAGAGAAGATGGAAGGGATTTTGCTTTGATTTTGAAACTGCCCAGTCTTTCTTTCTTTTCTTTCTCTTTCTTTCTTTCTTTCTTTCTTTCTTTCTTTCTTTCTTTCTTTCTTTCTTTCTTCTTTCTTTCTTTCCTCTCTCTTCCATCCTTTCTTTTCTCTTTCTTTCTTTCTCTCTCTCTCTCCCTCCCTCCCTCCCTCCCTCCCTCCCTCCTTCCTTCCTTCCTTCCTTCCTTCCTTCCTTCCTTCCTTCCTTTTCTTTCTCTCTCTTTCTTTCTTTCTTTCTCTTTCTTTCTTTCTTCTTTCTCTCTTTCTCTCTTTCTTTCTTCCTTCCTTCCTTCCTTTCTTTCGTTCATTCGTCTTTCCCCCCCTTCCCTCCCCTTCCCCTTCCCCTTCCCCTTCCCCTTCCCCTTCCCTTCCCTTTTTTGATGGAGTCTCGCTCTGTCACCCAGGTTGGAGTGCAATAGTGCAATCTCGGCTCACTGCAACCTCCACCACCTGGGTTCAAGCAATTCTCCTGTCTCAGATTCCCGAGTAGCTGGGACTACAGGCGCATGCCACCATACCACCCTAATTTTTGTATTTTTAGTTGAGACTGGGTTTCACCATATTGGTCAGATTGGTTTCGAACTCCTGACCTCAGGTGATCCACTGGCTTTGGCCTCCCAAAAGTGCTGGGGTTACAGGCATGAGCCACTATGCCTGGCTGACACTGGCCCAATTTTCTAACAGGCTGGATGCCCATGAACTGAAGCTTGAGAAACTTACATGTGTAAGTTTCAATGAAATGAAATGTACCTGCTGCCTGTTGGCCAAATCCTCTTCCTTGCCCCTCCTGTTTTCCTTCCTGGCTATATCAACCCTTAACTTTAGTTAGGCACGATTAGTGTCCTTGCTGAGTTCTGACCTGCTGCAAAGTCCTGCAGTTCTATTATGCAGGCTTGCAGGAGGCAGAGCTGGCTCCTGGTTCCTTTAGCTCCCAGGTCGAGGGGGCCATCCCAGGCCGGGCGCGGTGGCTCACGCTTGTAATCCCAGCACTTTGGGAGGCCGAGGCGGGCGGATCACGAGGTCAGGAGATCGAGACCACGGTGAAACCCCGTCTCTACTAAAAATACAAAAAATTAGCCGGGCGTGGTGGCGGGCGCCTGTAGTCCCAGCTACTCGGAGAGGCTGAGGCAGGAGAATGGCGTGAACCCGGGAGGCGGAGCTTGCAGTGAGCCGAGATTGCGCCACTGCACTCTAGCCTGGGCGACAGAGTGAGACTCCGTCTCAAAAAAAAAAAAAAAAAAAAAAAAAAAGAGGGGGCCATCCCAGGGAGTGAGCTCTGGGGTTCTGTATGTGAGTGTAGCTTATTTTTAATGGGCCCAGCTGTGGGTACAACTTATTTATAATTTGTAAAAATGTACATATATGACCTATGGGTTTCCAGTTGGATTCTTGCCTTGGGCTCTTGCAAATATTAGGGGCAGGTCTCCTCCAGTGGTTTCAAGCACCTGTTAGGGACTTGGGGACTAACCTTTAAAGGGATCATTTGCATTTTATATTGACAGGAATTGCTTGAATATTCAATGTAATGAGTGTAATTAATAAAAAGTGAATACCTTTTAAAAAAAGAAAGGATGATTAACCTTTGATGTGTGCCCTAAGAAAATGATCTGAATGTTTGAAGCTATTGAACTGTGTTGGTTACACAACAATGGATACTTGGGCCTGGCACAGTGGCTCATGCCTGTAATCTCAGCACTTTGGGAGGCAAAGGCAGGTGGATTGTTTGAGGACAGGAGTTTGAGACCAGCCCGGGCAACATATGGGGACCCCAACTCTACAAAAAATATAAAAAGAAATTAGCCAGACGTGGTGGTGGTGGGTGCCTGTAGTCCCAGCTCAAGAGGCTTGAGCCTAGGAATTTGAGGGTGCAGTGAGCTATGATTGTGCCACTGTACTCCAGCCTGAATGACAGAGCAAGACCCCATCTCAAAAAAAAAAGTTTATGTTTGAAACATGTGGATAGGAGATATGTAAATGTGACTGTTTCCCAAATGGTGCAATCATCATTTGGGAACCCATTGGTCGGGAGACCCCACTCTTTGCCCCACAAATGACATACAAGCAGATTCCATCAACTTTGGCTGTAAGTGTCTGCCTCAGACAGGAAATTTTCTACTGCCATTTTCTCCTAAGTCAGTGGAAGTCCACCTTGCGTTTGTTTTAGCCCAGTGGACACATGATGACTTCAGATCAAAGAGGTTTTTACTGTCTTCCTTCCCTGTTTCTCCTCCCCAAACTATATGGAGCTAAGTTAAGGTCTTAAAGGTGGGGACAGAAGCTTGTTCAAGTACAGCCCCACCATTGGAGTCTGAATAGGACTTTCCGAGTCCAATGCTGTGCTGTGGGAGTCTCTAGTCAACAGAACCTGTGGGCTCTGAACCTTCTGCTGTCAGAGGCATTGGAAACAGAGTGACTCCGTCTTGAATAGGGGATGAGTAAAATGAAGCTGAGACCTGCTGGGCTGCATTCCCAAGCACAGGATGGGATAGGGGGTCAACACAAGATACAGGTCACAAAGACTCTGCTGTAAAACAGGATGCAGTGAAGAAGCCAGCCCAAACCCTCCAAAACCAAGATGGTGATGAAAGTGACCTCTGGTCGTCCTCATTGCTCATTATATGCTAATTATAATACATTAGCATGTGAAGAGACACTCTCACCAGCACTGTGACGCTTTACAGTACCATGGCAGTGTCAGAAGTTACCCTATGTTCTTAAAGTGGGAGGAACCCTCAGTTCCGGGAATCGCCTGCCCCTTTCCTGGAAAACTCATGAATAATTCACCTCCTGTTTGCCATTAATCAAGAAATAACTATAATATACTAGGTCAAGCAGTCCATGCCACTGCTCTGTCGATGGAGTAGCCATTCTTTTGTTTCTTTGCTTCTCTAATAAACTTGCTTTCACTCTACTTTGTGGACTCACCCTGAATCTTCCTTGTCTGAGATCCAAGAACCCTGTCCTGGGGTCTGGATCTGGACCCCTTTCCGGTAACAATGCTATGGGTTTATGCTGTAGCCTACCCCAAAGAGCATAGGAGAAAGAGGAAACAGCAGAAAAGTCGATATGCAGAATCCCAATTCCACCAGGGCTGTGGGTCAGGACAGGGACTGGCAGAGTGAACACCAGCCAGGCAGGGAGAACCCTGCGGGAATGTGCTCCCAGCCCTACATGGCTGGATCAGGAATTCCAAAACTCTCAGCAGGAAATCTGTGTGCTCATTAAGACCTCTCCTTAACCTTAGCCCAATTCTGCTGCCATTGGTGAAGCTTAGGTGGACCGTGGGCTAGGGGTGAGGAGAGAGGAAGGGACATCTTCCCAAATGAGAGAAAAATACTTTGTCAGAAAAGCTATGGGCCTCTCTGAAGAACTTAAAATCAGCTATACAAGTTGTGAAAAGAAGTCACAGTTCTGTTTAGTCTCCAATAGAGCAAACGTCAAAATGTTTTATCAACATAAAAAAGAAAAACAAAGAAAATCTATGGGCACTCTGGTAAAACCCCACTGGTGATGACTAATGCCATTCTCTATTGAGAAGATGCAAGTGATCTATGTCAACTCCCAAATTTTGGTTAAGCTACATCTCTAAGTGTGGCTAATTTTGCTTTCCACACTGAATCTTTTTGAGCTGCTGATGTGAGGGGTGAGAAAAGAAAACAACTTTTATCTGAGTAATGCAAGTCCTTTTAATTATCAGGCCCAGAGAGACATTAAAATGAGAGAGTGATCACGTCCTTCTCTCCTCTTTGAGCTGGGTACTCATCTCTTGAAATTGCTGGCTTTTGCCACAAGTAGCATAAATTATCCTAATAATGCTGCATCTGACACTATCCTCCACACCCTGTAGCCAGTCACTAATTAATAGTATTGATTAGTGCAATGCCACAATCAATGCAATGGCATGATCACTGCAGCCTCAGCTTCCTGGGCTCAAGCAATCCTCCCACCTCAGCCTCCCAAGTAGCTGGGACTAAAGGTGTGCACTACCATGCCTGGATAATTTTAAAAAATATGTATTTCTGTAGAGTTGGCGACTTACTATTTTGCCCAGACTGGTCTTGAACTCCTGGCTTCAAGTGATCCTACTACCTTGGCCTCCTAAAGTGCTGGGATTACAGGTGTGAGCCATTGCACTTGGCCTCATTATTTTGAGTGAATTCAACACACATTCTTGCTGAAGAAATTACATTAAAATCCCAAATCAAGTTCTCTCTGTGCCTGGACCAATGGAAGGCTCATCTCTGCAGCGAATTTTGCTATTGCTAATCCGATGCAAGAAACGGGAGCTAATGCATATTGCCTCCTGACTATGTGTTGGGCCCTGGCTAATTTTCATGACCCTGTCAGATGGATGACATTATAATCTCCATTTCAGAAAAAAATGAAGAAAAGAACTAGAGAGGTAAAGCCACTTGCCCCAGGTCCAACCCAGCTAGTACAGTCAAACAAGGGTCAAAGCCCAGATTCCAGAGGCCTTGGCTCAAAGCCGTCACATTTTCTTGGTTCCTACATGCTGTAGTTGTGACAGTTCATGTCATATCCAGGTTACTGACTTTGGAAAAATCCTACAGAGACATTGGCTCTGTCCCAGTAGGACTGAAACTGGAGGGAAGTCAAAGAAGAGGTGAACTTGGGTTTGTATTTATTCTCCTAGGCCTTGCCTCTTGGGACCTCACCCATTAGCGCCTCACCTCACCCATTAGCACTCTGCCATTAGCACCTCCAATCAACCCTCCCGGGAAGGTGAAAACTTGCATTCAAGTCAGAGAAAGTTCCTTAGATTTTTCTCCTAAACTGACTAAAAAGAATCTTTCAGTTTTGACTCACCTACTTTTCTGTCTTCCTTCCTCCCTTCCTTCCTTCCTCCCTTCCTTCCTTCCTCCCTTCCTTCCTTCCTCCCTTCCTTCCTTCCTCCCTTCCTTCCTTCCTCCCTTCTCTTTCTCTTTCTTTCTCGTTCTCTTTTTCTTTCTCTTTCTCCTTCTTTCTTTTTCTCATTCTCATTCTCCTTTTCTTTCTCCTTCTCTTTCTTTTCAGAGACAGGGTCTCACTCTGTCACCCAGGCTGGACTGCAGTGGTATGATCATAGCTCATTGCAGCCTCAGTCCCCTGGGCTCAAACGATCCTCCCACCTTAGCCTCCTGAGTAGCTAGGACTACAGGTGTGTGCCACCACACGCAGCTAATTTTTTAATTTTTTGTAGAGATGGGGTCTTGCTATATTGCCCAGGCTGATCTTGACCTCCTGAGCTCAAGCAATTCTTTCTGGCCTCTGCCTCTCAGAGTGCTGGGATTACAGGCATGAACCATCTCCCACACTACCCCCTGCTTCTTCTTTCTGTTTCTAATTCATTGAAACTAAAGAGGCTTAGCTCTCAGAACCACTTGAATGTCTCTGTGTACTGGCACATGGGGCTTCTTTGCACTTATCCATTTCTAGGGACAGATGCTGAGGGACCTCCAACTCAGAGGCAACTGGGTGATGGCAGGAGCCCATCCCTTCCTCCCAAAGAGACCTGAGAAGCCGGGGAACTTACGCAGGAGATACTCGGCTGTGTCCTGTTCATAGTCAGCATCTTCAGGGAAGTGATCGATTTTCTTGCACACGCCTCGGAAAGCCCCTGTGGAAACAGATAAGGGTTCTGAGCCTGGGGAAGGAGACGGAGCTCCAGGGTCCCAGCCTGGGTCCTCACTGCTATGTGCAGATCCTTTCTCTGGTTGTTGGGGGCTGTAGGGTTGTTGGGCTGGTAGGCCCAAGAGCACCTTTATTTTTCATTAGAGACAGGGTCTCATTCTGTGGCCCAGGCTGGAGTGCAGTGGTGCAATCATGGCTCACTGCAGTCTTGAACCCTTGGGCTCAAGTGATCCTCTCACCCCAGCCTCCACACTATAGGTGTGTGCCACTATGCCTGGCTAATCAAACATTTTTTGATAGTGAGAACAAAAGTTCTCACTATCTTGCCCAGGCTGGCCTCAAACTCCTGGCCACAAGCGATCCTCCCTTCCTCAGCCTCCCAAAGTGCTAGGATTTACAGGCATGAGCCAACGGGATCAGTCATCAACAGCATGTTTCTTTAGGGCACAAAAAAGAGACCAGTAGAGGCAAAAGATAAACAACACAAAGCGGGAGATGGAAATTTGCTGCTTTTTAGATTTTGCATGATGTTGGGATCCACTTTAGAAGGGCAAAAACACCATGAAACATAAACACTAATTATGAAGACTATCTTATCTTTCCCCTCTCCTCCAGTCAGTGAAGGAAAAAGCAGGCAGAATTCAAGTACATCATTTTTTTCTGCTCATTTTACCAATGAGGAAACAGGGCTTAAGAATTTTTCTTGAAATCACTCAGGTAAGTAGTTATTCAGGTTGATGTAAAAGTAATTGTGCAGTTGTGCAATTACTTTTGCACCAACCTAAATAGACCCGGCATTCCAATCACGAGCTGAATCCAGGCATTCCAGAATAGTCCACTCTCCCCAACGATGTTCATATCTGACCACAGGACACTCCCTTTCCCTCTCTGCCCTCCCGAAGGATCACAGTTCATCTCCCTCGCTATGAGGTTCACCCCTCTGGGAGCCTCAGATTTGCTGAACATACATCTTGAACATCCGTCCACATTTGCTGTCTTTTTTGTTTTGTTTGAGACGGAGTTTCGCTCTTGTCACCCAGGTTGGATTGCAATGGCACGATCTCGGCTCACTGCAACCTCTGCCTCCCGGGTTCAACAGATTATCCTGCCTCAGCCTCCCGAGTAGCTGGGATTACAGGCACCCGCCACCATGCCCGGCTAATTTTTGTATTTTTATGAGAAATGGGGTTTCACCATGTTGACCAGGCTGATCTTGAACTCCTGACCTCAGGTGATCCACCTGCCTCAGCCTCCCAAAGTGCTGGGATTACAGGCGTAAGCCACCTTGCCCGGCTGAGGTGTGGATGTTTAAGCATCATTTTGGGTGTTAGTTAACTAGACAGTTAACCAGTCTCTGGGGGCAGTTGACAGCTCTGCCAGTTCTTTTAAAGGACAAAAAATTTTCCAGAAATTATGCATTCTTGTCCCTTTCCCTGTCTGTGTAGCTGGAGTGGAATCAGGGGGGCGGGCATTGTGATGTCGTGGAAAACGGACAAGGTTCAGAATCAGACAGAGCTGCATTGGTATTTCAGAGCTGTTATTGTAAGAATGAAATAAGGCTATACATGGACATGAGATAATTTTTGCAAAGCTCTAGGCATGTCATAATAATGGCTGACATTTATTAAGTGCTTCCAATTGGCCAGGCACGTAGCTGAAACCTTACATCCCTTATCTCATTTACCCCTGTTTACCACCCCAGGAGGTAGAGGCTATTAATATTAACATTTGATAATGAGACAATGGAAAATCACAGAGGAGATGGTGTCACAGCTGGTGAGTGATGGAATTGATTTTTGGATCCAGGTTTCAAAAGCTGTGGTTTCACCATTACACTATGAATAGTAGCCATTATTATTATGGCTACTATGGCTACTATCATGATGTCTATTATGATCTCATAAAAATAAGAGTGTCATATATTTAATTTCTACTATAAGTGGGCTCCAGGCCAGAGCCATTTCATAATAAATGCCTTGGAATATGTAGAACATCTCCTTGGTTCTGATTCTCTGCTTACCAGGCAAATAACAGACTCAGAACCAGGAAGGAGGTTCAGGAGAGAAGACTCAAGGAAATTCTTAGAAAAAAGACAGACCTGTAATTTCTTCCCTGATATTGGAAAAAAAGACCTTATTTATGCTTGTTCATATTTTAGAGTTCCATTTATATATTCCTGTTTGGTTTTAAGCCCCATCCCCTTCCAACTGACTGGATAAGAAATTATAATAAGTAACACACGTGTGCACCTACTACATACCAGGTACCATTTTAAGCATTTACGTGTTTTTTTGTTGTTGTTGTTGTTGTTGTTGTTGTTTTTCTGAGACTGAGTCTTGCTCTATTGCCCAGGCTGGAGTGCAGTGGCACGATCTCAACTTGCTGCAACCTCCACCTCCCAGGTTCAAGCGATTCTTGTGCCTCAGCCTCCCGACCACCACGCCTGGCTAATTTTTGTATTTTTAGTAGAGACGGGGTTTCGCCATGCTGGCCAGGCTGGTCTTGAACCCCTGACCTCAGGTGAACCACCCGCCTCAGCCTCCCAAAATGCTGGGATTACAGGTGTGAGCCACCATGCCTGGCCACATTTACGTGTTTTATCCTCTTTAGCTATCTAAATGACTTTATGAGGTGTCTAATGTTATTTATTTATTTTTATTTATTTATTATTTTTTTGAGACGGAGTCTCTCTCTGTCGCCCAGACTGGAGTGCAGTGGTGCAATCTCGGCTCGCTGCTTGCTCTGCCTCCCGGGTTCACGCCATTCTCCTGCCTCAGCCTCTTGAGTAGCTGGGATTACAGGCGCCCGCCACCATGCCTGGCTAATTTTTTGTATTTCCAGTAGAGACAAGGTTTCACTGTGTTAGCCAGGATGGTCTCAATCTCCTGACCTCGTGATCTACCTGTCTCAGCCTCCCAAAGTGCTGGGATTACAGGCGTGAGCCACCACGCCCGGCCTGAGGTGCCTCATGTTATAATGAGGCAATGTTATTAATATAAGGAGGAAACTGAAGCTTAGCCAAGTCACTGATTTACTCAAGGACACAGCTTGACATTTACCAGCTGACCCCAAAGACAAAGTTCCTAACTACTATTATGAATTGCACTCTCTTCAACAAGTCTCAGTGTTGTGAGCTAACTTCTTTGCCTGGTGGCTTCACGATCATTTTATAGCCTACTCCCTACTATTGATGTTGGCAATGAACTGGACCAGTGGCTTCTCCATTAACTATGTTTCCCCATGGCATGTCCCAGGGGTGCCTGGGCAGGGGAAGGGTGTTGGTAGTGACACCATCCATTGTTAGTTGATTTCCGTACTCCTCATTATTTGCTGTTTTCCACTAAAGATTTCAAAGGAAGAAAGTGTTCAGGTGAAGGTGGAATGGGAACCCTACTAAATACAGAACAGTCAGAATTATTGAGTGAATTAGGAAAGACATACATGTGGGCATCTGCTTGCAAAATGGGCCTATTCATGGTGGCTTCAGGCAGCTTGAAACTAAGACTTAGAACCAGCAAACGCCAGTAGATCCTAGAGACGCAGTCACTAGTTTTGTTGTTGTTGTTGTTTGTTTGTTTTTTAGGCAGAGTTTCGCTCTTGTCACCCAGGCTGGAGTGCAATGGTGTAATCACAGCTCACTGCAACCTCCACCTCCCCAGTTCGAGCAATTCTCCTGCCTCAGCCTCCCAAATAGCTGGGACTACAGGCATGCACCACTATGCCCAGCTAATTTTTTATTTTTAGTAGAGAAAGGGTTTTGCCATATTGTCCAGGCTGGTCTTGAACTCCTGGCCTCAGCTCATCCACCTGCCTCAGCCTCCTGAAGTGCTGAGATTACAGGCATGAGCCACCGCGCCTGGCCTGCAGTCACCAGTTTTTAATGGTCTAAAGCAGCTTACTACTACCCACGTTTGTACAGCCCATGAGCCAAGAATGGTGTTTGCATATTTAGATGGTTGAAAAAAAAATCGAAAGAATATCATTTGTGACCTGTAAAAAAATGTGAAATTCAGATTTCAGCATCAGAAAATAAAATTTTATTGAAACACAATCATGCCCATTTGTTTATATTGCTTCAATTTCCTCATTATAACATTAGGCTCCTCATGAAGCCATTTTGAGAAGAAAATAAAACATGTTGATGCCACTATAACAGAGCTCAGTATTTGCCACAGAGACAGCAAAGCTGAAAATATTTACTCTCTGGCTCTTTAACAACAATTTTGCTGGTCCCTGGTTTAAAGATTTCTGTCCCAAGAAGGCAAAAATGGAAAGCAAAGGGGAGTTTGGGCCTTCCTGGGATAGAAAATGTAATCTAGGCTGGTGTTTCTGAAGTAGATAATATTGGCTTCTGGGGCAAATCTGGGTTGCAGACTGTTTCATTTTGTGGTTTTATGTGTGTGTGTTTGTTTTACCCGCAATATTCTTTTGCATATTTTATTTTAAAAATTAAGTAAGCTTCTGCATTTTATTTAATTTTAATTTTAATTTTATTTTGAGATGGAGTCTTGCTCTGTCACCCAGGCCGGAGTGCAGTGGTGCAATCTCAGCTTACCGCAACCTCCACCTACTGGGTTCAAGTGATTCTCCTGCCTCAGCCTCCTGAGTAGCTGGGACTACAGGCGCATGCCACCACGCCCTGCCAATTTTTGTATTTTTAGTAGAGAAGGGGTTTCGCCATGTTGGCCAGGCTGGTCTTGAACTCCTGACCTCAGGTGATCCGCCTGCCTCAGCCTCCCAAAGCGCTGGGATGACAGGCGTGAGCCACCGTGCCTGGCCTATGCTGCTGCAATTTAAAATTCTGAATATTTCACATTAAAAACTGATACACAGTTTCTCTTCAAAAATGGGGACCTCTGTCTCACATTTCCATGCGGGAGTAATGAATGATGACGTAGCTGACATAAGCAGCCCTCTTTAGACTGGGTATAAACTCTCCAGTTGGCCAAAGTCCCCACCTGGCTCTATATTCTTGCCTGGTCCTGTAGATATTTGAGTTTGCAACCCCTGAACCAAAATGTATTTAGTAAGAGCCCAGTCTTTGGTGTCCCACGTAGGCATGAATCCTGACTCAGACACTTACTAGTTGTGGTACCTATGGCAAATTACCTCTCCAAACCTCAGTTCCTTCTTCTACAGAATGAAGATAATAATAGTAACTTCATAGAGTTGCCACGAGAATTAGTTGAGGCAGTAATAGCAGTTATTACGCCAGTTGCTGTTCTCAGCACTTTACACATAAATCTTTTAATTAGGCAATGACATAAAGCACTTAGTACAGTTCCTGGAGTATGGTAGGAACTCAGTATATTACAGCTATTATTACCGTTGGTTTTGGTAGGTATTTTAGGATCACAAGAGACACATTGGCGCCATGGTGAGATTTTAAGAAGCAATATAGAAGGAAAAGGAAAAAAGAATTTTCCCCAAGGAAGACTCCACACTGAAAATGAATCTGCTGGCACCCATGTCATACATGCATCACAAAGTGAGCTTGGACATTCATGTAAGTAGCATATTGCTGGCTCCCAGGAATAACCACTATTTAGCATTTTTGTGTATTTCCTTCCAGGCTTTTTTCCCCCTGTGCTTTCGCACACAAATGGCTTTACAAAACTGGGATCATGCTGTTCTTCTCACTTATATTTTCTTAGGAGTATCTTCCCATATCAGTAAATCTGAGAAAAGTAGAATGAGATTGGACTTGCCCACCCACTGTAGAAGATGGAACCAAGAGAGATGGTGAAAACATGCAGACTGCAAGGATGAAGTCAGGATGCAGAGAAGAGCACTGTCCTGGCACAGCTTCAAGCTCAGGCATTGGAGCAGAGAGAGGTAGAAGCTAAAGCAGGAAAAGGATCAATGGCATTTGGTCTGGGGGACGGATCCGGTGATTACGGGTGAGGGAGGACAGGAGCCCAGCAAAGGGCATGTGTGAGAGCTGGGCTCTGAGAATTCATAGACCGCAGGACTCCGGGAAGAGGTTTGGAGTGAAAGACAGAGCCAAAAGAGATTTCTGGAGGTGTTGAAGTACAGTTGCAGAGACTGGCTTTTTGGTGGCCACAGCTTCATCCTGGGGAGAGAAGATTGTACCAATAGTTTGTCTCTGGTTCAGACAATGGAAAAGAACTTCCTTCACATGAGGAGGGGTGTCCTTAAGCGGATACTCTTTTTTTCTTTTTCTGTTCCTTTTTAGTTGACATGTAACAATCGTACATATTTATGGGATACAGAGTGATACTTTGATACATGTAAATAATGAATAATGATCAAATCAAGGTAATTGGCAAATCTATCTCTTTTAGCTTTTGGAAAAGATACACTAAATTATTTTATTTATTTATTTATTTTGAGACGGGGTCTCGCTCTGTTGCCCAGTCTGGAGAGCAGTGTCATGCTTATGGCTCACTGAAGCCTCAATGTTTTGGGCTCAAGTGACCCTCCTACCTCAGCCTCCTATAGCTGGGACTACGGGTATGCACTGCCACACCTAGGCTAGTTTTTATGTTTTTGTAGAGATGGTGTCTCGTCATGTTGCCCAAGATGATCTTGAACTCCTGGGTTCAAGTGATCCTCCCACCTCAGCCTCCCATGTAGCTGGGGCTACAGGTGTGCACCACCACAACCAGCTAATTTTTATATTTTTTGTAGAGATGGGGGTCTTGCCATGTTGCTCAGGCAGATCTTGAACTGCTGGACTCAAGCAATCCTCCCACCTAGGCCTCCAAAAGTGCTGGGATTACAGGTGTGAACCACCATGCCTGGCCACACTAAGTTATTGTTAACCATATTCACCCTACAGTGCTATAGGATATTAGAATGTATTCCTCCCTTCTAGCTGTAACTTCTGACACTTTTTCTTAAAGGTCAAACCCTAGAAATTTTCCTACTGAAATCAGGACTGAGATAAGAATGCCCATCATTGCCTCGATTATTTGTTATGGTTCTACAAATTCTAGCACAAGAAGGAATAAAACGGAATTAAGAGTTATAAGCAACAGAAAAAAAAAAAGGAATAAAATTACAATTTTTCCAGGTGATAGAATTAGTCTACTTAAGAAGCTGAAAGTAGGCTGGGTGCAGTGGCTCACACGTGCAATTCTAGCACTTTGGGAGGCTGAGGCGGGTGGATCACCTGAGGTCTGGAGTTCGAGGCCAGCCTGGCCAGCATGGTGAAACCCTGTCTCTACTAAAAATACAAAAATTAGCTGGGCATGGTGGCAGGCGCCTATAGTCCCCACTACTCGGGGTGCCGAAACAGGAGAATCTCTCTAACCTGAGAGGTGTAGATTGCAGTGAGCTGAGATGGCACCACTGCACTCCAGCCTGAGGGAGACAGCAAGACTCCATCTCAGGAAAAAAAAAAAAAAAAAAAAAAAAAAAAAGGAAGAAGCAGCTGAAGGCAATTAGCTGAAAAAACACAGTAGAATGAATGAAAGAGCTCAGTGAGGTCGTTTCTTACACGATGTTAAGCCATACGATAAAGCTGTAATAATTAAGTCATTGTGGTACTGGCATTTTAAAATCACATTTACTATGATATTTTTTCAATACAGAGAAATAACACAAAGAAAACAAGAAATAGTCCATTACCCTTTATTCAGTTAATCCCTTTTAAATTAAAAAGAATAGATGTACATGGAGAATTAAAACAGTATGGAAGGGATTAAAAGTGCTTTCCCCACCACCAAAAATTCTCTAACCCGATAACTCAGCAGAATAATTTTTGTTAAATGCACGTGGAGTGAAATTATGTCTAAGCTGAGACCTGAAGGTTAATTAGAAGTTAATTAGAGGAAGGGAGGTATGTTTCTCGAAGCAGAGGGAATAGCATGTGTGATGATGAGAGAATGAACAAGAGAAAAACTCATTTGGGAACTCAGAGTAGCTCAAGGTGTTCAGAGGATTAATGGTCTGGAGGACAGATCCAGCGGGTACAGATGAGAGGAGAGGGGTGATGGGAACCGGGGAAGGTAAGTGTGAGAACTGAGTTGTGAAGATTGGTTTTAGGTCCTAGGGATTCCCTAATGCCCAAGACAGAGACGGTCTTGATCCTTGGAACTTACATTCTCATTGAGGAGAGAGACTATAGACAATATAACCGAGCTTTGAAAGATACAAAACACTGGGGCTGGGCATGGTGGCTCATGCCTGTAATCCCAGCACTTTGGGAGGCCGAGGCAGGCAGATCACTTGAGGTCAAGAGTTCGAGACCAGCCTGACCAACATGGTAAAACCCTGTCTCTGCTAAAAAAAAAATACAAAAATAAGTTGGGCCTGATGGTGTGTGCCTGTAACCCCAGCTACTCGGGAGACTGAGGCAGGAGAATGACTTGAACCCAGAAGGCAGAGGTTGCAGTGAGCCGAGATCTTGCCACTGCACTCCAGCCTGGGTGACACAGCGAGACTCTGTCTCAAAAAACAAACAAACAAAAACAAAAAACCAAGAAAGATACAAAACAGGATGATGTGACAGCAACTCTTCATTGGGTGGGGGCAAGTGGAGGGCAACATTGGATAGGATTGTTGCAGAAGGGACACTTGAGCTCAGACCTGAAAAAAGAGAAAGAGCCAGTTATATGAAGAGTCCAGGAAAGAGCTTTCCAGGTAAAAGGAAATGGAAATGCAAATGCAAAGACCCTGGGGTGGGAGTGAACCTGGTGAGTTTGAGGAACGGAAGAGAGGCTAGTAGGAAAAAAGAAGGCCTATTGCGGTGGTTTCACTGGGTCCATCAGCTGCCCTTCCAGCTGTCTTTTCAGCACAGGGATTGCTGGGTCCATCAGCTGCCCTTCCAGCTGTCTTTTCAGCACAGGGATCACGGGGTCCATCAGCTGCCCTTCTAGCTGTCCCTTTAGCTCTCCATGTCCCTTCAGTTGCACATGTCCATGTGCAACTCAACCTCTGGAAAATCTAGGAGGTTGAGTTGCACATGGACATGGACCAAGGTCAGCCCCAGCTCTTTCTTAGGGTAGGGAGTAACCTTGAGACCACCAGATTTGGGGTAACTGAAAGAACTGACCTGGTTCTGGGTGGCTTCCAAACATGCAGGAATGGGGAGGGAATCTAGAAATGGGATGTTTGTATTTTAAACTATTTTTTAATTTTAAAATTATTATTATTATTATTAAAAATGGGATCTCACTACATTGCCTAGGCAGGTCTCAAACTCTTGGGCTCAAGCTATCCTCCCGCCTCTGCCTCCCTAAGAGCTGGGATAACAGACGTGAGCCACCCCACCAGGCCTGTATGTTTAACTCTTAAAGCCCTTGTCATCTATCTCTGGAGAAAGTGGTGCTTCCCAGGTACTTGAGCTGAAAAGGGGCTCAGAGTCCCTATTTTGAGTATTTCCTTTCAGATCTCAGCAGCGTGGGCCCCAGCCTGATCCTGGGAAGTGGTCACCAGCAATCACAAAGGGGTATAAGGCTGCTTGTCTGTGGATTTTTACAAATAAGTCAGATGGTTGCAATCTGGGGGAGAAATCGGCTGCCTCTTCTTCAGCAGGTGCCTATCTGACCTCTAGACGGGTAGTGTGGTATACTGGTAGGAACCCAAGCTTTCAGTTTGAATCCTTGCCCAGCCACTAAGTTACCAGTTGTACGGCCTTGTGCAATGGACTGAATGCTCATGTCCTCTCAAAATTCCTATCTTGAAATCCTAATGCCTGCAGGGTATGGTGGCTCACACCTGTAATCCCAGCACTTTTGGAGGCCAAGGCAGGAGGATCTATTGAGCCCAGGAGTTCAAGACTAGCCTAAGCAACATGGCAAGGCCCCTCTCTACAAAAAGTTTAGAAATTAACTGGACATGGTGGCACACACCTAGAGTCCCAGATGCTCAGAAGGCCAAGGTGGGAGGATCACTTGCATCTGGGAGATTGAGGCTGCAGTGAGCTATGATCACACCACTACACTCCAGCTTAGGTGACAGAGGAAGACTGTATATAAAAAAAAAAAAACAACAACAACAACAAAAAAGGAAATCCTAATGCCTAGGATGATGGTATTAGGAGTGGGGCCTGCTGGGACATGATTAGGTCATGAGGGTGGGGCCCTCATGAATGGGATTAGTGTCCTTATAAAAGAAACTCCAGAGAGCTCTCTTGTTCTCTTTCTGCCATGTGGAGATACAGTGAAAAGACAGCTCTCTGCAACCTGGAAGAGGGCCCTCACCTGCACCCCACCAGCCCGGAAGAGGGCCCTCACCAGCACCCCACCCGGCAGGCACCCTGATCTCAGACTTCTAGCCTCCAGAACCATGAGAAACAAATTTCTGTTATTTGCAAGCCACCCATCCTATGGTAGGTACTTTGTTATAGCAGCCCAAATGGACTAAGACACCTTCTTCCCCTCAGCCTTGATCTCTTCATTTTAGTTTTTCTTTTTTTAATTTTAATTTTTTTTTCAAGGTAGAGATGGGGTCTTGCTATATTGCCCAGGCTGGTCTCAAATTCCCGGCCTTATGCCATCCTGCCACCTTGGCATCCCAAAGTACTAGGATTATAGGTATGAGTCACAGTGCCTGCACTTGATCTCCTCAGTTAGAAAATGTTAATGACTGGCTGGGCACAGTGGCTCACGCCTGTAATCCCAGCATTTTGGGAGGCCGAGGCAGGCAGATCACAAGGTCAGGAGATCAAGACCATCCTGGCTGACATGGTGAAACCCTGCCTTTACTAAAAATACAAAAACAAAATTAGCCAGGTGTAGTGGCGGGCGCCTATAGTCCCTGCTACTCGGGAGGCTGAGGCTGGAGAATGGCGTGAACCTGGGAGGCAGAGCTTGCAGTGAGCTGAGGTCATGCCACTACACTCCAGCCTGGGAGACAGAGCCAGACTCCATCTCAAAAAAAAAAAAAAAAATGCCAGTGATCTCCAGATTGCTGGGGTTTCTTTCTTTGTGTGTGTGTTTTTTTTTTTTTTTTGGAGACAGAGTGTCACTCTGCTGCCCAGGCTGGAGTGCAGTGGTGCAATCTCGGCTCACTGCAACCTCTGCCTCCCAGGGTCAAGTGATTCTGCTGCCTCTGCCTCCCGAGTAGCTAGGACTACAGGTGCGTGCCACCAAAATTGCAAGAGCTCAGGGCCTAGGGTTAGGCAGACCTTGGTTTTATGACTCAGTTTCCTCTTCTATAAAAGTATTCATTGGGCCGGGCACAGTGGCTCACGCCTGTCATCCCAGCACTTTGGGAGGCCAAGGCAGGCAGATTTTTTTTTATTTTTATATTTTTTTGTATTTTTAGTAGAGACAAGGTTTCGCCATGTTGGCTAGGCTGGTCTCCAGCTCCTGGCCTCGAGTGATCCACCTGCCTTGGCTTCTCAAAGTCTGAGATTACAAGCGTGAGCCACCACTCAGCCTGTTGGGGGTTTCAAAAGAAATCATCATATTATCCATGTTTGTTGAGATGTGCTCTGCCAGGCCTTGGGTAAAGGCTCTTTGGGTATTCCTCACAATCCCATGAAGGAGGCACTATTGTTGGTCATAGGATGGGCTGAGGAGCATGGATTTTGGAGCCAGAATGAGTGAGTTTGAATCCCAGCTCTGCAAGTTGCTTAACTTACAAGTGCCTCAGTTTCCTCCTTTGAAAGCTGAGAATAACAATAGGAATAGAAGAGTCAGTGTTCGTCAAGTGCATTAGAGCAATGCTTAGCACATGGGAAGCGTTATGTATGTGGATGTCAATTCAATAAATATGTTTATTTTATTTTATGTATGTATGTATGTATTTATTTGAGACAAAGTCTTGCTCTGTTATCCAGGATGGACTGCAGTGGCGTGATCTTGGCTCACTGCAACTTGTGCCTCCCAGGTTCAAGCAATTCTCATGCCTCATCCTCCTTAGTAGCTGAGATTACAGGTGCCCGCCACCGTGCCCGGCTAATTTTTGTATTTTTAGTACAGACAGCGTTTCACCATGTTGGCCAGGCTGGTCTTGAACTCCTGACTTCAGGTGATCTGCCTGCCACAGCCTCCCAAAGCGCTGGGATTACAGGTGTGAGCCACTGTGCCTGTCCCAATGAATATCTTTATAGAAGGGGAAGCTGAGTCATAAAACCAAGGTCTGTCTAACCCTAAACCCTGAGCTCTTGCAAAATTCTCTAAATAGCACTAACATAGTGCCAAGCACTGGGAAGAGGGTTAACAAGGGGCAGTTATTAATATCATTATCTCTATTTTGGGCATGGGGGTGAGAGGAAACCAATGGAAAATTGGAGGGTATGGCCTTCTTCATCCTGCCCTCCCCCAGACATGGGTACACATGTGCAGACCTGTGCATGTGGGTGCATGCATGTGTGTGTATTCCTACAGAGCGCTAACCCAGGCAAGGAGCCCCAGGAACCATCACTCTCGGGAGGGAATAGACCTAGACCAACCTGCTATGTCAATTTTGGCCAAAGGCCAGACAGAGCTTTCTAGGTCATTCAAAGACAGCTCTGAATTTAGTGGATCTGACTTCAAGTCAAGAAATACTGGATCCAGAGCAGAGAGGCCTGGGGAAGTGAGACTACCATCCAAGGCCTAATCTTTCCAAGTTTGCAGTCCTGAAGGGAGATCCTAAATGGGGAGCGGAGACAGGTTTCCCCAGGATGTCCCCCCTCCAGTGGAAGGAGAGGATATCAGTAGAGCCTCTTGATGGTCTTCTCACATCCATCTCCTCTGCACAGCCCACACGGAGGGTCAGATTTTGGTGGGGCAGATTTTGGTGGCTGTGAATCCACGAATCTAACAGAGAGACATCACTTCAGAGCAGGCTCTGGACAGTCATGATGTGCTCAGAGTGAGGGCTGGCACTCCTCACCAGCCCACCTAGCCCAGCGACAGTGCCCGGAACCTGCTTCAACCCATAAACAGGGCCAATTCTGTAGCCAGAGCTTGACATCCATCTCAGCATGAGTCCAGCCAGTGCAACCACGTTCCAGGCCCCCAAAAGCCCAGCTTAGAGCTCAAAACAGAGGCCAACAGGAACCTAGGATCCAGCGTTGTAGGTCTTTTGCTAGAACTCTTTTGTGAAGATTTTTGCTTTATGATATCAGGAAGGAAGAGCAAATATCATGTGTGTTTATGCTTCCTGAGTACTTGGGTTAAGCCCTTGATTAAGAATGTTTGGGCCCCTGTTGTTACAGCAGATCTTTATTATCTGAGAATAAGGATACCTTACAACAGTGATTCTCCACATCGGTTCACATTGGAATTACTTTGGGAAGGGAGGCTTGAAAAATGCTGAGGCTGGAGTTCTACTCCCAGGGATTCTTACTTTATCTGGGCATCTGAATTCCTCTCCTCTCCTCTCTTCTCCTCTCTTCTCCCCTTCCTTTCTTTTTGAAAGATAGGGTCTTGCTCTGTCACCAGACTGGAGTGCAGTGGCACAATCATAGCTCACTGCAGCCTCAAACTACTGGGCTCAAGCAATCCTCCCGCCTTAGCCTCCTGAGTAGCTAGGATTACAGGTGCATGCCACCATACCCAGCTAATTTTTAAATTTTTTTTTTTTAGAGATAGGGTCTTGCTATGTTGCCCAGGCTGTAGATTTTTCAAAGCTCCTTGGGTGATTCTAACTGTGCAGCTAAGGTCAAGGACCACAGCCTTCAGGTGAGTCTACTCAAAAATAGGGACTAAAGCCTCTTTCTAGATGAGAATGGGCACTGTCGATCATGGGGTCTGAAAATTCTAAGTGGCTAAATTGAAACACAGGTTGTGCTTCCATAACAGTATATGTATTGCAGTGGCGACAATGAGACCTGTAACATTTTGAAAAATTTTTTAAGAGAATAAAATAAAAGAAAAAAAAACCCAGGGTCTCCTATTCATAGTAAACAATCAAGTCCAAAAACATGCTTCCGACTTTATCTGAAAATGAAATTATAATTCAGGAAAACATGCTGATTTTTTTCTGATCTTCTTTAACTATGTACTAGAGTGGACAAAAAAAGTAAGCTTTGTTGATTTTGGAGTGGCAGGGGTGGAGCATGCATAATTTTTCTGATAAAATCACATGGTAGTCCAGTATGAAATCTTTCCCTTCCCTGACAAGATCATAAAGTTTGACTTTCACAGCAGGATCATAAAATGGGTCATTTTTGCAAGACATATTTGAGCATGTCATCAGTTTTCCTAAGGGCTCCTGTTAATCCTTTGATATTCAAATCATTGGATGTGTCTATCACATCATCATTCTTGTCAATTTTCTCTTCTTCCATTGTTAGCTTGTGTCCCTCCAGCAGGCTCTTCTCTACCCGTGGTTAACACATCACGTTTTGCCTCCTATTTTCGTTGTATTGTCACGTGTTGACAAGAGCTGGCAATCAGAAACAGGCTGTCAGACAAAAACTGCGAATTGCAGAGTGTTAAATGGGGCAGGGGTGTGGAGTGGAGTAGGGAGGGGGTGCCTGTGTAGGGAATGATTTTATAACTGGTCCGGTCATGAATGCCCATATTCACATTAAGACAGAGTTTACTTGCCTGTCCGTGCAAACTTGCGCACACAGGGATTTGGATAATGAATTCATAGTAACAAGGACCCCGAGCTGAGCTTGGCCCCTGATCAAGATGAAGCACTTAGGGTACAGCAATTACAAATTACCGCTTCTAATAGAACAACGAGTCAGTTTCTGAGAAATAAACATTTTCTTCCAGTGTACAGAACTGTGGTTGATGCACATCCTGATTTATTCTTTTCTCATTTTTTTTTTTTTTTGAGACAGGGTCTTGCCCTGTTGCCCAGGCTGAAGGGCAGTGGCACAATCATGGCTCAGTGCAGCTCCAATCTCCCAGGCTCAGGTGATTCTCCCACTGCAGCCTACAAAGTAGCTGGAACTGCAGGTGCATGTCATCACCCTTGGCTAATCTTTTTATTTTATTTTTGTAGAGATGGGGTCTCACTATGTTGTCCAGTTGGTCTCAAAGTTCTGGCCTCAATTGATCTGCCACCTTAGCCTCCCAAAATGCTGCAATTATAGGCATGAGCCATCGCACCCGGTCCCTGATTCATTCTTTTGTTCAATAGATATCTGGAGAGGCACCTAGGTTGCTTGCGTTAAACACTGTTTC
Source organism: Symphalangus syndactylus (assembly GCF_028878055.3). Taxonomy (NCBI): domain Eukaryota; kingdom Metazoa; phylum Chordata; class Mammalia; order Primates; family Hylobatidae; genus Symphalangus; species Symphalangus syndactylus. The sequence continues at coordinate 59,468,918 of NC_072433.2, forward strand.
CAGCACTTGAAATTTATCAGTGAACAAAATAGACCAGGCTGTTATATTCTAGTGGAGAGAGATCTAGCGTAAACAAAGAAATAAATGAAACAAATGCATCACTAAAAAGGAAAAGATAATTTCAGTGGTAAGTTCCATGAAAATAATAAACCCTGGAGAGAATGTGATTGGGGTGGGGGAGGACAGTCATGAGATTTGGTGGACAGAAAGAGCCTATCTGAGCAGTCAACCTGAGTAACAAGAGGAAGCCACCCATGGGAAGATTTGAGGGAAGAGCCTTCCAGGCAGAGGAAACTGCAAGTGCCAAGGCCTTGGGGGAGGATGGCACTTTAGTGTGTTTCTAGAACCAAGACAAGCTCGGGCAACTGGAGCAGAGTGAGTGAGGGGGAAAGTGGGATGAGATCAGGCCATGAAGGAGCAGGCACACATCACCGAGCTTCTTACAGGCCAGGGTGCAGAACTGAAAAGGAGCATGTATGGTCTAGGCTTTGGAGCGTTTTCAGCACATGAGAAACACAATCTGATTTATAGTGTAAGAAATCTCTTTGCATGCTAGGAACTTGTGGAGGAGCAGGAATGAAAGTGCATCTTAGAGGAATCATTGAAAGTGACTTTGGGCCTTTTGGAGAAGCCACTGGTGATGGGGGTGGAACAGTAGTAATCAAACCAGAGTCTACAGAGGTATGCCTCATCGAGGAGGGTCCTACCTTAAAACCGAGTATGGGGAATTTAATGAGGAATGACTGTCCGTGCTACCTGTCTGTTTCTGCACATGATGAATAGGCTTGCTTCATTTCTAAAGAGCCTGGTTTTGAGCTCTTTGCTTGATTGGCCCATTGAATGGGTTTGGGAGGTTTAGAGTGCACTGTTTTCCTTGGTCCTTCATTATTTGGTTATTGAGGGTTTTGATTCTGGTTAGTCCTGGAGCTCAGAGCCAAGAGCCCAGCCCTTCCTAGCCTAGACCACAGGGCATGTTCACCAACACAGTACCTTGAAACTTTGTAGGCGCTGCTGTAGAAGTCACCAATTAGGTAGAATAGCCATGTGTTTGGAGTACCAGCAAAGCAAGGGTACAGAGAGAGAGAGAGAGACAGAGAGAATGACAACTATAAATTATTTGATATTTGACGTTTACAAAAAGCATTGAAATGCAATGGAAAAAAAACAGATGTGTGTTGATCTTCCTTACTTAACAGCTTAGGATTACTAACACTGGAGGCCTGTGAGGGTAGGGTGGTCACCCTGATCATTTCATTGCTTAGAGTGTCTGAAAGTCTTCTTAATCCTGCCTTGGCAGGCATTAAAAAGCATGCAGAACTCATCCTGTTTCCAGACCACTAGAGGCTTCTGGGGCTGTAGCAGGGGTTCTGGGGAGAAGGGTTGAAGAGAACAAGGGTCATAGCTGTGGCTCCTGGGTCTTAGCTGCTTTTTAACTGGTGACATCTCTCTTTCAGAGGTGCCTGGAAAAATTGGGTCCACCTGCATGAGAATCACCTGGGCTTTTCTTAAAACAAACAAACAAACAAACAAACAAACAAACAAACAAACAAGTGCATTCCTGGGCACCTACGCAATGCCCTGAATTAGAGGCTTTGAGAACCTGTGTTTTTGAACAGGTTTCTCCAAGATTCTGATGCATAGCAGAGTCTGAGAGCAGTGCAGTGACCTCAGGAGATGCTCCAGCCTCTGTCCTCAGATGGACACACCATATTGTCATCACATCACAAAAAACTTGCCCTAAGGGAGTATTTGAGACCCTGCCTGGAGGATAGGCAAGATAGGTTTGGGGATGTGGAAGGTTTGTGGGGAGGGTTATTTCCTCTTCGAAGATTTGGGATTGAGGCCTTCTGAGACTGATCTGAGGTCTCCCTACAAGCAAGCATCACAGCCATGGTGAGTCCTGAGTCCTTGACTGCAGCTGCGAGTGCAGAGCTGGTCTGTACCTTGGACTTGGGCTTCACTTTCATGAGCCAACAGAGTTTGACATGGTTTCCTAGTGCACCTATGCACACAGTCACTGGGATGCTCCAGCGGATGTGAGGGATGCTTATTGTGCGGCATTTAACTTATGCCTCATTACCAGACGCTACCAGTTGTTTTCTTTTCATTTCTTTTTTTTTCTGAGACAGAGTCTCACTCTGTTGCCCAGGCTGGAGTGCAGTAGCTCAATCTCAGCTCACTGCAACCTCCATCTCCTGTGGTTCAAGAGATTCTCGTGCCTCAGCCTCCCAAGTAGCTGGAATTACAGGTGCATGCCATCATGTCCAGCTAATTTTTGTATTTTTAAAGTAGAGACAGGTTTCACCATGTTGGCCAGACTGGTCTCAAACTCCTGACCTCAAGTAATCCACCTGCCTTGGCCTCCCAAAGTGTTGGGATTACAGGTGTGAGCCACCGTGGCCCAGCCACTACCAGTTGTTTTCTAATCCTGTAAGCAGCATGTAAATAGCACAATGACAATATAATGTGTAGAGGTTCAGAGTTTAAAATATTATTTTTGACCCTAATTCGACACTTTCTTCATTAACAAAGGTAATGCAGGAAGAGTTAAAAAAAAAAAAAAAAAAAAAGAGTGACGTCTCAACTCCTGAGAGACCTGGGCTTAGATTTCTGTTCCCTGCAAACTACATAAACATGTGCAGAATCAAACCTGCAAAACTAGAGCCTATGTTTAACTGTCTGTATAAAGAGCCACACTTTTTGACATTTTGTGAAATGTTAGCATTCTGACTATGCTAAGCTGAGAAAGACAAGAGAGCCTCCTGAATCTGTCTCCAGCTACCCTGGACTGCTCATTTCAACCTTCACTGGTCAGCTCTGCCCAGCGCTAACAGATTTACTCCCAAGCAAATCCATCCCGGGCCCTGACATTTATCCGGGGCTCTTTTACTCTCTTCTATTCATTAAGCATGGGCGGTTGCCATGGCAACCATTAACTGCACCTGACATCCAGGAATAGTTCTGGCGTTTTGAGCAAACACCACACTGGGATTTAGTTCTGCAAGGTAAAGACCTGGACGCCTCCCTCCTACTTGCGTGGACATCCTGGTGGTTCCTCCACCCCTGCTTGAATCTGAGCTGCCCCCAGGCCTCTTGGCTGAAGAAGGGAAAGAGGGCGGTGTCTCCTCCCCCAGATCCCCATTCTCCCTGCCCACTCAGCCCTTAGGATCTTTGCTAGTTGCCATATGATGGGGGTGTGGCGGGGGCTGTCTGTGAGTGGGGTGAGCCTACAGAAGGGTGTATGTGTTTGTGTGATGAAGTCGGGGTGAGAGTGGGGGGCATCCCAGGTTATCAGAGGTGGACGCAGACGCATTTTGGAAGAGCAAGGAATGTGAATGGGCACACGATGCCCGCGTGTGGATGTGACTCTGTGTGGATGCACTGGTGAGTACATGTCTTATGGCTGCCAGGCCTTTACAGCTGATGCTCTTTCTGCCTGGACCACTTTCTCCCAGCTCTTCATGGGGCTGTCAGGTCTTCACCTCACTTGAACATCTCCAGTCACTTTCTTTGCTAAGCTTGCGATGATCTGTGAGTGTGCTAAATATCTTGTTTATATTTATTGCCTACTTTATTTTCTGACTTCTTATTTCCTAGAATATAAGCACCATTGAATCCCAAATAGCCTGCACCCAACCTGGTACACAGTAGGTGCTTTATAACTGTGCCCTGAACATCGTACTATCCTTTGTATATGTCTGCAGGGATCTTGGGCAACTTCTTGTTGGATGGTGACAAAAGTCCTTAACCTGGCCTACGAGATCCTGTGTGATGTGTCCCCAGCCCCTCTCCAGATCTTTCTCACCAAATTCCTGCCGCACAGGCTTTGTTTTATCTTTCCTGCCTCAGGGCCTTTGCACGAGCACCCTCAGCCTCAATTATTTCTCCCTCTCCATCCTGCATTTGAGTAATTTCTATCTGGGCTCCAGATCTTACCAAAAATATGTCCCCAGGCTGATGCCATCCAATAATCTGCCCTCACAGCACCGCACCCTGTGCTTCTCTTTCTGGCACATATTGCAAAGGATTAATTATGAGTTTAATGATGTGTCTGTTTATTCCTGTCTATTGTAAATCCCAAGAGAGCATCTCTGTCTTGCTCACCGCCGTCTTCCCAGGACCTGGCACATAGTAGGTTGTTAAATAAACAAGTGGACAAATGAATGTATGGGATGAGTACTGCGTATTTCCTTCACGTCTGAATTGTTTTTATTTTGTTTGTTTTCTGAGACAAGATCTTGCTGTGTCACTCAGGAGTGCAGTGGCATGATCATAGCTCACTGCAGCCTCAAACTCCTGGGCTCAAGTGATTTTCCTGCCTCAGCCTCCCACGTAGGTGGGACTACAGGTGCTCACCAGTATGCTCCACTACTGTTTTCATTTTTTGTAGAGATGTGGTCTCACTATGTTGCCCAGGCTGGCCTTGAACTCTTGGCCTCAAGCGATCCTCCTGTCTCAGCCCCCCAAAGCATTGGGATTACAGGCATGAGCCACTGCACCCGGCCCGTTCTTTTTTTTTTTTTTGAGACAGGTTCTCACTCTGTCACTGAGGCTGGAGTGCAGCGGTACAATCATAGCTCACTGGTGAGGAGTTCGAAGTGAGGGCTCAAGTGATCCTCTCACTTTGGCCTCCCAAAGTGCTGGGATTACAGGCATCAGTCACAGCACCCAGCCTGGATGAACTGTCCTTTAAGCTTTGTTTATTGGCATCTCTTCACTGCCTGAGACTCCCTTTTATTCCAGAGCCTCTCTGAGCCCGAGTCTTCTTTTCCCCTTCCTTCTCTCATTGCTATGGCTTTTTTTTTTTTTTGGTTTGGAGCCCCTGCCTTGGCCACTCCTTAGAGACTTAGGACTTCACCTCTCTGCATGAGGAGGAAGCCAGGCTACCATCACATTTAGCGCCACCTCCTTCATCCCTGTCACCTGCTGCCATTAGCAGGGAGAGGCCAGCCTCTGTTTCTGGCCTGAGCCTCGAGCCTGGAGCCTCCAGTTAGGCGTCATTAGCTAGACTGGTTCAGGATCAGGTGGCAGGGGAGAGAGATCATGGCGTGTTTCTCTGGTCAACGGGCTGAGGTTACTGGTCTGTACCAGGCATCTGGAGGGAACATCTGTTCTAGCTGCCAGAGGAGCTTCCATTCTCCCTTCCACTGGTAAGGCTACCTTCATTCCACTGTAGGGAATGCCTTCTCTCCCACTTCAGCCTGTGCAGAGAATGAGGTGAGCATAGGGTGACTCCATTGTCAGTTTCAGAAGTGGGCATGTGATTCAGTCCTGGCCAATCAGAATTCTAAATTCTCCTGGCTACAGTGGTTGGCTAAGAGGGTGAGCACATGACCTAGCTCTGGCCAATCAACATGTCTCACCACCTTGATTGGAGTGATTGGTTCAGGGGAGGGCAAGTGACCAAGTTTGTCCAGTGAAGATAGTCTTGGAACCTTGGTTAGAAATGTTGAGAAAGAAAAATGTTGGCCGGGTGCGGTGGCTCACGCCTGTAATCCCAGCACTTTGGGAGGCCAAGGCAGGTGGATCACCTGAGGTCGGGAATTCGAGACCAGCCTGACCAACACGGAGAAACCCTGTCTCTACTAAAAATACAAAATGAGCCGGGCCTAGTGGCGCATGCCTGTAATCCCAGCTACTCGGGAGGCTGAGGCAGGAGAATTGCTTGAACCTAGGAGGCGGAGGTTGCAGTGAGCAGAGGTTGCGCCATTGCACTCTAGCCTGGGCAACAAGAGCGAAACACCATCTCAAAAAAAAAAAAAGAAAAAGAAAAAGAAAAATGTGATTTTCCATTGAGTGGCTAAGCTAGTGGGCTGGGGCTACAGTTGCCAAGCCTCCAACCGCCCCTACGTTGGAGACAGCAAGCTTGAGGGTGAAATCAAGGCAGAGATTTCAGAATAGAGCCGAGAGGTGTTGATGATCTGAATCTTGCTAATATCATTTGAGCCCCTGGCTCCAGCCGTGCTTGAAACAGGTAAACCTTGGGTATTTCAGTTCCATCAGCCAATAGCTTATGTGGCTGCTTACGCTTATTTGAAATGGATTTCTGTACTTTGCAACTGAGAGTCCTCACAAACTGAGAGTCCTCACAAACTGTGAGTCCTCACCTGTTTGGAACAGCAGCACCTACCATTTATTAAGCTTTAACCATGTAATAGTCTCCCAGTCCCAGCTTTGCCTCCATGCCTGCTCTGCAAACCTGAGCAACTCACATTACCATTTCTGATCTTGGTTTCCACAGTTGTGAAAAGAAGCTCATAAGCTCTACTTTTCCTACCTGTCGGGCTTGTTGTGAGCATCAAAGTGATGGGTATGAGGCAGTTCATAAACTGTGACTCACCAGCCCCTGCTGCGTAACAGTACTGAGCACCTTCTCCCAGCAGCAGAGCTCGCTGGGGTTGGCGGGGCTTGCGCTCAGCAATGCATTCCAGCTGATGTACGCCATCCCTGGGGTCTGGCTCCTAGGACTTGGGAAAGGGAGCTCCCAGGGTCCTGAGTGTTCCTGATCTCAGGAGTGTGGGAGAATAGAGTGGGCTAAAGATTGGTGGTGGGTGACTCTGCGGAATGTTAACTGATGTCCCCCTAACCCTTATTCCCATGTACCTGATGATGTTTCTTTTGTCCCAGGGAATGAGAACATCTCAGCAGATGCTGTCATGGATCAATGATCCAGACCACATGTACCCACCTCTGCTGTCCCCCAGAATTTAGATACCCCTCAAGGGAAGGAATTGGCTGAGATTAAAGAATTGGCTGATATTAAATTCCTGCCCTCTTCCCCCAGTAGACACAACTCATAACATAAATTCATTCATTCATTTCACTCAATAAATAGCTGCCCTGTGCCTGGCATCTCTGCAGGCACTGTGGCTCCGGGGGCATGACATAGAGCACTCTTGGTTCTTCCAAGTGGATGGGGAGGACAATGGAACAAATGACTTCCAACAGCAATCAGAGCTAAAAAGACCCTCAAGATAAGGGGCTCAGAGTGACCGAGGGTGATGAGGCAGGGAGGAGGTCTTTGAGGGGGCTGTGTGGCCTGAGAGCTGAAAGGGGAAAGAAACAGCCTCCTTGCAAATCAGGACAAGCAGTGCAGGCAGAGGGAAGAGGAGGGGCTGGTCCTGTAGTAGCATAAGCTGCTGCATGGAGGAACAGAAGAGACCCAGTAGGGAACAGCAGAGTAGAGGGAGAAGGAGGGAAAAGCTGAGAGAAGGCTGAGACCACAGGAGGGACAGCACATGGGCCACTGAGGAGCATTTATTCCAAGGGCAATGGGGGTTTCAGGGATTAAGCAGGAGAGTGATACGATAGGATATGCATTTTGTAAATGGTCCCTCAGGCTGCCAGATGGAGAATGATCTGGGGTGGGGACAATGGTGATTTGAGCTAAACTGGCAGCTGGGGAAGTGGGAGAAGCTGTTGCCTTTGGCTACGATGACATTTTTGAAGGCGGAGCCAATGAGACTTGGTGTGTTGGGTATGGGGAGTGGGGGAAACAGGCACCAATGATGTCTATGCTTTTCACCTGTGTGTGGCTGGGGTAAGTAGTGGTACTAGGAAATGAGGTGGAAAACTAGGCAAGAGGCAGGTTTAGCAAGGAAATGAAGAAACTAAGCTCACTTGCAGAAAAATAAAGTTATATTCACACACATCTGGGTTTGTGGGCTGAATTCTATATCCGCTAGAAATACAAGCAAGGCAGATGCGGGTTCAAATCCCAGATCCACCACTTGCTGTGTGACATTGGGACCTTTACCTTTATTGAACTTCAGCTTTTTATACACAGGGATGGCAGTGTCTTTCTAGCAGGCTTTATTGTTGTCTGGCTCTTTGAGAATTCAATAAAAAATGTATATAAGAAATCTAGTGGCCGGGTACGTTGTCTCACGCCTGTAATCCCAACACTTTAGGAGGCCGAGGCAGGCAGATCAGGAGTTCCTGAGGTCAGGAGTTCGAGACCAGCCTGGCCAACATGGTGAAACCCCATCTCTACTAAAAATAAACAAATTAGCCAGGTGTGGTGGCGTGCACCTGTAATCCCAGCTCCTCGGGAGACTGAGGCAGAAGAATCGCTTGAACCTGGGAGGTGGAGGTTGCAGTGAGCCGAGATCACGCCACTACCCTCCATCCTGGGCAACAGTGAGACTCTGCCTCAAAAAAAAGGACATCTGGTAAGGTTCAGGACACATTCTGAGTGCTAAGTAAAAGTTAGTTTTATTCTTCTTCCCTCTGCCCTTCCAGGCAAAGGTAATGACTCCATTTGTCTATTATTAATATCAACCTGTGGGAATGATGATCTTGACTTACTGAGAGTTGCTGTGATCCAACCTCAATATCAACTGCTTTATATAAACATGAAGTCAAACCGACCTGGGATTGCATCCTGGTACTACCCCGTAGTAACTGCATCCTTGAGCTAGTTATTCTACCGCTCTGAGCTTCAGTTTTCTTTGTTTAAAATAGGTGTAATGCTGCTATCCTCAAAAAACTGCTATGAGTATTAAAAGGCCATTGTAAAAATCAAAAAGCTTGGGAACATCTTAGATAATCTTTATTAGGGGATGGATTAGATTCACTAAGATACATCCACACTAGGGTCTAGTATAGGCAGCAATCATAAAGAATGAGGAAGCTCTGACCATCTGATGACCCAGAAAGATGTCCATATGGAACGCCTCATCTCTCTCTTTCTCTCTCTCTCTCTCTTTTTTTGAGTCCTGCTCTGTGGCCCAGGCTGAATGTAGTGGCTCAATTATGGCTCACTGCAGCCTCAACCTCCCAGGCACAAGTGATCCTCCCCGCTCAGCTTCCTGAGTACCTGGGACTACAGGCATTTGCCAGCATGCACAGCTAGTTTAAAAAGTTTTTTGTAGAGACAGGCTCTTGCCATGTTACCCAGGCTGGTCTCATATTCCTGAGCACAAGTAATCCTCCCACCTCAACCTCCCAAAGTGCTAGGATTACAGGTGTGAGCCACCACACCTGGACTTCATCTCATTTTTTTACAGCAAAAAATATATATGAGTGGATTGAAAGGCTGGTTATGTGAATGGTGGCCCTGGGAGTTGAGCAGGGCACCACCTGAGCAACTGTATAGAGGTATTTTGTGGCTTGCTGGCAAAATAGGTAGATATTAATTTAGATTATAGACATAATCACAGATAAAGACATGAATATAGATATGTCTCAATATGCACACGGAATGACTGAGAAAGTTACTTTAAGGAACCTCTGTGGGTTGGGGAGGGGGTAGAATTTGAGAAGCAGAAGGGGAAAAACTTTTGCTTCTTACACTCTCCTCTTAAAAGTGCTTTAGGAGGGAGTTTTACTTTTTTTTTCTTTTTGGCTCCATTTTCTTGTATTTTTCAAATGTAAAAGTCTTCTAAAAACAGAGCTAATGCATAAGAAAATGTTTAGCTAAGCACTGCCTGGCACGAGATTTGTATGTTCAATAAAAATGGCAACTAGAGAGAAAAAAGAGTGTGTTTAGTGGGGAGGGGGCAGAGGAGAAGACTAAGAGAAACCGTGGCTGTGAAGCATCCAGCTTCTCTTGGCAGCTTATGGCAGGTCCCCAAGGTGGCCGGGGTTCCTTTGAGGTGCTAATGACCTGATAGACTCATTCACAGGCACTGGCTGGGTGGTGTTCTCCCGGGGCATCTGGAGACAGTGCTCCTTCCTCACCTAACGAAGGAATGATGCTGACGTGAGCATTTCAATCCAAATAGGAGAGTGAGAGTCATCAGCGGGGCACAGGGTGAGGGTGAGGGCGGCTATGTCTGAGTTCCAGGCTCTTCCCTGCTCTCCTCCCGCCTGTCTGGTTCCCAATTCAGGTTCCCCCACTGAATTAGCTGTATAACTTTGGCAAGTGACTTAACTGCTTGAGGCCTCAGTTGCCTCATCTGGTACATGGGTATAAGCAGTCCTTTCTCATCCACACAGGATACATTCCAAGACCCCCAGTGGATGTCTGAAACTGCAAATAGTACCAAATCCTATTTATACTGATTTTTTCTCTACGTACCTACCTATGATAATATTTACTTTATCAATTTTACACAGTAAGAGATTATCAACAGTAACTAATAACACAATTATAACAGTATATCATCATAAAAGTTATCACTCACTGTGGCCGTAACTCTTGCAGTTTGAGATGTGATAGCAAAACTTGCCTGAATTTACTTTTCACAATTTCATGGATAGGAGATTCCTTCCCTAGATCTTAGCAACCTCAATAGATGATTTTCTTTTCTTTTGTAAGTCAAGAACTTTCACCTTTTCACTTAAAGGAAGCACTTGACAGCTTCTCTTTGGCATATTTGAATGGCAAGCATCACTACTCTTGTGCTTTGGGGATACTATTAAGTAAAACTAGGGTTACTTAAACACAAGCACTGTAATACTAAGACAATCCATCTGATAAACGAGGCAACTCTTTATTTTTCTTATTTATTTATTTATTTATTTTTGAGACAGAGTCTCACTCCGTTGCCCAGGCTGGAGCGCAGTGGTGAGATCTCGGCTCACTGCAACCTCCTCCTCCCAGGTTCAAGCAATTCTCCTGCCTCAGCCTCCTGAGGAGCTGGGATTACAGGCACATGCCACCATACCCTGCTAATTTTTATATTTTTAGTAGAGACAGGGTTTCACCATTTTGGCCTCAAGTGATCCTCCCACCTCAGCCTCCCAAAGTGCTGGAATTACACAAAAGCGAGAGCCACTGTGCCTGGCCTGATAACTAAGGTTAAGTGACTAACAGGCGGTTAGCATCTACAGTGTGGATACTTGGGACAAGGGAGGATTCACATCCTGGGTAGGACAGTGCAAGATTTCATCACGCTACTCAGAACAGTGTGCAGTTTAAAACTTACAAATTGGGCCAGGTGCATTGACTCACACCTGTAATCTCAGTGCTTTGGGAGGCTCAGGTGAGAGGATCATTCAAGGCCAGGAGTTTGAGACCAACCTGGGCAACACAGTGAGACCCTTTCTCTACATGAAATGAAAAAAAAAATTATTAGGCATAGTGTTGCATGCCTGTGGTCCCAGCTACTCGGGAGGCTGAGGCAGGAGGATTGCTTGTGTCTAAAGGGTTGAGCCTGCAGTGAGGTGTGATCATGCCACTGCATTCCAGCCTGGACTACAGAGCAAGACTGTATCCCTAAAAAAATAAAACAAAATAAGAAAAACGTATAAATTGTTTCTTTCTGGAATTTTCCATTCATTATTTTCAAACCTCAGTTGACCATAGGTAACTGAAAACAAGGAAAGTGAAGCACAGAACACGGTGAAATACTCATTAACTTTCAGCTAGGATTAGTATTAGTTCTAATACTATATTAATAATATAGTATTAGTATATCAGTATTAGCATTATTTCTAAGGCCCGCAATCCCTTATCCAAGCTCCTGGAATCCAAAAAGCTCTGAAAAATATAAAAGTTCCTTGGATTTTATACAGCAGCAAACTGTGAGGTCGTCACATGGACTTATTTGGGAGCAAAATCTGACCTGAGCTGACTTGGGAAAGTATTCGTGGTCTTTATTTATTTCAGTTGTCATGATTATTTCTAAGTTTTGCTGCAGAGCAATGAATGCATTTGACTGCAGGGTGCTGCCCGGGGGTGTTAAGTTATCTGTGGTAAATGAACCCTCATGCCTTTGTAAAATCCTACACATTTGAATTTCTGAAACGCATCTGAGTATGAGACTGTGGACCTATACCGTAATGAGTACAGCAGACCACACATTCCCCAGTTTTTATGCTTTTCTCCATATATTTATTTCACATGCTTTAATATTTATGTTACATTTCTCTTGTGAAAGTTGTCAGAATAAAGATGGAGTCACTTGTGCTAAAAACCCTGACAATCCCAGCACTTTGGGAGGTCGAGGCAGGTGGATCACTTGAGGTTAGGAGTTCGAGGCCAGCCTGGCCAACATGGTGAAACCCCATCTCTACTAAAAATACAAAAATTAGCGGGGCATGGTGGTGTGCACCTGCAGTCCCAGCTCCTTGGGAGGCTGAGGCAGGAGAATCACTTGAACCCAGGAGGCGGAGGTTGCAGTGAGTAGAGATTGTGCCACTGCTCTCCAGCCTGGGCAACAGAGTGAGACTCTGTTTAAAAACAAAACAAACAAACAAAAAAACCCTGACAAGTCTGGGCATGGTGGTTCATGCCTGTAATCCCAGAATTTTGGGAGGCTGAGGCAGAAGGATTGCTTGAGGTAGAGAGTTCAAGACCAGCCTGGGCAACACAGCAAGACTCTATCTCTACCAATAAATAAATAAATAAATAAATAAATAAATAAATAAATAAATGCCAGGCATGGCGCATGCCTGTTGTCCCTGCTGTTGATTGAGGCCAGGAAGTCAAGTCTGCAGTAAGCCATGATCACACCACTGCACTCCAGCCTGGGAGACAAAGCAAGACCTCTTCTCTTGCAAAAACCATAACTTTGCACAAAGACCTTTGCAACCTTACACAAAAATTACTTCTACGAGGACATCTTCCCAGCAACTGCCTGTCCAGTCTCGAACTGGCACCACCCTTGTTATTCATCCTTGTAGCCAAAGATAATTATCTCAAAACAATTACACAATCCCCCTGATTTTTCCTTTAAAAACCTTTGTCTTCCTTTACCTCCCTGCCTAAATATGCACATAGTTCGCTAACGCACCTGTATTCCCATTGCAATGCCTATTCCCTAATAAACATCATTTTCTTTTGAAGCATTTTCCTCTCTGTTTGTCATTTAGGTTGACACCCTTTAAATCAACCCAGTTTCTTTTTTAAATTAAATTTATTTTCAAAGGAAACTTCATAACCTAACTGTAAATGGAAAGTGAGTATCTCTGGCTGTAAATAGAAGGCCACTGTAAAAATAAACACAATGAAAACAAAATGATGTTATTAAATTCCAGCCAGATACCGTGAATTGAAAAGGAAATAGCTTTCTCGCCATGTGGTGAGATCTTATTTAATGCCTTGTCCGGATACCATATAGCAGCCTTGGTAGATGCTACCTGCAGCCAGGGAGCCTCCTACTGGTGGGGTTGACTGCCTGGTAGAAGGAAGGGGCTAGTTAGCCCCCACCCCTTCAACCTGAGGTAGGTAGCACAGATATTCCATGCTTCGAGGAACAGCATTAACAGCTGCCCTTCCTCTGGTTAGAGCACTCAGAATATGCCCAAAGCTACTCGGTAACATGTGCCCCCACCTGCAACAGGAGGTGTCCTGTTGAATTGTAATCACAAGGACATTTATTATCCTTGAGCCAATATCGCTGGGAGGTGCCGTAGTATGACCTAAGGGTGGTGAGCCTAGTAGCTTGTTTTGGCTGGAAGTGAGACCCCAGGGTCTGGGCACTAGGCAAGAAGCTGCTGTTTTTTCATTCATTCATTCGAAAAAGGATAAACTGGCCGGGTACAGTAGTTCATGTCTGTAATCTCAGCACTTTGGGAGGCTGAGGTGGGAGGATCACCTGAGGTCAGGAGTTTGAGACCAGCCTGGCCAGCATGGTGAAACCCCATCTCTACTAAAAATACAAAAATTAGCCAGGTGTGGTGGCACATGCCTGTAGTCCCAGCTACCTGGGAGGCTGAGGCAGGAGAATGGCTTGAACCTGGGAGGTGGAGGTTGCAGTGAGCTGAGATCGTGCCACTGCACTCCAGCCTGGGTGACAGAGTGAGAGTCCATCTCAAGAAAAATGAAAAAAAAAATTACAAAAGGATATACTGAGTGCCTCCTATGTGCTAAGCACCATACCCAGCTCTAGGGATGCTGAGGGACAAAGCTCCTGCCTTTGTGGATATGGGAGAGATGGAGAAGGATCATATGAAGGACATAAACAAGGAGGCAGGATAGCCTGTCACAGTGGGAGGTCAGGGAAGCTTCTCAGAGAAGGGGCATCTGGGCTGAAACCAAATGCCAAGCATGAACAGCCACACTAAGATAAGCAGGGAGAGCATCTGGGCTGGGTGACCAGCAAGTGCACAGGCCCAGAGGCTGGAATTCTCATCTCTCATCACCCCATCTTCAAGGAAGCACTTCTCAAGCTTCAGGGGGTGCAGAATCCCTGGGAGTCAGAGGGAGATTGGCTTAAGATTCCTGGGCCATAACTCGAGAGGGTCTGATTCAGCAGGTCTGGGGTGGGACCTGAGGTTAAGCATTTCTCTTTTCTTTCTTTTCTTTTCTTTTCCTTTCTTTTCTTTTCTTTTCTTTTCTTTTCTTTTCTTTTCTTTTCTTTTCTTTTCTTTTCTTTTCTTTTCTTTTCTTCTTTCTTTCTTTCTTTCTTTCTTTCTTTCTTTCTTTCTTTCTCTTTCTTTCTTTTTTTTTTTTTTTGAGACAGAATCTCCCTCTGTCACCCAAGCTGGAGGCAGTGGGTTGATTCAGCTCACTGCAACCTCTGCCTTCTGGGCTCAAGCAATTCTCGTGCAGCAGCCTCCCGAGTAGCTAGGATTACAGGTATGCACCACCACGCCTGGCTAATTTTGTATTTTTTAGTAGAGATGGGGTTTCACCATGTTGGCCAGGCTGTTCTCGAACTCCTGACCTTAAGTGATCCGCCCGTCTTGGCCTCCCAAAGTGCTGGGATTACAGGTGGGAGCCACCAAGTCCGGCCTGCTTCTACACCTTCTTACCCATGTAACCTTGTTTGAATTTCTCAACATCTCTAAGCTTCAGTTTCCTCAATTGGAAAATTGGAATGACCAATTATATGAGATAATATAAAGCACCTGGCATGTCCCTGAGACATGGGATGTGTGGGCAATAATGATGACAGTTACTATGTAGCCTGGTGGGTCACTCATTGGACCCTTTTATTCACAGGAGTTCCCTATGTAGGAAACTGGTGTCACGATGCCTCTGTCCTAGGTATTATACTAGATTTTCTCCCTGCTATGTGATTCGCTGTGCATTCTAATCCATATTTCACTGGCGAGGACACTAACACTCGTGGAAGTTAAGTTATTTAAGGGTGACCCAGCCAAGCAGAGAGGCTGGAATTTGAACAAAGTTCTTTTTGAAATATGCTGTTATTTTGGAATTTCCACCAGGTCTGTTTGTTTCCACTCCACATGGGGCCACTGTGTCAGGATCTTGGGGGAAGCCAGATTAACTGGGCCAAACTGTGTCACTCACTCCCAGGAGCCAAGGGCTGGGAAGGGACAGCCTGGGTCAGCCTGGGTCCGTTCAGAGGCCTTGCAGTCTTTGGGGAGTGCAGTGGAGTCTGGGGGTGTCTCAGCTGGGGCTGCTGTGAGGAAGACTGGGAAGGTGCCCAGAGCACCGGGGAGCCACGGATGAATCAATCAGTTGATGCCCCAGTAAGCAACATGGTGCCCACGCCATGCTGGCTCTGTGGGGGACACAGAAAAGCAGGCCATGTCCTTCCCGCAGGAGCTTTGTCTCACTGGGGAGAGAGAACAGACTCACAAAGACAGAGTCCACTTTAGAGCAGGCAGAGAATGCTCTCAGTGTGCCGGGCATTTGGGGTGGGGCTTGAAGGACAGGCCAAGCCTGGTCCTCAGTGAGGGTGCTGCCCTGGGAAGGCGTGGGAGCATGTTTCAGGGGATGGCATAGTTCCGACAGTGGGGAGGGCTCCTGCCAGGGATTGGAAGAGGAGGTGAGAAAGGAGAGCTGTGCTCCCTCTTGGTGCCCTGCATGATGGATAAAGTCCAGACGGTCCCCAAAGCAGGGATGTGAAAGTGATGGCGATAGCCTGGCTCCCAGGCTGTGTGACCTTGGACAACTTGCTTACACTCTCTGGACCTCAGCTTCCTCCTCTGTGAAATAGGGATAATAATAGTACAAGCTCTCTATTTTGCTGTAGCATTAAATGAGACAATGTCTGTGAAGTGCCTGGCATGCTGCCTGGCACATAGTACATGCTCAATAAGTGTTAATAGTTAAGATGATGGGTTGGGCACAGTGGCTCATACTTGTAATCCCAGCACTTTGGGAGGCCAAGGCAGGCGGATCACCTGAGGTCAGGAGTTCAAGACCAGTCAGGCCAACCTGGTGAAACCCCGTCTCTACTAAAAACACAAAAATTAGCTGGGCATGGTAGTGGATGCCTGTAATCCCAGCTACTTGGGAGACTGAGGCAGGGGAATTGCTTGAACCTGGGAATAGGTGAAGGTTGCAGTGAGCCGAGATCATGCCACTGCATTCCAGCCTCAGCAACAGGGTGAGACTGTTAAAAGAAGAAAGAAAGAGAGAATGAGAGAGAGAGGAGAGAGAGAGAGAGAGATAAAGAGAGAAAGGGAGAGAAAAAGAAAGAGAGACAAAGAAAGAGAAAGAAAGAAAGAAAGAAAGAAAGAAAGAAAGAAAGAAAGAGAAGAGAGAAAGAAAGAAAGGAAAGAAAGAAAGAAGAAAGAAAGAAAGAAAGAAAGAAAGAAAGAAAGAAAGAAAGAAAAAGAAAGAAAGAAAGAAGGAGAAAAGAAAGAAAGAAAAAGAGGAAGGAAGGAAGGAAAGAAGGAAGGAAGGAAAAAGGAAGGAAGGAAGGGAGGGAGGAAGGGAAGGAGGGAGAGACGATGATGGTGAGGGTGAGGGTGGTAATCAGAGTAGGAAGAAGTGATGTGATAGGTGTGTTCTGGCAGCTTGGGAAGTAAATCCCAGGAGTCCAAACATCCCTTCCTAGGATCTGGAGGAGACCTTTCCCCCTGCCGAATGTCTGGGTGAGATGCAGAGATGGGTAAACTTTGGTGAGAGGTGCAAAGCCAGTCGACAGTAGGACAATGTGGCCTGGCCCCCAGGTACATCACGCAGTGAATACTTGTTGGTTTAATAGATTTCCAAAAATAATTCTGAGAGGCATTGCAAAGGCACCAGGGATGCTAATGTAAGGGAAGTGGCAGCACCAGCCGCTGGCTGGTCATTGTTCCCTGCTAGAACCAAGTCCTTTTGACTGTCAGGTGGGCAAGACACCTTCATGTTCCAGGAGCCTCCTGCGGAACCCAGGTGGAGAATAAAACTATCTTGCACAAGCTCACAGCTTCTTTATGCGGTGGCCCAAGGGACTCACAGCCTTGCAAGCTCAGGGACTCTGGTTTTTCAATCATCATAACTCTCGGAACCTGCAGCCCCTATTTTCCATCCTCCCATCACCTACTTGGGTTTCCTGATTGTGTGGGACTCCTGGAAGGCATGAAAATGAAGGAGAGTAGGTGGAGGTTGGAGGAGGAGAAGGAGGAGGAGGAGGAGGAGGAGAAGGAGAAGGAGGAGGAGAAGGAGGCGAGAGTCCTAGGAGAATTTGCCAGGCTTCAAAATGAAGCTGCCACATGTCTGCTGGGAGTCGGTGGAAACACAGGGACATATATATCTATACCGTGAGGGTTGAGGCAACCCACACATGCAGAACATTTTGATGGTTAATAAATCTTTTTCTTTTCGGAACTGGGCTTTGATTCAGATGTGCTGGAGACTAGGGAAGAGCCTGCTGTCCAGATTCATCCACGAGGACAAGGCTTCCTTCCTAACTTTTTCACATCAAGGTGCATTGGGAGAAAGGTCAGGGCTGCTCACAGCCCTCAGGCAGCTGGCTTGGAGCTCGATCACCTGTGGCTGCTGGACTGCGCTGAGGGCCAAGGGGAGTCTTACTTCTGCATAAGAAGCTGCGACTTCTGCCTGACTAGTCACGCGAGGTCCCACACTGAGAAGGGTCTCTGCTTCATTTAGTGCTCTGTCTGTCACTGTCTTGAAATTCTTAACATTTTTTTGAACCAAAGTCTCCCCATTTTCATTTTGTGCTGGACCCCATAAATTATGTACTGGTCCTGCTCAGCACACCAGTAACCCATGACAAGCATACCTTGAGGAAAACTGTTTCAGCACATGAAGAACTTGCTAGATCTTTTTGGCCAGTTTCATTTTTTCATTTATTCTGAAGTGTGTAGAAAAGTAAACGTTTTTAAAAACATAAGGCCAGGTGTGGTGAGCACTTTGGGAATCCTAGCACTTTGGGAAGCCGAGGCAGGTGGATGACTTGAGGCCAGGAGTTCAAGACCAGCCTGGCCAACATGGTGAAATCCTGTCTCTACTAAAAATACAAAAATTAGCCAGGTGTGGTGGTGCACACCTGTAATCCCAGCTACTTGGGAGGCTGAGGCAGGAGAATCACTTGAACCTAGGAGATGGAGGTTGCAGTGAGCCAAGATCGCACCACTGCACTCCAGCCTGGGTGACAGAACCAGATTGCATCTCAAAAAATAATAATAATAAATAAATAAAAACATAAAAGTCACTTTGGGAGGCTGAGGCAGGAGCACCATTTGAAGCCAGGAGTTTGAGACCAGCCTGGACAAAATAATAAGACCCTGTCTGTGTATAAGTTAGCTGGGTGTGGTGACATGTGCCTGTAGTTCTTGTTACTCAGGAGGCTGAGCCAGGAGAATCACTTGAGGAGGTTGATGCTGTAATGAGCTGTGATCGTGCCACTGCACTTCAGCCTGGGACACAGAGTGAGTTACTATCTCTAAAAACAAATAATAAATAAGTAAAAAATCAAAAAATAAAAAACATAAAAGTGCCAAAAGGAACTCTTGAGACAACTTAGTGTAGGGTTTATGAGCTTAGACTCTGGAGCCAGAGTGTCCAAGTTTAAATCCCAACTGTATTACTTCAAGCTGTGTGACCTGGGGCAGATTGTTTGGCCTTTCTGAGTTTCATTTGCCTCTTCCGTAAATTGGAGCTAATAATAGGATTTATCTCAGAGGGTTGTTTTGAGAAATAAGGGAGTTCACTATAAAAAGTTCTTGGAATAGTGAATGTTTTAATGAATATGTTCTAGCTACTGTTATTTTTTAAAAAGACTAATGGCTATACACATTAATTGCTATTTATTCAGTGCTTACTGGATGACAGAAGCTTCCTTCCTTCCTTCCTTCCTTCCTTCCTTCCTTCCTTCCTTCCTCCCTCCCTCCCTCCCTCTCTCCCTTTCTCTCTCTCCCTCTTTCTCTCCTTCCTTCCTCTCTCTTTCTTTCCTTCCTTCCTTCCTTCCTCCCTCCCTCCCTTCTCTTTCTTTCTTTCTTTCTTTCTTTCTTTCTTTCTTTCTTTCTTTCTTTCTTTCTTTCTTTTCTTTCTTTCTTTCTTTCTTTCTTTCTTTCTTTCTTTCTTTCTTTCTTTCTTTCTCTTTCTTTCTTTCTCTTTCTTTCTCTTTCTTCTTTCTTTCTTTCTTTTCTTCTTTCTTTTTCTTTCTTTCTTTTTTTAATTTCCTTCCTTCTTTCTTTCTTTCACCCTGTCTTGCCCTGCCCTGCCTTTTTTCAGACAAGGTCTCACTCTGTGGTCCAGGGCTGGAGTACAGTGGTGCGATCATAGCTCACTGCAGTCTTGAACTCCAGGGCTCAAGTGATTCTCCTGCCTCAGACTCCCAAGTAGCTGGGATTATAGGCATCCGCCACCATGCCCAGCTAATTTTTGTATTTCTAGTAGAAATAGGGTTTCACCAGGTTGGCCGGGCTGGTCAACTCCTGACCTCAGATGATCCTCCTGCCTCAGCCTCCCAAAGTGTTGGGATTACAGGTGTGAGCCACCACGCCAGGCCCATTTAATTTCTTTATCACATACGGTAAAAGCTTTTAGAATGTACTTGGCACTTTTTTTTTTTTTTTTAAATGGAGTCTTGTTCTGTCACCCAGGCTGTAGTGCAGTGGCACAATCTCAGCTCACTACAACTTCTGCCTCCCAGGTTCAAGTGATTCTCCTGCCTCAGCCTCCTGAGTAGCTGGGACTACAGGTGGTGCCACCATGCTGGCTAATTTTTGTATTTTTAGTAGAGATGGGGTTTCACCATGTTGGCCAGGGTGGTCTTGAACTCCTGATCTCAGGTGATTCACCCTCCTTGGCCTCCCAAAGTGCTGGGATTACAGGCGTGAGCCACCACACTTGGTACTTTTTAATGGCACCTTACACACACTAACTCATAATAACCCCATGGGATATTAACACTGTCCCCACTTTACAGATGACAAAATTGGGACACACAGAGATCTTGTAAATTGCCTTGGATCTATCTGTAGAGCTTTTGCTCTTAACTTTTGCCTCACGCTATGGCTAATGGGGACAACCCAAGTGCCCCTGGGCTGGCTTCCTGCTTCCCAACATGGAAATGGGTGCAGGGACATTGTCTAGACTGTGTCCTGGAGGAATGTTTGCCTCCATTGGACCTCAAACATCTTCAGCAGAGTAGCTTCCTGGAGCCAATTTGTGCATACTGACTGAGAGGCTCAGGGAAGGATGCGGGGAGCCCGGAAAACTTCCTGTTTCGTGAACATTCCTCTTTGGGGAGAATACAGGGTGAAATTCCGGTGTATAGACTCTAGAGGCAGACTACCCAGGTTCAAATCCCAGCAGCACCCCCTACCAGATATGTGACCTTGAGTGAGTCACTTAACCACTCTGTGCCTCAATTTCCCTAATCTGTAAAATGGGGTTAACAAATAATACCTATCTCACAGTGGCTTTGTGAGGATTAAATGAGGTAATATATGTTAAGTGATTAGAACAGTGCCAGGCATGTCATAAACACTATTTTGATTTGTTTGTTTGTTTGTTTTTGAGATGGAGTCTCGCTCTGCCACCCAGGCTGGAGTGCAGTGGTGCAATCTCGACTCCCTGCAACCTCCATCTCTTAGGCTTAAGAGATTCTCCTGCCTCAGCCTCCCAAGTAGCTGGGATTACAGGCATGTGCCACCACACCTGGCTAATTTTTGTATTTTTAGCAGAGACAGGGTTTTGTCATGCTGGCCAGGCTGGTCTTGAACTCCTGACCTCAAGTGATACACCCGCCTCGGCCTCCCAAAGTCCTGGGATTACAGGCGTGAGCCACTATGCCCAGCTTAACACTGTTTAAATAAGAGCTATTTTCATTGCTGACTCACTCTGAAGAGCTGACTTCTCGGTATCTTTTCTTTGACTTTCAAGCATTGAATTTGCCCACAGAGTCTGTCAACTCAATCTGCAAAGCATAGTCTGTCTTCGGAATCCTTCCCTCCCTCATGCTGGTCCAAGCCATCGCCATTCCTTATCTGGATGGCCCCAGCAATCTCTTTTGTGATCACTCTGCTTCTGGTCTTGCTCATTTCTTTCTCATAGTGACATTTCACACACGCACACACAAAGCCACTTCACATGACTCCATGGCTTTAAAGCCCTCTAGTGGCTTTTTGTCCTATTTAAAATTACGTCTGAAGTCCCCGCGATGTAGCATGACACCTTCTGTGATCCAGCTCCTGTCCACTGTCCAGCCCTCATCTCGACCCCCTTGGTCACACCCAGGCTCCTTACTACCCGAGGGCCTTAGCATGTGCCACACCCTCTGCCTGGAATACATCTCCTCCTCTGTATTCCCACTCAGGTCTCAGTTCAAAATGTCACCTCTTCAGAGAGGCCCTCTTTGCCGTCCCATAGCAGGACATGATCTGATTTACTCTGTAAAAAGATTATTCTTACTGCTTTGTGGAGAAATCATCACTTACACAGCATGTCCTTGCACTGTTTCTACCGAATCCCACCAGGCGCCGGGCACCCCTGCATGAAAGTACGTGAACTGTAATTCATCTGCTCACTCAATAGGCATTGTGCTTGGAACTGTGTGCAAAACCAAGACAAATGAGTCATGTGGCAGCCCGCCAGGAGGTCACAACCTGAGCTAGAAGCTTATGTGGTGGCTCTCTTATGCTGGAAACATTTTGTGGCTCATAGCTTTTTGTAAAGAGTGAAGTGACTCTGACAGGTGCCAGGAAGCCTGCATTGGAATCCTGGCTCTGGTGCTTGCTGTGATGACCTTGGGCAAGTTACTTAACCTCTCTGAGCCTCCCTTATCTCATAGCACAGCTGTTGGAAGTAAAAGACATAAAGTATGGGATGCACCTTGTGCATATTAGGCAGTAGATATTATTTATTTGCTGCCTTCTTTTTCTACTGTGCATACTCATTAGTCCTTATCTCTTTGTTCAAATGCCTTAACTTTGTGCACATTGGAGAGATAATCGAGCAGTGGTTAAGTGCCTGCACTCAGAGCCAGCCGCCACTGCTTCATTAGCTGTGTAACCCCAGGCAGGTTGCTTGACACATCTGTGTCTTAGTTTCCACAACTGCAAAATGAGAATAACTATCTATAGGGCTGCTGTGAAGGGGTTAAGTGAGCCAATTCAAGAAATGTAGCCAGGCCAGTGGCACATAGTAAATACTTTTAAATTGTTCACTTTTACTAATTATAATATTAATTAATTATCTTTTTTTTTTTTTTTTTGAGACAGGGTCTCACTCCATCACCCAGGCTGGAAGGCAGTGGTGAGATCAGCAGTCACTGCAGCTTTGAACTCCTGGGCTCAAGCAATCCTCCCACCTGAGTCTCCTAAGCAGCTGGGAGGCACATGCCAACACGGCTGACTAATTTTTAAATCTTTTGTAGAGATGGGGTTGCCCAGGCCAGTTTTGAATTCTTGAGCACAAGCGATCCTCTCACCTTGGCATCCCAAAGTGCTGGGATTACAGGTGTGAGCCACGGCGCCTGGCCTGATAATATTAATTAATTAAGTGCTTACAATGGGTTCAGGCCTGCACAAGAAGATTTAGGAATATAGAAGCAGGTAAATACCGTCCAGCTGCAAGGACACCTTGCAGAGGCAATGGACGGAACCCAGCAGCACAGAGTTGCACAATTTCTACAGATTCTCAAGCACAGGGAAGGGAAATGGGAGTGCCCTCCACACCTTGGATTGCTGCAGGCACTAGAAGAGTAGGCAGCTTCTGCAACAGTCACATCTAGTCAAGGAAGCAATGAGGACCAGACAGGGTGCTTCTGCCAAGGGCACAGACAGCTCTCCTCGATGATACGGTGAGTGACCTAGGAGTGACCAACCAAGTGTGGTCATTCCACCATTTATAGACTTTTTCCCAGGTCCCTGCTCATCTCTTCATTCAAGCAATGTTTTCTGAGTATCCACAGTCAAAGATCCTGTTTTATGCCCAGAAGTTTTGGATGCAAGTAAGTGTTGCTCCACACATCAACAGTTCAGAGTGCCGTGGGGGAGTCAGCCGTATCAGCAAACCCATTGTTCTCTCAGATGCAGATGAGAGAGCACAGATCTTGCACCATTGGACCAAAAAAGAGAGATTCTTCTATTGCAAGCCCTGGGCTGCTGGAGGGACAATGGCCACCCCAGCCCACCTCATCTTGGGAGATAACACCAACTCCAAGAAGTAGAGTTATGAATCAGAAATGCAAAGGATGCAACGATGCAATGAAATTACCCACCAGGCAGGATTTCTTCCCTGGCCCCATGTTCCAGGCCACCATCCTGTTATGCATGGGGACCTCCAGTTCTTCCATGGGGTGCACAGAGAAATGGAGGGGCTTGAGTCGCTCTGTTCATCATCCATTTGTTGGGTGCATGATGGAGAGAGCTGTGGTAGAGTTTACAGTGGAGCACACTTTAGTGTGTGGGTGACTGTTGTCTTAGATTGTGTCCCCAGAATACACACTCTAGGACAGAGATTTGCATACCAGAGGTTTTTTGGGATGGACTCTTGGGAAGAGCCCCCATGTCGTAGGAAGGGGGAAGCAGGACCAGACAGACGGAGAGGAAGGACTGTGATGCGGCTGTCAGTTGTCACAGTGGACTCAGCCAGTCCTATGGAGACTCGAGTCAAGATGGCATTTGGAAGCTGACTGAAGTGGCTCACATCTGTAATCCTAGCACTTTGGGAGGCTGAGGTGGGCGGATCACTTGAGGTCAGGAGTTCAAGACTTACCTGGCCAACATGGCAAAACCCCGTCTCTACTAAAAATACAAAAATTAGCTGGGTGTGGAGGTGTGTGCCTTTAATCCCAGCTACTTGGGAGGCTGAGGCAGGAGAATGGCTTGAACCTGGGAGGCAGAGGCTGCAGTGAGCTGAGATTGCGCCACTGCACTCCAGCCTGTCTCAAAACAAAACAACACAACACAACACAACAACAACAACAACAAAGATGGCATTTGGAGATGTCCAGAACGAAGGCGAGCTAGATGAACCTCTATACCCCCATATTGCCCAGCTATTGGATGTGGGAGGCCTCTGAGAAGCAGGTGTGACCTTGGCTAAGGCAGCTCCTTTGTGCTGACAGCAGTTCCCGGAGCGGCGCTCAACTGTGAACCAGTTGTGTCGGATAAGAACGGTGTTGCCACCACACCTGCCCTCCGTGTCAAACAGGCTAAGGGGCCAGTCTTGATCTCTTACTAGTTGAGAGACTGGGGGTCAGTCAACTTCCTGGAACCTCACTTTCCCCATCTGTAAAATGGGGGTGAGGCCAGGAAGGGCTTCATGGGCTGGAGTGGGTGGGCTGAATGAAGGCTGTAAGTGAATATCTAGCATGGCAGTGCAAGCAGAGGTTATTATTATTGTGCCTGGGATAGTGCAGAGTATCCCCCCTGATGCAAACTGTGGGGTGTGTGTATGTGTTGGGGTAGGGGTAGGCAGGAATTTGGCGTGGGGCAGAGAGTGTCCAAGAAGGCTTCTCTTAGTTGGGTACATTAAAGAAACTGTGGTACCTGGTGTTAGAGGCGAAGAAGTGGACGAGGGAGACACCAAATGGGTGGAAGGAATCTTTATTAGTCCAGAGGTGGGAAAGAGCCCCTAACTGCCAGGCGTTCACCGTCTTTTGGGGTCAGTGCCAGAACTCCCTGCTTTGTTACCCCATACTCTTGCACAGGAAACTGTAGCTTAGCAGCTTTCTGCTCCTGAAGCCGCCGTTCAGCCTTTTCACCTTGTTCAGTATGGTCACTTCAGCAGCCAGGAGGGAAAAGACGAAAAGCCCGGAAGGAAGAATAGAAACCCTGAGCTTCCAACGGGCTAAATATAAGCTGCAGTCAAATGCAAAGAAATCCAATGGGCAGTGACCACACGGTGGCTCCAAGAAAAGCCCACTGGTGTGACAAGTCCCACCAGTGTATGCAGAGTTGTGGTGTAGCTAGGTGAATGGCACCGGAGGAAGAAAGTTCACCTGGTGGCTTCCATCAAAGCAGTCAGACCAACTACATCCGGTAAATGTGCCTGTCAATTGCCTTGGATCTGAAGGAGGCTGAGGTCAGCTCTGAGACCATCACTTAAATGTGTATGTATTATATATACAGGCCAGGCACAGTGGGTCACACCTGCAATCCCAGCACTTTGGGAGGCAGAGGGCAGAGAATTACTTAAAGCCAGGTGTTCCAGACGCCAGCTTGGGTAACAAAGCAAGACCTCATCTCTATAAAATAATTTTTTTCCTTCTTTTTAAAATTCTTTTTAAAATTTTACTTTAAGTTCTGGGATACACATGCAGAATGTGCAGGTTTCTTACATAGGTATACATGTGTCATGGTGGTTTGCCACATCTATCAACCTGTTTTCTAGGTTTTAGGCCCCTCATGCATTAGGTGTTTGTCCTAATGCTGTCCCTCCACTTGCCCCCCACCCAGGACAGGCCCCGGTGTGTGATATTCTCCTCCCTGTGTCCATGTGTTCTCATTGTTCATTCCCACTTATGAGTGAATGTTTGGTTTTCTGTTCCTGTGTTAGTTTTCCAATAATGATGGTAAAATAATTAAAAAAAAATATTAACTGAATGCAACAGCTACTCAGGAGGCTGAGGTGGGAGGATCCCTTGAGCCCAGGAGTTGGAGGCTACAGTAAGCTATGATCACCCTATTCCACTCCAGCCTGGGTGACAGAGCAAACCTGTCTGTAAACCTGTCTACACACACACACACACATTTATGTATATAAGTGTGTGTGTGTATACTTTTTAGTTTTTAGAGCAATTTTAGGTTCACAGAAAAACTGAGCAGAAGGTACAGAGATTTCCCATATTCCTCGTCCCCATTCATGCATAGCATCCCCTATTATCAACATCCCCCACCAGAATGGCACATTTGTTACACACAGCGGATGAACCTATATTGAGACTTCATTACCACCCAGGATCCATCACTTATATTAGGATTCCATCACTTTTTTGTTACTCAAATTTGACAGTTCAGCCCCTGACAGCCACACTCTCTGGATTCTCCACAAAGGATGTGCATGGAGACCAATGGAGGAAAGTAATTAATTGATTACCAATTAGTTTATTCAACAAACACTGATTGACATCTTGTTTTTGCCAGGCACTGTTCCAGTTACTGGGTCACAGAGGCAATAACGTTGGATTAAAACTTAGGAAATCATGCTGGGCGTGGTGGCTCATGCCTGTAATCCCAGCACTTTGGGAGGATGAGGCGGGTGGATCACTTGAGCTCAGGAGTTCGAGACCAGCCTGGGCAACACGGTGAGACCTTGTCTCTACAAATGAATACAAAAATTATCTGGGCATGGTGGCGTGAACCTGTAGGCCCAGGTCCTCGAGAGGCTAACTTGAGCCTAGGAGGTTAAGGCTGCAGTGAGCTGAGATTGCACTACTGCACTCCAGCTTGGGCAACAGAGTGAGACTGTCTATAAAAACAAAACAAAACCAAATACCTCACTCTGTGCTGTTGGAGTTCAGGTTAGTGCACTCCCAGGGCTGGTAGTGACCAGAAGGAACATAAGAGAAGCTTCTAGGGGCTTATCAGGTGCTATTTCTTGATCTGGGTGCTTTTTAAGCAGAGATGTTCAGTTTATGAAATTTCATTGAGTTGTATACCTACACTGTGCATTTCTCTGTATGTGCACTTTAATTTTTAAAAAGCTAAAAAAACTTAAATGTTCTAAGCACTAAGAAGGTATTACTCTTTCCTATGCGTAATTAAAAGAAAACTCTATCCTTAAAATGTATATAAGAAAGTCCAAAAAAAATCTATTTTTTTCCATGGTGACTGCTTTAATAAGCTTTCGAGATAGCAAATGTCATTTTGAAAGACTTTTTCTTTTTCCACTCCCCCATTCGCCCACCACATATTCTTGTCCAAAACACCTGCTTTAGTTTGCTATTAATCCAGTCCTGCTGATAGATAAAACCACAAGGTCACTATCTTCCTGGAACTGAAATTGTTTTTATTTTACTTTATTTACTTTTTAAAAATGGGGGTCTCTCTTTGTTGCCAAGGCTGGACTTGAACTCCTGGGCTCATCCCACCACAGCCTATGATGTAGGCTGGGACCACAGGTGTGCACCATCTAATTCTTTTGTTCATTTATGTTTGAGATGGGGTCTTGCTCTGTCACCCAGGCTGGAGTGCAGTCAGCTCACTGCAACCTCTGCCTCCCAGGCTCAAGCTACCCTCCCACCTCAGCCTCCTGAGTAGCTGGGACCACAGGCACACACCACCAAGCCCAGCTAATTTTTTGCATTTTTGGTAGAGACGAGGTTTTGCCACATTGCCCAGGCTGGTCTCGAACTCCTGAGCTCAGGTGATCCACCTGTCTCGGCCTCCCAATCTAATTATAAAGAAGGAAGTTCTGGTGAAGGAAACCAGCCACTTTGCAAGCAAATACAGAAACAAATTAACTGCATAGAGCAATGAATGCTGAAGAGAATAAAACAAGGCAAAGAGATAGAGAGGTGGTGGGGGATGGGAGTAGCAAAGGAAGATTCCCTGAGAAGCTGACATTTAAATAGAGTCCTAGGCCAGGCATGGTAGCTCACATCTGCAGTGCCAGCACTTTAGGAGTCTGAGGCAGGAGGATCAGGTGAGGCCAGGAGTTCAAGACCAGCCTAGGCAACACACCGAGACCCCACCTCTACTAAATAAATAAATACATACATACATAGAGTTCTAAATGATGAGATGAAGCCAACCATGAGAAGACCTTTCTAGGTAGTGGGAATGCAGTAACTGTGGACCCAAGAGTTTCCTAGAGTGTGACAGAAAGGTAGGTGAGGCTGGAGTAGAGGAGACAGCAAGGAATGTGGCCGAAATGAGGCTGGAGAGGGAAGGGGAAGATGGTTGCACCTTAAGAATCACCAGGGGACCATTAAAAAATATTAGGCCAAGTGCGGTGGTTCATGCCTGTAATCCCAACCTTTTGGGAAGCTAAAGTGGGAGGATTGCTTGAGCCCAGGAGCTCAAAACCAGCCTGGGCAACACGTCAAGACCTTATCTCATTTAAAAAAAAATTAGGTCAGGTTCAGAGGCTCATGCCTGTAATCCCAGCACTTTGGGAGGCTGAGGCGGGTGAATCACTTGAGGCCAGGAGTTTAAAACCAGCCTGGCCAACATGATGAAACTCTGTATCTACTAAAAATACGAAAATTAACCTGGCATGGTGGTGTGTGTCTGTAATCCCAGCTACTTGGGCGGCTGAGGCACGAGAATCATTTGAATCTGGGAGGCAGAAGTTGCAGTGAGCCGAGATTGCACCACTGTCCTCCAGCCTGGGCAACAGAGCATGACTCTGTCTCAAAAAAACAAAACAAAACAAAACAAAACAAAAACAAACAAAAAAAATTAGCTGGGCATAGTGGTACATGCCTGTAGTCTCCATTATTCTAGGGGCTGAGGTGGGAAGATGGCTTGAGCCCAGGAGTTCAAGGCTGCAGTGAGCTATGATGACGCCACTGCACTCCAGCATGGGCAGCAGAGAAAGACTCCATCTCAAAAAATAAAAAATAAAACATAAATCAATACCTGGAACCCATCCTGATGGCAGATGCTGACTCCTTTGGTTGTGTTTTGTATTTTGTAGCTGCATTTCTTACAAACTCCCAGGGGACGCTGTATACTCCTGGTCCAAGGGCCACTCTTTGAGTAGCAAGGCTTTGACTGTGAAAAGGAGGCTTATTTTTACAGACCCATGGGAAGCTGTTGGAGAATATTAAGCAGAAGGATAGCACAACCTTACAGATGTTTTCAAAAGATTACTCAGGCTACATTGTGGAAAATGGATTGGAGGCAGACAAGAGAGGAAGCTGGATGACAAGTGATGAGGAATTAGAAGGAGGATGGGTGACTTTTGCTGCTTTCCAGGCTGCCTAAGGCCCTAGGGGTTCTGAGCATGGGGATAGCAGGAGAGAAATTAGACACTCACAGTGTCTAAGGCCTGGATCTAGAACCTTCACCTATGTCATCTCATTAAATACTCAGAACTATCCCAGGATGAATCACTTAGCCAAGTCATAATTTTCAATGCCAGATTTATCCCTAACCACAGAGATCTCAGAAAGCAGAAAGGAAATACAGCTATGGGCAGGTCCAGAGGAGGAGAATAGGCAGTTGCTTTAAACAGTAAGAAAATGATCATTAATGTCTCCACTCTTTTGTTGCCGATGAATAGAACAGTGCTCTCTTGGGTGAGAGATGAATGCTGCATGAGAAGATGAAGGAAGTAAGTATGGTTTTTATTTGGAGGCCTGATTCTGCTAAATGGAGAATAATTCCCCCAGCTCCATTCCCTTGTGACTTGTGTGATGTCTTCAAACCAATCCCCACAGCCCCAAGAGGGAGAGTCATGAGTCAGAAAAGCAAAAGAAACAATGACAACCTTAGGGAATGAGAAATGTATAATCACTGGGCAGGCTGAAATCCTTTCCTGCCTGCACACTCTCTGTGACCGTCGTGAGCTGCAGGATACCACACTTCTCCCAATACCGCATACGCCTCATAGACAAGTTGACTGAGTTGGGTCATTTTTGCCTTTAGTGGCTGGTTCAGTTCCAGTGTTAATTTTTCAACCTCCAGAGAATCTAGATTCTAAGTTGTCTGGAAGCTCATCAGCTCAGGAAAGAAATAAAAGTGAATGTTGTTGCAAGACAAAATGACCTAATGTTACCCATATTTTCTAATATGTGGGACCCCTTTTTAATATAAAAAGATATTCATGGATCCCCATATAATTGAGCTCTTATGCTTTTTTTTTTTTTTTTTTCAGAGTCTCACTCTGTTGCCCAGGCTGGAGTGCAGTGGCACGATCTCGGTTCACAGCAACCTCTGCCTCCTGGGTTCAAGTGATTCTCATGCCTCAGCCTCTCGAGTAGCTGGGATTATAGGTGTGTGCCATCACGCCCGACTAATTTTTTTTTTTTTTTTGAGACAGAGCTTTGCTCTTGTCACCCAGGCTGGAGTGCAATGGCACGATCTCGGCTCACTGCAACCTCCGCCTCCTGGGTTCAGGCTACTCTCCTGCTTCCCAAGTAGCCGGGACTACAAGTGTGTGCCACCACATCCGGCTAATTTTTGTATTTCTCATAGAGATGGGATTTCATGTTGGCCAGGCTGGTGTCAAACTCCTGACCTTGTGATCTGGCCCCCTTGGCCTCCCAAAGTGCTGGGATTACAGGCGTGGTCCACTGGCCTACCCAGCTAATTTTTGTATTTTTAGTAGGGACGGGGTTTTGCCGTGTTGGCCAGGCTGGTCTTGAACTCCTGACCTCAAGTGATCCGCCTACTTTGGCCTCCCAAAGTGCGGAGATTACAGGCATGAGCCACCATGCTCAGCCTATGGTTTTTTTTTTCTTTTTAATTAACAAGAGAGTTCAGATACCAAGATCCCAAATGGGCGATCCTGCCAGAGGACATATTTTGGTTGGCTCTTGCAGTGTTTTGGAAAGATTGACAATCATAGCCAACATTTCAAAACTGTAGGTGTTTACACAAAAATGTAGATTTCTGGTTTCCCACCCAAAATCAGAAGACCTGGCAACAATGGGCCTGCATTTCTGTAACAGACCATGTGATTTCCAGTTTGCCAGAGTCCTCACCCTTTCGCACGTGTAACCTGCCTGGCCTCTGTAGACACCTTATCAGGGCCCCTGTGTACAGATTCAAGAGCCCACTGTCTCCCCCATGAGGTCCATGGCCCATAAATTGGGAACAAAAGACTAACTCTTTATCTGGGATGTGAAAGCAGTTTGGAAGCAGTTTAGATCAAAAGGCCTTAGTCATCAATCAAAAGAAGATGCTACAAAGTAAAAAACAAACATAGAAATAACCACAGCTTTCCATCTGGAATTCTTTGACATTTGTGGTCTCTGGTTATCAAAGTGGGTGAGTTGTACAGACAGTACTTTCAGGTTTTGATCCCTTCAAGCAAAAGGGATGATAAGACCCTCATATAACATGAGAAATGTTATCTTAGAATACATCTATCGTGTGTGTGTGTGTGTGTGTGCATGCATGTGCGTATCCATGCATGCACAGATAACTTGATTAAAACTTGATTGGCAGCAAATAGGTTCAGAGCACACTGGTCTTCCCCTACCCCCTCTCCCAAATTTCATGGAAGGCAGTATGGTAGTATGACTCAAAAGCCTTTCAAATATGGCTATCTTCAAGGAGGGAGAAAGCTAGAATGAACCATGTCATACTGGATTCGACTGAATAAGCAGTCTCATACATGTCTTTACACTGGATACATCACTATGAAGTCATGTTCAGCTTAAGATAGATACAGGTAGATAAATATGGAAATAGTTATGAATGTGTCTATACACATGGGTTGCTATATATACACAGATTTCCAAGCTCTTTACATTGACAGGAATAGCATTATCCCAGTAGCAATGAGCACACCCAGCACTCAGATCTTGGTTTCTAATACCATTCTCCAGTCAAAGGAACCAAGGACCCTTGCAGAAATGACTTCTTCTAGGGCTGGGGCAGGGAATGTACAAGATGTGCCTGGAGCATCTTGAGGTGCTGGAAAGCAAGGATGTGTTCAAAATACTCATTGATGGGGGGTGTTTCAAAGGGACACAGAAGGCAGCTGAAAGCATTCCCAGTGCCGAAGGTGGAACAATTTGAGCAATAAAATAAACAATGCAGTATTAGATTATAACCCAAAGTATAAAATAAATGTCTGAGTCCACACTGATGTAAATAAATGAATAAATAAATAAGCATATGGGGGAGAATAGGCACATTTCCGGTACAGAAGAATCCCAAATAATTTATGTAGACACAGCCCCCTCAAGGAAGTGAAGCCTAATTTCCTACTCCTTAAGTGTGGGCTGTGCATAATGACTACCTTCCAAAGAATACAATAGGGAAAGGGGGTGGGGGGAAAGCAACTCTACAGTGGCGAGACCTGGCAAACACGACTTCAGACAGGTGATCAAGGCTAACGTCATCAGTGGTGAGTCATGTTGATAGCATGTCCTTGATTTCATGTGTTGAGAAGGACATTTTACCTTGGTGGACTTCCTCCCCCAAACCCATCATCCTTCACGTAATCATGAGCAAAACAGCCCAAGGCAAATTGAGGGATAGTCCACAGAATATCTAGCTAGCACTTCTCAAAACTGTCAAAGCCATCAAAAACAAGGAAAGTTTGAAAACCCTTCACAGTCTAGAGATACCCAAGGAGATACGATGACTAAACATAATATGGAATCCTGGATCAGAAAAAGGAAGAAACTCAGGAAATCAGAATAGACTATGACATGTAGTTAATAATAATGTGTCAATACTGGTCCATCAGTTGGAACAAATGTCTCATATTCATGTAAGATCTTAACGACGGGGGAAACTGGATTTGGGCAGGAACTCTATATTATCTTTGCAGATTTTCTGTAAATCTAAAACTATTCTAGAATAAAAAGTTTATTTAAAAATATGCTATAATCTTCCGACTCAATAATTTCAATTTTAGAAAACTATGATGAGTGTGTGCAAGGATTTAATTACAGTGATGTGTGTGTGTGTGTGTGTGCGTGTGGTTTTTAACTAGGAGCAAACTAAATACCCAATAACTGGGGATTAACTAAATAATTTGTGGTACATTATACCATGAAATATTATCCAGTCATTAAGTGATAGAGTAAAATATCTGATATAGAAAGGATGATTATGGTATTTCAGTAAAGGAAAAAGTCCATTACAAAAATTGTAGAATATCACCCCATTTTGGTGAAAAACAAGGGCTAATTACATAGAATAGAAAATGTAAATATACTTACTTGATGGAGTTTATCTTTGGGATAAGAGAATATAAAGATAATTATTACTTGTACCTTTCAAACTAATTTTAATTTTCTAAATTTTCTATAGTGAATAATGCATTGCTTCTGTAATAAAGAAAAGCAATTACACGCACACACACACAAACACACACACACAAAGAGAGAGAGATCTTTTGAAAAAGAAAAGAAGACACAGGCCTCCAGGCCCAGGCTGAGGACCTCATTTAGGCCACTGTGACACCAACTTTGGTGTATGATCCAGTCTTTCCCCCTTTCTCAAGGCCACTAAAGAAATGCAGAAAAATCCTTTATAGTGTGAGGGTTTTCTTGCTGACCACATCTAGGAAACAGAACAAAGGGCTCACATGGGGTGGAGAGATTCTGGAACATCGCAGAGATCTTCTACCCACAGCACCCCCTCCCCATCCACCACTTATGCCTCTGTTCTTAGATGACTCTCAGAGGTCTGAGTTTCAGAGGCTGCAACATGTCAGAGCTAAGCTGCCTAAATTCTAGCTCAGAAGAACTCTCTGTTTGCTCAGGCTGTCGAGTCTGGAGGACACTTCAACCTGCCTGGCAGGTAGTAGGTTCTCCACAAACACTTGGTGAGTGAGTGAGTGAGTGGGTGGGTGGGCGGGTAGATGCATCCTCTGTTCAGCTTGTTCTAAGTCCTCTCTTGTTTGCAGTTCTAAGGTGAGAGGGTTTTGGTTACAGTTTTTGGAAGCTCTGCTCCTTGCAGCACACCAGTTCGCACCCCAGTTGCCCAGTAAGATCCCCAGAGCAGCTTCAAAACAAGCTGTTGCCCAAAATTCTTGTTTAAATTGGTCTGGAGGAGGGGGACAGACATCAGTATATTTATTTATTTATTTATTATTTATTTATTTATTTATTTATTTATTTATTTATTTTTAGAGATGGGATTCTGCTCTGCTGCTCAGGCTAGAGTGCAGTGGTGCAATCATAGCTCACTGCAGCTTCAGACTCCTGGCCACAAGCCATCCTCCTGCTTCAGCCTCCCAAGCAGCACAGTCTTGCAACACCATGCCCAGCCAATTTTTGTTTCTATTTTTTGTGGAAACAGGATCTCACTTTGTTGCCCAGGCTGGTCTCAAACTCCTGGGCTCAAGCAATCCTCCTGCCTTGGCCTCCGAAAGTTTGGGGATTACAGGTGCAGGCCACTGTACCCAACTAACGTCAGTATTTTTAAGCACCCCCCAGGGAACCTCCTGTGCAGCCAGGACTGAGGATCATTGCTTGTGGCTGCACTCTCAGCTCCTGTTCCTGTTTGAAGGGCAATTACAGGTCAGTTCCATTTGCACACCAAAAATGACTGGCAGGCTCAAAATAGATAATGAAGCCCTTTCTGACCCAGGGCATCACCTTCTTGGGACTTTAGTAACTCACATAGGCATCAAGCAGCCCCTGTATCCTCCCTTTGCTGGTATTTTGAGAACCCTAGTTTTATAATATAAAGTTAATTCACTTATTCAGACACAAGTAGTAGTTGTCATATATACCAAAGAATGAGGAGGGTTAATTCTTTAATACTTTTACTTAAGAGAAGAGGGGGAAGAAAGTATTACGGGGGAATCTGTAGTCCTGAAATATCTGCAGGATGAGCACACATTCCAGCAAGCCCAGACCTTCCTCTCCATAGAATGGTTCAGGAGTGTCTTCAGAGATAACGGTAGTATCGCCACAGCCCCGTGAGCAGCTTCTTTGCAGCTCTAATCTCAACTGTAATTGATTAAGTTTTTGTGCACAGCTGGGTGTCTGGTAAGGAAGAGGTTTAATTTTGTTTTCTGCAAGAAAGACAGTTGCTATGCAGGTCTGGAAGAGCTGCAAGTTCAGAGGACAAATTTACAGAAGGAGAACAAGACGGAAAGTTGCAGACTCTCAGGGCAAACTGACTTAGTTCATGGTGCGGTCAGGCAATGTAAATCCCTAGGTGGGAGTCACCCTGAGGGTGGAAGGAGGCAGGAGGAAGGACCAGGAGTCGGGTCACAGAAAGAGAATGACAATTGTGAGCTTGTGGACACTGGGGGGCTTCTGACCTTGTCATCCTGGGGGCAGACTTGGACCTGAATCTAAAGATCTGTATGTCTTATTTTGGTGTGATGCACCTTGTGCAAAATTGTCTTCCTCCTTAGAGGCAGTAGAGCATGGTAGCTAAAGGTGATGGCTCTGGTTCAAATCCTGGTCTGTTGCCTATTAGCTGTGACCCAGGAGGTTTCTTAACCTCTCTAAGTCTCAGTTTTTTCATCTGTAAAATGGAGATAATCCTAATACTTGTTTGAGGTTTTGTTTGTTTGTTTGTTTGTTTGTTTGTTTTGAGACAGCATCTTACTCTGTAGCCCAGGCTGGAGTGCAGTGGCACAACATAGCTCACTGCAGCCTCTATCTCCCAGGCCCAAGCAATCCTGCCACCTCAGCTTCCAGAGTAGCTGGGACTACAAGTGTGTGCCACCACACTCAGCTAATTTTTTTAAATTTTTAGTGGTGATGAGGTCTCACTATGCTGCCCAGGCTGGTCTCAAACTCCTGGGCTCAAGTGATCTTCCTTCCTCAGCCTCCCAAAGTGCTTGGATTACAGACATGAGCCACCACACCTGGCATTAAAGTTGCTTTAAGGATTACATGAGTTCATGTATAAAACATACTCAGAATAATACTTAGTCCATAAATTGCAAAATCACTCAATAACGATTGAATGTCAGTTATTTTTATTATTAACACCTTGAAGAGTAACAGCAACCTAGGCAGAAATTTCACTGTCTCTGGAGACTGAGATCTAGCCGCCATCAGCACCAGGAGTAGCAAGTTGAGAATGTATTTGGGGTTTCCCTGTCCCAGTAGGTACACAGGGGACGTCCTTGGTAGAATGAAACCCGATTCTGAAGCTAGCATCTCAGTAGTAGTTTTGACATACCATAGCTCCAGGAAGTACATCTGGGCTCCAGTTCAGGCTGCAAGTCTGGAGAAAGCTGGACTGACCACTTAGAGCCCAGAGTGACCTGGAGACTTAGGAAGAGACCCAAGGTGGGAGAAATTGGACTTCTTGCTAAACTGGCAGGTGGAGGTCTAGGACTTGGTCTCGGAGGGACACTCCTGAAAATTCATCCTTTAAAAGCACAGACTGCAGTGGTAGGCTGTCCTCCCCAACATGCATGCATAGTTACCATGCCTACCTTACACCACTCTATCCGCAGTGCTTGACATCTAATGAATACTCACCATCTATCATTAGGAGGAATGAATGAATGAAGTGCAATATCATTCTCAAAGTCCTTTTACTCTTACTATCTCATTTAATTGTCATAGTAGCTCTAAGAAATACGCAGGCCAAAAATCCTTTTTCTAATTTTGCTAGACAAACTGTCACAAGACTCTTACGGCAGGCAAGATTCCAGATTTCATTCCCCTATGACCCCTCACTGTTCTTTCTACAACATGTTTCTTCTAAAATATCTAATTTCTGCTGGGTACAGTGGCTCATGCCTGTAATCTCAGCACTTTGGAAGGCATAGGTAGGAGGATTGCTTGAGGCCGGGAGTTTGAGACCAGCCTGGGCAACATAGTGAGACCCTGAATTATCTTTTGTTTGTTCCTGTCAGGAGTTAAAGGCAATATGGTTTCATCATTATCATCCACCTAGACTTTGTGGAGTGTGTAAGTCACTTGACCTCCTTGCCAAGCATCCCCTGGCTATAAAGACAATTATCTCCTCCACTGCCCTGGAACCTGGACCTTCTGCCCATCAGAACAGACAGATTTCTCCTTCAGCCCATGGGCAGCATTAATGAACAGCGGCTGGGGACCCCCAGGCCTTGGCACAGGTGACTCTGCTGCCAGCAGGAATGGTGTTGTGTCCCTTTGTGTTGGCTGATACGGGGATTTCTCATTCCCAAGCCAAGGGGAAACTGTCCTCGCTGCCTGGAGGGGAGACGTTCTGGTGCCTTCTTCCAGCATCCTCTCTAAGCTAAGAGTTTGCAGATAAGCAAAAGGAAGCAATTTTGCTGCTATGTAGATTTTCCTTCCTGCTCCTGCACCTACGATCAGGTGCACAACGCCAGGTTTGTGGGAAGAATACATCATTTCAGAAGCAGCAGATTTTCTCAGAAGGGAGATAAGGTGAGAGCAATTTCCTATGAAAACACATTCTTGCAGCCAAGGAAGTGGCTGGAGGAAGAGGATGGATGGGGACGAAAAGCAAGGGGACTGGAATGAGAAACAGTTCATATGTGGGTCTAGAAGATTCATGGTTTTTTTTTCACCCATAATATTTTCAATATGAATCCCGAAACAAGATGCAGGGTCTTGGAGGAAGAGAGGATTTCCCCTTGCTAGGTGCCCCTTGGCTCTTTCGAGAACATCTGCTGACTGATGCTGGGCAGATAGATTTGCCTCTCTGGTCCTCAGCTTGAGAAAGCTGAAACTGAAATGGAACCAGATCAGAAGAACAACCAAATCTCAGTTTCAGGCTATTTAACTGTTAATTGTAGAAGGCATCCCAAGAATCTTCTAGTGTAGGTTTTGAAGTGTGCAAGTGATGTGCTTTTGAGTTTTATAAACGAGGGCGGGTTCTATTGTCACTCAATTGTATTCTGACACAGTTTCTTAGATAAGAAGGGGAAAAGTGAAGAAACTTATTGTTATCCATTTCTCAGATGAGAGAACTGAGGGCCCTGAAAGCTCAAAGTAGCTTCTTCAAAGATTTACAGCCACCGGGTGTGGAGAGGCAAGATTCAAATGTAAGCAGTGTGGCTCCCAAGTCCATGCTCTTCACTGGCTGTCAAGTGGAGGGACAAGGCTGAAGAGAACCAGAGGATGAACATCAGAGTTGGAGGACCTTTGAGGTCATCTAGTCCCATACTCTCCTTCTGGAAAGAAGAAAACAGTACCAATCCCCAGCAAAGGGCATGATTTATTTCAGGGTGCAGAGTAAGTTAGGGGCAGAGCTGAGACTAGAGCTAAGCTTCTGGCTCTTCCAACAGATAAGATTTCAAATAATTTCTTAACAGCTCTAGGGCTTTGAAATTCAAGGGACAATAACTTCTTGGCTTAGATGGGAGCCCACATCCTCAGTGGCTCAGATCTGAATGACCACGTCTACACAAACCTTCATCCAGATGTTCCCAAGAGTCAGGTGTCTGTGATGGAATGGACTCAAGTGATTGGATAAATGTCTTCTCATTTTCTCTCTGCTGCCTTTCCAATCTCATCAAATTCCTCCCTTTGGTTTTCTTTCCAACACTCTGGTGTTCACATCCTCTCTGGTTCTTTCCTGTTCTCCATTCTATCTGGGGGAGTTTAGGCTCTTTTCCCTAATCCATGTCATTTTTCAGAATAATTTTTTGGTTCATTCTGGCTTTGATTTTACCCAAATTTCTTAGGACTGACTCAAAGGAAAAAGCATTTTGTTAAAATAGCTGCGTTGCTTTTAAACAATTTGTCCTCCTACTCACTTTTTCTTTTTGGAAGACAGAAACTGAATATAGATTTGTGGGAGAGAGATAAAGAGGGAACCGGAGAAGAGGAGTAGAGAGGAAGAAGGGGAGAGGGAGAGAGTCTGGGCAGAGGGGATGGGAGAGAGAGGAGGAGAAAAAGAAGTGAAGAGGAAGGCAGGACTGGAAGGAATTTGAGCTCCAGGGATGATCATGCAAGGAAACTCGCATGGACCCTTTTCCAATTTGGGCCATCTACAAGCAATGATCGAAGACTAGGCTGTCTTTATGTCAAAAAGGAATCAGTGTCTAGCACTCTGCTGATCTAATGTTCCACAATATGTAATTTCATTTAACAAAGGGAAAGGAGATCCCTCTCCAGGTCCCTAAAGAGGCCCTTGGGGAAGCCAGTGCCTGAACCCAGAAGGAACAGACAGACTGCACTCAACACAGGGATTCCTGCTGACTCTGTTTCGCCATTCACGACTCCCCTTGAGGAACGATTGAAAAATCGAGCTGTTTGGCACAGTGGGACAGTACATGCATATTCAAATCCCTCCCTTCCAGCGCTAAACTTAGCTGCCACCTTGCTCATCCTAAATGCCTTCCTCCTCCGCCTGCCCGGTTATCCGCTCCACCTGTGCCCAGAAGCCAGTCTCATCTGTTACCCTAACGTCCTTACCTCGTCAATAACCACCCCTCACTTACCTCAGTCTCTCTCTCTCTCTCTCCCCACTGGCTCATCCTAAAACAAAGTTGCTCCATTCTGTCTCCCTTCAAACTTCCATCCTCCTTAACCCTTTCCTTCACCCCCATACTGCCTTCAGTTTCTCATCTTCCATTCATTCCTTGACATTAATAGCTAACACTTAGACTGGCTTTCCTGTATGTCCCTGTAGAATGCATCTTATGTGTGCTAATTCACTTAATCTTTATCCCAGCCATACACGGATGGTGCCATTATTTTCTCTCTCGCCTTTCTTTAACAGATGAAGAAACTGAGGCAGGAGAGGTTAAGTAACTTGTCCTACATCACACAGCCAGTAAGTGGGGGAAGGAGGTCTTGAACCAAGGACTGTCTGACTCCCTATACCATGCTCCTAACCATTTGGCTATAATAACTCAACCCGTAGTAACTGCCTTCCACCAACACAATTTTTCTAAGAAGAATCCTGAAGTGGCCTTTCATTCAGCCCCACGTCCTTATATGCCCCCACCCCCATCTTCTTGCTCTCAATAATATTGTTTCCACCCCTCACTTGATTTTTTTAAGCCTATGTGGTTCATACTCAACTGGCAGGAGAAAATCGCTGCACTTGAAAGTTTGTTGGACCACACAGTGTTTAAGTGCATTGTCATATGGTAGTTGCCAGAAGTATTGTTGAGAGGAGCAATATCCAGTAAGGGTTGTGGGATGTGCAGGTCCCTACTCTTCCAGGCATTCTGAGTGCCCCTTTGGATCAAGCCAGACCAGCAGTGATGATTGACAGTGCTGTAATCAACAACAATAAGCAACAACAATAAGCAACAACAATGTGGCCATTGAGGGCTAACTATGTGCCAAAACTAAGCTAAATGCTTTATCGGCCATAACCTCATTTGATTTCCATAAGAACCCTATGAGGGACGTACTATTATATTGCCCATTTACAGCAGAACTATGTGCATCCCAGGAGAGTGAAGTGACATGCCCAAGGTCACCTGGATAGTAAGTGGCAGAGCTAGGATGCAACCCATCCTTCTTTCATGCTCCCAAGAACAGTGCAGTATTGCTTTGGGGAGTTTGCCATCTGCCTTCATTGGAGACACCATATTTTATTATGTGACACATCATCGTCTTAGGAAGGAAGCCATCCCTATCTGATCTTGTTATCAAGGAAAGTTGTGTGTATCTACATGTTCTAAATTTTATTTTATCTAGTATTTATCAAACACTTGCTAAGTACCTGGGCTGTGATAAACACTTTACATATATTCTTTCACTTTACTCTAAAAACCAACCCATAGGCAGGGTGTAGTGGCTCACACCTGTAATCCCAGCACTTTGGGAGACCAAGGTAGGTGCACCACTTGAGACTAGGACTTCAAGACCAGTCTGGGGAACATAGCGAGACCCCATCTCTATCTAAATAAATAAATAGATAACCCATGACTACAATTTTATCCCTATTAGAGGTGAAGACACTCAAACTCTGAGACATTAAGTCATTTGTCCAGGGACACATCTTGGAGCCTGTTTGCCAGCTCAGGTCAGCCTGACTGCAAGTCTGCTTAGCCACCAACTTTTCCAGTGTTCTAAGCACTGCAAATATGGAATTGAACAGGCTTCCCTTCGTGAAGGGGCTGCTAGGAAGCTCAGT
This sequence comes from Symphalangus syndactylus, assembly GCF_028878055.3. Classification (NCBI taxonomy): domain Eukaryota; kingdom Metazoa; phylum Chordata; class Mammalia; order Primates; family Hylobatidae; genus Symphalangus; species Symphalangus syndactylus. The sequence goes on from NC_072433.2 coordinate 59,509,559, forward strand.
TTACAGTCAACCTTATGAACTACCCTTATCGGGAATGTAGTTCTTTATGATATGCATGTTCAGCATCATGCTTGGCTCTGCTCTGTTCCCATGTTTTCTTCCTTAGTCTAATTTAGAAATTATCCTATTTTGTCTTACTTTGTATAACTAGACTCCCTCTCCAATTCTTTCTGGAACAAGATGGATATAAACAAATAAACAAACAAATAAATAAAAGATGGGTATAAATCCACAAATATATGAAATGTTTGTTGATTCAAAATGTTAACTAGTAATGTTGACTTTGAGTGTTACAGTAGAGTTTCTGACATATAGTAGGTCTTCTCTGTCTATGATGGTCTTTGTCTTAACCTTATGCCTGCCCTGCTAGGGCCCAAGCCTCTATAATACTCCAGGACTGGGCTTCCCGCTGTTCTTAGCCGCTTCCCCAAATCTTTCTTCCAAGTTGAGTTTTCTCTGCTAATAAGTAATAGCCAACATTACTGAATGTTTTTCATATTCTTAGTACTGTTCTAGGGCCTTTTATAAGAATGAACTCACTTGATGTTCACAGCAATCCTATCAGGTAGTGATTATTCCCATTTTACAAATAAGGAAACTGAGGCACACAGGAATTAAGTGAATAAAGTCCTACAGGTAGTGGATCTGCAAATCCAGGCAGTCTAGTGCCACAGAGCATGCTGTGCTACCCACAGCTAGGAAGGCAAATGGGATACCTTCATGGACTACCCCAGAGCATCTCTCAGAGTGAACCCTGTAGGGAGCTAGAATGGGGATGGAGACCCAGGTATGAAGGGCTCTCTGCAAGTGGGTGGCCACCCATTGTATTGATGGCTCAGACTCACAAGCTCATCAAAACCCTCTGAAATGCAAGGCTCCTACTCCTGTCAAATTGAACCTGCTCTGCAGATTTCAGTTTCAATCCTGCCAACTTGAAAGTTTTAGCATTTCAGCTGTTTCAGAATTATAAAAGCCTACAAAATGCTAAGGTGCTTTTTATAGAGTTTAAAAAAATGTGTCTTTTCCCCACCATCACATAACAATCTGAAGGGATTTTTTTTCTTTTTTTTTTTGCAGATTCTTGCCAAATGTGTATTTTTAAAGATTGCATTTGGCCAAAGACCAGAAGTGGAAAATCTGAGAGGAACGTTGAGGAAGTTCTAAGGCGAATTCATCAAGGAGGAGAGGGGAAGCTCTTTCCTTTCTGCAGAGCCCTGGGTTGGTTGGGAGGGATGCTGTTTACTTCCGCTTTCTTACTACCTTTGTAGACATGCAGTTTCCTTAAGATGCTGACACTTCAATTGGATGGCCCAGAGGACATTTGAGCTGCATCCCTGGCCAGGAAAGACCACCATCGCTGCATGCAAAGCTTCCAGTTGGGTAACTGTCCTCAGAAGCCAGACGGCCCCATGATGGAAAAAGTCACCATACCCTTCGGGTCAGGCAAGAGATCAATTCTCACTAATTAAGTGTCTGGGGTGTGTGTGTGTGTGTGTGTGTGTGTGTGTGTTTATGTGTCACAGACTCTCTCCTAGTGTGAATCAGCTCAATCATCATTTTGCAGTGTTTCAGCTTCAGATTGCAAACATCCACCAACAAATGGGAGCCTTGCTTTCTAACGAGCTGGGGATGTGTGGAAAATAGAATCACTCACACTAGTAGTGAGCCGCAGATGTTCCATGGAGACAGCAGGCTGTGCCAAGCACAGACAGTATGTGTGGCCATGAGACAGGATGCAGAATCTTGCCATGAAACTATTGCCCACAGAGCCCAGAAGATGAAGGGGAAAAGACAGTAGATATAAAATCTGTTTTCTTTTTCCAAAGGCCTGGCCTTCTGTACAGTTGCATGACACCACATTTAGAAGTGGTCCAGACAGCTGAATGTTTAAATTTGAATAACTGCCACCAAGGCCTTCACTTCCAAAGCAAGGATGAGAGATACTCCTAAGGAAGGAGAAAAACCTGGGTTCAATTCCCAGGTCTAATACTTACTAACTGAGTGCCCTTGTAACCTTTTGGGACCTCAGGTTTATCATCTATAAAAGGGACGAACTTATTGGGTTGTGGTTGGGATTAAATGAGAGAGTGCATATGAAGTTGTTAGCATAGTGCCACTCATAGAAGATGTTCAATAGACAGTAAGCTATTATCATCATCATCATTATCATTATCATCATCACCATCACCATCACCATCATTTCTAGCTCTGCAATCCTAGCAAAGTTATCCTGATGCTGCTAAGTTTCATTTTTGTCTTCTATACGATGAGAATAATTATGCCTACTTCAAAGAGTTAATGTTTATTAAACTCCAGAATACTGCCTAACACATAAGTAGGTCCTCAATACATGTGAATTCATTTTCTTTCTTCCTTTTCCAGGTCTCAACCTTACTTACTTACTTTATTTATTTAATTTACTTATGTTTTGGAAAGACTCGGGTTCACTATGTTGCTCAGGCTGGTCTCAAACTCCTAGTCTGAAGCAATCCTCTCGCCTCGGCCTCTCAAAGTGCTAGGATTACAGGCATAAGCCCACTGTACCTGGCTTCAATCTTACCTTAAAACACCATTGAATTTAATTATTGAGAATCAACCTTTACTTAGTGTTATAGAGGTTCCCTCAGGACCTGTAAGCCAAGAGGCATAGACATTGACCTGTCCCCAAGGAGATGATGATGCATTCTCAGGTAAGACAAGACACTGGGTAGGATGGTTCTGTTGCCAGGGAGACCATGAGTCTTGGAGAGTCTCAGGAAAATTGCTGAAGGTTTAACAAGTTGGTTTCCTACTCAGGTCATTCTGACTCCAGAGTCTACGCTTTTTTTTTTCTTTTTCTTTCTTTCTTTTTTTTTTTGGAGAGTCTTGCTTTGTTGCCCCAACTGGAGTGCAGTGGCTTGGAATTGGCTCACTGCAACCTCCGCCTCTTGGGTTCAAGTGATTCTCATGCCTCAGCCTCCTGAGTAGCTGTGACTACAGGCGAGTGCCACCACGACCGGCTAATGTTTGTATTTTTAGTAGAGATAGGATTTCGCTATGTTACCCAGCCTGGTCTCGAATTCCTGGCCTCAAGTGATCCACCCACCTCAGCCTCCCAAAGTGCTTGGATCACAAGTGTGAGTCACCATGCATGGCCCAGAGTCTACACTTTTAATCATGTGTACCTGTTGCCTATCACAAGAGAATGGGGAAAGGCCAAACCAAGGGCAACCAGTGTCTCTTAATTGCTTCAGTTTGTTTTGAGAAAGCAAGAGAAAGAGAGTGGGAGAGAGAAAAGAGAGAAGAAAGCTAGCTAGCTTCTGAGTTGTTTGCAGGAGCAAGCAAGCGTGCCATCCCATCCATAGTGTTCTGGGGTGCCCATACGCTCACTCAGTTATCTCTGAATAGGGAAGGTACTGCCTGGAGGTCAGCCTGGCTGCAAGGACCTTGCACAGGAGCCTTCCTCCTTCACAGCAGGAGGCAAGGTGTGGCTCTGCCAGGGGCTCTAATGAAAGTCTCAGTGACAGTATCCTTGGAGGAAATCCCACACAGTCATTAAGAGCGTAGGTCTTGGAGGCAGGAAGAACTGGAATCAAATCCCAGCTATACCACCTACTAGTTGCGTCACGTTGAGCAAGTGACAAACTTTCTAGGCCTCAGTTTCCACTTTTGTAAAATAAGGATGGTAATAGCATCTATCTCTTACATAACTATGAGAGTAAGATGGAAGACATGTACCTAAGGTACTAGTTTATTACCTGGGTGGGACTCAATAAATGGCTTTGCTGCTGTTTTTAGCGTTCTCAGAGCAGTGTCCTCTGGGGGCCAGCATGGCGATGGCAACAGAGGACACTACTAAGAATGACTGAAATTCAGGGCTGCTATTTGTGCTTCCAATCCATTCTAGGGGATCTCCTTTCAAAGCAAAATCTTTGAATATATATATGTGTGTGTGTGTGTCTGTGTGTGTGTCCTTCATTTAATAATCAAGACATTTGCCTGATAATCACTCCCCTTGCTACAATCTTTTAGGATAACAGCCTGTCAATATCTATTAAGATTATAACCCCGTACCCTTATTGATCCAGCAATATTGCTTTTGGTAATCTAGCCAGAAAAATAAAAGCACTAGTATATAAGAACATACGTTGTCATGCAACATGTGACAAGAATGACAATGACAGCAATAAAAATTGGAAACAAGATGAATGCCCAGGAACAAAGGCATGTTGAATAAACTGAAGTGACTCTATTCTATGGAACATTATGTAGCTATTGAAAAAATCAAGTTAGGGATTGCCTGAGCTTGGGAGTTCAAGAACAGCCTGGGCAACATGGGGAAACCCCATCGCTACCAAAACTACAAAAAAATAGCTGGCATGGTGGCATGCGTCTGTGGTCCCAACTACCTGGGAAGGTGAGGTGGGAGGATTGCTTAAGCCTAGTGGGTGGAGGTGGCAGTGAGCTGAGATCGCGCCACTGCTGTCCAGCCTGGGTGACAGAGCGAGACCCTGTTTCAAAAAAAAAAGAAAAAGAAAAAGAAAAAAAATCAGTAACTATAGAACCAGAAGGATGGCCATGATGTATTGAAAAGCAAGTGGCAGGCTAATATCGACAGTGTGATTTAATTATACATATATTTTAATTATATATACGTAGTATCTTCAATTAGATATATAATTACTTATTTTACACTTTAAAAACTTTTACTATTACTATTATTTTTAGAGACAGGGTCTCACCATGTTGCCCAGGCTAGACTTGAACTCCTCCTGCCTCAGCCTCTTAAATAGCTGGGACTAGAGGTGTGTGCCATTGTGTCTGGCTCTGATTTAATTTAAACAAAAGCAAATGATGCCTCTTCTCCTGTGCATGTATGTGTGTATGTTTTGAGGGTAGAAAAGGAAGCACATTTAGCAGTTAACGGTAGTTACTTTGGAAGGGGATGAGTTGGGGCAGGGTGAGAATAGAGTAGGGAGTATTATTACTTCTTTTTCTATTTTTGAATAGTTTCACTAGGTGCAGTAAACAGGTTACTCTTATAATCTTTGAAGAGGGACCTTAAACAATCTGTGTTTGTAACTATTTAAAAAATGGTTTTGGTAACCTTGTGATATTGGAGACCACATAACTAAGAAAGGATTTTCCTCATACGCAAAGTCCCTGAGAGCAGGGGCCACATCTTTTTGGCTTTGCATGTCCAAGACCAGCACAGTGCCTTTCCCAGAGTAAGTCCTGATGACTGTGAATCACAGGAGTGAACAGCATTTACTCAGCTTGTGTTAGGGAAGGTGGTTTTTCATTGAGCTCTGTGAACCTGAGGTGAGATCACACTCTGGTGTCTCTTCTGATAGTGATGATGTTCAGCTAATTTTTTTTCCTTTTTTTTTTTTTTTGATGGGAATTCCACAAAACCAAGTCATAATTCCTGTGTTTGTAAGGCAAGACTACTAGATGTTTGGCTAATTCTTTACCACACTGCTATGTTCTTCAACCTTTCCCCTTCAATGATTTTATCAATGACTTGCTGAGAACCAAAATGGCAAGCTAGTTAATCACATTGGCAGATGACACTTATCTGCGAGGTCTAGTGAGTTTGCTGGATAGTAGTTAAGATCCCAAAAAGACCTCTTCACATTAAAGCATGCCAGCCTCAACAAGATGAGATTTTTAAATCTAGGTTAAAAAAATTCCAAGAGCAAAAACGTATTGCTCATAAAGGCATTTGGTTGGCTGCCTTCAAACTGCTCTTCCAAGATTCTTAAAAAATACATTAAGACACCCAAGAAAGAGATGAAAATGCAAAACCTAAAAGTTAAAGACTGAAAGACAACTTAATGGCACCATCTTGGAAAAAATGACACCAATTGTAAATGCAGTCGGAGACAAGTTGAGAAAATAGAGAAGAAAAAAGACAGATTTGGAATAAAATAAATTATAAGCAATCACACTATTTAACCCTAGACTAAAACATTTTTACATTTCTATGAGTAAAAATGACTCTAGAAAAAGGCTCAAAATAGGCAAATAAGATGTGAGAGAAATTGTCAAAGAACTACTTTCAAAAAGGCCCCAGGCCCAGAGGGTTTTATATGAAAATTTCCATGCTATTTAGTCTATTTCAGAGCATAGAAAATCATTTCAGCAAGTTACCGCAACTCGGATTTCAAATCTTAACAAAAATAACACACAAAAGACAAACCACAGGAAAATTTCATTGACAAGTATATAGAAAAATCCTAAATTGTGTGTTAGCAAATCCACTTCAGCATTATACAATCAAAAACAAAATTGCCCCAAAAAGAATTATTACAAGAATGAAAGGTAGAAAGGCCAATATGAAAGCCATTAACATAACTTATCCTATTAATAATCCAAAGAGGATAAAACTTATAATCTCAGTAACTATCAAAAATGTAAATCTCCATACCTGATGGGAATTCTTAGTTAAGCAGACATTGACGAAATCTTGGTAGTATGATAAAGAAAACCTATCTAAACCAATAACAAATACCATGCTTCTTGGTGAAAACCTGGAGGAGTTATTCACTTGAGTGTAGACAGGAATCACTTTAGGGAGTTTGCTAAAATGCAGATGACCAGGTTTGTATAAATTCTGGGATGTAAACCCAGATCTGTGATCACACTTGGAGAAACACTGTTCATGAGATATCCATTACAGCTAAAAGCAAGGTGGTCTTTGACCACTACCATTATTTAACACTATTCTGTAAACTTCAGTCAAAGAAAAAAAAGTGGAGGCAAAAATATTCCACCTATTATTTGCAGATGTTATGATTGTTTTACCTGGAAAAGCAATTGAAATTAACTAAGAATGTTCAAGCAGCTTATAAATAATTATAGATCTGTAATAGCTTTCTCACCTACCAGTCATACTAGCCTCTTAGAAAATATCCTGGAAAACACCACCCATTAATGTGAGTAAACAAAAAACATAAAAACTAACTAGAAATAATGTACATAATAGATGCATAGGCTTGAATGATGAAAATGTTAAGATTTCTCTAAACAACCTAAAAGAAGATTCTAATAAATGGGAGATACATTATATTGTTAAATGTGAAGTCTCAATATCCTAAAGATGTCGATCATCCCCAAATAAGCCTGTTAATTACATGTTTAAATTAATATCTCAATATCCTACAGTGAGACAGAATAGTCAGAATATTTGCTAGCAAAACCAAATGATAAGAACTCAGATGTTTGGTAAAGAAGAATAGCAGAGAAGAAGGCGCTCTTCTAGTATTAAGAGTCCTTTGGGAGGCCCAGGCAAGCAGATCACAAGGTTAGGAGATCGAGACCATCTTGGCTAACACGGTGAAAAATCATCTCTACTAAAAATACAAAAAATTACCCGGGAGTGGTGGTGTGCACCTGTAGTCCCAGCACTTGGGAGGCTGAGGCAGGAGAATTGCTTGAACTCAGGAGGTGGAGGTTGCAGTGAGCTGAGATCAGGCCAGGCCACTGCACTCCAGCCTGGGAGACAGAGTGAGACTCCATCCAAAAAAAAAAAAAGAATCTTGTGAAGCACATGAATTCAAAAGAGAGTGTGGTAGAATCTCAGAAATAGAAATATAGATTAAAAGAATAGAAGGTTCAGAAGTAGATCTGTTCATATGTACATAAATAAATATGTATACACACATATATACATATGTGTGTCTGAGTTTAATAAAAGGTAAATTCAATGTGGATAAATTGTTTCATAAACAGCTTAATTTACAGTTTACATCTTTGAGAGCAACTTTGTGTCCACGTTCTTGAGACCCTCATGTCCACCTATAACAATCACAGAAGGAAAGTTAACGAAGCTGGGCACGGTGGCTCACACCTGTAATCCCAGCACTTTGGGAGGCTGAGGTGGGCGGATCAGAAGGTCAAGAGATTGAGATTATCCTGGCAACATAGTGAAACCCCATCTCCCATCTCTGCTAAATATACACAAATTGTCTGAGTGTAAGATTCCATTTCAAAAAAAAAAAAAAAAAAAAAAGTAATGAAAAAGCCACACAAGCAGATAAGAGTGGGTGGAGGATTAGCCCAGTGTGACTCCTCAGGATGTGTGGCCTCCTAAACGTTTACTAAGCGCTCAGGCTACGTTACTGCAGGACCAGAAAAAGCAGGCATAGAATTCTAGTCGCTGTTCCACTGTTTAATTCATGTTTGACCCAGAGCAAATCACTCAACCTGAACCTCTATGTTCTCATGGGAAAATGGAGATCATGCTTCCTGGTCCGGTCTCCTTTAAAGTTGTTGTGAGGAAAAATAAAGTCATGCTTGAAAGCCTACTGTCACTGTAAACTGCTGAGTTACAGTGGACATCTGGTAACCCTACCCTAATTCAGGATGGTGTCATAGAGTAGTGGTTTAGAGCCTACACTCTGGTGCAAGGCTGCCTGAATTTGCATAGTGGCTCCATTGTTTACCATCTGTGGGTCTTTGGAAAGGTTACAGTCATCTCTCTCTACACCTTGGTTTTGTTATTTACTGGCTGTGAGTCCTGGGCAAGTTAGTTAATCTTGCTATAGTTTTGTTTTCCTCATCATTAAAAGAATGATGACAATAGCACCTATCTCAAAGTGTTGTCATGAGAAGCACACGAAAAAAGCATTCATGCTGGTCAGAACATGTAGCAACTGATCAATAATGGCTGTTATTTATCATCATAGTTATCTTTGGGGATCCATCCCCCTTCTACTCCAAGATTGAGTCACATGACTCAGGCTTAAGCCAATCAGCCTTTCGGGGACCCTTTGTCTGCAGTGATTGGTTCAATAATGGACATATGACCTAATTGAAGCCAATAAAATGCAATGAGACCTTTGCCTGCTAGGAAAGAAACTCATGCTGTTATGCTGGGTTCAAGAATACAGCCCTCCTGGTCATCGTGGCTCATGCCTGTAATCCTAGCACTTTGGAAGGCTGAGGTAGGGGGAGGATCACTTGAGCTCAGGAGTTGGAGTGCAGCCTGGGCAACACAGCAAGACCCCTGTCTCTACCAAAAAAAAAAAGTCAAAAAATTTAGCTGAGTATGGTGGTGCATGCCTGTAGTTCCCTGGCTACTCCAGAGGCTGAGGCAGGAGGATCACTTGAGCTCAGGAGGTTGAGATTACAGCGAGCTGAGATTCTACTACGGCATTCCAGCCTGGGTGACAGAGTGAGACCCTGTCTCAAACAAACAAACAACAACAACAAAACAGAATATAGCCCTGGGAGCTGCTGTTCCCCATCTTGAATCCCTGAGTACCCCATCCATTACTCTGAAATGGAGTCAACAGAGAAGAAGCAGAGGAAACAATGGTGAGAGATATAGTGTCCTTGTGAATTTGGTCCCCGCATATAGCCATACCTCTATTATTTCAGTATATGAGCCAATAGGGCTTTTTCTGTCTGTCTCCCCATTCTTAAGCCAATTAGAATTTAGTTTTCTGTCACTTCCAACTGAATGAATTCTAGGTTATACAACCATATTATTGTTCTATTGTGACCTCAGACAAAATGTTCCCAAAATCTCCAGAACAAACTGGGTCTGGTCTTTTTTTTTTTTTGAGACAAACTCTTCTTGCTCTGTCACCCGGGCTGGAGTGCAGTGGTGCAATCTTGATCTCGGCTCACTACAACCTCTGCCTCCCAGGTTCAAGCGATTCTCATGCTTCAGCCTCCCGAGTAGCTGGGATTACAGGCATGCACCACCATGCCCAGCTAACTTTTGTATTTTTAGTAGAGACAGGGTTTCACCATATTGGCCAGGCTGGTCTCGAACTCCTGACCTCAAGCGATCCACCCACCTCAGCCTCCCAAAGTGCTGGGATTACAGGCATGAGCCACTGCGCCTGGCTGGGTCTGGTCTTGTTATTAGCATAAGCTCAGCACCTAGTACATTTTTCATCCCCAAACAGTGTGTGGTCGCACAATTACGAATGATGATCCTTCATCCGAATGATGGGCGTTTTAAGGACGAAAACAACATTGCCCTTTTCCAAATTATGGTTGAGAGCACAGGGCTAGAAACTAGTCAAGAGCTTCAAGCAGCAGCCCCAGGGCTGGAATGGAAATTAGCCAGAAACCATCATTTCAAATTCTAAAGGTCACCATTTATGAAAGGATACTTTAATATTCACTCAAAACCAGATGACAAGTCAGAAATGGAAGGAGAGAGGGCTGAAATGATGGTTACACACAACTGGCTTTCCACGACCCAATAAACTCTATCTGTGCCTAATTAGACTGGCAGTGACCTCCTGGTGTTGCATTCAGACTTTTAACATCAGTTCATCTGTCACACAGAACCTTAGCTAATGACCTTTCACCGGTTGCCTCTGTTAGAATTAGCAGTGGTTGGAATGTACATGTTTGACTGTTTCCTGATCAAAAAAGTATAGCTCCATATATATGGAAGTAATTAGACTAGATATCCCTCATGAGCTCTTGGGCAGTGCATTCAGCAGCACTTTTAACACCCCCACATGAGTGTTACAAAGGAAGCTGCAAACTCAACACTTTTAAAACCAGACTCACCCTCTCCTCATCACTAAACTTTTCATCCTAGAGGGGATCACTGTCCATCCAAAGGTTAAAGGCAGAAACCCAGATGTGCCTTGAGCTCATTCTGTCTTACCTTTACATGCAACAATCAGGAAATTTAGTTGATTCCAGCTTTCAAGCATCTACCAAAGTGATGGCCAATGAGTCCATCTCCATTATATAGGATTCTATTATTGCTATGGGATTATTGCATTAACGTCTCTTAACCAGTCTGCAAGTATTCCTCAGTTGGGCGAACTGGGTCACCCTTGTAATTCCAGCACTCTGGGAGGCTGAGGCAGGAGGATTGCTTGAGCCCAGGAGTTCAAGACTAGCCTAGGCAGTATAGTGAGATACTGTCTCTACAAAATAATAATAATAATAATAATAAATAAAATTAGCCAGGTGTGGTGGTGCACCTCTGTAGTCCCAGCTACTCAGGAGGCTGAGGTGGGAGGATCACCTAAACCCAGGAAGTCAAGGCTGCAGTAAGCCAAGATTGCATCACTGCACTCCAGCCCGGCCAACAGAGTGAGACCCTGTCTCAAGAAAAATAAAAATAAAACTATTCCTTTTCCATTCCCCAGTCTATGTCCCAAACTTCCGCCAGAACGAACCTCAAAAATGAAAACCTGATTATGTCAGATCTTTAATTTTCTATTTTAATCTTTCCAAAGAATTTCTGTTTCCCCTAGAATAAAGTCTTACTTAACGTGCCTCTCAAAGACCTGCATGACATGGCCCCTGTCTACTTCTCCAGTCTTGCCATTCTCCCCACTCACCCCACCCCTGCTCCAGCCATTACTGTATGTTTTGGCTTCTGTCCTATGCTCTCTTTATGCTCCATCTAGCCTCCAGACCTTGGTACTTGCTGTTCCCTTTTCCTGGAACACCAACCCATCCCTTCATCTCTCTAACTTTTGTTCATCTTTCAGCTCTTAAGAGTTGCAATTTTCCTTTTGGAAGATTTTTCTCCATTCGAGGAGTCAGCTTGATAGATCAGAAGGAAAGTCATGAAGTTATATCATTTGAGTTCAAATTCTGTCTCAGATAATAGCTCCATGTGTGACCCTGGGCCAGTTACTTAACCTCTCTGTGCCTAAGGTTTTTAATCTGCAAAATGGAGATATGAAGGGTTGTTAAAAAGGGTCAGATGTAATAGTGTAAGTTATTTAGCATAGAAGCTGGCACATAAACTCTCAAACAGTGTTAGATATTATTTATTTATTTATTTATTTATTATTATTATTTTTAGACAGAGTCTCCCTCTGTCGCCAGGCTCGAGTGGTGCAGTCTTGGCTCACTGCAACCTCCACCTCCCAGGTTCAAGCGATTCTCCTGCCTCAGCCTCCCAAGTAGCTGGGACTACAGGCATGCGCCACCACACCCAGCTAATTTTTGTATTTTCAGTAGAGATGGGATTTCACCATGTTGGCCAGGATGGTCTCAATCTCTTGACCTTGTAATCCACATGTCTTAGTCTCCCAAAATGCTGGGATTACAGGCGTGAGTCACTGCGCCCGGCCCAGTGTTAGATATTATTATTATTTTACTTGTTATGCATGGATGTTCCCCCAAGGCTCTGTCTTTGGTCCTATTTTCTTATTTTTTACGGCCTTATTGGAAGCTCTTATTCACATTCAAGATTCTGCCTTTTACCACTGATGATTTCCAAATGTGCATTTCCCAGATCATACCTCCTTCCACATCATACCACCTTCCATACTCCTAGGGCCTTCTCTCTCTAAAGTTATTGCAATAGCCCACTGGCTTATCTCCTGCTCCCTTCTTACGTCTCAAAAATCTGTTTCTACCTGGGACGTGACCACACTTTAAAGTCATCAATTAGCTAGGTGCTGTGGCTCACATCTGTAATCCCAGCACTTTGGGAGTCCAAGGCAGGAGGATCACTTGAGCCAAGGAGTTGGAGACCAGCCTGGGCAACATAGTAAGATCTCCATCTCTATTTTATAAAAAGTAAACAACAACAAACAAATACCATACATACATCAATTTAGATCCTATTGCTCCTCTGCTTAAAACTCTTCCATGGCTTCCCTTTACTTTTTTTGTTTTGAGATGGAGTCTTGCTCTGTCACCCAGACTGGAGTGCAATGGTGCAATCTCTGCTCACTGTAACCTCCGCCTCCTGGGTTCAAGCAATTCTCCTGCCTCAGCCTCCTGAGTAGAGTAGCTGGGACTACAGGCATGTGCCACCACACCTGGCCAATTTTTGTATTTTTGGTAGAGACGGGGTTTCACCATTTTGGCCAGCCTGGTCTCAAACTCCTGACCTCAAGTGATCCGCCCACCTAGGCCTCCCAAAGTGCTGGGATCACAGGCATGAGCCCCCGCACTCAGCTCCCTTTACCTTTTGATCAGGATTCTCAACCTCGGTACCCTTGACATTCAGGACTGGGTAATTCTGTGTTGTAGGGGCTGTCCTGTGCATTGCAAGGTGTTTAGCAGCATCCCCGATATCACCTGCTAGATCTGGTTGTGCTTCCCTGATCCCCCAACCAAAAATGTCTCAGACATTACCAAATGTTCCTGTCAAGAACTACTGCCTTAGTATAAACTCCAGGTGCCGAATGATAATCTTCAAGGTCATTCCTAGGTCACATGCTGGTCCTGCTAGGCTGGAGTCAGTTCCACCCAAACCACATGGACTGAGGACAGGATGACAAGACAACCCCCCCAAAAGAATTAAGAACACTGTTACCAGAAAAAGGAGGAATGGATGTGAGGTTGGCCAAACAACAAACAAACAAAACCATTCATGGCCACATAACCCAGCCTCCCTTCAAGTGCCCATTTCTCCATTTCCAAGAACCAAGCCCTGGCGCTGGCCAAGATAAATGTTTGTTCAGTGATTGCCCACTAGACACTTCCATTCCCCAAATTCTCCATCCTCACCCACAGTGTCTTTAATTATAGGTTAGAAGGTGGAAAATTTATACATTTAAATTCCAATCCACCAAAAACTTGGTCAAAAATCTCAGGTTTTTTGCACTTTGCTTCACCTCACTCTGAAGAATATCACCACAAATCTCAACTTTTTGTGGAGTGGTGGCTAAGCTTTGTCAGTTTTCATGAACAAAGACACAAGATGCTATGAATCCTCCAGGCTCTGTCCAACTTTATACCAGCAGGGTTGCATTTTAATCAAAGACGCCTCTTTCAGTGCCTGCTGAAATCTCATGTTGCCTTTTACATCCCAGTGATGGCGGAAAAATGACTTAGCTTAGCTGTAACTAAAGAGAAGTCAAAAAGATACCAGAACCCACCAAGGGACTGTTTCATTTCCCACTGGAGAAGAAAAGATAGAACTAGAAGGAAATCTTCTGATGAAAGTATGGAAATAGCTCTTTTAGTTTCTCTCCTCAACTATCTGAAGTTAGTCAACAAAATTTAAAATACAGCTGTAGCAGAGGCTCTCAAATTTTTTGGTCTCAGGACTCCTTTACACTTTTGCGAATTATTGAACTTTTGTTTATGTGGGTTATATCTATTTAATATTTCCTATATCAGAAATTAAAATCCCCCCAAAATCATGAAATATTTATTTTAAAATTCATTTGAAAATAATGATAAACTCAATTGCATGTTAACATAAATATTTATATAAAAATAACTATATTTTCCAGAACAAAAAATAGTGAGAAGAATTGTTTTTACACTTTTGAAAAACTCTTTAATATCTGGCTCAAGAGAAGAGAGATAGATTCTTATATCTGCTTCTGCATTTTATCTGTTGCCCCCTGCTGTTAGACTTGAAGTTTATGAAGAAAACCTAGCCTCACACAAGTTTGACAAATAGAGTAGTATTTGAATAGCCTTTGAAATAACTGTGAATATTCTTTGATACTACACCAAAACTCGACAAGTGGTAGTTTCTTAAAGGCTAGTTGCAATGTGGAATCTGAAACCATATTAATTTTTCATGCTCTACTACATGAAAATCCATTTTCTTAATCCTGCACGTTGAATGGGTCTTTTAGCCAGGCATGACTTTGTAACATCATTCATTGGTCATTTGGAAAGTATTGTTTCACTGAGTTATGCAGGTCTTCTAAATTTGGCACATTTCATTACACAGTATAAAAACAAATCACATTGGCTCACAGGGACAAAAGTTTTCCAAAATCATAATTATCACTTGAAACCTTGAATTTTTATCCTTGGCAACAAATACTGTCAGTTGCTTTCTTTGAAGTGACAGGCTCACTTAACTCATTTTTGAGAAAATGTCTGCCAAATACCCAAGCCTGAATAACCATAATTTACCTGTCATTCTTTCAAGTAAATATGGTGTTTCATGGAAAAAAGCAGCTAGTTCAGCTCGCAACTCAGTCACACAAGTGCCTTTGCTTGAGACCACTAGCATACTCTGGCTGAGGTACTCAATGCATAGTTCTCATTTGGTTACACAGACTGTATAAATTTAGCACTCAAGGTTTGAGATTTAATAAAATGGATGCCTCTTTATGGCTTCATCAGGGACATTTTTAAATGAGGCTAGCATTTTCTTCCCCTGTGAGTGAGTGGTGATGAATACAATGAGTACTGAGCCACAGCCTTCCTTTGTGGTCAGGCTCCAAGAGTTTTACCTACCGTTGTTTTTGCCTCATAAGTGCAAATTTCAACACATGGAAAAAAGCAAATCATATCTTTTTTTTTTGAGATGGAGTCTTGCTGTATTGCCCAGGCTGGTCTCAAACTCCTGGGCTCAAGCAATCCGCTCACTTCAGCTTCCTGAGTAGCTGGGATTACAGATGTGCACCATGATGCCCAGCCATATCTTATTATTATTCTGAAATAGTTTCAACCTTGCCAATCCCTTAAAAGGATCTTAGGAAGTCCCCCTCTAATCCTAGGAATTAATAGACCACCCTTTGAGGATGTTGAGCTATAACATCAGGATTGAGGACAGTGGTTTTCCGATTTAAAATACCTAAGTTTGAATTCTACCTCTACCACTTACTGTCTCGAGAATTTGGGACAATTACTTCTCTGAGTTTCATTTACTCATTGATAAAACGAGTCTAACATTTCATGAGGCTCTTGGGAGGACAAAGTGAGATGATGTATGTGAGCATTCAGTAGGTGCTTGCTGTTAACTTAAGTGCTAGTGGCTCCCTGATGTGGCTCATCTCGGGGATATTCTAGAACATCTATTCCTTAAGGTTTTGACTACCTTCATCAACCAGTATGAAGTCAGGCCCAAGATTTGTCATCATAGGCCAAAAATCTTGTTCTATGGTAGAAGCTCCATCAACTGCATCACTGGCTTTGCCTCAGTCTTCCCTAAGGCTCCTAAAGATTCTGGGGGACTAACAGAGCAGTGGTAACCATGACCTGAGTGATTCCCTGCTGTTGGTAGAGCAATGCAGATGAGTAGATTCTGTCCAGTCTATTTATCCCAGGAAAATGGTAATAACCAACACCAAATTAGTACTTACATGTGCCAGGCACTGCCCTAAGTGTTGAACAAATATTAACTACCTATAACAACCCTATGAGTGGGTATAATGACAATCCCCCCTTTTTATAGGTGAGGAAACAGACACAGAGAGATTAAATAATGTGTCAGAGTTGCACAGCCATATGTGGCTGATCTGAGATTTGAGCCCAAGCAATCTGGTGGTAGAGGTTGAGTTTTTTTTTGTTTTGTTTTTTGTTTTTTTTTTTTTTGAGATGGAGTCTCACACTGTCGCCCAGGCTGGAGTGCAATGGTGTGATCTCAGCTCACTGCAACCTCCGCCTCCAGGGTTCAAGTGATTCTCTTGCCTCAGCCTTCAGAGTAGCTGGGACTACAGGCATGCACCACTAAGCCTGGCTAATTTTTGTATTTTTAGTACAGAAGAGGTTGTACCATATTGGCAAGCTGGTGAGGTTGAGCTCTTAACTGCTATACTATACTGAGGAAGCAGGAAAAAAGGGAGAGGAGTTATTTTTCTAGAAAAGTGTTTCGTCCTATACAGGGCTTGTGTTTAAAAAAGCCGAATTTTGCTCTTAAATGATCTGTTAAAAAAAACTCCTTGAGTCCATCAGAAATGCCAGGAAAAATGAAAACTGTACCAGAAAGCCCAAGTGTGATGCAAATAAATATATGGCATGATTTTGATGGACTGGTTAAGTATTAGGCAACTCCATTTGGACATTTTTCTTGGAGTGACTCAGAGATTGTGACATTGAAACCACAAAGAGAAAAATGTAATCTCAGAAAATGACTCAGCTTCACGTTGAACATTATCTACACAATCAGAATAAGGTTCATTGGTTTTCAAACTTCAGAATCGATCAATAGCCCAAGCATGGAAGACATTGGTCTAGTTACAGAATAGGATGCAACCAGAGTGAATCTTGATGATGAAAAAGTAAAAATACAGCTACAGGCATGGGTAGGTGGAAGTGAGGAATGTGAACTTTCTCATTCTGTAAAATGTGAAGCTAAGACAGTCTACGCAAGGTGAAGAAATGAAGATGTACGTTATTTTAAAAAATTAGAAAGCTAATCAATACAGAGGGAGGAGTGAGTTAGCTAAATTCTCACCTATCATGGCAGGAAGTTAATAGATTATAAATCAAGAAATAGAGGGATGAACATATTATGTAGGGATAAGGATGTAACCACTAGAAGGACTGAATAAAAAATGGTTTAAAAAAGCTTGCTCTGGGCAATAGGACTTAGGGTGGGGAGAAGCAGTATCTCTGGCGTGGATGCTTCTCATGAAAAGCCCTTCCATATGATTTGATGTTTAAAATAGTGTGCATGAGGAACAGAAAACCATATACTGCATGTTGTCACTGATAAGTGGGAGATGAATGATGGGAACACATGGACACATAGAGGGGAACAACACACACTGGGGCCTACTAGAGGATAGAGTGTGGGAGAAGGGAGAAGATCAGGAAAAATAGCTAAAGGGTACTAGGCTTAATACCTGATGATGAAATAATCTGTATACCACATCCCCATGACACAAATTTACCTTTATAACAAGCCTGCGCAGGTACCCCTGAACTTAAAATAAAATTTTAAAAAAGCAATTATATAATGGAATGTTTCAAAGTACTAAATAGGCACCAAAAAGAATAAAGTAGACTTCTCTACTGATGTAGAAAGATCTCCAGGATGCCTTATTAAATGAAAAATAAATGGCAACTTAAAAAAATCTAATAAATTCAACTTACATGACAAAAAATAAAAACAAAATAATGTAAAATAATGTGCATGATTAAATGTCTTAATAAATTGTGAGATAATTGTAGGAAAATCTCTAGGACACTTTATTAACTGAAAAATAAATGGCAAGTTGAAAAAAATTGAATAAATTCAACTTACATGACAAAAATAAAAATAAAATAATATAAAATAATGTGCATGACTAAATGTCTAATAAATTGTAAGATAATTGTTAAAAAGTTGTGGAGTGACTTATGAAGAATTTGAACTGAAAGAAAAAATGTATGCTCCCTAATCTCTTTGATTTGGTAGAGAAAAAAAAAGAGAGAGATTTATTGGCTACTTACCAAACTAGAAGTAGCTGTCATTTTGAGGAAAGGAGATGAGTTTATAGTGAGGGTACAAAGGAAACCTTGTCTTGTGTACTTTGTTTTAAACATTTATATTGAGAACATGCTTTTGCATTACTTTCATATTATAAAAAGTGTTTTAATTAACAAAATACAATAGGAAAAATATACCACTCGAAAGAATATAATAACAATAAAATATCCAGGATTTCTTTCTTATTTTTTTAAAGTTAAAGATAAAAAAAGAGAGAGAAAATGTATAATCACTCAGTGTGTCTTCATGGATTTCTAGGGGTAGGCTATTTTCATGTTCTCTTTCCTCTCTGCTTAAGGATAAGAAACAAGTATCTCTGAGCTCATTTCTATTCCAGCCCCGAGTACTTGAAGAGGTCAGTTCTCCCCTATGTATTCTGCACAAGCCTTTTTGTGTGTTTGGCAAATGTGTTTTGAGCACCTACTGTGAACCAGGGGCACCTTGGGGACTCACAAACCCTAAGAGAGAACACTTCTGTGACACCCCTGCCATGACTATTCTAGGATGGATACTCTCTGCTACAGGAGCCCCATGCCTTGCTCACCTGGGTGCACTTTATCAGCGTCTTTCCTACACAGTTGTGAGCTGACGAAAGACAGGAACCATGTCTGCCTTATTTTCTGCTAAATCCTCAGGACCCAGCACAGGGTCTAGCACATAGTAGCTGCTCAATAAGTACATCTGGTGCAGGGAACCCAGGCTGTAGGTCCCCCTAAATTCAAATCACTCACTTTGCATCTCTTGTTGGATCTCCAGACTGAGAAGGGGAAGCTGCACAGGAGGAAACACCAGCCTGAGCCAATGAAAGGTGAGAATCTGTGAGTTGGGATGGGGCTGCCTAGCAGGAACGATGATTCTAGGAGCTTTGCAAGATTTGGTAAGGACTAGAAACGTCTGCATCAATGTCATTTAAAAAAACCTATTTTTCCACAATGAGAAATGAAATACTGAAAAATAATAAAGGACCACGGACTTGTCTTCAGTGAAAGAAGGAAGACAGTGCTGATGAAGTGCTACTTCACTGCACCCAGTCATAGAGAAGGGTGAGGCAAAAGTGTTAAAAGTCTAGAGCTAAGTACTTGCCTGAGGGAAGCAAGGGAGGTCACGGGACAAAGTACTCTTCCTGTCAAGCAGCAAATAGTGCAGTTGAGAAGAAGACTCAGACATGGCGAACTCAAGAACCATTCTTGGGCTCAAAATCCTTCAGAGGCTTCCAGTTTATTAAGAGTCAAAGTCCTTACAATTCCCTTCATGGGTCTACATGACCCGGACTGCACTAACCTAAACTGATCTGCTTCTCTCCTCCTCACTCCCCCATTTCAGCCACACTGGCTTTCTTGAACACTCCAGGCACATTCCCTCCTTCAAGCCTTTGCGCTTGCTGATCCATCTGCCTGGAATGCCCTTCCCCCAGTGAGCCACTTGGCTTTGCCTCTCACCTCCTTCATATTTTGAGTTAAATGTCACCTTCTCAGGGAAGCCTACCTTAACCACACTGTTTACAATTTCATCCCCACCCACCCCAACGCACCTTCTCTGCTTTACAGTAATTTGGAAGAAGTCCACTGTGCTATGCTAAGATTATCTCTTTCTTAAGCCAATGAGCTGTCACTGCAGCTGAGCCCCAGGGACTCTAACTGGAAAATCATCCTGGGGTGGTCCAGACCTGATTTCCTTGGTCCAGACCCTATTATCTCTTGAAACCCAACCCCTGCCGTCTCCCAACTGCTCAGGAGCTAAGCCATCACTCACCAAAGAGTGAAAAAGCAGAAAAGAGCAATTATTATGCTGCGCAGCAGACCTTTGGCTCAGATTAACATCATTGCCTCTTGATTTGATCTTTCTATTTTTCTCCAAACACCCAGAGCATTTTGATTGCCTGCCTGCCAGATTCG
Organism: Symphalangus syndactylus; assembly: GCF_028878055.3. Classification (NCBI taxonomy): domain Eukaryota; kingdom Metazoa; phylum Chordata; class Mammalia; order Primates; family Hylobatidae; genus Symphalangus; species Symphalangus syndactylus. Next base: position 59,529,551 of record NC_072433.2, read on the forward strand.
TCTTTGGTGAAAAGTAACATTTTGAAAAATCAGGACTTACTTGGTAATACATATTTTAGGGCACATTAAGCTAATAAACAGCTAATTGGCTCTGCTGTCCTATAATTTGCAAAGGGTCAAAATGATTTGTAAATATACATCTATATTAACTGCTGTCTGCCAAAACCAATTTCTACAGGTGACAGTAGAATGAGGTGATGGAAGGCACCTCAACAGTTACCTCAACATGTTTTTTTGGACCAGTTTAATTTAACAGGTAAGTATTATTGTATTCCAGGGCAGCTATGCATGATGTCAAACAGCATATGGTACGCAATACAGAGTGGTGGAAATTCCACTTCCTAAATGTGCAGGTGACCAAATGTATATATAGACTCTTAGCCACAAGGAATAGAAACAGTGTCTGTGGGATTTGTGCACAATATGTCCATACAACATATATTTTCTTTTTTCTTTTCCTGAGTTTGCACCCAGGATATTGAGGGAATTTTAAAATGAGACTGTTAAACTACTCTGGATAATCTTCGTGGATAAAATGGAAAAAAAAACAAATGAACAAATAACATTGAGATTTTCTTTTCTTTCTCTTTCTTTCCTTTCTTTCTTTCTTTCTTTTTCTTCTTTTTCTTTTTTTTTTTTTTTTTGAGATGGAGTCTCTCTCTGTTGCCCAGGCTGGAGTGCAATGGTGCTATCTCAGCTCCCTCAAACCTCCGCCTCCCAGGTTTAAGCTATTCTCCCACCTCAGCCTCCCGAGTAGCTGGGATTACTGGTGCCCACCACCATACTGAACTAATTTTTGTATTTTTAGTAGAGACAGGGTTTCACCATGTTGGCCAGGCTGGTCTTGAACTCCTGAAGTGATCCACCCAACTTGACCTCCCAAACTGCTGGGATCACAGGTGTGAGCCACTGCACTCGGCTGAGATTTTCAAGACTGGAGGGCTAGACTCTCTCAAACTACAGGCTGCTGAATTGTAAACAATTGTGGCTGGAATTATAGGAGATATTATTAATAGGGTAATTTGTAAGCACATAAGAGTAAAACAGTAATTGTTAGGGATTAGTATAGGTTCACTAGGAGAAGCTTAAGGTCATTGAATTATCTTTCTTCTGGAAAAAAATTCAAGGTGTATTTATTGAGGATCTACTATACACCAGGCTGTGGTTCTAGGCTGGTGGTTCAGGGAATTGTGGCAGATAGTTTTTTGGGTGGCAATAAGATATTTGATAACATTTCCTACAACCTGCAGGCTAAAAGGTGGCTAGATGGTGTTGGGTCTTGCCTGCCCAAATCTCAGCCTAGCTGCCCATTCCTGGCCCATTCAAGCCCAAGGCCAGTAAGAACCAGGCCTGGTGGTATATTTGTCTATTGCAAGTCTGGTGCCTTTCAAAGATGTTTTTGGCCATCTGAGTGATGCATGAGAACCTGGCTGCAGATTCTCATCGTCTATGTTACAGAGTCATCCAAGCCCAAAACCTGGAGGTGAGAGTGAGGGTAGGGTTGACTCACGCCTGATGCAGAGTTTAAAGCCCAAAGAAGTCAAATAAATAATACGCTCAAGTTTACTCCTCAGGAAGTGGAACAGCCATGGACCTGATGCCATCCCCACATTGGCGAACACCCCAACTCCAGCATAGAAGATGTGAGAACCTCAAATCGTTTGCTCACCTGCATCCCATCAGACTCCCTGTTCTTCTCACTTCCAAATCATTAGTGTTACCTTTTTAAAGAAAAATTTACATTTGATCTCCAGAGGTGCTATTTCTTCACAGCCTAGTGCTAGGATGTCTCAATTTTGTTGGCTTTATCATTTATTTTCCTTACCTTGCTTTCTGGATTTGGTATCAGAATTGGCAGACATTGGGTGAATTATTTTTCACAATATCTCCAGTGGTTGAATGGTTCAGAGCCTCTGACTGATGCTGAGCTCTCCTTGACACAGGATTGAGCAGGTTGGAGGAGACCCAACCCACCAGCCCTGGTCCTTAAATTAAGGCAGTGTGGTGTGATGATTAGGGTGAGACTGTAGTTTATATCCCAGCCCTGTCACCACCTAGCAGAGTGATCTTGTGCAAGCTACTTTACTTTCTGAGCCTGTCTCCTTGCTGGTAGAACAGACAACTAGTAGTAGACAGGGCTATGATGAGGCTCAATTCAGCCTGTTTATGCTAAGGTTTTATCCAAGGGCCCAGAATACAGTTAATGAGAAACAGAAGAAGGTACAGTTTAAATCCCAGCCCAGCATTTACTATGTGCAGTTTATAAAATGGAGGTAATAGTAGTATCTATCTCTCAAATAAATCAGGAGGGCTAAATAATAATTGTAAAGTGGTGCATCCTTAGAACAGTGCCTGGCATCTAGCATGTGTCTGTTAAATGAATAAATGCTCAGGGGCTGGCCCAGATATGCGGCTGGGCACGGTGGCTCACTCCTGTAATCCCAGCACTCTGGGAGGTCAAGGTGGGCAGATTACTTGAGGCCAGGAGTTCGAGACCAGCCTGGTCAACACGGAGAAACCCTGTCTCTACTAAAAATGGAAAAAATTAGCTGGACATGGTGGCGCTGGTCTGTAGTCCCAGCTACTTGGGTGGCTGAGGCAGGTGAATCACTTGATCTTGGGAGGCAGAGGTTGCAGTGAGCCAAGATCACATCATTGCACTCCAGCCTGCGCAACAGAGCAAGACTCTGTCTCAAAAACAAACAAATGAATGCACAATCTACCACAATAATCATTGCTAGGCACATAGAAGGTGTTTGTTAAGTATTAGCTATTAATTATTTTTTCTGGGCGGGGCACGGTGGTTCAAACCTGTAATCACAGAACTTTGGGAGGCCAAGGTGGGAGAACTGCTTGAGCCCAGGAGTTGAAGACCATCCTGGCCTGCATAGCGAGACCCCATCTCTACAAAAAATTTTAAAAATAGCCGGGCATGGTGGCATGTGCCTGTAGTCCCAGCTACTCATGGGACTGTGGTGGGAGGATCCCCTTGAGCCCAGGAGGTTGAGGCTGCAGTGAGCTCTGATTCCACCACTGAACTTCAGCCTGGGCAATAGAGCAAGACCCTGTCTCAAAACGATTTTAGAAAGTAAAAATTAAGAAATTAAAAATAGGCCGGGTGCAGTGACTCAAGCCTGTAATCCCAGCACTTTGGGAGGCCGAGGCGGGCAGATCACAAGGTCAGGAGATCAAGACCATCCTGGCTAACATGGTGAAACTCCATCTTTACTAAAAGTATAAAAAATTAGCCGGGTGTGGTGGCAGGCACCTGTAGTCCCAGCTATTCTGGAGGCTGAGGCAGGAGAATGGCGTGAACCCAGGAGGCAGAGGTTGCAATGAGCCAAGATCGTGCCACTGCACTCCAGCCTGGGCAACAGAGCAAGACTCCATCTCAAAAAAAAAAAAAAGAAATTAAAAATAATTATTTCCCTAGTTACTTGGCACCTGTTTCTGGGGTTGTCATGGCCCATCCTCTCTCCCTCCAGCTTCCTTAGAAACAGCTCCCAGGATCCATAATACAATTTCACCTGCTGACTGATCCCAGGAAGAAGGGCAGACTTGCCCTGGAAGTGAGCCACCTCATGCAAATCCAGGAGGCAGGCCACAGGTGGGGTTCCTGCCTTGCAGAGAGCTCTCTTAGGCTGGAGGGCTTCTAGTAGTAGACATTGTCATTCATCTGCACCATTTTGGAAAAAGCTTCAGCAGACCCACAAAACGCTAGTCAAATCCTGAATTCTTCTTCTCCTCCTTTATCTCTGCTTTTCCAGAGTCTCACTGGCTCCTCTGTTCTTTGTCCATAAATGTTAGTGCTACTTAGGGTATCATTTTCTCTCTTTTTCTTCCTTGTGTTTTTCTGGCATTTCTTGTGACAGTCATACCTTTGATTACCATCTGTGTTTGGATGACCCTAGGTGTCACCCTCAGTTTCACTTCTGTTCTAAGCTCTCTCTTTGTGATTTTTAACATTTTGTAGTATGAGACTCTTTCATAGAAGTGCCCATTCATGTATCTTTCATGAAGTTTCATGAGCATACTGAACCTCATCCATGGAGCTAAATGACACAGCATTCGTACCTAGACTCCCAACACCAGCTGCCTGTTGTGGGTCACCCACCGAGTAACCGTGTCTTACAGAGTCTACTGTCAAACTTATCTATAGTGTTCCTTTCTTTTTATTGTCAGTAGAAACACTGGCTCCCAAGGCTTTCTTCTTTTGTCAGTCCGAGCAGATACTGTTCCCTGTGTACCTGGACAAGGGCTACATTTTCCTGGACACCATGAGAGAAGGGAAAATCAGACCTATGTGAGAATTCTCTGGGAAAGAAAGACTATCTGATCACATGAATGGTCTGTGATAAAGGCAGATGGTGCAAGAAAAAAGAAAAGCAATTCAAAACTCTTGGGAAAACAAATAATCCTTCTAGAAATAGAATGTTATTATAGATTCCTACATGTCTCTGCAATGAGATATAGCAGGGTTTGGCAAACTTTACTTTCTCTGGAAAAGGCAATATAGTAAATATTTCAGGCTTTGCAGGCCAAGCAGCAAAATTGAGGATATTATTCAGAAATATAAATGACAAGAAAGAAAACAAGTTTCTATAAATTTTTTATTGACAACATTTAGGATTATGGATCCTGGAATTTGAATTTTATATCTTTTTTATTTGTCATGAAATATTATTGGATATTACTTAATTTTTCAACCACTTAAAAATGTACAAAATATTTTTAGCTATGGGCTGCCCAGAAGCAGGCAGTGGGCTGAATTTGGCCTAGTTGTAGTTTGTCAAACCCTGAGATATAGCTACACATCATAATATATATATACACCACTGAGTGAGCTAGCTTGCTTTCTTCTTTCTTTCTTTCTTTCTTTCTTTCTTTCTTTCTTTCTTTCTTTCTTTCTTTCTTTCTCTTTCTCTCCTTCCTTCCTTCCTTCCTTCCTTCTTCCTTCTTTCTTTCTTTCTCTTTCTTTCTTTTTCTTTCTTTCTCTTTCCTTCCTTCTTTCTTTTTGTTCCTTCCTTTCTTCCTTCTCTTTTTCCTTCCTTCCTTCTTCTCTTCCTTCCTTCCTTCTTTCTCTTCTCTTCTTTTTCTTTCTTTCTTTCACAGAGTCTTACTCTGTCACCCAGGCTGGACTGCAGTGGCATGATCTCAACTCATTGCAACTACAATTTCTTGGGCTCTAGTCATCCTCCCACTTCAGCCTCCTGAGTAGCTGGGAGTATAAGAGCATGCCAGCACATCTGGCTAACTTTTTTGTATTTTTTGTAGAGATGGAGGTCTCACTATGTTGCCCATGCTGGTCTCAAACTTTGGGGCTCAAGTGATCCACACTCCTTGGCCTCCCAAAGTGCTGGGATGACAGATGTGATCCACCATGCCCCGCAGAGTTTTCAACTGTTAAAATTTCTGAGACAAAGCATGATGACATTATTTATGTTTATTGATGCGTCTCAATTTAGTGGGATATAAACATGCACCAGTTTTAGTTTGGCTTTCAACTGCGTTATATCAAATCCTTCATTTTCTTAATGACAGTTTAGGCAGATTTCATAACTTCCCAGTCACTTTTGATTGTTAAAACTTCCAGTTTTGTCTAACATTTCAAATTGCATGTTGAATTCAAATCACTATCCCTGCTCCTTCCTCCTTTAGATTCTAGCACCTTCTGTATGTATGTTCCTGCAGGGAGCAGGAAGAAAGAAAAGGCCAACATGCCACTTCACTTAGCTGGGCGAGGCTGTAAACCTTTCTTGTTTGCTGTCACTGCTTCTCTGGCTAACATCAATGGCCAGGCACTCTGTGTCGCAGGGATCTGCGTGCTGACTGTCTTGTGGAGTTACATGCATTGGTTATTGGAGGGTCCTATGGTACTTTCCCACTGCAACTTCCTTTCCTAGTGTGGAATCTCTGACTCTGGTCTAGTCTTTTCCATCCTGCCTGACTCCTTCCGCTGAAAATGTACAGCCCATGTTGTTGAGACTGTAATTGACCCATACAGTACCCTGCGAACATTTATTATAGACCCTCCTCCCTTCGGATAGACTCAGTTCTGAACCAAGGTGCATGGTTTGGTGAGCGGAGCGTGGGCTAACTCTCAGCCCCTACTCAACCCCTCAGCCAGGCAGCCTCGTATAGGGCAACATCTTCACAAACATTGTGCAGCCAGGTTAGAGTTTTCTTGGTTAATGGGCTGCTCTCTCAGGTGAGATATGAACACAATGGCGGCAGCTCAGCTACCCACTGCCAGATCCAGTCCACACACAGAACTTCACCATTCCAAACAGGCTACTTCACTCCCATGCCTCCTCTTAGCTCTGTTGTTCCCTCCAAGTCCCTTGCTGAGGTGGGCACATGAGCAGCCATGCTGCTTAAGCAAGTGTCCAATCCAGCACTCAATCATTATGAATGATTCTTCTTGGAGCCACAGGTACCTCACTGAGGAACTAAAAGTATTGGGAGGAAGAAGAGAACTTGTATAAGAAAGCTAACTTATTGTTTGTCTTAGCAAATGGATCTTGTGTAGAAATGCATAAATCAAGAACTAATGGTCAACATGTTATTTAGAGGTAAGAAGAAATGAAGGAAACACAAGAATTAAAACAGAAACAGTTGATGGCACTTGCTACTTTTATTTCCCCATTTCACAGGCAAGTAAATTAACGCTCAGAGGGTAGGCAACTTTCAAGGTCTCACAGTCAGTAAATAACAGGATCCACATAAGCCCCCAGGTCCACCTGCTCCCAAAGCCCCTGCTGTATCCCATATTCTCTGTGGTCTTTCATTAACTTATTAAAGGCCTATTTGTTCCTACATTGAAAAACTGTGCTGTGGCAGGGTTATGAGAGGGGAGAAAATTAAAACAACCTTGGGATTTTCTACACTTCTGTTTAACCTCAGAAACATTGTTGTCATTGGGCAATGCTTCCATATGTCAAAGAAATTTTAAATTATTAAAAACATAATTCTCCTAAAATACATAGCTCATGTCAAGTTTTGTTCAATTCAGCAAAGAGGAAACCAGCAGAATGACAAAACTAGTTCAAAGGAGGTTGTTCTATTTTTTTCAGTGAAAAACAATTTTGAAATAAGATTACTAAATTAATATAAAACTGAATAATATTCAGGAGAGGACAGAATAAATCCACAACATTTGGGATTATCTCCTCTAATGAATGAAAATCACATGCACATCTACTGAACAAAAAAATTATGTGCATTTTCTCAGTGTTCTACAAGTAAATATCTAACTTTGTAGCAACCAGGCCTGAATCTGTACTAAAAGCTGAGTCAATCAAAGTTACATTTCCCCCGAGGGTCAGAAGACCCCTTGGGTAAGCTTGTTTCACTGTGCTCTATGTGAACATTAAAAGAACACAGTCATCTTTTTTGCCTAATTTCTTGTTTTATTTTTTTCTTGACACACACTAGTTATCCATACAAATAACCCACACTGGTCACCCAACCTTGGAATGAAGGTCACTTGCCTTTATTCTAATCCAGAAGATAAAATTTCAGAGATTGAAACAACTGAAAGTCTTTTCAAGGCATCTACTTCCTAAGGTAGGTGGAATCCCACAGTCAGGTAGAAGATTGGGTTCGAGGAAGAAAGAAGAGGAGTAAGTTTCTTTCCACCAATGATGATACGACTGGGAGTGAGATTTAGAATATTTAACAACCAATGAGACACAAGACCAGACAATCAGAATGAATGGTTTTGTAGGGCCAGAGCAAGGTCACGATGACATCTGTGGGTCCGGGTCTTCACCCTTTACCTAATGGATCTGAGCGGCCCCAGTAAGGGCTAGGGTGGGTGCAGTGGTGGTGGGGAGTTGGTGAAAGACTTGGGCCAGTTGTTTATCAAGACATAGGAAAGTATTTTAACATTTTAACAACCAGTATGGCGCTATGGACACGTTCTGTCTGACTATTAGTCATGTTCACACTCCGACTTCTACCACCTGCCCAATCCTGACTCAACCCTCAAACACAGTCAGGGTCACTCACTCCCATCCTGCCTTAAGACTTCAGCCCATTTCTCTCTTCCATCTGCCTCTCAGGCTTTAGTGGCAAGGAGGAAGAATACAGAAAAAGGAACTGGGAGAAGGTCAGGAGTAGGGAAGAGAGTAAGAGAACTCCAGCACATTCTGAACCCATGTCTAAGGGAGGGTGCAGCATTAAATCTAGGACTGCAGGTGCAGAAGTGATGACTGGGTACTGTTTCTAAGTTTTAGGGGTAGAGCAGTGCCCCAAAGACAGTAATCCCTGTCCTTACAGATTCTACATTCTACTTGGGGGGAGACAGGAGATATGAAAAGTATGAGTTAACACGTACAAAAGCACCTAGCACAGAGCTTGGCACATACAGAATAGTTAATAAATGTTATGTCTTTTCCTCACCTCCATCCTCAACCACATCTTTGCAGCTTCCCTGAAGGTTTCCAGACACATAAACAAAGCTGAAACCCCATCTGGCTGAAAAAGTCAACCATCTGGAGTTTTGGAAATATGGGAGAACTTCTAATGACTGGCTAATTTTTTTCTCCAGTTTTTCAGCCAGATGCTTGATGTCATCCTGGCCCATCTGTAGCAGAAATACCAGTTATTGAACCTCTTCTCCATAACTTTAAGTTCCTTGTTTTAAAATCCTAAATAAGTGGGCTTTCTTTTCTTAGTATTTTTTAATGAATTGAAAAAGTGATTATTGACTAATAAAGAGTAATTCAGGAATCAAATATAAAAACATCAGAAATTTATATTAAAATTGCCATTTAGGTAATTTACAAGGCTGAAAACTGGCAGCCCATGCACCAAATTCAGCTACAAGGTAAATTTGGTTTGGCTAATATCATATTCTTAAAAAGTTCAAAGAGTTGCCTGCATTTTAAAAATCAAGATATTTTACATCTGGCTTTTCTTTACTTGGAATGTTGGGCCACACTTGGTGTCTATTTCTCCAAGGTAAAAATCAACTCAAGCCAAGTAGTAGTCATCCTTCAGATGAGGCTTGTGTTTTCCAGTTTGCCACAGTCCTCACCACTCCCTATTGCCACACACTGAAACCAAGTTTCAGTTACCATACGTCTTCTCAAATCTACTGTTACCCACCTCCAAACCTGCTGAGAATTGAGCTAAGAGGATTGGGAAATGCTTGTTTCATGATTTACATTAGCTGCCTCATCTACACAAACATCTGGATTTGTTACTTTCTAATCTTATCTAAAGTTCTCATTTTAGAATTAGGTAAACTAAGGTCCAAAGAGGGAAAATAACATCACAATTCACATAACCGTTAGTGATGGAAATGGGATGAACACTTAGGGTTCCTCACTACTAGCCTGGTGATCTTTCTGCTATCTAAATACATCGCTTTGATTGTCTCCAGGACTTCACGAGGTTTTCTTAATGAGAGAGTCACATGTTGAACATGTTCTCATTCAAATTCACAGGCCACTATTGAAAACACCCAGCAGGTTAGGGCTCTACTTTGTGAATGCCTCCCGTGCTTTCCAGATAATGAGTCGGGTGTTCATGTTGGTTTCCCAGTGTGGGTGTCTCTACACAGGTCAATTGTCTCTCCATGCAAAGCATGTCCTTTGCTGTCTCTGAGTTTGTGTGTGTCTTGTGGCTCCTGCGTCCCTGCTGATGCTGCAGAGGCACAGTGAGTGCTCTGCGATCTGAAACTTCTGAATGGAAAAACCCATGTGCCTGGGCATTTTCACAAGCTAATGTTTGTACCAGTAGCAGGCTGCCCACCAAAGCATGAATTAATGTTTTCTAGCAAATACTCAGAGAGGCAGCACAACTAAGGTTAAGTATTGCTTGCCGAGTTTAGGTGTGTGACCTTGGGCAAGTTATGTAAATTCCCCAGGGCTCAGTTTCCTCATCTGTAAAATGAGGGTAATAATAGTACCTACACCACTGAGCTTCTTTGAAGATGAAAGAGTTAATTTTTCAAAATTCTTAGAACAGCCTGAGCACATAGTAAGTGCTAAATGTAAGGGATATTCTGGTAGCTTAGTTTATTTTTTCTTAGGTATTTTTTAAGGGTTGAAAAAGTGATTATTGACTATTAGAGAGTAATTAGGAGTCAAATATAAAAATATCAGAAATTTGGATTAAAAATGCCATTTAGGTAATTTAGAAGGCTCCAAACTGGCAGCCCATGAGCCAAATTCAGCTACAAGGTAAACTTGGTTTGGCTGATCATGTCACTCAAGGAGGAGAAGGATATAACTTACCTATGGAAATGAAAACTGAAAACATCCTTCTCCTCCTTGAGTGATGCGATCATCCTTAAAACACACAGTCATCCTCAGGCCCAGTGCAAATACCAATACTTGTTGGCTTTAACATCATAATTGCTTGGAGCACCTTTAGAAAACTCAGATTTTTGTGGTCTACCTCAGACCTATGGAAGCAGGGAATCTAGTTGTGGAGCCCTTGATAATCTAATTTTTTTAAAGTTCCTCATGAGAATCTGATGACCAGCAAAGTTGGGAAACAATTGATGTAGTTTGCTTATTCTTGAATATTTTTGGTGTTGGAAGACCCGTCACCTCCCAAAGCTTCTCATTCCACATTGGATAGTTATTTATATTGAGGTAAAACCTATTTTCCTCTAGCTCCTACTTCTACCTCCTTGAGGCCATACAGAACATTTCAAATCTCTCTTTCATATGACAGCCCTTCAGATATTTGCAGACAGCTGTCATGTTCTCCTTGGCATTCTCTTCTTTTGGATAAAATAATCACATTGTCTCCTGGCTCTTTAAAACAGTACAGAAGAACGAAGTTTTCTAATTTGACCTCCAAGAAAATGGAGCTACAAAAACCTCCCAGTTTTCATTTGACACTTAAAGGACCAGAAAATGAGGATTTTGAGGCTCAGGGGTACGTAAGAAATACAGAATGGGAAAGAACTGTCCATCTTCATTCTAGCAAGCGATGGAAATGCCTGGGATGGATGCTACCAACTGCATATGACTTCCCATGCAGAAATCAGAGGCTTCTGCAAATTCCCCAAACACTTGATGTGTTTAGTACACATCTTGGCTTCAAATTTCAGCCAGGACCCACCTAGGTGTTAATTACATGGGTGCAGCCACAGCTAATATTTTATTGTGATTCATTGTGATTTGTGCATCTTACTGTATTTAATACTTCAAAAAAGTGAACAACAACAACAAAAGCCAGGCCAAGTTGTATGGGGACGGCAACACATTTTTTCAATAGAATTCACCTGCCCAGGGATATATCTTCAATTCATCCAATTCCTTCTTGATTCAATTTCTCACTTCTCCCACTAAGCCTACAGAATGCCTGGGTGGGATTTCAATTCCTTGTACAAACTGTGGGTGTAGGACATGATGTTGGAAAAAAGAGAAACCATCAGTTGAGAAATTCTTAGCAAGGGTTCAGAAATTTTAGGTCCTACCTCTGCTCTTATAGATATATATTTTTTTCATAGATCATAATGAGGGATGTGAAACTTCATTTTTAGTTGTGCATTCTCAGGTTTGATTCCCAGAGGCAGAAGAATTGGAAATGGCTAAAGTATTGTATACATATGTGCCATTTTTGGCTTGGAGGAACCTTAGAACTTTTATGCCATCTCTAGAACCATGTAGATATGGCAACATCCACCAAATCAGTTTTACAAAAGATAATTTAATTCCTTACAGTCAATATAAGAAAGGGAAATATGGAATTTCCCTGAGGTAAATGACTTCACCATACCCAATCACAAATGCTCACAAATATCCTATTTTTGTCATTGTTTAGGAAATAATTCTAGAATTTCTGTCAGTACATTGAATACAGTATGAGCTTTAGATAGTGTTAATTCAAGACCAGCTAATCCAAACGTATCATTTCCCAGATGAATAAACTGAGAGTTGGAGAGGGTAAATGTCTTAGCCAAGGTCACAGCGATACTTTGCTGCATTACCCAGGTCTTCTGACTTCACATGATCCTTGCTGCATTAAAGGTAGCCCTTTCCTACCTGGGCTTCCCACCAGTTGCAAATTTGTGTTAGAAACAGAATCAATTGTAGTAGCGCTACGGTCAGGAGAGCAGTTGTTCAAAGTGTCAGGACATGGGAAAAAGGCCAGAGAATGATGCAATATTACACTGGCAAGTGATGTCATAGCATGATTTCCCAAGCGATTTACATAAATGCAAGTTCTCAAGAAGCCCTGACAAATGCCAACCAGTGGAAATGCAGTGTGAAGAACCAATGGCAAGCAGGGGAGGGGACCATACAGGAAACCCAGATTTCCTTGCCCACCACTGTGAGAAGCTTCACAGATTTCTCGGAAGCCTAAGAAAACCCCTATTGCCCCTCTAATCCAGTGACTTCCCTCAGGCATGTAGGCTCCCAAGAGCTTTGATTTTCTTCCTTATCTTTCTATTTACTCCCAGTGATATCCAAGCATTGCCTACTGGTGCTGAGAGTGACTTCTGGTGTGGCGAAACAAGTTTAATAGTATGATAGGCTACAAAAGGGCTTTGTATTTTTAAATTGCTCTGTCTTCTTCATTACAATTTACAACTACTCCCCTAATTTTTGGAACTAGAAATGATGAACTGCAATTCTTGGAGAATCAGTCTGTTGTAAATGTCATGGAAATACCTTTTTGGGGGTTTGGAAATGATTTAGGAATGAAGACAGGTGGATACAAAATACCAAGACTTCAGTTTTGTTGTGATCCAAACTAACAAAACATGTATCAATAAGGATTTTTTCTTAAAATGTGTGCATAGGGTGTGGGTGGGAGTAGGGGTTTACATATGTTACCTTGTTACTGATTGGCAGTGGAAGTTCATGACAATATCTAGTTAGAGCAAACTCAGGAGAAACGGGTAAGTCTATGTTGAGAAATAAGGAAATAGCTCAGAATGTGCCAGACCAGGTCAGGATCTCTCTCTCTCTCTCTCTCTCTCTCTCTTTCTCTCTCTCCCCCCTCACTTCCTTCCTCTTGTCCCTTCTCCTCCCTTCCCTCTCCCTCCCTTCAAAATCCAATTTAAGCAGAGTTAAAGACCCCATCTCAAGCCAGAGATCCAAGCAGTTGACAATATGCCTAGGGATTTTGGATTTGAAGACTTTTCTAAACTGCAGAAGCTGCCTAGAGTGTGACAAAATCTCATCTCATGAAGCTTATACTAAAAACAATCAACAAGACCCAACCCCTTTAACCCACATGGCGTCAGTCTTGCTGTTAACAGAGTCTGGGCACCTGCACATTCTCAGCAATAATTTGAACTACTCTTCTTTCCTTATCACCATTTCCATCTCCCCCAAACACCAACCAGAATATCAGAACTAGATTATTCAGAGCCATTAAGAGGAAATTGTAAATACCTTCTAGGCAGCAGGTCCTCCACAGCCCCGAATGGGTCATTACTTCTTCATTCTTCCTGCTGGTTTCATTATCACTTGTAGATTTAGTCCTGCACACACCTCTGGAATATAACCAGTAGTCCGTGCCCACTGCAATGGTCATTAAACTAAAAGCTGCAAAGGCTCCCACAGTGGTGATCAACATCTGGATACCTCTGTCACACATCCTCATAATTCTTCATGGTACTCTGGACGGCTGGGGGTTGGAGGGGGAGAGTCAGTGCCAGAGGGGAAAATCACTCTGCAGCCGGGTAACCTAGTACAGGCTCTTCCAAAAATTCAGGTCTCCTTTTGTCAGCATCCACAGGGACTTTGGGAAAGCTGGGATTTCCTGTCTGGAGCTCTCTCCAGTTCCCTGGGTCGCCTATGGCCCTCGGAAGGGTGCAGGCTCCGGGGGGTTGGTCCGCATCACTGCTGCCTTCTGAGGGTCCCTGGGTTCCTTTCATTCCTCAGGAGCGTGGTAAAGACAAGGGTCCGTGCAGGGCATGGCTCCGGAGCCTGGAGCTGCCAGCTCGGTTTGAGATGCGCCTGGCTTCTCACAGCCCCGGGAGACTCAAGGCAAAGAAACCCAGAGAGGTCTCTGTGTGAGTGTGTGTGTGTGTGTGTGTGCGTGCGTGCGTGTGTGTGCGAGCGCGTGTGCTGGGGGTGAGGGCGGATGGCAAAAAATAGCACTGCTGGGAGGCGAGCCGCTGAGAAGAGTGTTCACTGCTTCCACAGCCTCGCAGGAAAGCTCTCCGCCTGCTCCCGACACCCCCGCTCAAACTGGAGAAAAGACAGAGTCCTGGGGCGGGGGCCGGCTGATTTCCCTGGGGGCGCCAAGGTCCGTGGTGCTGAAGGGACAGCTCCCCGCCTGTTGCCCCGCCTCCGCCGTCCTAACGCCTAGGCTTTAAGGTCCGTGGTGCTGAAGGGACAGCTCCCTCATGCAGCTGAACACCGCCGCCCGGGCTAGAAACCCAGGCTGATGAGGGGTCTTTCTTCCCTCACCCCGCCCTTCCCGCGTTCCTTCCCGGGTCAGCCAGCCAGCTCGGCTCTGCCCAGTCAAGCCCACTCTCCGCCCAAAGTTTCGGGTGCCGAGGACAGTCAGCGCCCCGGCTCCAGAGCGCTGCAGCACGACCCGGTTCCTCCTCTCTGGGAAGGGTTAGGGGAAGGGGAGCGAAGCCCGTAGCGCACTCTGGCGCTCCCTCAGCACCCACCCAACGCGGCATTCTTCAATCCTCCCTTTCACCCCATGAGCCAGGCAAGTTTGCCTTTTGCTGCGGGCACCACTGGAGCCCACTGGGGAAAAAGAAGACCCGAAAGACCGAGTCTTCTTAAAGGCACCGGCAGCTCTGGAGACGGCTCTATGGCTCGCTTAGGCGGGCAAAAAGTGTTGTCACAATCACATCTGTGTAGAGTCTGTCTCAATTTGGTTCCCCAGCAAACAAACCAATATGTCTACCCTCCTTTCTCTGGAGCTCTGGTTTACACCGGAGACAACCTGCTCAGATCAGACCCGGAACTGTTCATATATATATGATCATGTATTCCTAAAAGATGGAAGAAGCTAAATATATATAGACTCTGTCATACACATATTAGGGACCTTGGGCAAAAGACTATAAGATTTTGGTCTTTGAATACGCCTTTTATACATTTTAACACATCTACATTGAAGGGGGTGATGGATTCATGGTGGGAGAGTCACTGAAAATGTCAGATTTTGTTCAAAGGTCTCTGAGATATTCATTTGTTAACATTGTTATCTAAGTCAGACCATGAAGCAGGTGAAGTTAGGTCTGCTTTGCTTGTTAGTCCGAAGTGCAAATGGCATTTCACACCTGAAAGCTCTCTTCCTTGGAAATAGCCAGTATTGCAAAGGACCAGCATTTAACCAGCTTTTTATTACTATATATTCTGGCATATGCATGGGCACACACCGAGTTGACTAGAAACAGCCCACAGAAACGCCCTTATTATTTTTTTTCTTAGGCCTCCTGGGACGGATATCCAGAGGTCAGGAAGTTGGAAACGAGGCTGCTTGGGTTGTTTCCGCAGTTCCTGAGATGTGTCCGCAACCAACTGTCATGTTTGAATGTTATTTAGCTGGACGGAAATATAACGGGAGGTAATCGCAGACACACATACTCCCCTGGTGCCATCTCTGGCTGCCTGGGAGCTTCTATTCAGGTGACTGGGTAGCAGCAATATATTGAAGGGTTCGCAAATGCAGCTCACAACTTCTTGGTGACTTTGCTACTTTCATTTTGGTGTTAAGATTGAAGACTTTATTCTTGGTGTTAGATAAATACTCGTGTGCAGGAGGAAGTTTGAATATATAGCTGTGGAGTGATTGTGTTTGAATGCTCACCTGTGCTATGTTCAGTTTAGTTATAAATTCTGAATGCCTGTGAATTTGTCATAAAAGTAAAGCAAGTATGTAAATGTATGTTTGTACCTGCAGACAGTATTATGGACCATGTGAACATATTTGCTGCGAATGCCTGGCATTTTTGCTACGCATATGCATACATATTTGCACATGTATGTGTATGCATGCACGTGTGTAGGTATAGTATATATTTGAATATGTAGGTGTGTATACCTATGTGCATTTAGTTGCATATGCATGTGTCGTGGTTCACAAACACTGATTTATGGACAGGAGATAGAAATACTGAAATCTTGCCACATAATCCACAATGGAATGGATAAACTTGGGGCCAGGACCATAGCCATACTCCAGAAGAATGACAGAAGATAGTAGGGAGAGGATACACAAGGGCCCCTACAAGTTTCTTAGTGTCATTTTCTTTCCCAAAATGAAAATTTGCGTCTTAATAAAAATATCCTGCCTTGATTATTATTACCTTTCTTTTTTAAGGGGAAGCCATATGTAACATGGAGGTGAGGTTGGTATTTCTTGGGAGGGATTAATTCAGTTAGCAAAAATTTCCCTCCCCACTCTCAGAAAGTTAAATAAGATGAAATAATTAATATGATCAAAGCAGTCATTTCAGGATCTGTTTGATTCTTCTCTTGCTCTGATAGAAGTGAGAAAGGTCTTCTTTCAAAGAAGGACCATGTTGATGAAAGGTGAGTGAGCTTCGGGCTAAGGGATAGTATGCCCCAATCTCTCCATTTACCAGACCCACAGTGGAACAGCAGCATCTTCATCTCCACCCATTTAGCTCTACAACAGAAGCCCAGACAAGCAGAGTATGGTGCCCAGGGGCCTAGCAGAAGGATAGTTGGGGGAAAAGGATCAGGAGCTCAGGTAGATGAAGATAACAATTATGAGTCAGGATGCACCCAGTTTTGCTGAATAAGAGAAAGGGATACATGTGATAAAACTGGAGCTTTGTCCTGAGCCTCTGACTTGGTGAGGCAGGCTCATTCTTTGGAATTCCTGTCCAGGGCCAACCTGATCACTGTGGGAAGTCCTGAACCTGCATGTGGAGCAAGTCAGAACAACTGAACGGAGTGGGAGTGTGGGAGCAGGGAGGCCGCAGTTAGTTCTCTATCATGCCGCCCAACTTACTAGGGGGTGACCTCATCCTTTCATTCAATTCAATGTGTAGGTGTGTGGACCTGGGTGCGTAGAATCTGCTTGTAAGGCTAGAGATCGTTCCTCATTTTCACCACTAGAGGGCTCTTTCAACAGATCAATGAGGGACCCAAGAGATTCAGAGCTCTCTCCAGTGCGGGTTGGAGCTAGACTCGTATTTGCTAATAGCCCTCTGTGATCCCACTTATCTGGCAGAAGACTAGAAGACATTTAGACATCTTGCAACTGATATCTGATTCTCTTATTAAGACTTTTGTTTTCTTCCATTGGGCTGTCAGCTAGTGAAGTAGTTGGCACGGTGTATCTATTTATGCTTTTTCCTGTCCATCTTCTCATACATCTGGAGGGGTCAGTGACCCCTGTAAATGGTTGTGTCATTTCAGAAGGAGTACTGACAGTTGCTTCAATTCAACAGATGCTTTTCAAGTGCCTACTATGTGCAAGGCATTCCCCTATGTGCTCAGCACCTTGGAGAATACAGATATGATTCCCATCCCCCAGGGAGAAGATTATGCAGTTGGGAATATTTTATTAGTGAGTTCACTTTGCCTGTAAATGGCAAAAACTTACCAGAGCTAGCTTAAGAAAACAGGAGATTTAGTACAATAATATGAAGATGTTTCAAGGAACCATAGGGCAGAGGTTCAATCAGGGCTCAGCAGGGAGCTGGAACCAGCAAAAAAAAAAAAAAATGCCATCAGGAGTCTTGACAGTCACTTCATTTTGCATCTCTGCCTCTTTTCATATTTTTAGTTGAAAAATTGTTTTGCTTCATCTATTCTTTGATCCTTGAAATAGAAGCTAGATTTTGAGTTCTTATGTCATCTCTATTTAAGAAACCCACCCAGACTAAACTGGGAAGTTTTAGTCCTAATTCAAAATTTCCAGTAGAGACAACCTGATCGGCCTAGCTTATGTTCCTTGCCACTTCCTGGTCCATGCAGCTGTGGCCAAGGATTCAGGGTCACGTAGTATAAACGTAGCTATCAGGACCAGCCCCTGTCAGTTGTGGGAGGATAGTTCTTAGAAAAGGGGGAAATTCTGTGATACCTCAGAAGACTTTGCTGTGAAAAGTCTATGTGATCTACCTGTGGCACCACTCCAGTGATGTCCATGGGATCAGCAGTAAATGTGACCATGAAGGAGAAGACAACATGGCAGGATATGGGGCTCTGAAGATATTGGACCCCAGCTAAGCTGGGTGTCAGTGGTACCAAACCAGCTTTACCTTTTGTCAGAAGAGAATGGAGCATCATCAGTTAAAGAAGAGAAAAAGTCTTCAGAGGCAAAGGCACCCACATATGTGTAAGTCAAGGAGATGATGAAAACCAGGCACACATGGAAAAAAGAGTGTCATCCCCGCCATCTTGAATTCTCTCTTGATGTTCACACATAGCCTTGTTATGAGTTTTCTACTTTTAGATTCAACCTATAGAAAAAAGCATTAAAAGCCAAATATGCTTACAAAACATTCACACATCATTATTTCAACTTCAGTCTTGTTAACCTTCTTTCAGTATCTGAAACCCTCTATGCTCTCTTTGAACCCCGTTACATGAAGTTATGTTTCTACTCTCTAGACAGTGATAGAAATTGGAGGTAGAAGGAGGGGAGGAATGGTAGGATGTAACATCCTGATATTATTATACAAAGAGAATAGCCAAGATATACTTCTAGAGTTGATAAAAGGAGATCTAGAGTATCTACTATGTCATTGAAAATTAAAGATAACCAATATGAAAATAAAAATATTCTAATCTATATTTGGAGAAGAGAAGAAGAGAGGTTGGGGTAATGAACTAAAATAAAATGAAATGAGTAATGAGAATGAACAGGGTGGGACCAGAACAGTTGTTTTTCCCTACAGCCACTTCTGTCCTATATGATTTTAAAAATCTTATACATGTATGTTTTGATAAAAGTTTAAAGTTAATTCAAAAATGAATAAAAACAGTAAGCAGCGTGCCAGCTGTCCATCTCCTCCAACTACCTCCTGTTTTATCGATACAGAAATGCCAGGTGTTTCCTGTGACTCATCCATTGATTTCCTGTGCTGAGAATGCTCTTCCCTGAATATGCTTTATATGTAAGAAACATTTATTTTAGAATAATTTTGAATTTACATACAAATTGCGGCCACTAGATATTGTCATGGTTCAATCCCTCACTTCATTCATACCTCAGTGCAAATGTCACCTTCTTAGAGAATTCTTTAACTGCTCTATCTAAAAATAACACCCCATACTTCTCTCTACACTCTCACTCTGCTGTATTTTTCTTCATAGCATTTATCAATATCTGACATTATACTGTGTATATGTACATATATGTTTTTGGGCTTATTGTCATCTTCCCAACTAAAGCCAAAGAACTCCATGAGAACAGGTGCTTTGTCTTGTTCAAATCTAAATTATCAGACCCTAGAATAGTGCTCAGGATACAGTAGGCATTTAAATAGTATTTGTTTAATCAACTAATTGCATAAGTAATTATTAAGATTTACACCTGTGACAGGCACTGATGAGCAAATAACAAGCAGGAAAGACATTGCTCTTGATCACTTGAAACTCTTAGTCTCATGAAGAGGACAGAGACAATTGGACCAATAAGAGCAATTGCAGGCCAGATGCAGTGGCTTGTTCTTGTAATCCCAGCACTTTGTTAGGCTGAGGTGGGAAGATCACTTAAGGCCAGGAGTTTGAGACCAGCCTGGGCAACATAGTGAGACCTTGTCTCTTCAAAAAATAAATAAATAAATAAAATTTAAAAAAATTAAAATTAGCCAGGCATGGTAGTGAACACCTGTAATCCAAGCTACTCAAGAGACTGAGGCAGGAGAGTACCTTGAGCCTAGGAGTTCAAGACTACAGTGAGCCGTGATGGTGCCACTGCACTCCAGCCTGGGCGATAGAGTGAGACTCTGTCTCAAAGAAGAGGAGGAGGAGGAGGAGGAGGAGGAAGAAGAAGAAGAAGAAGAAGAAGAAGAAGAAGAAGAAGAAGAAGAAGAAGAAGAAGAAGAAGAAGAAGAAGAAGAAGAAGAAGAAGTTGTTGTTGTTATACCACTCTTCAGATTCTCTTTACTAAATTGGTGCATTTATACCCCTCTAACCCTGACCTTTCTAACCCACAGCTGCCCCTTCCTGGGATAATTGGTCTCAGCTGATGGGAGCTGCCTCTCTCAAGGAATTAGAGCCCTTCTCCCTGCAGTCAGATACAAGGGTGCAAAAGGCTGGCCTCTTGCCAGAGGCAGGGACAACTCTGAGATATAATTTATGCTCCAGAGTCTTCCGATGATCAGGCCAAGACTACCGCATCCTTGTTGGGCTTCATCTCCATCCTCTGTGGTTGCCAAACCATAGTGTGCATTAGAATCGCTTAGAAGGCTTGTTGAATGAGACATTATTGGGCTCCACCCTCAAAGTTTCCAAGGTGGGTGGTGCTTGAAGATGTTCATTTTCAGCAAGTTCTCAAGAGGTGTTAATGCTGCTCTTTAGGAAACCACAACTGGAGAATCATTGTCTTTTCTTATGCTTGTTCCCATACTCCCTTGGGGTTTTTCCTAAAGATTACTTTCTCAATAAGTCTTTGGCATCCAAGTCTCTGCCTTAGGCTCTGCGTCTAGGGAATGCTACCTAAGACAACAAGGAGGAATAGTAAGGAACTACATTCCCAAACAATTCTCAAGCTTGATACATAGCAACCTGAGACTATTAAATCCCTAAACAGCTAAACTCCTAAAAGATCCTTGAGCCCAACAGGAAGCTTGTCCTTTCCAATTCCACCTCAGATGAGTCTAGGGAGAGAGATGGACACAGAAGAACCTTCCAGGGGGCAGAGAGTAGGGTGATGAAAAGTAATGAATAAGAAAGTTTCTCTCTGAAAAGGGAACAGATTTGCTAGCCAGGGAAGTCTTCCATTCTTAGGAAAGAGAAATATTGTTATTCTTGCTCAGTTGATCACTTCTATACATGTGTGACTGCTGTGTGTACTTCAGTCTCTGATTTTAAAAGGAGTTTTTTTTTTTTTTTTTTTTATCATGTGGCTCCTTCTGCACTATTGAATGATGGATGTGCTGGAAGCAAGTAAATTGCCTTTTAGTTTAGACCAAGAGAGGACACACCAAAACCTGCTGAAGAGGGCTGCAAACTGCCCAGAAATCTTACCTTTTACGTGGATGAGACTTTGGGGGTGATGTCTTTTGGGTAAAGGTAAATGTATTCTATGTATAGAATGACATTTGCTGACTAATTATCAGAGAAAAGCAAATTAAAACCACAATGGGGTATCATCTTTTTCCAGTTAGAATGGCTATTATTAAAAAGTCAAAAAATAACAGATGTTGGTGAGGATGCAGAGGAAAGGAAAGGCTTACATACTGTTGGTGGGAATGTAAATTAGTACAGCTTTTATGGAAAACAGTATAAAAATATCTTGGCTGGGCGCAGTGGCTCACGCCTGTAATCCCAGCACTTTGGGAGGCTGAGGCATGTGGATCACTTGAGGTCAGGAGTTTGAGACCAGCCTGGCCAACATGGAGAAGCCCCATCTCTACTAAAAATACAAAAATTAGCCAGGTGTGGTGGTGTGTGCTTGTAGTGCCGGCTACTTGGGAGGCTGAGGCAGGAGAATCACTTGAATCCAGGAGGCAGAGAGGCTGCAGTGATCTGAGATTGCGACACTGCACCCCAGCCTGGATGATAGAGCAAGACTCTGTCTAAAAAACAAAAAAAGAAAAGGAAAAAAGATTTCTTAAAGAGCTAAAAATAGGACTACTATTCTACTGTTCGATCAGCAATCCCACTACTAGGTAGACTGGGTATATACCCAAAGGGAAATAAATAATTATATCAAAAAGATACTCGCACTTGTATGTTTTTTGCAGCACTAATCACAATACAAAAATATGAAGTGAACCAAAGTGTCCATCAATGGAGGATTGGATAAAGAAAATGTGATATATGTGTGTGTGTATACATATATATATATACACATATGCATATATATGCCATAGAATACTATGCATCCATAAAAAAGAATGTAATTATGTCTTTTGCAGCAATATGGATAAAATTGGAGGTCATTATCCTCACTAAAATAACTCAGAAACAGAAAGTCTAATGCCACATGTTCTCACTTATAAGTGAGAGTTAAACAATGGGTACACATGGACATACAAAGTAGAAAAAATAGACTTTGGAGACTCCAAAAGAGGGTAGGAGGGGGGTGAGGGCTAAAAAATTACCTATTGGGTACAATATTTACTATTTGGGTGATGGGTACACTACTATTTGGGTGATGGGTACACTACTTCGCCACTATGCAATATATGCATGAAATAAAACTGCATTTGTACCCTCTACATATTTTTTAAATAATGATATTTGCTGGCAAAAAAAAAAGTGGATTGTTGCAGAATCTTCTAGTTACTTACCCAGAAGTCTTTCCTTATTTCTTCTTACATAAGACTCCAATTGTGACTGGGGACACTCTCCCTAGCTGAAATAAAGTTACATTGTTCAGTTTTCCTTACAGAGAAAGATGGTTTTGTCATAAAATTCTGACTGATACAATGTAATCAAAAATTGCAGTGTAGATAATGGCTAAAACGTGAGAACAACCCAAGTATTCATCAACAGACGAATGGATAAACATAATGTGGTATATACATAGAGTGGAATATTATTCAGCCATAAAAAGGAGTGAAGTTCAGATACATGTCACAACATGGATGAATCTTGAAGACACTGTGCTAAGCGAAATAAGCCCGATGCAAAAGGACAAATATGGCATGATTCCATTTATATGAGGTATGTAGAACAGGCAAGTGCACAGAGACAGACGGTAGATAAGAGTTTATCAGGGGCTAAGAGGAGACAGGAATGAGGAGTTACTGCTTAATAGTTACAGAATTTTTGTTAGATATATGAAACAATTTTAGAAATAGAGGTGATGATTGCACAACCTTGTGAATGTGATTAATGCCACTGAATTGTATGCTTACAAATGTTTACAATGGCAAATATTACATATATTTTACCAAAATTTAAGAAAGGGAAAACAAAAGTTGTTCTGTGGGCTTTCTGTAAAATCTCCTCCCAGCAGGTTTTTGGACAGACTTTGCCAGCACGTAGCTGACACCTTTTGCTCTTGGCTTTCTTCCTACCCGGAACTAGGACTTAATGGTGGAGTCAGATCAGCCATGTTGTTACATAAGGTAACAAGCACATGTTTAGGATACCTGAAAATAAAACAGAATAAGCCTGATCCAGGTGTGGTGGCTCACGCTTGTAATGCCAACTATTCAGGAGGCTGAGGTGAGAGGCTCACTTGAGCCCAGGAGTACAAGGCCATCCTGAGCAACATAGCAAGGTCCCCTCTTATCTCTGAAAGTTTTCTTTTTTCTTCTTTTTTTTTTTTTGGCCAGGTATGCTGGAGTATGTCTGTAATCCTTATTACTTGGGAGGCCAAGGTGGGAAGATCACTTGAGCCCTGGACATGGAGGCTGCAGTGAGCTAGGATCCTATATCACTGCACTCCAGCCTGGGCAACTGAGATATACTGAAAGAAGCCAGAGTCTCTGATAGCGTTATGGAGCTACTACTCCAGGCCAAAAGCTTTTATCTCCACAATTCTCATTACATGATGAAAACAGACTCCTTAGCCTATTTCACCCCTTTTCAAGTTTAGCAGATGAGCACAATTCCTAATTTATTCAGGCAAGGAGACATGAAATTAGAGAGGTAGTCTATTGGTCATAAGCTTCTAGTCACAGTTAACAGAAATCCAACTTAAAGTATATAAGACAAACAGAAGTAATCAATTAATATGTGTAACTTAAAAGTCCAAAGGTAGATATCTATAGCTTCTGGGATACATCTCTCTCCATCTCTGCCCTCTCCTCTCTGCACTTAGCAGGCTGTCTCCTCAAGCACCAAGAGCTCCTGGTTTGCATCTTACCAGCTGAGAAATCCTAGGAGAAAGAGGACATCTCTCCACCAACAGTTACAGTAAATGTCTTGGGGCTGCTTTCTTATTGACTCATTTAGTTCATACCCACCTGAACCAATCATAATGGACACAAAATCGAATTCACTGATTTTTAGGTTTGGGCTACCTTTCCAATCTCTGGGCATATAGGAAGGAAAACCAGCCTTATTTTAATCCATGTGGACTGACAGTAGCATAAAGGATGATGTTTTAGAGAAAATCAAGGGTGCTGTTACTAGAAAATGTTGGATAAATGGTAGGAAGTAAAGAATAATAGATATTCATTGTGCACTACAGATATACAGATTCCAAATTATTCAGGGAATTTTAGCCATGTTAGATCATTCAACAAATATCTATTAAGATCTACTTATTTGCTAAGCACTGCTGTAGGTTCTAAGGGTACAGCAATGAGCAAGACAGATTCCCTGCCTTGAAAGAGCTTATATTTTAGATGAGGGAGAAAGCCAGTAAACATGAAACCAACCAACAAAACAAACAAACAAAAAAATGAAGGCAGTGAAAAATGCTGCAAAAAATAAACATAAGCGATGTGATACAATATGACCAATCTTGGCAGTAGAAGGACTGCCTTAGGTAGCATGGTCAGTGGGGCATTCTGGGGAGGTGGTTTCTGAGTTGAGAAAAGTCAATAGTGAAGGAGGAGTCAGTTCTAAGAGAATCTAGAAAAAGGTATCCCCAGCAGAAGGATCATGAATGCAACTTGTTGAAAAACAGAAAAGGTCAAGTGGTAGACAAATGATAAACAAGAGGAAAAATGGCAGAAAATCAGGTTAGGGAAGTGGACTGTGGCCAGATTGTATAGACCTAGTTGGCCAGGCTAAATGAAGTTTGGGTGTTAATTCTTTTGCAGAGTGAAGCCATTGCACAATTTTAAGCAAGGGAGTTAACAAGATCTGATTTACAGTTCAGAGATTTCACTCTAGCCACGGAGTGCATGGCACAAGCAAGAGTAAAGGATTGGAGATGAATTAGGAGGCGGTGGCATTAACTCAGGCAAGAGATATTGTATTGATGCCTTGGATGTTAAAGAATATGACTGTTTCCTGAAAACTATGGGGAACATTGAGAGGTTTTAAGCAGGGAATGATGTGGTCAAATTTGAGTTTTTGTTTTGTTTTGTTTCTTAGTGGTACATCAGTGCCTTGGCTGTGCTCCACAGGACAAGAAATTGTAGCAGAGACTCAGAAGATGGCAAGACTTTGGCTCCAAGCTTCCCTAGGGCTTTGCTCTTCTTCACACCACCCAGATTGAGGTATGAGGTGGGGAGGTTGTGAAATTGGCCATTTCCCCAAGACCTGACTTTAGAAAACAGACTCAGGATAAAGATCCCCCAAATTGTGTCTTGGACAAACTTTGCCAGAAGAACCAGGAGAAAGAACCTTTGTTCATCTCTAATCCGGAACAGGTTTTAGGAGAGAAACTTGAATCTATGGAAGCACCAAACACCGCACTTGGAGCATGGCAGACAGTATTGGTAGAGAAAATGGGATGTGGGGTTACAGAAGCTTGGGTTAGAGTCCTAATTGTATCATCTGTTGTGTGACCTTGAGAAATGTAATCTTTCTTATTTTATTTTATTTTATTTTATTTTATCTTATTATTATTATACTTTAGGTTTTAGGGTACATGTGCACAATGTGCAGGTTAGTTACATATGTATACATGTGCCATGTTGGTGTGCTGCACCCATTAACTCGTCATTTAGCATTAGGTATATCTCCTAATGCTGTCCCTCCCCCCTCCCCCCACCCCACAACAGTCCCCGGAGTGTGATGTTCCCCTTCCTGTGTCCATGTGTTCTCATTGTTCAATTCCCACCTATGAGTAAGAACATGCGGTGTTTGGTTTTTTGTCCTTGCAATAGTTTACTGAGAATGATGATTTCCAGGTAATCTTTCAGGGTCACTTTTTCCTCATAAATAAAATATGGATAGTAATAGAAACTATCTCTTCGGTCAATGAAACCTCCTTCTTGTGTAATGAGGATTACAGATGATAATACACATAAGTGCTTAACACAGTGCCTGGCACGTATTAAGTGTTCAATAAATGTCAGCTGCAGCTGTAAATAGAAGTATGATGCCAAAGAAGCTGGCTCCTAATGAGATTTGCTTTAATCTGCCACCTTCAGAATAACAAATGGCTATTATGTGGTTATTCAGTTTCCCTGAGACTTACACAAGAGGAAAACAAAATGACCCAAGAGGCAGTTAGAGATTCAAAAGGTGTCTTTATTGAGAGATGAGATAAATACCTCAAATAGACAACTAAGAAGCTTAAAACCACTTTGGAAACCTTCCTAAAATCAAGTGAAATAGAATGTAGTTTGGGGCTCTTCCTAGCGGCTTGGAATGTTGGCGAAAGCCTCAAAGGTGAAAACAATAAGCATGAAATATTCCCACATCTAGAGTCAAAGAGCTGCCACATGACTCTCTAGCATTTACCAAGAGATGGCCAAGTGGGTCCTGTGGTGCTCACTCTGATGACTCCCAACTCAACGATCTAGACTGAAGGCTGGAGTTCAATGAGGTGGGAGAAATGGCTACGGGAGGAAGGTACTTTGGATTTTTCTTATTCCATCCCCATGATAGAAGAGGGAGTAGCTCTTGCCCACCAAGCAAGTAAGAAGAGGCCCAATCAGCTTATTGGAGAGATTAGGGGAGACTAACACCCTACTCCCTGATGCTTGCTGCGCTGTGGAGACTCTAGGTTGGTACCTAGAAGAGAGCAGTGGGTTCCAGCAGAACATCATGTGGGACTACTGGGGAGAAATTGGCAAGTGTTGTCTGGTGTTTGGGGCACACGTGAACACCTGAACATGGGGGCTGGTGCCTGGATTCTACCTGTAGAACTATGATAGCAACGGGTTGGTTGGAACCACCTTCCACTGCAGAGCAGGAAGAGAGAGCATCACAAAGCAGTATCCACTTTCAGGATTTGGTGTATCAGAGATGTGCTGAGTACCAAGTAGATGCTGAGAAAGTAACTGAGCTCAAGCTGTCTTCATGGGACCATGCCCACAAGAGAACAGCATATGGATGTCAGAGAGCAGCAGCCAAAATAGAACCATAGGCTGGGCAAGGTGGCTCACACCTGTAATCCCAGCACTTTGGGAGGCCGAGGCGGGCAGATCACTTGGGGCTGGGAGCTTGAGACCATTCTGGCCAATATGGGAAACCCCGTCTCTACTAAAACTACAAAAAATTTAGCTGGGCATGGTGGCGCACGCCTGTAATCTCAGCTACTAAGGTGGCTGATGCAGAAGAATCTCTTGAACTCGGGAGGTGGAGGTTGCAGTGAGCCAAGATCACTGCACTGCACTCCAGCCTGGGCGACAGAGCAAGACTCTGTCTCAAAAAACAAAACAATGACAAAACAAAATAGAACCACTGATTGCACCATCTAAGTAAGACTTTCACCTCTCACCCTCTACCAAACCCCAGATGCCACCCTCCCATTTCGGCCCCAGGGGAACCTTCAACAGAAGAAGGGAAATGAGAGGACATCCCTCCCCTCATTCCCACTAGTGGAGGCTCTCCACTGATGGTCAGGCTAGAACTGGACAGAGGGAAATGCTTTGAATGGAATGGGAGGTTGTAGTTTTTATTTCAACTAAATTGGACTTTAAACATGTTTTTATTATGAGAAATTTCCAAACATATACAAAATGGGCAGAAAAGAAGAATGAATGGATGCCCTTGTACCCATTGCTGGCTGCAACAGTGACTGACTCATGGCCAATCTTGTCATGTCTATGCTCCATTAACTATCATTCTGAAGCAAGTGCCAGACATCCTATTGCCTCCAGATTGGGCTTTTCAATGCCTGCACATGAGTTCTAATTACAAAAGTAAGGTTCTTAACATTGAAAATGACTGGAAGACCCTGGGTTCTTCTTGTTCATTTTTTTAGTCTCTAAAGCATAAAGTTCCATAGAGTAGAGAATTTTTCTATTTTATTCACTGCACTAGCCCTATACTCATAATAGCACATAACACATAGTGGGTGCTCGATAATTATTTGTTGAATGAATTATTTGTTCAAAATAGCCTGGCCTCCCTTTGCCATAATCTGAGAAGTGCTCAGATTGAAGTAAAAGGTAAAACATTTTTTTTCCTTTTTGCTACCCATCACAAGGTAAAATATTTATATTTTGCTACTCAGTTGGCTTGCCTCAGTACTGACCCAAAGTTATTGAGCAAAATGTCCCACCTTGAAGGACTGACTAGGGTAATTATCTCTTTGGAGAAACAGCTTCACAAGTGATTCCAGATAATGTTATGGGGATTGCCTTTCCCTAAACCCTTCCACATTTTTAGCATCTTCAGGAGAATGTGCAAGCTGATAGCTCACAGGTTCTGATGTTTTGTTTTGCCTGCCTGGTTTTGCAATTTACACTGAAATGAATTGAATGTGGGCCCACATTCCTGCTGGCAATTGGTTGGAGGAGAGTAGCATCTGCATTTGATGAAGCATGCCTGCCTCTGTTTACTGCAGTCCCCAGCCCACCTTATGATCTTCTGCCTGAAGATCGCTCCTTAGTCACCTGCCTAGCTCCCATGGGTCCCCAAGGTGCCTTGTGGATGAGACATTGAAGTATAGATTCCAATAACTTCCAGCAGTTTTTCCAAACAACATTATGATTTCGTCCATGAAAGCACCTGAGCCCACTGCCATTCTTTGAATAATTTTTCAGTTTTCTCCATGGCTTTACTCAGATTTTTTATTTCTTCTTCTGGAATCATTTTTTTGGCCATATGTTTTTTAATAATCTATTTCATCAACATTTTCTAATTTATCAGCATAAAGTTATGCATGATAATCTCTTATTTTTAAATTAATTTATTCTTCTTAACTATTATTCTGATTTCTTTTTTTTTTTTTTTTTGAGACAGAGTCTGGCTTCGTCACCCAGGCCGGAGTGCAGTTGTGTGATCTTGTCTCACTGCAACCTCCACCACCTGGGTTCAAGCAA
This sequence comes from Symphalangus syndactylus, assembly GCF_028878055.3. Lineage (NCBI taxonomy): Eukaryota > Metazoa > Chordata > Mammalia > Primates > Hylobatidae > Symphalangus > Symphalangus syndactylus. The sequence continues at coordinate 59,558,487 of NC_072433.2, forward strand.
TTCTCCTGCCTCAGTCTCTTGAGTTGCTGGGATTACAGGCACCCGCCACAACACCACCTAATTTCGGTATTTTAGTAGAGAAGGGTTTTCCCCATGTTGGCCAGGCAGGTCTCAAACTCCTGGTCTCCAGCAATCCACCTGCCTTGGCCTCCCAAAGTGTTGGGATTACAGGCATCAACTACTGCAGTCAGCCTATTTCTTGTTCTTAAAGGTCCCTTTTCCCTCTACTGTTCCTTGAACAGATTAAGTAAATATTTATTTCCTTTTATATTGATCCCCAACACCCACTAAATATCCCTTTTTGAATTTTGTTTCATCCATGCTATATTGAGTATAAATATTTTAAAGTTTCAAATATATGGGTGCCAGACTTCTGTAATTTCCAGCACAGATACAGCAAAGGATTAGATGCCTGTGATTAAGTGATCAAGGTGCCGGAACTTTGTCTGGATTGTTTATTAGTTTTCATTAACTTTTAAATTATTTTATACTTTTTAATTAATCTGGAATTTACATTGATCTATAGTATGAGATGAAGATTTAATTTTGCTTTATTTATTCCCTTCAAATATTAATCAATTGTCCCAGGGTCATTTATTGAATGCTACTTCTTTTTCCATAGACTTGTATGACCACTTTTATTATCTAATAAAGTCAGGTACATGAAAGATTATCTTGGAGCTATCTGTACTATTCCATTGTTTATGTTGCAATGATTGTAACTTAGTCCCATAGATCCATAGAGCACATGAGTTTATGCTACAATATTTATCACATTGATCTATGTTACAGTATTTATGTACTATGCTATTTTAATCTTTGAACCATTATAGTCCATTTTATTTTATTTTTTATTTTTTTTTTATTTTTTATTTTTTTTTGAGACGGAGTCTCGCTCTGTCGCCCAGGCTGGAGTGCAGTGGCGCAATCTCAGCTCACTGCAAGCTCCGCCTCCCGGGTTCACACCATTCTCCTGCCTCAGCCTCTCCAAGTAGCTGGGACTACAGGCGCCCGCCACCACGCCCAGCTAATTTTTTGTATTTTTAGTAGAGACGGGGTTTCACCGTGGTCTCGATCTCCTGACCTCATGATCCACCCGCCTTGGCCTCCCAAAGTGCTGGGATTACAAGTGTGAGCCACCGTGCCTGGCCTTATAGTCCATTTTAATACCTATATTCAGAGTGTTCCTGATACGGTTTGGCTGTGTCCCCACCCAAATCTCATCTTGAATTCCCATGTATTGTGGGAGGGACCCAGTAGGAGGTAATTGAATAATAGGGGCAGGTCTTTCCCATGCTGTTCTCATGACAGTGAATAAGTCTCATGAGACCTGATGGTTTTTAAAAAGGGGAGTTTCCCTGCACAGGCTCTCTCTCTTTGCCTACTGCCATCCATGTAACTTGCAACTTGCTCCTCCCTGCCTTCTGCCATGATTGTGAGGCCCCCCCCAGGCCATGTGAAAGTGTAAGCCCATTCAACCTCTTTCTTTTGTAAATTGCCCAGTCTTGGGTATGTCTTTATCAGTGGCATGAAAACGGAATAATACAGTTCCCTAATTCTTCTTGACTTTCAAATTGTTCTTGGCTATTTTGTTCATTCATTCTTCTAGTCAAATCTTATAATCATTTTGTCAAATTCTTCCCCTGCTTATCGAAGGAAATCATATATAACAAAAACAAAATTAATTGTATGGGGATTTTTATTAGAACTGCATCAAACCCATGCATTTATTTAGGAAGAATTGACATTATTAAATAATCATTCCTTAATTTCATTTATCTAACCTTGTTTTAAATTCCCTTGATGAACTGTTGTTATTTTCTCTATATATGTTATGCACCTTTCTAGTTACATTTATTTCTAGGCAGGGACTGTTTTACCCCTCATTATTTATTTACTTACTTATTTCTTTTGAGACAGGGTCTCACTCTGTCACCCAGGCTGGAGTTCAGTGGCACCATCATAGCTCACTGCAGCTGCAAACCTCTGGGCTCAAGGGATCCTCCCAACTTGTCCTCCCAAAATTCTGGGATTACAAATGTGAGCCACTGTATCCAATCTATTCCTGTTTTAGAAGTGAAGATATTGGGCGTTGCCCAAATTCCCACAGTTAGTAAGACATGGAGAATGGATTAAAACCCATATCCATCTGATGGCAGAGCCTGCTACTTTATTTAAGATTATATTATTTCTTGAATGAATTTTAGTAATTATTTCCCAGAAAAGCATCCATTTCGTCAAGATTTTCCAGTGAGCTAGCATACAGTCTCACATTGTGCTTTCATTTCCTTTCCTAACTTCTTGAATCAGATGCCTACTTCATTTAATTTCCTTTTCTTCTTTTAATTAATGGAAATGATAATGGCTGTCCTCTCCTTTTCATGGCCCCCTATCCACTCCCTCTTCCTGAATTCAGAACCTAGTCATTCTGGCCTTTCTAAGTACTGGCTTGTCAATCTCCTGCTGCTGCAGTAGAAGGATGACCACTTCTAGATAGATATTGCTCTGGGCAAAGCAGCTCAAACTCTGAATCCTAGGTGTTGTAAGCTCAGTTGTGTTCAGGGGTTATATTGTCCAGCTACGTGTTCCTTGGTGACCCTGACTGGAGTCTCTCAGTCCACTTTTTCCCTGCTTGATTTGGTCCATGGAACAGCCAGAAATGATACTTTTTAAAAGTTAACCAGATCATGTCACTACCTGTAGTAGTCCATTTTCATGCTGCTGATAAAGACATATCCAAGACTGGGTAACTTATAAAGAAAAAGTGGTTTAATGGACTCACAGTTCCACGTAGCTCGGGAGGCCTCACAATCATGGTGGAATGCAAAAGTCACATCTTACACGGTGGCAAGCAAGAGAGAATGAGAGAGAAGAGAGAAGAGAGAAGCAAAAGGGGAAACCCCTTATAAAACCACAGGTCTTGTGAGACTTCTTTACTACCATGAGAACAGTATGGGAGAAACTGCCTCCATGATTCAATTATCTCCTCCTACTGGATCCCTCCCACAATATGTGGGAATTATGGGAGCTACAATTTGAGATGAGATTTGGGTGGGGACACAGCCAAACCATAACACTACCCTATTAAAAAAAAACTTCCAAATTTCCCATTTTTATTTAAACACACCCACATTTGTTACCTTGGTCAACGAGGCCCTGTGTGATCTGGCTGCAGCCTCCTTCTTTGACCTCATCTCATATCCTGTTTTTCTTGTTCATTGTTATGCCATCCTCTTTTGTGTGTGTGTGTGTGTGTGTGCACACGCTGTTCCTTGAAAGTACCAAGCCTTTCCCTAAACCCTACCTTTCCTCTCAGTGTTTCTGCTGCCTGGGATGCTTTTTCTCCAGGATCACATGGTGCAGATCCCACATCATGTCCTTCAAAGGCCATTTTCTCAGAGAGGCTGTGGCCAACCACCAGATTGAAGACAGTCACTTACCTTAATTCCACAAAGTGCATCACTATTTTTCCTCATACCAATGATCACAATTAGCAATGCCATTTTTATTGCTATGAGTTGAATGTTTATGTTCCTCCAAAGTTCAGATGTTGAAGCCCTTATCCTCAATGTGATGGTAGTTAGAGGTGGGGACTTTGGGCAGTCATTAGGTTTAGACAAGGTCATAAGGATGGTGCACCATGATGGGATGCGATTCATTATAAGAAGGTGAAGAGAGATGAGAGCTCTTTTTCTCTGCCCCTTGATAATACAGTGAGAATGTGGCTGTCTGTAAGCCAGGAAGAGAGCCCTCACTAGGGAGCCAAATTACCCAATGCCTTGGTCTTGGACTTCCCAGCCTCTAGAACTGCGAGAAAATAAATTTCTGTTGTTTATGCCATTCAGACTATGGTTTTTAAAAATTATAGTAGCCCTTATAGATTAAGATATTTACTTACTGGTTTGTTTTCTTATCACCTGTTTGCTACGCTGGAGTACAAGTGCAAAAGCCTCATCTGTCTTCTTCTTAGGGCCTGGCATGGAGAGCGATATATTGCAGGGGCTCCAAAATACATGTTGAATCAATGAATCAATAAAGACCTCACCCTTGCAGCCTCCTAGCTATGTGTTCTGGACGATTTTAAAAAATAATAAAGACAGGGTATCACCATGTTTTCCATGTTGGTCCTGAACTTCTGGCCTCAAGTGATCCTCCCTATCTGCCTCCAAAAGTGCTGGAATTACAGGTGTAAGTCACCATGCCCGACCCGTCTGGACAACTTAACTACTTAAGCTCAGTTCCAAAAATGAAAATGACAATACTGCTGGCTGAGCACAGTGGCTCATGCCTGTAATCCCAGCACTTTGGGAGGCAGAGGTGGGCGGATCACCTGAGGTCGGGAGTTTGAGACCGGCCTGACCAACATGAAGAAACCCTGTCTCTACTAAAAAAAAAAAATAAAAAAAAAAAATTAGCCAGGCGTGGTGTCAGGTGCCTGTAATCCCAGCTACTCAGGAGGCTGAGGAAGGAGAATCACTTGAACCCGGGAGAAGGAGGTTGTGGTGAGCTGAGATTGTGCCACTGCATTCCAGCCTGGGTAACAAGAGCAAAACTCCATCTCAAAAAAAAAAAAAAGAAAAAGAAAGAAAGAAAAGAAAAGAAAAAAGAAAACGACAATACTATGTTGTTTTTGAGCAAAAAAAGAAAATAAGAAAATAAAATAATGCAGGTAGAGACCTTAGCCCTCAAGAAGTAGTAACATGAATCATCATCATCATCATCCATATTATTTAAATGTAAAAGCACTCTCAGAAAGGCAAGCGGAAAGTCTCCCAGACAAAGTTTTATAAGAGTGAACTTTATTCATTTTGGAGTCAAATCAGACAAGTCAAGCAGCTAATTTTTAATTTAATTTTTTTTGCCAGGGTTCAAGGAGTGATCATGTTTTACAGGAACTAATTCACCCTAACCATTTCTAATGGCAATCATTTATTGTTATCTTTCACTGTTCTGGAAATTAACTAGGATCAGCTATGTGGTTCTTGCTCAGAATCCCTCCCTGGTTGCAATTAGATGGTGCTGGGACTGAGGTCATCTCAAAGGCTTTCCCACTCACATATCTAGTGATTGTTGCCGGTTAGCAGGGGTTATCAGAAGGAGCACCTCCCCATGGCTTCTGTGTGGCTTGAGCTTCTTCACAGCATGGTGGCTGGGTTTCAAGAATGAGCATTGCAAGACATGGAGCCATGTAGAAGTCCTATAGCTTTTCCTAACCTAGCCTTGACATCACATTGCATTATTTATGCAACATTCTACTCATTAGAAGCCAGACCATATTCAAGGGGAAGGGAAGTTAGTCTCTACCTCTTGATGGGATGAGCTTCAAGGAACTGGATATGTTTTAAGACCATGATACCAATCAAATTGATAGAAAATTGATTTATGGATCAGGTAATTCTTTAACAATTAACAATAATAAATACGATTGTCAAGTGGATCAGGACATTCATGTCAGCTCATCAATGCATTCTTTCTCCTGGTAGGCATTACAGTATGATGACTAAGTTGTAGTTCTGAATTTATACTGAGCAAGATTAAAATGCTATCCACCTATTAATTTTGTGACTCTAGGCAAGTTCCTTGACTTCTCTAAGCAGCTTTCTTCTTTGGAGAGTGGATGAAGAGTGCTGGCACGTGGGGAGCATTCAATATATGGTGATGACCATTGTAAGCCCTTACTTCTCCTTCAAGTCAAGTCCTTTGTTACAGATGCTCCAACCAGACATAAGGTATGCTCATTTCTAAAGAGGAGGCAAGGATTGAGGGTGCCTTCTCCTCACCTGGGTCACCTGTGGGACCTGACTTCCACTCTCCTCATCATGCTGACAGTTCTCAAGTGAGCCCCTCTAAAGGCTGGATTCCAGGCTGCTGGGGTGGGTGAGCATGGCAACATCCTCATCACAACGGGCACGTGGCCAGAGACTCAGATCTGCCAGTGTGGGCGCCAACACTCTCTCCCCAGAAAAGCTGCTTGAAGGCATAGACTAGGGGAAGGGAAGATTAAAAATAAAGAGTGGTCATGTTCAGTTTTGAAATTAAAAGAGAGGGATGGACTCAAAGGCCCTTCAATTCTCTTGGCTTTGGGAGAGAGAGGGTGCTGAGTAGGGGGGACATGGTGGGGGAGCACCACGGGGCTTCCTTTCCCCAGAACCCTAATTCATGGGAACACCCAGAACTGGGCAACTGCATCTCATGGCTCACAGTTGTGGTCTCGCCTGAAACACAAATGTTTCATTTGCTTTGCAGGGTTTGTGAACTAGCAGTCTTGGTGTTTATTTTGTTTGTCCCTTACAGAGATTTTAAATTCTAAATTGTAAATGCGTTTCAATTGAGCATTGGCTTTCCAGTTAGCTCCAGAACTCCGTATTATTGGACTGCTCTCATCATCTACATCATATACTTTCCTGGCTTCAATGATAGACATTCAGTTTGGTTGCATCCTACTTGCTTTATGCTTTCTCTGCTCTTACAATGTCTCAAATTTACATGTATGGAGCACCCAGTGTATTATCAGCTATAACCTCAATTACTACCCTAGAAACCCTACAAGGGAGGGATCCTCACTCCATAGAGAAGGTAGCTAAGGATCACAAGAACTGACTTACCCAAAAAAGCATGGTTTGTGAAAATGGTAGAGCTGGTATTTGGATCCAGGTAGTATCATTTAGGCTTTGTTTCAGTTGCAAGTGGCAGAAAATGCACTTCAAATTGGTTTAATTCCAGGGAAAAAAAGGATAGCAATCGATTGGCTCAAGTAGCTGCGAAGTCCAGGCATGCCTGAATCCAGGAGCTCAAACTCCATCTCTCAGCTCTAGTTGCCTCTATGTTGTACCATTTTGAGGCCAGACCTATCCTTGCGGTGGCAAAGTGGTTCCTAGTACCTCCTAGGCAAGAACCTACCCTCTCACCCACCCCAGTCAGGAAGAGAGAGCTTTTTTTCCCAATAGCTCTATCTATCTATCTATCTATCTATCTATCTATCATCTATCTATCTATCATCTATCTATCTATCTATCTATCTATCTATCATCTATCACTATTTAATGCCCAGAGCGTGATGACTCAGACAAGAATAGAATCACGTAAGTGGCCAGGCATAGTGACTCATGCCTACAATCTGAGTGATTTAGGAGGCTGAGGTAGGAGGATTGCTTGTGCCCAGGAGTTCAGCACCAGCCTGGGTAACATAGCAAGATCCCATCTCTACAAAAATATTAAAAAATTAGATGAGCTTCATGATATGCACCTGTAAGTCCCAGCTACTTGGGAGGTTGAGTCAGCAGGAGGCTCGCTTGAGCCCAGGAGTTCGAGGTTGCAGTGAGCCAAGATTGCACCACTGCACTCCAGCCTAGGTGACAAAGAGAGATCCTGTCTCAAAAGGAAAAAAGAAAATAAGGACATAATCACCTCAGAACCAATCATTGTGGCCCGAGGTATAAGATTGTCAGAGGTGTGAGAACCAGAGCAACTCCATCTTGAATAGGGACTGGGTAAAATAAGGCTGAAGCCTACTGGGCTGCATTTCCAAATGATTAAGGCATTCTAAGTCACAGGATGAGATAGGAGGTTGGCACAAAATACATGTCATAAAGACCTTGCTGATAAAACAGTTCGCCGTAAAGAAGCCAGCCAAAACCCACCAAAACCAAGATGGCCACAGGAGTGACCTCTGGTTGTCCTCATTGCTACATTCCCACCAACAACACGACAGTTTACAAATGCCATGGCAACATCAGGAAGTTACCCTATATGGTCTAAAAAGGGGAGGCATGAATAAACCACCCCTTCTTTAGTATATAACCAAAAAATAACTGTAAAAATGGGCAACCAGCAGCCCTTGGGCCTGCTATCTATGGAGTAGCCATTCTTTCATTCTTTTACTTTCTTAATAAACCAGCTTTCACTTACTATATGGGCTCTCCCTGAATTCTTTCTTGCATGAGAGCCAAGAACCCTCTTTTGGGGTCTGGATTGGGACCCCTTTCCTGTAACAAGATGAGTTTAGGTCACAGTCTCATGCTTGAAGCCTTGGGCAGGGTTAGGCCCATCTGAACCATAGTGAGCAAGAATGAGGGATGGAACAGGAAAGATGTGTTCTTTCCAGAAGGAAAAATGTCCACTACCTAAGCTAGCAAAGAAGCTTATTGCCTTTACTATAGGCTTCAGAGGTCTTGAGCACCTTCCATTAAGGGTGATTAGATAAACACATCACACACTAAATGGGGCTGCTCCTACAGCCCTAGTATCCAGAGGAAGTTGACTCTACATGCTGATCTTTTAGAAAACACTTGTCATTATTGTCTTTCCAGAATCCATTTCCCTTTCTTTTTATTTTTTATTTTTTTGGGAGGTGAGGCGGGTGGGGACTGAGTTTCGCTCTTGTTTCCCAGCCTGGAGTACAATGACGCCATCTCAGCTCACTGCAACCTCAGCGTCCTGTGTTCAAGTGATTCTCCTGCCTCAGCCTCCCAAGTAGCTGGGACTACAGGCATGCACCTTCACGCCGGGCTAATTTTGTATTTTTAGTAAAGATGGCATTTCTCCATGTTGGTCAGGCTGGTCTTGAACTCCTGACCTCAGGTGATCCAGCCCCCTGGCCTCCAAAAGTGCTGGGATTACAGGCATGAGCCACCGTGCTGGCCCCTTTCTTCTTTTAATTACACCACCATTTTCCTCTGGGAAACTACCCATTTCCCAAGCAATTCAAAGGGATTATCTCTTACCTCTACCCTACTTCAGGGGCAAGCACGGTGACTCAAGTTTGGCAAGTCTGATATTTATCCTCTGGGCTCAGATAATTAAGTTAGAGATAAATATTCAATCTGAGGCAATAAAACCCAGTCTCAGAACTTTTTTTGGAACTACTGAAAAAAATAAATTCTCCTTCCGTTAGTATTACTAAGACTTGAGGATGGTGGTTGGAGATTCTGGGAGCCACCAAAGAAAATAAAGCCATGGTGAAAAAAATAGACGAAGGTGGAGAGTAACAGCTTTCTGATATTGTGTGAGTCCATAGATCCATTTGTACCTGAACCCAGAAAGACCTAAGGCCTCTTTAGTTACCTAAACAAATATACAACCATTTTTCCCTCTTAATTGCCTTAGTTTAAGGTGGGTTTTGTCACTTGTGACCCTAAGAAGGTCAAACATGTAGGGTTTTTTTTGTTGTTGTTTTTTGTTTTGTTTTGTTTTCCTTAGACGGAGTCTCATTCTGTTGCCCAGGCTGGAGTGCAGTGGTGCAGTCTTGGCTCACTCTGTCTCCTGGTCCAAGCCATTCTAGTGCCTCAGCCTCCTAAGTAGCTGGGATTACAGGCGCATGACCTGTAAGACATTACCACGCCCCGCTAATTTTTTGTATTTTTAGTAGAGATGGGGTTTCACCATGTTGGCCAGGCTGCTCTCAAACTCCCAGCCTCAAGTAATTCACCCACCTCGGCCTCCCAGAGTGCTGGGATTCCAGGCATGAGCTACCATGCCCGGCCCAACATGTAGGTTTGATTTAAGGCAGGTGTTGGATTCCAGGACAAAGCAAGGCAGAAGGACATCCCTTATGTTTGGTAGGGGTACGTGGCCCTCTTGTTTCCAAGTGCAGGGTGTTTGAGGGCTGGAGCCTGTCGGTTGTCAGATAAATATCCTGGATGAGGCTCTATCCTAAACCTCGACTCTTTCATGCACTGCTTGGTCATGTGAACCCTTTGGAAACTCTTTGGAAGTTCACTCCATGGCCTAGTAAGAATCAGTCCCTGTTCCCACTTACTCCACTTCCCTTAGCAAAAGTGGAAGTGGAAGAAGCAAGCTCTTGAACATTTTAATATGAGGCTTGATCCCACAAGATTTAGGGTCTGACAGACCTGCATTTAAGCCCTGGCTTGGCCACTTACCGGCCATGTGACCTCAGTCAAGTTATTTGGCATTTCTAAGACAGTGTTCTTATCTGCAAAATGAGTTTAATACTAACATTCAGCTCCTACAGTTTATGTGAGGCTGAAATAAACTGAACACTGGTCGGAACCTAGCAGTCACTCAATGAAAGATAGCGACTGTCATCAATATAAAGCTGTCAGTTTTGTCTGTAACTTAACTCAAAATCTCTCCCTTTGTTCTGTCCTCCCTTACTCACAAGCATTTTTGCAGTGGATATAGCCACAGGTACTTGATGTTCTCAATTGATTTATGTACAAACTGTAATTGTTAAGAGCATAGACTCAGGAACTGGGCTGTTTAGATTCAAACTCTGCCTCGTTAGTGGCTGCGTAGTCAGGCAAATGGCTCCACCTCGTTGTGGCTCAGTTTCCACATAAAACGAGGATGACAAAAATAGTATCTGCCGGCCAGGCATGGTGGCTCATGCTTGTAATCCCAGCACTTTGGGAGGCTCAGGCGGGTGGATCACCTGTCAGGAGTTTGAGACCAGCCTGGCCAACATGATGAAACCTCGTCTCTACTAAAAATACAAAAACTAGCTGATTGTGGTGGTGGACACCTGTAATCCCAGCTACTTGGGAGGCTGAGGCAGGAGAATTGCTTGAATTCAGGAGGCAGGGGTTGTAATGGGCTGAAATTGTGCCATAGCACTCCAGCCTGGGCAACAAGAGCAAGACTCCGTCTTAAACAAACGAAAAACAAAAACAACAACAATAAAAAAGAAATAGTATCTGCCTCATTGGGATTAAGTAAATTAATATTTAATACAAGTAAGCTAATATTAATGAATGACACAAGATTAGTCATCATCTGTGTGTTTTATACTGTGTCACATCAACCACATACATGTTGAGTGGCCAAGTACTAATTTCTCTTGAACACAAGCCACTCTGTGTGCACAATCAGGCTATGCTGGGTTCTGATTGCTTGGGTCCTGTTGTGGTCCTGCTAATCCCAACACCACTCAGCAGTACACAGCCTTATGAATTTTGGTGAAAACTCTAGCCATGCCAACATTCCACATTCTTTTTGTGTACAATTAATTCACAATAATTTTTTTTGCATTCAAAGTCTTGCTCCAATATCTGCTATTTTATCATGAGTAAATTACTTAACTTCGTTGAGCCTCAGTTTCCTCAACTGTAAAATGGCAAAACTCATAGTACCTACTTCATAAGTCGTCATGAGGATTAATTGAGTTGTTATGGCAAAGCCCTGAGAATAGGTCTTGACATAGTGTAAGTGTGAAATTATTATCTTATAAGTGATAATGTTCAGCTAATATATCCTGCAAATGGGATGCTTCCAAATACCCTTAGAATTCTCTTAAAAGAGCTGAAAAATATGTTTCCTGATCTTGTACATTACAGGTTTCAAGCTTATAGCCTATCTGACAGACACGTCCAGTGGACATATTTTACTTGCACAGCCTCGTTTCAAAAAATTAGAATCAGTGCCCCCATCTTTTGTTTAGAGACACGGTCTTACTATGTTGCCCAGGCTGGTCTCAAACTCCTGGGCTCAAGCAGTCTTTTCACCTCAGCCTCCTGAGTAGCTGGGATTACAGGTGTGCACGTTATGTGGTAGACAGCTTCAGACATGGCTCCCAATAGTCTACCTCGCCTATTTATGCCTGTTTAAGAAAAACTCAAAACGCCTGGCTAATGGCTCATATTTTAAAATCCGGACCTTTCATATAAAAATCTCTCTTTCCAGCTTCTCCTGAGGAATGGGAAGAGATGGCACTGTGGTACACATTCTTTCAGGCTGTCATTTGGAGTTGACACCGCGTGATTGCTCACTGTGGAGAGGACAGACACTGTCCAGGTCAGGAGCCTCCTGGTTTACCACATTCCCATTTTTCTACACCTGGGAATGTTTCAGGCACTTGCCTTACCTGCCTGGCTCCTGAAATAATGAAAATAATGGCTAACACATACACAGAGCATGCTATGATTCCCGCACTATCTCAATCCATCCCCACAACAAACCTAAGGGAGAAGTATTGTTATTGTCTCATTTTAAGGATGAGAGGACATATAGAAGGGCTAAGGTTGTGCAGCTGGCAAATGGCAGAGCTGGGAGTTGCACACTCTGATGCCCAACTCTGGGCTCTTGCCCCTACACTCTACTTTAGAGTAACCCCTTATTCCTACTTGGGTCAAGTTTTCTGCAGTTGTATGAATAAAAGGGGAACACGCTCCAGGGTGTCCATCTTCAGCTCTCATCATGTTGGCCAAGAGGGCTTAGTTGTGGATGCCAAAAGTCACGATTTAGGGAATTAGGTGCCTAATTTCCCAATTGCCCTCAACACTCCCAGACTCATCTCTGATGCACAAGGATAGTTCTATCCAGAATAGAAGCTCCTGTTGGAGGTCATTGAACTTAGAGTGAGGGTCTCTTCCTACATTGGAGTCTCCCCACCTCAGCCCCTGAGCGGCAGGACACAGAGAGAAAACCCATCTTCAGGAGTTGGTACATTCTGCTTATTCCTAGCAACCGTAGACACATCCCTTCCTAGATGACTGAAAACTATCCATTTTATTCAGTTTCTGATCATGCTATAATCGAATCAAAGTGACACATCCCTATACTGAAAGTGTTATACTCTTTCTCTCTATATATATACGTATATATAGATAGATGATAGATAGATATAAATATATGTGTGTGTATACACATATATATGTATACACATATATATATATATATATATATGGAGAGAGAGAGAGAACCTCTGTCCCTTCCTGAAAAACATTTATAAAATCTTACCATGGCCAGGATATTCCAATAAGCCCCCACACGCCCACCCTTGATCAAGAGCCTTGATTCATTCTTTTTTTTTTTTTTTTTTTTTGAGACGGAGTCTTTCTCTGTCCCCCAGGCTGGAGTGCAGTGGTGCGATCTCGGCTCACCGCAACCTCCACCTCGTGGGTTCACGCCATTCTCCTGGCTCAGCCTTCCGAGTAGCTGGGACTACAGGCGCCCGCCAACACACCCGGCTAATTTTTTGTATTTTTAGTAGAGACGGGGTTTCACCGTGTTAGCCAGGATGGTCTCGATCTCCTGACCTCGTGATCCGCCCGCCTCAGCCTCCCAAAGTGCTGGGATTACAGGCTTGAGCCACCGCACCCGGCCTCCTTGATTCATTCTTAAGAAATCCCTCCATTTTCTACAGAGCTCTTCTAGTGAAATCTTGTCAAGCTTTCCTTCCTGAAGTCTGTATTATAAAAACAAGACATCTTATTTTCCTTTTCCGGTTATGAAATTATATGATAATATTTGAAGATGTTTCAAAATACGACTCACCCCCTATTCCAAACCCTGAGTCTCACTGGTCTATGAGTGATTCTTGTAGATTTTTAAGAGAATGCCTTTCCCCAAATGGTAAGTTTTGAGATGATGCCTGACGACTGCTATCGAATGCTTAACATTTGAAAATAAATTCACAAAACACAGAAGATGAACAGATGGTCTGTGAGTTTTGTCCATTCTCTGTAGCTTTCCACCACTCTCTGCAGCAACAGACAAAAAGGAGTTTGAGCCAATCCCAGGTGGGTGTATTGCGAGGGAGAGGCGAGCTGTCCCCAGGCCTGCACCATACGAAGCATCCGTTGTCTTTGGGGGCCCCGCAGGAGGGCTGCATCCACAGAGACAGGGTCCTTGCTCTTTATTCCAGCTGGTGGGGACAGTGCCAATGGGAAAGGGGTTTAGAGGCATCAAGGTCCTCTTGCTGTCAGAGCGACCTTGGTAGTGTCATCTCATCTAGTTTCCTGGGACAACTGGGAGTGAGGGTTCATCCCTGACTGCACTTGCCTGCTGGCACGGCAATACTCGGGAACTTGGTTTTGAAATCCCAGCTTGGTCAATTTCACAGCAGTTGGGTCACACGCTAGGCTACGAGCTGATCCACACCAGGTGTATGAGTTTCCTGGGGCTGTGGAAACAAATTACTACAAACTGAGTAGCCTTAAACGGCGACAGGTGTTCTCCCACAGTCCAGGAGGCCAGAAGTATGAAATCAAGGTGTTGGCAGAGCTGTGCTCTGTCTGGAGGGTCTACGGGAGAATGCATTCCTTGCTTCTTCCAGCTTCTGGTGACTGTCGCATCCTTTAGCATCTAGTGCCCGCATCTCCCTCTGCCTCATCTTCTCATTGCCTTCTCCTCCATGTGTCTATGTTATCTTCGTCTGCCTCTGCCTTATAAGGAAACTTGTGATGACATTTAGGGCCCACCCTGTAAACCCAGGGTCATCTCTTCATCTCAAGATCCTCCATTCAATTACTTCTTGCAAAGACCTTCCTCCCCACCCCCCAAAATAAGGTAAAATTTCCAAATTCCAGGGTTAGGACTTGATATCTTTGGGTGGTCGTTATTCAGCTTACTATTCTGGGCCTTACTCACCGCTACAGATGCCCTAATCTTATCCTCCTTTCCCTCCCTTTCCGGCCAAGTCTCTTCCCTTCAAAAATGTCACACAAACCCTAGAGAAACAAAGCTGGGATGTTTGAAAGAACCCTGGGTTTGGGGTCAGTAAAAACAAGATTGGCTGGATTTGTCAGAGGCAGTCACCTGCCTCTCTGTCTCTCTCTGTGTGTGTGTTTGTGTGTGCGTGTGTTTCTACTCTCTCATCTCTGCAAGGATGGCAGTGGTCAAGGTAAGCGGCACCTCTGCCTCCTTGCTGCACTATTACAATGGCCTCCAATGATCTTCCTGCTCCTCCTCTTTCTCTAAAAACTATATTCTCTAATACAAATCAGATCGTGGCAACTCTTTGCTTAAAGTTTCTGTAGGGAGACAGGATAAAGGCCCTCCCGACACATTCACATCCTAATCGCTGAAACCGGTGAATATGCTCCTTACATGACAAAGGGGACTTTGCAGATGTGTTAAGGATCTGAGATGGGGAGATTATCCTGGATGATCTAAGTGGTCCCAAGGTAATCACAAGGGATGCAGAAAAGTCACAGACGGAAAAGGAGACATAGAGGTTGCAGAGATGCACTTTGAAGATGAACAGGGCCATGAGCTGAGGAAGCAGGCAGCCTCTAGAAGCTGGGAAAGGAAATGAAGCCAATTCTCCTCTGGAGCCTCCAGAAGGAACCAGCTCTGCTAATGCCTTGATTTTAGTCCAGTAAGGCTGCTTTTGGACTTCTCACCTCCAGAACAATAAGATAATATATTTGTGTTGTTTCAAGCTATGGAGCGTGTGACAATTTGTTACAGCAACAACAGGAAAGTAATACAGTCTTCAAGGGATTCTCATTGAACTTAGAACAAAGTCAAGCTTCTCAGCAGGGTCTACAAATGCTTACGTGATCAGACTACTGACTTCCTCTTTGGAAGGAATCTTCTACCACTTGGTCCAATGTTTACCAGTCTTTAGCCACATGGTTCTACTTTCTGCTCCTTGACAGGCCAGCCCTCAGGTTCTGGCTCTTGACATTCCTTCAGTCTGGAATGCTTTGCTCTGGATCCTCATCTTTGAGCTCAAAATATCACCTTGTCAAGAAGGCCCTCCTTGGCCCCTTAGTTAAATAGTCGACAACCCAGCTATTTATTGACAACCCAGCAGGTCAAAACCCTGCTGTCTCCAATCATGTTATTCACCATATTTAATATGCATCCCTCCTAAACATCAGCTGCATGAGAAAAGGGCCCGTGCTTTGTTCCCATCTGGAACAGTCATTCATTCTAAAGAGAGATTTGTAGAATGAATGAGTGAAATAGACCTTCCATGTCCTACGATTTCTCTCCAAAGCCATGGGCTCCCTGCCATGGGTTCAGCCCCTGTAGTATATTAACAATAAGCAAATCACCCCCAATCCAGATTTGAGCCATGAGATGATAGAGGATGAGATTTGGAGGTCATTTCTGCTTGTTCCCCCTTAACATAATTTTCAGAGAGTCTTCCCTCTTAACATAATTTTCTAGTATTTCCTCTTTGCTCATCTATTTCCCTTGAAAGTCCTGTGTTGGGCTCTGCCTACTTACAATTAGTAGGATTTCCTGAGGACAACCTTGGGGTCAAATACCTTCAGGGGCTCATCAGCTAAAGTCTCCTTTTGATTTCTGCTGCTTAACTAGGGCAGAAATGTGAATCTGGTGCTGCTCATGTCTTAGGGAGTCAAGGAAACTCCTTTATTTTGAGAGCAAGGGCCCTTAAGTTGTGTGGGTTTAAGGAAATACTAATTTCTTCTCTGTTTATGAGAGGCCCAAATCATTATGTTTGAAAGAATCTCTTTCATCTGGATTAATTGTGTCAGTCTGATCATTTACACCAGCTAAGAAACTCTCAGAGAAGGGATCATCACAGTCCCTGTTCCCCACCCCGACTTCACCTCTAGGGAGGAGGGTTGACCTGGCTGGTCAAGATTGAGCAAGTTTATTGGACACAGTGCTAAGACACCTCCCTCCCTTACTCCAGCCCATATTATGTGGTAGGCAGCTTCAGACATGGCTCCCAGTAGTCTCCATCTTGCCTATTTATGCCTGTGTTTTCCTCTGCTCTCCACACCACAACAATCAACACAGAAGACTTCTGTAACCAAATGTCTGGGAGATTTTCCCCATCAACAAGCAGTGGACGCCAGCTGTGTATCCTCCAATTCAATTCCTACCCGATCTACCTGGAAATAGCATTAGATCCCACAGGGTGAGGACTCAGTCCCCAAAACTGCCCCCTCCCCACCCACCAGATACCAGTCACAAATGCAGGCCCCTGGAACTTCTGATCGACCAGCTTCTAGTTGAGATTTCTATAATCCCCTCTTTGGGATTGATTAATTTGCCAGAATGGCTCACAAAACTCAGGAAAACATCTACATTCACTGGTTTATTATAGAAGATATTACAAACGATACAGAAGAAGATGTCTTGCATAGGGTGAGGTATGCAGGAAGGGGCGTGGAGCTTCCATGCCCTCTCCACTGGGAGGAATATGGAGCACCACTCTCCAGGAACCTCCATGTGGTCAGCTATCTGAAAGCTCACCCAACCCTATCCTTTTGTGTTTTTATGGAACCTTCATTATGTCAGCATTCCTTCCCCCTGAGTATGGGAACAGGGGACCATCTCTGGAATGAGGGTTGTGTGACCCACAATCAGAAAGCTGGGGGAAGATTAGAGTCCTGCCTGAAGGAGGGCAGAAGAAGGTCAGAGAGCTTCTATTTCTTGAGGTCTAAAGCACCCTACATTATAACAAGACTATAACAAGGGTTATGGGAGGTATGAGCCAGGAACTGTAGATGAAAACACACACACACACACACACACACACACACACACACATATTTAATACCATAATATCCTTGTGTAATTCCTTCCCCTTGAGTGTGGACTGGGCCTAATGACTTGCTTGTAATTAATAAAACACAGCAAAAAGGATATAATGTCACTTCTATGATTAGGTTACAGAAGAATGGGTCTTCCCTCTTACTGGTATTCTCATTATATTGCCTTCTTAGTGTGTATAATTTGATGAAGCAAGCTTCCACTTTGGCAAGACCCACATGGCAACAAACTGAGGGCAACCTCCTGTCAAGAGCCAGTGAGAAACTGAAGACCTCAGTCCAACAGCTCACAAGGAACTGAATCCTGGCAATGGCCATGTGAATGAGCTTAGATGTGGATTCTTCCCTAGCTGAAACTTCAGATAAGACCACAGCCCCAGCCAACACCTTAACTTTAGCTTATGTGAAACTCTGAAGACCCAGCTAAGCTGTGCCCAGACTCCTGACTCACAGAAAGCGCAGATAAGAAATGTATGTTGTTTTAAGCTGCTAATTTTGGGGGTAATTTATTAACAGATAACTAATACAACCCCCATGATATCTAGGAGTTCTCTATGGAGTCCAACCACTTTAGGATTAGGATATTGGAATATGCCACCAAATCTTCAAATCATAATAAATTTTTCATTTGCTAGGCATTGTCCTATATGCATTTATTTCTCTCTTGGATCTTGTGAGGAGGAGT
Source organism: Symphalangus syndactylus (assembly GCF_028878055.3). NCBI lineage: Eukaryota > Metazoa > Chordata > Mammalia > Primates > Hylobatidae > Symphalangus > Symphalangus syndactylus. The sequence goes on from NC_072433.2 coordinate 59,576,388, forward strand.
CACTTGTTGACAACAAAACTAAATGTTCTTGCATCTCTTGTCCAAATACCATTTTCATCTCACCCTGACATCTGCCCTGATTTTGGCAGGCCATATGCCAGAGAGACTAGCATTTATGGGAAAAAGTCGACAGTGGATGGAGTGTGGTTCACTCATTGGGCAAGTTCCCTAGAGCTAAAACTTTGTTGTGTTTGGAAATTGGGATTCCATTTTGGAGCCAACATTGCTTGTCTAGGAAGTAATGAGCAGCAGAATTCTGTGTAGGTCAATGCAGTCCCACATCAAAATAAGAAAGATACAGGACCTGAGGTACAGGGCTTTAGGGCATTTATTTATTTTGCTTCTTTAACTTTTACTTTAGGTTAGGGGGTACATGTGCAGGTTTGTTATATAGGTAAACTTGTGTCATGGGGATTTGTTGTACAGATTATTTAGTCACCCAGGTATTAAGCCTAGTACTCATTAGTTATTTTTCTTGATCCTCTCCCTCTTCCAACCCTCCACCACCTGATAGGCTCCAGTGTGTGTTGTTCCACTCTATGTGTCCATGTGTTCTCATCATTTAGCTCCCACTTATAAGTGAGAATGTGTGGTATTTGGTTTTCTGTTCCTGTGTTAGTTTGCTGAGGATAATGGCCTCCAGCTCCATCTATGTCCCTGCAAAGGACATGACAAGTGGAACTGGACTAGGTATCCCAGATTTGGTTCCTATTTATCTTGCTTTGCATTTCTTCTTGATTTCACCAGCATCCGAGCTTGTATGTGAGGTTAAAGAAAGAACGTGGTGGCAGGAATAAGATCTGAGGATTTGAGAAATTTGTCCTCATGGGTTTGAAGTTCTTAAGTTGGCTGTGGTCATCCAATTGACAAGCCTAAACTTTGGTACCATGCCTTCATATGTTGAGATTGAAGAATCTGACTGTGGGAAAGTCCAGTCTACTCCCAGCAATTTATTTCCATCTGTTTTATTTCTTCAATGCTCCAGTCATCAGATAACCTTCCAGCTGACTGAAGATACACAAGCAAGTCCATCAGAGGCAAACTGGGGAGGCCAGGCCAGAAAAACCAGTATCATGAGCTAAATAAGCGGTAGTTTTTATTAAGCCATTAGGTTGTGATGTGGTTTGTTACTCAGTGCCCGATAATTGACGTAGACTTACACCATGTGTATGTTTCCTCCAACTCATCTTCTTGGTGGGTTTTGAGATCTTGAAGGCAAAGAACTATAACTCATCAGAAGGTCCAATTTAGGTCTTTGCCTTGGGTGGTGAGCTTAGCTATGAAACAATAGAGACTACTGTGGACCAATGCAATGCCAGGTGAACCACTCCTTTAATTGTTTATCAGTGTTGACCCATCTCTCATATATCATTAGCTTCAAGAATCTTTGGAGTAGCCCCAAATTCTCATCTACAGAGGATCTACCACTGTGGTTTCCTTCCTGGGCATACATCCCCTTTGTTCCAGGAACAACTTCCAGTTTTCATTCAGAGAGCTGTTCTTCACCTATTCCCAGTTCCTGTGTTTTGGGTGGCACTTTATCCCTAGCTGCAGAGGTGCAGCTCATGTTATATATGATAGACATTCTGTAAGATGGTCCTTAAAGACCTCCACCACTTTCCAATAGTCTCACCTTGCATAATCCCTTGCCCTTGAGCATGGGCTGGACTTACTTGTAAGGAACAGAAAACAGAAACATGATAGGATGTCAATTCTGAGATTAGATTGCAAAAAGACTGTGGTTTCCAAACTGGGCACTCTCACTTGAATCATGTGCCCTAGGAGAAGCCAGCTGCCATGTCCAGAGGCAGCCCTATGGAGGGACCTATGAGGTGAGGAATTGGGGTTGCCAACAACCATGTGAGTAAGCTTGGAAGTGAATCCCATCTTCCCCCAGTTGAACCTTCACATGTGACTGCAACCCTGGGCAATAGCTTGGCCACATCCTCATGAGAGACTTTATACCACCTAAGCCATACCCAGATTTCTGATCCACAGACATGGAGAGGTCATAAATGTTTATTGCTTTAAAGTTTTGGGGTAACTTGTTACACAGTAATAGCTAACTAATACAACTTAGGTTTGGCCAATTAAAGCACCTCACCTGTCTCCCCTCTCCACCCACAGTGCTTGGCTCAAGAATGTACATGTGACCAGGCTGAGTCAACTGGAATAAACTACAATACTTTTATAGGAGCTCCCACTCTTTTTCACTGGACATGATCCTAGAAGGATGAGAGGCCAGGATTTCTGCAGCCACGTTGTCCCTACAACTGGGGAGTCCTGGACTATCTTATTGGTCTCTATAACACCAGTACCCAGAACTGTGCTTGGCTCAGAGTCAGGGCTCAATATTTATTAAATGAAAGATGGGTTTATATCTGGCAGAGGGGGAAAGTTTGAGAAGCTGGCATGGAATGAGGAGAAATAAGAGGCAGCAACGGTAACCTCTTCTATATAATACTGTCTTAAATGGAATGCATGTTCAAACATCTGTAGAATCCCAGGTATTTTTGTTTTCTAAATGTGATGCCTAGAACACTGTTTCTTCCTGAAGTTTAAATGGGCTTCAGCCAACTTTAACTGGCAGACTTTCTAAAATTCTGCAAAGATTAGTGCACTAGGTAAGATCAATGGATTCACTGTATCTTTCCAATGCTCCATTTACTGAGGCTCTTTCAAGAAGGGAAGAGATGAATACACTCTGTAGAGAGCCATGATGTATGTAGCGTGAACACGTTTGCTCTTTTCTGCTACCCACTAGCCTTAGCAGCTACAAAGGCATGTGCTACAGATTGGATTACTATATCTTTTGAAAAGAAAATAGAAGCATGACTTCATTCAGAGAAGAAGGTATTAGATTGACACCCAGTGATTCAGTACTGTGCTACTCTGCTCTGAGAGAGTGCGGCTCCTTATCATGCCAGCAGGGTTTAGAAGCAGTCTCCCTTATTTCTCCCTCTTCTCTTGGGCCTCCCTGGACAAGCTGTTGAAAAAAAAAATGGCTTATATTCCCCCCTCTTTTTTGGCAGGTGCTTAGCTAAATTAGGAGAATATAAGTCAAAGGTAAGTCGTTTTATAAATAGCAACATCCTCATGGACAACAAACAAAGGATTCTCTCTGCACTGACACCAGCCTCTTTCCTGACTTTTGTCATGGCTGGAATAAAATCTTACGTATATTGTGCTTGATACATAAGCTTAATAAACACGAATCACATTGAGTGGATGGCTGCGCACATACCCTGATTAAGGGCACAAGAAAATATTAAGGTCCTCAAACCTGTGACTCACGAATGACAGAAGTTTCAACCTTAGGTGGCTATAGCAGCCAGGGAAGTGGATGGAGGGTATAAGACAATAGGGGGTGGTGGAGACTGTGGCAAAATGAGAACATACACTGCTTTTAAAGGAGACAGCATTTCTCAGTTTTGTAGAATTATTTCCATGTGAAACATAGGCTCAGAGCTGCTAGTCTTTTGTTTCTTTTTTCAAGGGAATCTAAAAGTCCAGGAATTTATATAAAGTATCTTATTTTTTCATGTTCACTATGGTTTTAAGTAAAATTCCATGTGAGTAAAATTAAGCTTATCTAATGGCTACAAACTGGATCTTCAGTTTGTAACCTCTGTAACATAGTCTATTTAAGAAAAGATATATAAACAAGAGCTTGCATATATTAATTCAGTTTAATCATATCAATTCTTAAACAAAAAACTTCCTCCAAGAGACAATAGTTCACAGTAACTGCAAAGCTTACTCACAATTTTTAAAAATATCAGTCATGCTTAGCATTCAAAGAAGATATTATAGAATAACTGTAAAAACTTTTACCAGGAACATCAGCTTCTGACTTGAAAAATTACAAATACTGAAGCGTTTTGGTATCAGACACAGTAGTTTTGACATTGTCTGTTCATTTGATGAGTTTCTGGAAGTTTGGAAAATTGTACCTCTATAATTGGATAATGCGCTTATTCTAAACTAAACATTTTCAAATGTAGAAAACAAACTAGCAAGCTACACATACAAAGAAAAGCCCTCTAAGACAAGCTTTCCACATGTTGAATGCCAGCATGTGCACCGTGAATCCTGGAAGACTAGAACTGATACATACGCTTGGCCTGAAGTCTTACACCCCAGGCTCAGCGATGGAGTTTGCATTCACCTACACATTAATGACAAACTCTGGGTTAGTATAAGAGAAGCCAGCAAATTCATTTTGGTCCAAGTTCATGATGAAAAGTTTATCAGTGGGTGTCAGTTCCACAGGCTGTCTGGTGAACTCTTTGTCGAAGTTGGAGGTGTCTCTCTTGTCTCTCTGCCAAATGGAAAGTAAACACATTAACACAGCATAAGAAGAAAGACACAGGACCAAGATACGCCAGTCGTTGGGTGGCTGATACCATCTCATGAGCAGAGTCAGAAAGAGCCCTGTGCTGAAAATTCTTAGCAGCTGCACTCCACGTACTAGCTTTCATTTCACATTGTACATTGGCTTGGGGATAGAAACGTGGTGGAAATTTTCTAAGAAAAGAAGTAAGTCATTGAATTTCAGTTAAGAATTGCCATAAAGTGGGGTGTGTGTGTGTGTGTGTGTGTGGTGCTGTATTTTCTTTGGCTTTAGGATGAATTGAATTGGAAGCTACTTATTACCATGCTTAATGTTATAGAAATAATCATTAGGTAGAGCATCCTGGAGAAAACCATTCAGTAGCAGCCCAGGTGGCTAGAAGACCTCTTTCTTTGAAAAGGTGAACTGCTGCCCATCTACTCTGCGGCCAAGAAGGCAGAATGGCCATGTGGAGAAATCAGATCACTGCTTAATGAAAGGAATTGACCACTGTCAGCTTGAAAATCCACCCACAGTCTAGAATTGGGTCTTTATCAGGCAGAAGTTCTCTCCAAAGACATTTTTAGCGTGTATCTAGTCAACAAACTGTAAGAGAGAAAGCCCAAAACTTAAAGGAGGGTGTGTAAGGGGAGCCTTAAAACAAAATAAAACAAAACAAAAGAAACTCAAAGCAACCCGATTCTCCTAGTAAGTCTGGCATTTCTTTTTTTGTTCAGTAGGGAGGTGGAGAAGAAATTAAGCCCCGTTTACTAGCAATTGCTTGGGGCAAATCTCGCCAGGGAACATCAGAATGTGGGCTAATAAAGGAATCTGTATGATGCTCCGACCTCTTCAGGGTCCTTGCAAGCCTCTTGTCTTTCCTCATCATCACCACACCCACCTGGGGCAGGTAGAGCTGGAGTCCTCACCTCCTATGTATGACATATGAGAGAACCGAGGCACAAGCAGGCAGGGTGGCTTGCCCAAGATTTCAGTGGGTTCCTGATTTTTACCTGACCACATCGCTGCTACGTAGGCCTCATCTCAGTCGCTCGGACTGGAGGGACAACCCGATGGCTGTTTTATTACAAGACAACCAGGGAAGAAGGCCTTGGATTCCCTAGTGCCCTGCACATTCCCAGGCTGCAGCCGAAGTTGCCTCAGATTATAAAGGCCAGGGGATCGGTAAGGATTCACTGACTCATTAGCGTTTGAGCCAAAACCACCCAGGCTTTAGGTTTAGCCCCCTAATGGGCACTAGCTGTTAAGGATCTCTCATTGCTGGGTTCACTCCCCTTTACAAAACATCTTTTACAAGACTTACGTCTTTGTGGCTGCTCCCCTGAGATAGGTAAAATGTCCCTATGGAGTTCCCTCCTTACTCTTGCCGTGTCTGTGTGAGGGTGTGGGAGTGAGGTGGACACGCTGGTCTCAGGAGTACACGTGGGCATGTGTGGCTAGAGTGGAGCAGGCTGAGGTGCTGATGGAGCTGTTTCCTGGGTGGGGTCTATCTCTACCATGTCCCACCTGCCCTGTTTGTCTTGTCCTGCCTGCTGTTAGCCTGTGGGGTGCTATAGGAGTTTCCATCCCCCAGGTGCTCGGCGAGTTACTTCCGGTGTTCACAACAAAGCTCGAATGCCTCCTCTTTAATATTGTCTGTGCATCTCTCTCCCAATCCCCACAAGTCACACTTTAGCATCCTTTAATTATCTTGATTGCACTTACTGCTTTCAGAAATTGTCTTGTTTATTTATTATCTCTCGCCAAGAAACAATATCCTTGGAGAATTTCTTGGAGAGAAACAATAAACAGGGTCCTTATCTGCTTCTTCACTAGTGTATTTCCAATGCCAAGAATAGTGCCTGGCACACAGTAGGTTGTCTGTAATTATTTGTGGAATGAAGGAAGACTTGGGATATGCCTCTATCCTTTTTGCAATTTATAATTACCCCCGAGCCAGAAACTTTACTCTGAGGCAAAACAATGGAATTTATTCCCATTGATCCTAAAGGTCTCCCAAATGGCCACTGTCCCTTTTGAACCCCTGTATATACTGAACTGTGTTAGGGCCCCTAAAGGTCTGAGAACTCCAGGACAGTGTGTGAGCTAAAAGGCAGGTATATTTGGAGCTAGAAGACACAAAGCTGCCTTTTTTTAGCTCTCCCCTGGTCTCATCAACCCTATTTCGCTTTCCCTGCCTGTGGGAATCTTAGCAAAGATTCCCTTCTGACCAGCCCCACCTTGGAAAGCCCTGCCCCATTTTTTGTGCTGGTGATGGCTAATGCTTCAGGTAACCACATGATCCAGACAGGACTTGCTTTTATGGACTTTGTCCTGTGGGCAGATCCCCAGAGAAAATACTCCTGGATTTTACCGTAGAAGTTGAGAGAGAATGAGCCTCTCTGTTGAGATCATTTCTTTAAGGTTGATAGCATCTGAAGCTACGTGAGAACAGTAGCACTCATCCAAGGAGGGTTATTAATTCTACTGACCTCCTGTTAATCCCCCAAGAAGGCCCTTGTGGCTATGGCCCTGTCCTCTCTTCAAAAAGCTCTGTTTCTCAGTTTCTTCTGCACTGGAAATATGGATAGAAAAGGAAGTGGTAGAAATTCTGACTTTCCATGGAAAGTTTCTCTAAAACAGACTTTGGCTTGAGTATGTATTTCTGCAAACTATTAAACTTTTTAAAAATAATGGCAAGAATTTGGAAAATGTTGAGTGCAGTATTTATACACACTATATTCCTTCCTTCCTTCTTTCCTTCCTTCTTTCCTTCCTTCCTTCCTTCTTTCCTTCCTTTCCTTCCTTCTTCTTTCTTTCTTTCTTTCTCTTTCTTTCTTTCTTTCTTTCTTTCTTTCTTTCTTTCTTCTTTCTTTCTTTCCTTCTTTCTTTCCTTTCTTTCTCTCTCTCTCTTTCTTTCTCTTTCCAGCCATCCCACATTGTTTTCTAAAGTTGTCTCAGATCATTTGTCAATGGCCTAGTGTTTCTCCACGGTTTTTATCTTCCTGAGAGCATGTCCAAGCAAAATGGGATGGGATCCCTCATCTAGGATCATGATCCAACCACCAGATAAGGGCCTGTTTGTGGGCCTGGCTCAAAGATGCCTGTTGCCTTGCTACAGAGCAGAAAGCGCCCTGCACTGAGGATCAGGACACCCAGGTTTTTATCCCAGCTGACTGACTTTGGGCAAGTTCCTTCTTCTTTCCAGATGCCAGTTTCTCAACAATAAAGTGAGGGAGCTTTGCTCCGATTTCCCTCCTTCTCTTACTGCCTAAACTTGTCAGATAGAACTTCAAGTTTGCTTTACCTTAGGTCATGATTGCCACCACAGTGGGGACAGTAGGGACGGTCCCCAAGCCTGAAGCAAGAAGAGGACAGAGAAGGATGAACTGCAGGAGACTTTGCCTAAGCAGAAATCCAAACCCCATTTTTCCCTAAAGATGAGACATCTTACTTCAAGGACATTTGTCAAGTTGTTAAAGTTCCCTTGATGGTCTCTCAGAAGCCCTGGAACTTCTGGAAATCACTTGAACTGTGATAAGAATTCTCCTTAGAGCTGCCTGAGAATAGCAGGACATGGCAGGTGAGGAGGAGGAGTCACCTGCTGTCTTAATCTGCTCAGACAGAAATGAAATTTCTCCCACCCAAGGGTTTCCTTGGGCTTCAGGGAGCTCATAAAGCTGCTTACTAGAAAGAATATTTAGTCCGAGCTGGGAGGAGTGGTGATTTTGATAAGAAAATCAAAAGCCCCATTCATGTTCCCAGCTGGTCTCTAAACTTGACTTTGGGCTCCAGTATCCTCGTTGGCTCTGGCCAGGTCATCCCACCCCACTACAGGCCACCAGCAGCCCCTGAATGGGCCACAGCCCCCACCCCTCCGAGTGGCTGAACACTGGGGCCAAGATTAAAGCTCCGCAGTTAGTTCCTTTCTCCTGAGTTCCCTCCTCAGTTCCCACTTTGTAGTTTAGGTCCATGTTTTTCAAAAAGATCAGTTTTCCTTGAAATAGTATTTCTTCTTCTTTTCTTTTTTTTTTTTATTGTATCTTGATGCTAGAAGAAAAATGGCACATAACAGAGATCCAGATACAAACGAACATTTCCACAAACATCTTGCAAAACAACATCAAAGTGAGGAATACAACCATCTTTGTTTCAAGAAACGGTGTCTTTTTCAGAGCATTTAATTAGCTTTCTAAAGCCAGTAACAAACCTAGATTTGTAACAAATCCCATTCCCACAGGCCTGAGTCTGCTAAGCTTCACAGCCATCTTCTTGGTTAAATCAAAGCAGGTCGTCATTGTGGTTAATAACATTTGAACACATATTTTAAAGCATGTGTAACAATGTGAGTCACCTTTTTTCTTTTTCTTTTTCTTTTTCTTTTTTTCTTTTTTTTTTTTTTTTTGCATTGGAACAACAACAGAAACAAAACCCCAAAGCAAATAAAGTTTGAAATGTAATGTAAAACCAGGGCCCTTTGGGCGCCTTGCTAGAGTGACTGTGTTGTTTCAGGGAGTGGTGCCAAATGCCCTTTTCAAGTAGTTTGGGGATGAGGGTGAGCAAAGACATAAAGTATCAGAAACTACAACACTGAGGTAGCACCCAAGCTGGTTGCCCTTTGACCCCTTGAAGTGCTTTTAGATTGAGACCGTCTAAAAGCACATTCTTGGAATTTTAGAACTTTGATCATCTTAACTTTGAGTTTACAAAAATAACAAATAACATTTTATTTTGAGCATGTTCTTTTCAAGGTCTGGTGCCTCCAGAACAGGTGAAATAGAGGGATTCCTCTTAGGCAAAGCAACCATACACTTGGATACAAGCCAAGCTTCAGGCCCGGAAGTGGAAGAGTACCGCTAACATCCAATTGTCCACAGATTGGATGGTTGAGGGTGAATATGGCAGTGCAGAAAAAGAGGGAGAGAAAGCAGGCATTTTCTCTCCCCATTGGGTCTACTTAGCTGACATGCTGCGGAAAATAAATTGTAAGAGGACTTTGATAATGTGTTAATTATGCAGCTGCATTTTCCATAGGCCATCTGCATAATCCCATCTCATAGAGATGCTCCAAACTACCTGAGGACATTTGGGTTCTGAAACACTGTCACTCTAGTCTCATCAGAAAATCAAACATGGATGCAACTTGGCAATGAAAAACATAAAAATGTCACCACAATAGCCGTTGAGCTTGAATGACAGAAATGAAGGACGGAGATCTACACATCTACTTAGCTCTTGACTTCGGGTTTTAAAAATTCAGAGTTAACAAAGGAAAATCCTTCGAATTCTGATTGGTCAATATTCCTGATGACTTCCTGGTCGGGAGGTGTTAGGACTGGTGGATGGCGGGTGAAAAATCGGTCGAAGTTTTCAGCATTTCGCCCACACTATGAGAGGGGAAGAAAAGAACTTGTGGGTGGGAAAAAAACAAAAACAAAAGCCAAAATAAAACAGAACCTAGCAGAACTGGGTGTGCTTTTCTGCATTCCCTTCCCTTTCAGAAACTCAGAGAGCTTGTTTCAAATGATCAGAAATGAGAGCAACATAAAATGCAAAATTCTCATGACCTTTGGTGCACGACCTTGGGTTCCCGACCTTCAGCTTTTGTAGCTCATGAGCTGCTCCTGGTGTCCTTCTGGGCAGTCAGGAGATGGATGGCAAAGGCATGAGATGGTGGGGCCAGAGGCATGTGGCATGTCCCCCCAACCCACCCCGAGAAGTCAGCCAAGCTCATCTGTTGAAAAACATGGGATTAAGGCACCTGAGATGTTTCAGGTGGTGCAAGATGCAAAGTAATGACTCATTTATACATCACCTGGGAGATCCCAGTATTTATAGCAGCAGACCCCTCAAAGTGCTGTCCTCCAGCTCTCAATCAGGAGCAGTGGATGTTTTCCAGCTCAACAGAATACAATTTATAAACTCCAGCCAATGGAGGAAGATCCCAATGAAAATCTGGGTTTGATGCTTGCAATGCCTGGGCAACCACGAGGCCCCTGGTTAGCTGGATCAGTCACTGACCATCAAATGCAAGGTGCCAGGAGGTGAATTCAGTCATTCCCTCTTCAATTAGGAAGGAGGGATGTGGGAGGAAATACAAACCATTGTTTGGTGAAGCAATCAGGTTCTAGAGAGAAAATCATTGCCATTTCTCACCCACCCTGCTGGTCTTTCTATATTAAAAAGGCCCCTATCTGAGGCAGAGTTATAACACATATGTGTATGTACATGTCTGCACATGTGTGCATGCATGCATGAGTGCTCACACCTGTACATGCTAATTCCCACCTAATGAGAGAGGGCAAACCACTAGTTTGGGGTTCCTTGTTCTTTGCCAGCAAAACCCATTTGTGCAAAAGCTCTATGTGTTTCCAACACAGTATCTCTACGAGGTAACCACAACCTAATAGTATAATAGTAATAGGAGTAATAATAATTATGACTGCTGATATTTATTATGCATTTGCTATATGCCAGTGCAAAATGCTCTTTACTGGAAAGTTCTTTACTTGCATTACCATATTTAATCTTCCCAACGGCCCTATGAAGTGGGTATTATTATTATCTCCATTATATAGATGAGGGAACTGAGACCAGGGAGATTATGTAATTTGTTCAAGGTCACGCAGCGAACCAATAGCAGAGCAAGATGAACCAGGTCCATCTGACATTAGAGCCCAAGTTCCTGGCTCCATTTTTACAAGTACAGAGGCTGGGCGCAGTGGCTCACGCCTGTAATCCCAGCACTTTGGGAGGAGGAGGCAGGTGGATCACAAAGTCAGGAGATCAAGACCATCCTAGCCAACATGGTGAAACCCCATCTCTACTAAAAATACAAAAATTAGCCGGGCATGGTGATAAGCACCTGTAGTCCCAGATACTCAGGAGGCGGAAGCAGGAGAATCGCTTGAACCTGGGAGGCGGAGGTTGCAGTCGGCTGAGATCACGCCACTGCACTCCAGCCTGGGTGACAGAGCGAGACTCTCTCTCAAAATAAACAAACAAACAAACAAACAAACAAACTAGTATGGTGGCAGCCTGGTGGCTGATTGACTAATGAAGTGGGGAAGGGGCCGGCGGGAAGACAAGGATGGGGATGATGAAGTCTATGGTTTGAATGACAGAGACTGTGGTTGTATGAACTGAGACAGAGAAAGTGGGAAAACTGAGAAAGATGATTAATTCCATTTTGGATAACGACTTTGAGAGGCCAATGAGAGTCCTGGTGATGACCAGAGGGAGTCAGAAGCACAGGTTCTGGGCCAGGTGTGGTGGTTCACACCTGTAATCCCAACACTTTGGGAGGCTGAGGTGGGCAGATCACCTGAGGTCATGAGTTTCAGACCAGCCTGACCAACGTGGCAACACCCTGTCTTTAAAAAATTAGCTGGGCATGGTGGTGCATGCCTGTAGTCCCAGCTACTCAGGAAACTGAGGTGAGAGAATTGCTTGAGCCCATGAGGTAGAGGTTGCAGTGAGCAGAGATTTTACCACTGCACTTCAGCCTGGGCAGTGATTGAGACCTTGACTCAAAAAAGGAAAAAACAAAAAAACAAACAAAAAAAAGCACAGGAGGAGAGAGGTCTTGAAAAACCTTTTTTTTTTTTTTTTTTTTTTTTTTTTAAAAAAGCACAGAGTATGGGGAGTGGAAAGAGATAACAAGAGTAATAAAAACCAGTGAGCACTTTCAATGAAACAGACATTTGCCAAGTGTTTTTGCATATATGACCTTTCTCATTCATGTAACAACTCTGTGAAATAGGTGTTTTATTTCCATTTGCCCATGATAAAAATGCTCCTTAAAGTGTCTTAGAAGAGCAGGAGGAGAACCAGGAGAGAACAGTATCAGCCAAGCTAAGGACTGAGAGAAACCTCAGGTGAAGGGCATTGGTATAACTAAGATATCTTTAAGAGGTCAAATACGAGAGTTGCTGAAAAAGGATCATTGCAATTGGCAACTGGGGCAATACTGATAAGAAATGGAGGGCTGCCACTGAACTTCAGTTGCTGAAGGAGTGAAGGTACATTGAGAAAGTCAAGAGGTGCACGCTCTTCTTCAAAGCCTTTTTGTTGAGGGAAGCAGAAGTATTTGCTGTGCATGCAAGGGACTTAGGTCTCCAAGAGCTTCTGCCTCCTGCTCACTTCTTATCTGAGTAAAAGTGAGTCTGGGGCTGGCGCGGTGGCTCATGCCTGTAATCCCTGAACTTTGGGAGGCCGAGGCAGGTGGATCACCTGAGGTCAGGAGTTCGAGACCAGCCTGGCCAACATGGTGAAATCCCACCTCTACTAAAAATACAAAAAATTAGCCAGGCGTGGTGTCAGGCGCCTGTAATCCCAGCTACTCAGGAGGCTGAGGCAGGAGAATCACTTGAACCCAGGAGGCAGGGGTTGCAGTGAGCTGAGATGGCACCATTGCACTCCAGCCTGGGCAACAAGAGGGAAACTCCATCGCAAAAAAAAAAAAAAAAAAAAGTGAGTCTGTAGACTGAATTCAAACCCTGGCATTATGCTGCCCACTATCTGTGCAACTCTGGGCAAGTTCCTTAAAGTGTCAGTTTCCTCTTTTGTAAAATGGGAGCAATTTTAATTCCTATCACATTGGGGTTGTGATATGAGGATAAAATGAGAGAATGCAAGTAACAGGTACTGAGTATGTGATCAATGCATCATGGCTCCAAGTATTATTTAGTTCCCATTTTCTACTCCAAATCCTTACAGACAGACAGCATATGTTTCCTATAATAGGGCATTTGCATGGTGTTTAAGTTTTAAATACTAAGGAAACAGTCTTGAATTTTTAAAAGACTCTTGTCAGACTTAAGGAAACCTATTTGTCATTCCAAGCTAAATTGTTTCTGCTGTTTCTGTTATCTTGGCTTCAGGTCTCAGAAAATGAGAACCCTCTGACACAACATGAAGACCTGGGGTCTGTTCTGCTGGCCAGTGGAGGGAAACTCCCACAGAAGGATGACCCCTCAGGGTAAACTCACTGTGGTTAGGACTGTTGTCCAGATTCATTCATTTGTTTATTCATTTTTTCATTCAAGACGGATTTATTGAGCACCCACTACGTGCCAGGCTCTGTGCTAGTAGAAAATGATACAAAATCCATGCTTCATGGAACTTACATTTTACTGGGGAAGAGAAGCAACAAACAAGACTGTAACTGTAAATGTGAATATATATTTTAGTGCCAGAGGGAGATAAGTGATGTTAAGAAAAATAAAGCCAAGGCTGGGTGGGGTAGCTGAAGCCTGTAATCCCAGCACTTTGGGAGGCCAAGGATGGTGGATCACTTGAGCTCAGGAATTCATGACCAGCCTGGGCAACACGGTGAAATCCCGTCTCTACCAAAAATACAAATATTAGCTGGGTGTGGTGGTGCACACCTGTGGTCCCAGCTACTCAGGAGAGCTGTGGTGAGGGGATCACTTGAGCCCAGGAGGCAGAGGTTGCAGTGAGCAGAGATCAAGCCACCGCACTCCAGCCCGGGCGACGGAGTGAGACTCTGTCTCAAAAAAAAAAAAAAAAAAAAAAGGAAAAAAAAAAAGAAAGGCCAGGGGATGGAGTGAGAGTGATGCCATTTTCAGCTTGGAGGAAATGGCCTTTGAGCAAGACCTCAGTGAAGTGAGAGAGGGTGCCCTTTGAATGTCGGGAGGAAAGGCATGCTAGGCAGAGGGAGCTGCAAGTGCAAAGGCCCTGAGACAGAGCTCACCTGGCACAGTCACCAAGCAGCAATGAGGTAAGTATGGCCAGAGCAGAGTGACCAAGGGGCCACAGAGTGGGCCACGAGCCAGAGCAGGGTCCTTGATGGCCATGTAAGGACAGTGGATTTTCATCTCAGCTCGATGAGAAACTGCTGGAGAATGTTGAGCCCTGAATGATATGATGATGCATGTTTTGTTTTTATAGTATTTCATTGTTTTAGAGACATGGTCTTGCTCTGTTGCCTACGCTTGAGTCAGAGGCACGATCATAGCTCACTGCAGCCTCAAACTCCTGGGCTCAAGCGATCCTCCCACTTTAGCCTCATGAGTAGCTAGGACTACAGGTGTGCACCACCACACAGGACTAATTTTTTTTTTGTAGACACGGGGTGTGTGTGGGGGGGGGTCTTGCTATGTTGCCCAGGCTGGTCTCGCACTCCTATCCTCAAGTGATCCTCCCACCTCAGCCTCCCAAAGTGCTGGAATTCCAGGTGTGAGCCACCAAGACTGGCCCTGACTAACATTTAAACAGGATCACTGGTGTGGTGTACAAGGATAGATTAAATGAGCGGGGGACAATAGTGGAAACAGTGCAACCAGTGAGGAGGTGGTTACGATAATCCAGGTAAGAATGATGGGGGCTTGAAGGAAGGTGATTGGTGGGGGAATGGAAAGATGCATTCAGATGTGGGGTATGTTCTGAATTCAGAGTTGACAAGATTTGCTGATGGATTGGGTGTGGGGTATGAGAGGAAGAGAGGCATTGTTGGTGACCCTGGCATTTTTGGCCCGAGCTATTTAGTAAGAGAAGAACATGAGGAGTAGAGCCTATCTGAGGGGAGAAATTTAGTACTTGCTTTCCTTTTTGATAAGTTCAAAATTCCAGGGGACATGTGAAGGAGTCCCCTCATCTGCAGTGTGGGGATTGCAGAGGTTTGGGGAGCTAGATTGGTGGCCGTGGCATGGGGGAGAGACTGCTGCAGTCAGCCACAGGAGAGGAATAGTGGCTAGGACTGTAGAAAAGGGAGGTGGAGCAGACAACAAAGAGGTGATGGTGGCAGGGACTGCTGGTATGGCATCCTGGTGTGGCTATAAGGCAGACCTGTGCGTGTTTCTGTTTGGCCTGGGTGTTGGAACCCAAGCCAGCCAGTGTAGGAGGCATATTAGCTGAGACACGGAGCATCTTCAGGGACCATTTTTCTTTAAAAACCATCAATTTCCCATCCACACCAGAAGGCTGTTGCTTCGCCTGGGCCTCCCCAGAGGCTGTGATGGGAGACAGTGAAACAGCTTCTGGCAGCTCCACAACCTCCCCCTCCCTCTCCCCCCTCCCTCCTGCCTCAGAGAACAATGAAATCTTTAAGTGAGATAGCACAGAGAAGACGCAAGAACAGGGGTTAACCCAGGGGGTGCGATACAGAAGGAGCGTGATTTCCCTGCTAATCAGCAGCTCACAGGGCTGGCAGATCACAGCCTCCCTGTTAAGTGTTTCTGTGTTTTTCAAATGGAGCTGTCACTGACCATTAGCTTCAGGAGCGCTCCCTAAATGGAGACGTCAGCCCTTGGGAGGCACAGCCCAGATCAGTTTCCTGCCTGCTGTGTCCTTGAAGTATGGGCAGCTCAGTGGCTGGGATCTAATTAAAAACGCACCATGGATTGCACCTGCCTCACTGGCTTGTCTTGGGTGAACACTTCAGCCTCACTCAGCTTAAAAAAAAAAAAGAAAATCCGACCCCCTTGTCATCAGGGTACATCAATGGGGCTCCTGGAACAGGAATGGGCGCCAGAAACCAACTGGGTTATTTAAACCACAAGCACCTCTTTCAGGATTAAGGAGAGGAGTAAGAAGGTTGATTTGTTGAATTACGCTCCTGAATTTAAGAACCTAGACAGTTTGAAAAGCTTATCTGTGACCTGTTACACGTAAGCTCTCTTTCTTTTTCTCTTCTAATTTCTGTTTCATTGAGTTAATAACAGAGTCTTGCTGTTGAATGTGGAGTTGTCTTGGTCACCACTGCCACAGGGATCTCATTTTTGTTTTGTTTTGTTTTGTTTTTTGAGACAAGGTCTTGCTCTCTTTCCCAGGTTGGGGTGCAGTGGTGTGATCATAGCTCACTGCCACCTTGAATTCCAAGGCTCAAGGGATCCTCTTGCCTTGGCCTTGTGAGTAGCTTGGGACCACAGCTGTGCACCACCATGGCCAGCTAAAGGGATCTTTTAAAGATGCTGACTGGAGTATGCCATTTCCCTGCCCTTATCTGCAATAGCTCCCCATTGCCCAAAGCCCACACTCTTTAGCATGGCTTAAGGGGCCATTTAGGACCTGTTTCTGGACACTTGGTCAATGGCCCCTTCCCTGCCCATGTCCCCCACCCCCTGAGACACCCTCCAGCCATACTGAAGTATTTCCAATTCCCGGAACACTCATGAACTCTTGGAGGTGACTCCAAGCCCTTGCACAGGCTGTCTCCTCTGCCAGGAACACTTGCCTTCCACTCCTTCCCCATTCATCCAGCTATCTCCAGTGCATCCTTTCTGTCTCCAGAGCAGTGTCACTTCCTCCACGAGGTTTTTCCTGACCTCTCCTCTATACTCCTGGATTTATCCCATCAGAATACAGGGTGTTCATCAAATAATCGCTAGAGAAAAAAAAATTGGGAATCTACTATGGACCAATAGGGAAAACAGTTAAATAAATAATGATACATCTATTTGATGTATTACCATGCAAAACACTCTTAAAAATTAGAAGAAGATGTAGAAGAATATTAAATGACATAGTTATATAATCACTAACAGTGTGTACAGTATCTTCCCATTCTATAAATTATATACACAAATGTATATGTAATATCTGTACACATTTTATACACAGGCTTATGGAAATTAGAAGAATTACAGATGGTTTTAATTTTTTCCTTTTCCCCTTTATGCTTGATTTTTTTTTAAATTTACATAACAATCAGGTATTGTTATTATTATTTTGTAATAAGAAAAGAAGCTGTGAAAGCTATTTTGAATGAGAGAGCAATTATCATAGAAGAAATTGAAAAATAGAAATAAAGAGAATGGGAGTATTTGGGTAAATTGTTAAAGTTAGCCTGATGCTACTTTAACATGCTTCATCTTAGTAAAATACTCTAAGGCAGCAGGAGGATCGCTTGAGGCTAGGAGTATGAGACCAGCCTGGGCAACATAGCAAGACCCTGAAAAATTTAAAACTTCTCAGGGCATGACGCCACATGCCTGTAGTCCCAGCTACTTGGAAGGCTGAAGTCGGAGGAGCACTTGAGCCCAGGAGGTTTAGACTGCAGCAAGCTATGATCGTGCCTCTGCACTTCAGCCTGGGTGACAGAGTGAGACCCTGTCTCAAAACAAAATGAAACAAAAAAACTCTAAAACAAGTGGCTGCTTTGGCATGTATTTTGGTGCTAAGGGATAATGAGGAAGGCTAATATTTGGGTCTTGTAGATCCTGTGCCTAGCAGCATGCCAGACACTGGCGATACATAAGAGGGTACCTGTTCTTGTCCCCATTGAGCTTAAAATCTAGCAGAGGACACAGATGCACACACAGGCCACTGCATGGGACCATGGGACAGGTGCTGCCATTGAGCACAGAGGAAAGGAACCCAAGAAGGGCCAGGAACTCTGTCTGGAGGAAGTGACATCTCACTTGAGTGAGACCTGCAAGACAGACATAGCTTCTTTTTTTTTTTTTTGAGATGGAGTCTCGCTTTGTCACCCAGGTTGGAGTGCAGTGCCGCAATCTCAGCTCACTGCAAGCTCCGCCTCCCGGGTTCACGCCATTCTCCTGCCTCAGCCTCTCAGAGTAGCTGGGACTACAGGCGCCCACCACCACGCCTGGCTAATTTTCTTTTTTTGTATTTTTAGTAGAGACGGGGTTTCACCGTGGTCTCGATCTCCTGACCTCGTGATCCGCCCGCCTTGGCCTCCCAAAGTGCTGGGATTACAAGCGTGAGCCACCGCCCCCGGCCGAGACATTGCTTCTTTGGAGGAGGAAAGGAAAGAGCCTGGAGAAGAAATGGAGGTAAAAAGAGGGCATGGACAAGGTAAGATGGTGGAGGAGAGGATAAGGCTCCTCCCTGCTGTCTGTTGCCTAGCCGAGTTTGATAACATGAGGCTAGTGGCTCAGGGGAGCTACCTGCCCAGCCTCCATCAAGACACCAGGGCACCTTCAGGATAACAAGACCAGAAGGTCATGATGAAAAGACATCCAAGCTACACAGCCTAGGCAAAAAGACAAACGCATCTTTCTTTTTTACACGTGCACATCCAGTGAAATGCAGGGTCGTTCCTATGCCTTCCAGTTTCCCACAGCCGAACACAGGAGGGACCCACCCAGGGAGAATCAGATGCTCAAAGCTGCATACATGTTTGATCATTTAAAAAAGTCATTTGTGGTCTGGGTTTTGGCAGAAAAAAAGAGAAATTTGAGTCTCCTTTTTCTGCTAATAATGAAGGTCCCTTACAATCAGGGATCTTTTATCTCTTATGTTTATTTAGGGAGGAAGTCAGTAGGAGAGGGGTCTTTTGTGTTTGATACTAAGTCTGTTTTGTTTTGCTCTTGCTTTTCTTAATTTTCATTAAAAAATAAAATCCAGTGTTTTGATTTCCTCCATATCTCAGTTTAAATGGCACCTAGTCAGAGAAGCTGTTCCAGACCACCTTCAAATAAAGTGGATCCCCATTCTTCCCTCCTGTTACTCTCTATCAAGATATCCTGTTCATTTCTTTCACAGAAATAAAATCTGGTATATCTCAATCTATAATTATTAATACATGTTCATTCTCTGTTGATTGTCTATGTTCTCATCTAGACTGTAAGCTACATGAGAGCAAAATCACATCTGTTTTATTCACCACTGCATTTCTAGAACCCAGGGACGAACAAATATCAAATGGACAAATAATAGTGTATGTTAAGCACTAACTATGAGCCAGATACTGTGTTAAGTGTTTTGCAAGCTTTACCTCCTTTAATCCCCCCAAAAGCTCTATGAAGTCCTTGCTGTGCAATGAGAAAATGGCCTTAGAGAGTTTAAGTATCTGACCATGATTTGATCCTAGATTTGACAAGAGATCCAGACTCTTCTATCAGTCTCCTACATTTATCGCAGAAATAAACAAGCTATTAAAAAGCACCAAAATGCCAGGCGTGGTGGCTCATGCCTATAATACCAGCACTTTGGGAGGCCCAGGTGGGAGGATCACTTGAGGTCAGGAGTTTGAGACCAGCCCAGGCAACATAACAAGAACTTGTCTCTTCAAAGAATTTTTTAAAAATTGGCCAGGCACGGTGGTGCACGCCTGTAGTCCCAACTGTTCAAGAGGCTGAGACAGGGGGAATCCTTTGAGCCCAGGAGTTGGAGGCTGCAGTGAGCTATGACTGTTCCACTTCACTCCAGCCTGGGTGACAGAGTGAGACCTTGTCTCTAAAAAAAAAAAAAAATACACAAACATATATATATGTGTATATATATATATAGTAATTATAATAATAATTTTTTTTTTGAGATGAAGTCTCACTTTGTTGCCCAGGCTGGTGTGCAGTGGTGCGATCTCGGCTCCCTGCAACCTCCACCTCCCGGGTTCAAGTGATTCTTCTGCCTCAGCCGCCCGAGTAGCTGGGACTACAGGTGCCTGCCACCACACCCAGCTAATTTTTGTATTTTTAGCAGAGATGGGGTTTCACTATGTTGGCCAGGCTGGTCTCGAACTCCTGACCTCGTGACCCGCCTGCCTTGGCCTCCCAAAGTGCTAGGATTACAGGCATGAGCCACTGTGCCTGGCCATAAAAAATTTTTAAATACACAAAAGAATCCTTAATCCCGCCACCCCAAATCTCTGTATTATGTTAACATCTTGGTCTGTATCCTAGATGGCTGGATGAATAGATGAATGGATGTTTTTTAGTTTTTAGACAAAGGTAGAATCATGACTCTGTTCTTTTGCTTGCTTTTTAAAAGAAACTAGATGAAATACACTCTAAACATCTTCCCATGTCAACAGAGTATCATTTTTTTTCTTACCTATTCTTCACCATTCATCCTAAACCCACATTGCTGGCTTCAAGTAAACTCATCCTCAAATAGTAATTATCCCTTCTATTTACCTATCTTTTTATAGCTTTGATTCCCACAAGGCTGTGAGATAGGCAGGGAAGGGATTATCTCTACTTAATAGATAATTTTAAGAGTTAACAGTTTGTTCCGGGTTATATGGGGTCAAGTAGGAGAGTCAAGATCCAGAGCCCATCTGTTCAATCCCAAAGCCCATGGGCTTTCCATTACATCCCATTGCCTCATACTATGTATCTGATTGTGTGGCATGGACTTAAAAGTGAAGCTGACCTGGGTACCAATCTCGGCTCCAACAATTCCCAGCTATACAACCTTCAAGCAAGTTAGCTAAGTCCTCTAAGCTCAAGTTTCTTGTAGGGTGTGGTGAGAATGACTTCATAACATTCACATCAAATACTTAACATGGTAGCTGGTGGTTGCTGCTGAGGGTTGACTGACCCATTCCTGTCCAGTGAGTAAGTCTGATAGGGCTGTGCTCTGGCTTGAAAGAGGTCCTGTATGCTCTGCCAAACCCCAAATTCCTACCCATATTCCCATCCCAATTACAAGCAGAATGAGGACCTGCCAGTGCTACTTTAGACATAGAACAGAAACCTTCCCCCTTAGCCTGGTGCATCATGGCAGGAAGCTACAAGACAAAGCCAGGCCCTGGGGCTCCCAGTTAGAGGAAGTGAGAAAAAGACGTGTACCCTGGGGAGCAAAAGGGATGCATTTCCAGTCCCACCCAAGCCTCACTTCCTTAGAAAGACATTTCAAGTAGATTCACACACCATCTCTGTGCTGTTTTCCATATGCCATTTGTGGGGGGCATTTTGTGGTTATTTTTAAGAGACTGCACTTGTAACAAAACAAAAAGTAAGCTTTCTGTTTTCCTTTCTGGGTCATGAGCAGGTCTCAACCCTCCAAATTCAACTGTCACTGGAAGCTTTCGTGGAGTTGGAATTTCTATTGGGAGTGGCTGTGATGGTAGGAAGAACATCAGCAAATGTGATGATATGGTTTGAATGCGTTCTCCCAAAGTTCTTGTGCTGGAAACTTAATCCCCAATGCAACAGTGTTGAGAGGTGGGAACTTTTGGAGGTGACTGGATTAATGTTATTATTGTGGGAGTGAATTTATTTAAAAAGTAAGTTACCCTTTCTCATGTGCTCTTGCCATGCAATGCCTTCTATCAGGTTTCTATGCAGCAAGAAGGTCCTCCCCAGATGCAGCCCCTGATCTTGTACTTCCCACCCTCCAGAACCATAAGCCAAATAAATTTCTTTTCATTATAAGTTATCCATTTTTTTTTTTTTGAGACAGGGTCTCACTCTGTCACTCGAGCAGGAGGATTGCTTAAGCCTGGGAGGTCAAGTCTGCAGTAAGCTGTGACCATGACACTGCAGCTTCAACCTCCCAGGCTCGAGCAATCCTGCCTTAGTCATCCAAGTAGCTGGGACTACAGGCATGTGCCACCCCACCTGGTTAATTTTTGTAATTTTTGTGTGTGTAGAGACAGAGTTTTGCCATGTTCCCCAAGCTGGTCTCAAACTCCTGGGCTCAAGCTCAAGTGATCTGCCCACATTAGCCTCCCAAAGTGCTGGAATTACAGGCATGAGCCACTGCACCTGGCCCCAGTTTCAGGTATTCTTATAGCAGCACAAAACAGACTAAGACAGACACACAATGTCATAAAAATGAAGGAAGAGAGGAGCTTAAAAAGATGGAAGGTACTCTGCATTTTTCCTACAGATAAACTCACTTATATAGGAAACTAGGAAGTTATTCAAAGGGTGATGTAGAGTTAGATATGCAGATAAGAAACAATCTCCAAGATAGAGGGGAATAATGCAAGATACAGAAATTGTACACAGCATGCTAACATCCTTGTGTGTGATGTAGACTATTTCTGGGCCTGAATACAACTTCTCTAGAAGGTCACACAAGAACCTGGTTACAGTGGGTGTCTCTGAGAAGGAGAACCAAGAAGCCTAGCTAGGAGCCATGGGTGAGGGGAGTCTTAATTTCACTTTGTAGCTTTTGATGCTGCTTGAATATTTTATTTTTTCACATTTTTTTAAAGGAGAAAAGATTAGAGCACCTAATAATATGGTGAGGTCAAGAAAGATGAGACAAGCTTATGAAAAGAGGCAGTTTTCAGGTCATTGATGACTCAATGAGAAAAATATCAATAGGATGGTGGGAGCAGAAGCCAGATTGCACCAAACTGAGGAAAGAACAAATTGTCATCAAGTGGAAATAGCAGGAACTGGCAACTCTTTCAAAAGTGTGTTTGTATGCAAAGTAAGGTAGGGTAGTAGTCATAGCAGTAGTAAGAGTAGTAGTAAGGAGGATTCCCAGGTTTGAGGTAGGGGATTTTTAACACGAAAAAGACATAGCAGGTTTATGCACAAGGGAGAAGGCCAGGATAGAGTCAGAAAGGACAGCTGCTGTTTTTGCCCAGCCAGCAGGCATTGTCTTTTCTTCTAGTGACAGTGGCTTTATTTTTCTTTTCTTTTCTTTTTTTTTTTTTTTGAGATGGAATCTCGCTCTTTAGCCCAAGCTGGACTGCAGTGGCACTATCTCGGCTCATTGCAAGCTCCGCCTCCTGGGTTCACGCCATTTTCCTGCCTCAGCCTCCTGAGTAGCTGGGACTACAGGCGCCCGCCACTGCGTCCGGCTAATTTTTTGTATTTTTTAGTAGAGATGGGGTTTCACCATGTTAGCCAAGATGGTCTTGATCTCTGGACCTCGTGATCCACCTGCCTGGGCCTCCCAAAGTGCTGGGATTACAGGCGTGAGCCACCGTGCCCAGCCGTGACAGTGGCTTTATTTTTCTTTTTTTTTTAATTTTTATTTTTATTTTTTTATTATACTTTAGGTTTTAGGGTACATGTGCACAATGTGCAGGTTTGTTACATATGTATCCATGTGCCATGTTGATTTCCTGCACCCATTAACTCGTCATTTAGCAGGCTTTATTTTTCTTAAAGGAGATATTCCTTCTCTTCTTTCAAAATGTCTGATTTAGATAGGGCATTCCTTCTCTTTTTTCAAAATGTCTGGATTAGATCCAGCTCTCTGGCTAAGAGGGGCTGGTGACCCAGGCCCGGTCAATCAGCATATTCCATCCCCCTGGTGCAGTGAGCAATTCCCTTAGAGATGGGCATATGACCCAATGTCTTCCAAAAAGATTGAGTCCTAGGCTGCTGGGATTTTATAAAAAGGAAGCCCTTTTCTTTGGTAGAAGTTGCAGAGATAATGGGACATAAATTGGGAGTTTCTATGTGCCCAAGAAAGCCTTCTGAGAATGAAGAATGAAGTCAACACAGTGGGGAAAGTAATCCTAAGGGATATAGATAAATGTTTTCCTGCTGGCATTGTTTGGGACCAGATGTAGATGATCCATCTACATCTGAATACTAACTATCATTATTTTTTTGCTTGAAAGTCAATTTAAATCACGTTCCTATTTGAAACCATAGGAGTTTTGTTGATACAGAGAGAAGCTGTAGACACAGACTAAACAGAGGAGATAAGCACGAAGGATCGAGAGGGTGGAGTCCAGAGCAGGAGTGAGGGTAAGTCTCACTTGAGTTGGGGGAGGGAACACACGTTTGCTAAGACAGAGATGGAAGCCAGGCAAGGAGGTCAAGATGACTATGGAGGTGCCGGGAGGTGGTAAGAAACTGACAGCTACCAACCTGTGGCACCCATGGGCCTCAATCTTCCTCATGATTTAGGGCAGGGACCCCCAATCCCTGGGCCATGGACCAGTATCAAAATAACAATAATAATAATAAATAATAATATAATAATACATGACTCAAAGTGATGTATCTGGTAGGTTCTATGGTTGACTTGCCCCCACAAAGTTCATGTGTTAGAAACTGAATCTCCAATGCAACAGTGCTGAGAGGTGGCACCTCATGAGAACTTAACACCATTATCTTGGTAGTGGGATCCTGATAAAAGGGATGAGTTTGGCTCCCTATCTTTCCCCTGCATGTGCACACACATGTATTCATATGCATATATATGCACACACATGCATGCATACTCTTTCTTGCCCTTCACCTTTTGCCATGAGATGACACAGCAAGAAGTCTCTCACCAGACGCAAGCCCCTCACCCTTGGACTTCCCAGCCTCCAGAACTGTAAGAAATACACTTCTTTTCATTATAAATTATCTAGTCTGTGGTATTCAGTCATAGCAACACAACATGGACTAAGACAGCAACTGCTTTAGGAACTTCACTTGGCTCAGGAACCTGCCAATTCCAACCATCTAAAGGGAGGCTGGTTTGATCTGAAGTTTAAATGGGTTCTCCATGGGTGTGTAGATAGGTGGAGAGAAATAAACAGACTCCAAGCTATGTGTCCTAAATGGCTCTTGGCTATTTGTTTGTCAGTATATAAACGTAAGGTTGATATTTTTATTAAGATCTCTGCAAACTCCACACAGTGGATACCCCAAAAGAACAACCAGAAATGAGCAGGGAAACCTCTACTCCTTAATGAGCCTGTCTCGGCTGCCTCATTTCAATGCTGCCATGCCCTTCTTTCAGAGGTTAGTCAATGCATGCTGTCTTTGTCAACCTCAAAATTAAAGCCCTAAGGAACAAATAAGATTTGCATCTTTTAAAATCCTGACAACGAGTTATAAAATGTGTGAAGATGCTACTTACTTTTTGCAATATTTAAAATAAATTTAAATCATTTGAATTGTAAGAATACTCAGTCTTTTTCTATTATGTAACAGACACCTTTCGATGGTGTTATCATGACTCTCTCCTGTTAGCACAACCACAAACCTTACCAGGGGCTCCAAGTGCTTCTAATAATCTTTACAAGGGTCTTAGGCAGTGTACAGTCTAGGGATCAAGTCCTGGCTCCTCCACTTTCTAATGCTGGACCTTGGGCAAATGCCTTAACTTTTCCAAGCTCTAGTTCCTCATCTATAATGTGGTGATAACCCTACCTTATAGGGTTGAGAGAATTAAATGAGGCAATTCATGGAAGGCAGTTAAAACAGTGCCTGATGCAGACAAAAACTTCATATATTTTCTAATATATTTGAACAGTAAAGGTTTTATGAGAATTATTTTAAATCACAGTTTTCAAAAAGGAATTGTTCTCTTGAGTATTTGATACTTTGGGGGAGTTAGGTTCTGTGCTTAAATAAATCATACTGAGTAAGTGTTAGATCCTTTTCTTAAGGCTTGAATTTGGAGTTTTAACAGCAAACATACAAAGGTTACACTTTCTGGATTCATTTCAGAAATGTCAGCACATCAAACACACACATTCAGACACACACACACAGAGGTACTTACTCATACAGTGTAAAGGGCAATTGGGTTTGGAAGAGAATGTCACATGAACAGATTCGCAGCTCATTAAAGCAGTACTTGAAGCTTTTGACCTCAGCTACATAAACAATGTTTTCAGATAATAAAATTGCTGAGAAACCAAGTCCTGTGAGTATGATTTAGTTTCTGAAGCAGTTCAGCATTTAGACTCTCAGAGGATACGGGCAATGGGATGTGATCAGATAGCCCAAGTAGTATTTTGGAAATGATACTAACAGAGCATAGGACAAGGACCTTTGCAAGCTATAAAAGCTTGCCAGGTTTTCAGCCTTTCCTAATGTGCAGATGCCTCAAAATTATGGGGCTTTAAGTAAAGTGCAGATAAGAATCGGTAACAGGAGCAGAAATGATTGGAATCAGTCTGTCATACAAGTGGGTTTGGAGTTAGCGAGGCCTGACACAGGCTAGAATGGAAGGAAGGAGGGAATGAGCATTCTAGTGATGTCTAGACAGGACTGGATGGTTGCTCCAATGTCAGGAGTAGAGGAAAGGGGCTCTTAACGTCTACTTCTCATCAAGTTGTACTCCTCAAGCCCTGCCCAGAGAGCACTGGGGATCAGATGCATCATATTTTAGAACACTTGACAATCTGGTTGACCATATTTTAGAACAATTGATGATCTGATTGATAATATTTTAAAATAATACTAGAGCCATGTTTACTACTGGGCAGATCATTGTACACACACTCTAGCGCTTAAGACTCCACAGGTGCCAGGCACAATGGCTCACGCCTGTAACCCCCAGCACTTTCAGAGGCAGAGGTGGGAGGATCACTTGAGGCCAGGAATTTGATACCAGCCTGGGCAATTAATTAAAAACAATGAAAAAACAAATAAATACAAAGCAGAAAAGACTCCAAGGACTCTAATGAAGCCTACTTAGCTTTCTCTTCCTTTTCATCTCACTGCTTCTATGCTGCTACCTGGGTTGTCTTCTGAGGCGGCTGAATCCTTGTACCCTGGGCTCATCCCCCTATCCAGTTTTCACAGTAAGCCCTTCATTAGGTGTTATGGACACTATGGGAGGCTTTCAGAGGAAGAGTGACAGGACTTCATTAAGCCAATTCGTGACAATACATGAATGCCATCAAACTCTCCATTAGGCATTTCGATTTGAACATATTACCTAGCATATCTCGTCCTGTGACATTATAGCTCCATGTACTACTACTTCTGCAATCAAATATGCTCATCCATGCCAAGGGCTCAATACACCTTTCGCAACAAGTCAGCAAAGTTCTGAGCTGGATCACCCAGACACAAAGCAACTCCCTGGGTACAGCCCTCAGCCACTGCACCCTCTGATATCACTACATCCTTCGCAACAGGATGGACAGGAGGAAGTCCAGCCAAGTGTACAACCATGTCCTCCTGCTCTATGCCCTGCAAGCCAGCACTCTGTATCACAGAAGCTTTCCTGACCATCTATTTCATTTATTCATCCTATTGCTACTGGGACCAAACTCTTGGCTACCATGTTTTATACTTGAGGAGCAATCACGTGGGCAGTCTGCAGGGACTCATGTTCATCAGTGCCTTCATGTCCCCATGAGACAATGACTGAGTGCCTACAAGATGCCAGGAACTGAGGAGGACCTGAGGATGCCAACTTGGGGGTTCTCAAACAGCTCCAACCTGCCCAAGCTCCTATTACCTTTTGCCTGGATTATGGCAAGTGTCTTAACCAGTCTCCCTGATTTCACCCTTGTCCCTGCAGCACTCAGAGGGATCCTTTAAAAACCCAAAGTCAGAACATGTTATTTCTTGCCTCATGAGTTGGTGTAAAAGCCAAAGATCCTTCAGTGGCCTGTGCTTTCCTTTGGCCTCTCTGATCTCACACCCCCTTTTCCTTTCTCCCTCAACCCCTTGGCTCAGCCACCTGCACTCCTTTCTCTCCCTTGACCATGCCAGGCAAGCTCCTGCCTCAGGGCCTTTGCAGCTGCTGCTACCAACCAAATCACTCTCCCCCCTCACCCAGATATATACATGGCTCCCACCTCCCTCATCTTCTTCCTGTATTTGCTGAAATATCATTTTCTCCACCTACTCTATTATATGGATATCTCCCTGACCTGGCTCTTCCAATCTCCATCCCTACTTCAGCTTCCTGCATAATGTTTATCAACTTCTGACACATTGTATATTTCACTTGTTTCTATGTTTATTATTTTGCCCACTCTCCCTAGAATATAAGCTCCATGAGGGCAGAGATGTTAATTATTTTTAGTGCTATGTTCCCATCACCTAGAACATTACCTAACCTCATCACCCACTGAATGGATGACTCAATATCTGACAACATCCCCACCAGAGGACAGAACCAGCACACGCTTCTTCCCAAGCCACTGCTTCATCATGCACTCAGCGACACAGTCCGCCCTTTAGTACCCAAACCACCACCTTCCTCCTACCACATGCTGGCCAGCAACAGCCTGCTGTGTGCCCTGAACAATAACTTCACCAGAACATTCTATACTTAACTGTATATACCCCTTCACTACAGTCCTTACTACACAGGGTCTACCTACTGCACTTCTACAACAGGTTCTGCCAATCAACTCACAGGCTTGCTGCACCCTGCAGCACTGAGTTCTAGCCCCTGCTACATAAAGGTAGAGTCCCTGGTCCAACAGTGTCCTATCCCCTCGGAGCTTGTGAGAAATGCAGAATCTGAAACCCCACTGCAGACTGGCTGAGTAAGAATTTTAGCCAGATACCTAGGTGACTCGTGTATGCACATTAAAATTTAAGACACTCTGCTAGGCTACATCATGGCATCCGTAACACTGGATTGGACTGTGCAAGGTTAGACTGCAGGAAGCTGCAAGTGTCTCTACCCAAAGTCCTAAGATTCAATGCATTTCCTCTTCAGATCCTTCACCAGCACCCTCTCCCAACACACACTGCAAAACCACACGATGCCATGACAGTTTGCAAAATCAGCAGCCAAATTGTAGTCCTTTATAAATAGGGTAGTAACTTACACAACAACCAATTTATTTGCGATACCCTGCTGTACATAAGAAAAACACCATGCACTCTAATATATATCCCTAAATACTCCTTTATGTTCCACAACACAGTGTATTACAGCATCTTGTTTTATGGCCATTCACTCATTCAGTAAGAATTCTTGAGCACCTATAATGTGCTAAACCCTATGCTAGACACTGGGATTTGACACGGAGAAAGTCACAATCTTAAAGTAGTCAAAAAGACAGGCATGAGATTGAACATGTTA
The DNA here is from genome assembly GCF_028878055.3 of Symphalangus syndactylus. Taxonomy (NCBI): domain Eukaryota; kingdom Metazoa; phylum Chordata; class Mammalia; order Primates; family Hylobatidae; genus Symphalangus; species Symphalangus syndactylus. Next base: position 59,605,126 of record NC_072433.2, read on the forward strand.
TTACAACCTGTGATGAATTTGTTGATGGGACAGTAACAGATGTCTACTCAGGAATCAACAAGAGCCTCCCTGAGCGGGTGATGTTCTACTGATTTGATGAGGGGGAAAAGGCAAGGCACGGTGGGGATCGGGGGGCTGGTTAGAGCATAGGAAAGGGCTTCAGGCATCCCAGGTGCATGGCTCTGCACAGATGAAGCAGGCAAGGGAAAGGAAGGCACTGCATGTTTGAGGGACTGAAAGAAGCCCAGGAATGCTGTTCTTGGAGTCAGGAGCTAAAGCTAGGAAGAGGACAGAGACCTAGCATTGGAAGACCTCAAAAGCCATATATGCCAAGGAGAAATAGATATGAGACTGGGGCAACAGAGAGCCATTTGGGTGTTTTAAAGCAAAAGCAACACACAACCAGGCGAACATTAAAAAAAAAATGACTCTTGTTCCCTGCAACAATATACCAAATCTAGTGTATTTCAATACAGTTTCAAACAATGCTCTGTGAAGAGCTCCTTGCCACAATAAAAGATGGCATTGGGAACAACTTAGAAAAACCCATTTAAAGTTATTTTAATGAACCTCCAATAACAGCACCCTTCACTGATGTTTGAATATAATCCTCTGTTATTGTTCCTTGTTTTTTCTCTCACCACACTCTATTTAATAGCATGCATGAATCAGAAACGCTGACAGATACATGCATGCCTTTTCACATCCCACAAGGCACATGGAACTCTGCACACGCTCACCATGGGCCTTTTGGAAGTGGCAGACAGTTAAGAAGGGGTGAGGAAGGAGAAATATAAAATCCTGGGATTGCGGGGAGGAGGGCTCTGATGCAATGCATTTGCAATGTAAAAAGCATACAGGCAGGCTGGATAAAACGGGTAGGTGATGTATCTTTTTTTTTTTTCTGAGACAGGGTCTTGCTCTGTTGCCCAGGCTGGAGTGCAGTGGCATGGTCATGGCTCATTGCAGCCTCAACCTCCCAGGAACAAGATCCTCCCACCTCAGCCTCCTGAGTAGCTGGGACTACAGGTGATGCCATCGCGCCCACTAATGTTTGTATTTTTTGTAGAGATGGGGTTTTGCCATGTTACCCAGACTGGTCTCAAATTCCTGGGCTCAAGCAATTTGCCTGCCTCAGCCTTCCAAAGTGTGGGGATTACAGGCATGAGCCACTGTACCTGGATGATGTATCATTTATTATTATTTCTAATTCAGTCTAAGGAGATTGAAGGCAGCACCTGCTCCTTTAGAGCTGGTACCAGAACATTTTGAAGTATGTGGCACAGCCTGATCACTGTACTTTGAAAGTCATTGTTAAACCCACATGGAGGAATTCAAGACATAGGTCAGTGGGAAATCATATCAAATGCAGAACAGTTGAAGGATCTTGTTGATAAAGACTAAGTATTGTAATCTTTTTATATTATAAATGATAATAACAACTACCTTTTCCCGAGTGCTTTCTATGAGCCAGGCACAAGTCTAGACCTTTTATATTCATTACTGCTTAGCAGGGCTATTCAAAATATTTAACCGGTCAAAATGGACTCTGGTTGTACATAACCATTGCTAACAGACGCTGGCTAAATAGCAACCTAACTTTGAACCATCACTACCCCTGAGGCTATAAACCAACAATGCATGGGATACATATGGGTGTGGGTGTGTTTTATTTGCCCCGAACTGTGTTTAATTTTCAAAAATTTGTTCGATATATAAAAGAAATTGTGAGTTTTGTTTGTTTGTTTGTTTTTTGAGATGGAATCTTGCTCTGTCACCCAGGCTAGAGTGCAATGGCATAATCTCAGCTCACTGCAACCTCGGCCTCCCAGGTTCAAGCGATTCTCTATCCTCAGCCTCCCAAGTAGTTGGGACTACAGATGCATGCCATCGCATCTAGCTAATTTTTGTATTTTTAGTACAGATGGGGTTTCACCATGTTGGCCAGGCTGGTCTCGAACTCCTGACCTCAAGTGATCCGCCCGCCTCAGCCTCCCAAAGTGCTGGGATAACAGGAGTGAGCCACTGTACCTGGCCAAAATTGTGAGATTTTATCTAAACATCTTAACTTTATACACCCTTTCACTAAGCCCTTACTACACAGGGCCTACATACTACACTGACCGTAACAGGATCTGTCAATCAACTCACAGGTCTGCTGCATCCCACAGCACTGAGTTCTAGCCCCTGAAAACCATGAAGATGGAGCAGCCCTGCGGAGGCTGCATCCTGCAGGGCAGGCCATCGGGAGGTGAACATCAGCTGAGCCTGTTAGGTAGCCCACCTGCTCTCTGGCTTGCATCGATCTCCAACACTTTCTCTTCTATCTCACCAGCCCTCTTCCCTCATTCATATTATCTGCTTGGCCTCTGTAGGCATCTGAGTCTGTGACCTCTTCTGGAAGCCACCACCCCATGCCCTGACTAGAAGGAGGACCAGTGTCTTCCACTTAGAGATGATTCTCTTGGCTGGGTGCAGTGGCTCACACCTGTAATCCTAGTACTTTGGGAGGCTGAGGTTTTTAGAGGATCACTTGAGCCCAGGAATTTCAGACTATCCTGGGCAACATGGCAAGACCACATTTATTTATTTATTTATTTATTTATTTTTATTTATTTATTTATTTGAGACGAAGTCTCACTCTGTTGCCCAGGCTGGAGTGCAGTGGCGCAATCTCAGCTCACTGCAACCTCCGCCTCCTCGGTTCAAGTGATTCTCCTGCCTCAGCCTCACGAATAGCTGGGATTACAGGCACCCACCATCACACCTAGCTAATTTTTGTATTTTTTTAGTAGAGATGGGGTTTTACCATGTTGGCCAGGCTGGTCTCGAACTCCTGAGCTCAGGTGATCCACCCACCTCGGCTTCCCAAAGTGCTGAGATTTTAGGCATGAGGCACTGCACCTCTCCAAGACCCCATTTATTTAAAAATAAAAATAAAAAATTAGGCAGACATGGTGGTACACTCCTGTAGTCCCAGCTACTCAGGAGGCTGAGGTGACAGCATCGCGTGAGCCCTGGAGGTCGAGGCTGCAGTATGCTATGATCGCACTACTGCACTCCAACCTGGGTAACAGAAGAAGACCCTGTCTTTAAAAAAAGAAAAAAAAGGAGATGATTCCCCATGCTACCTCCCTCTGGTCTCTGCCTAGCTTCCCTGGCTGAGCTCCTAATACCAAACTCCACAGCAGTGATTCTCAACCTTGAGAGCTCATCAAGTCACCTGGAGAGCCCATCAAACACAGAACACTGGGCCCCACCCCTAGAGTGTCTGATTCAGGAGGTCTGGGGTGGAGCCCAAGAACTTCATTCCTAAAGTGCTCAGGAGATGTTGATACCGCTGGCTGTGACACTGTATACTGATACTGCATACTGATAGACAGCACACTTTGAAAACCACTGCACTACAGCTATAACATGACCCCCAGATGTCCACTGGGTTCTATGCTGGTGGGGATGGGAGTGTGTGCATCTGGCCAAGTGGGGAAAGGGAGGTCCACATTTGGAGATCTCATAAATAATCCCACAAAAACCACACGAGTTATGCATCTCATCTCTGAGTTCCCGGTTTCCTGAACAAACAGCTCACTCTTCCTTTCCAGGTTACCTTTTCATCTTTTTCCAAATGGTCCCATAAAAGCTGTGATGCTGCTCATGACACGTGGGGCCCTCTTCAACCCCAATGTACACACAGATGTTATCTTAACGAATAGCAGCAGCAGGATTCTGCCCCTCAAAGACCCTACACCGAGACGTTAATTAATGTATGACACAGCTAACGAAAACCATGATCAGCTCTCTGTGAGTGCCTCCTCTGTATCAGGCTTGTTCAAAGTGCTTTATGCATCATAACAATCCTCTGATGTCAAAACTATTATCATTACGTGCCTAGCACGTAAGTGCTCAAGAAATGAATAACAATACTAGTATCAAAATAACTACCATTATTATCTTCTTCATCTTAACACTCAAACCCTTACAACATTAGGTTTTAATGACGGTGTTTATGTTCACTCTTCAGCCTCAGTCAGTAGTTTTACAACCCATCATCGAGTCACCAGGTCTGCCCTCTATTTAATTTCACAAAGAAATATCCTCCCAGCAGAATCACATTTTGATTAATTCAGGTGTAAACTCTTCTTTCCTGATGCCAACAAGTACTTCCTGCTGAGTCTTTGGGGATAGAAAACCTTCTCGTTGGTACATGGACTGTGGGAAATGTGAGAGTTTTATTCTTGCATCATAAAACTTATGTCAAAGCCATCTCCACACCCAAACCCTCTAGGAGGGGGTCTTCAGTTCAAGAGGACTTCAGTCTCTGCTTCACTCTGTTTCACCTTGGGTGGGAGCTGGCTGCTGAACTGCCATCTTATTTACTGACTCAGACATAGTGTATGTTTCAGAATTAAATTTAAATACTGTTCAGATAAACAACATGACCTTTTCAATGTCAGTATGAAGAGAAAATGACACAGTTGAACCAAGAGAAAGAATGAGGGCAAAATTAGATCCTTTATCACAGTCCAAAAATGGATCTGAACTCTGCTCACCCAAGAACCATTCTCAGAAAGTTGTCAGCTAAGACAGTTACAATAATTGAATCGATGAAACAAAATTCAATAGGCATTGTCGTTTCCATCTTTATAGAGACTAAGCTGAGCCAATGGAAATGTCCATCTTAGTACCCAGTGATTTTGTGCATATGTGTGAATACATACACCCATGTTCCAGTAGATACATTGATGTCTACCCCTCAGGGAGCATTTGGAAAACACGGGGCACAGGCAAGAATACCTTGTGTGTGAATACCCAGCAGTCAGAGAGAATGGGCTACTTACAGCTTTTGGCTTATATGGGGGCTGGATCTCTTTGCGTTCAAGTTTCTCCCAATCAATATACCGGAAAAATGCATGCTCTTTGATATCACGTTCGCCTTCAGGTCCACAACCCAGACGTTTGCCTGGGTGTTTGGTCATCAGCTTCAAGAGAAAGAAAAACATTGAATTTGATGAGTTTCAGAAAAGGAAATGTAAGACACTCAGAAATTATTACTCCAATGCATTAGGAAAGAAAGTACAAATGAAGAATTTCAACTCATTTTTGTTTTTTGCTTTTTATCCCAGCAAAAAATCCCAGCAAGGACTTTGCAGGAGAGGAGCAGATAATAGTACCCACTGCTAATCATCTCTTATGGTTAATCAATAAGAAGCCTGAATGTGGCAGTGAACTTCAAGTTAGAAATGCTGCATGAGGGCCAGGCACAGTGGCTCACACCTGTAATCCCAGCACTTTGGGAGGCCTAGGTGGGCGAATCACAAGGTCAAGAGATAGAGACCATCCTGGCCAACATGGTGAAACCCTGTCTCTAATAAAAATACAAAAATTAGCTGGGTAAGGTGGCACACACCTGTAGTCCCAGCTACTCAGGAGGCTGAGGCAGGAGAATTGTTGAACCCGGGAAGCGGAGGTTGCAGTGAGCTGAGATCGCGCCACTGCACTCTACAGTCTGGTGACAGAGAGAGACTCCGTCTCAAAAAAAAATAAAATAAAATAAAATAAAAAAGAAAGAAAGAAAAAAAGAAATGCCACATGATCCATTTATCCATTTTGGTTTAAGAATAAGTTTTGTGCAATTACCAGTGCATTTAATTAGGACAGTTTCAATATCTTCTAACTTCCCTCCTCCCACAACAAGAAAACTGGAGTTTGACAAAAGCAAAGGATACATTCATTCAGATACCATTTGCATTTCTCAGTAAAGCACTTGCAAAAATGACAAAACAGAAGAAAAAGTATTAGTCAAAGGGGCCCAAGTTTCAAGTAATTACTTTCTGAAAGCTCATTAAATAGTCAAAACCTAGCCCAGCTCATTTCCCTTGTACCATACATTACACACAATGCCGCTGAGGTTTCTTTGGTGTTCCATTTAAATTACTTAATTATCAAAACCCTCCATCTTTGGGTCTCTGAGTGCTAAATAACAAGATGAATAGATGCTCCAAGATGAAACCAGACAGGCTTCCTCTTGTAAATGAGTCCAAAGCAGCATGAAAATATCTCCGATCTCAAGACTTGAGCAAATGCACGGAGAGTAAAGACAGAAGAGTTGGTGATTAATTAAAAAAAAAAAGAAAGAAAGAAGCACACAAGTCCAAAAGCTTTCCAGAGTTGACATCACATTGAGCAGCCCATGATGGCAGAATCTTCTGCCCAGGACTTGCTGATGATGGGGAAGGGATGAACCCAGAAATTCATTCCTACACTGTTGGACAGTCACTCAACCTGTTGCCCCCTTACAAGATAATTTGTGGTCACACACACAAGCATGTACTTGTTATATAAACTGTATCCTCCAGGGTGGGGAAATTAACTGAGCACTTACGTTCTAAGCTAGCTACTTCTTCTTTTTTTTTTTTTTTTTTTGAGACGGGTCTCACTCTGTCACCCAGGCTGGAATGTAGAGGTGAGATCTCAGCTCACCGTAAGCTCTACCTCCCGGGTTCACACCATTCTCCTGCCTCAGCCTCCCTAGTAGCTGGGATTACAGGCGCCCACCACCACCCCTGGCTAAATTTTTTGTATTTTTAGTAGAGACGGGGTTTCACCATGTTAGCCAGGATGGTCTCAGTCTCCTGACCTCATGATCCACCCGCCTCAGCCTCTCAAAGTGCTGGGATTACAGGCGAGAGCCACCACGCCCGGCTGCTACTTCTTTATTTACATGCATGATCTTCCTTGATAGTCATAATAACCCAACGAGGTGAGTATACTATTTTTCCCATTTGAATAAAAAGGCAATTAACACTCAGAGAAGTTGAGGAACAGCAAGGACTCAAGAGATAGGAAGTGGCAGAGTCAGTAAGAGCTGGGTGCAGACTCCACCTCTGCCTAGCTCTAAAACTTGGGCTTTTAAGAAAAATGGGAGCGCATTTCACACGTGGTTTTCTCAGGAATTTTTGTGGCCTGGCTTTGTCAGGAGAGGTTTATGGAGGGTGAGGAAATTGAGCCAAGGCTTGACATTTGTGTAAGATTAGAATGGGAGGAAAGAAAGGGCAGTGAGGTTTTGGTTCACACTGATAATAGTATCAATAACGGCTTCCATGTACTGAGCATGACAACGTCACATGCGTTCAGGCTCCGTGCTAAAGGCTTCCCGGCCATTACCCATTACTCTTTAACCTTTGCAACAATACTCTGAGGCCTCAGCAACTATTATCCTCCATTTTCCAGGTAAAGAATGTAGGTGCAGAGAAGTAAAGTCATCTCTCTAAGGTCAAACAGCTAAGGAGCAGGGCAAGGCTTTGAACAGCTCTTCCTGGCTCAGGACTCTTAGAGCTTTATGTTCAGTCTCAGCTGTTCAGTGTCTGCTGGTTTTCACCCTGAGGTACGGCCTATTTGGGCTTCTTTTTGCTTCAAGTTTGTTCAAAGTGGGAACAGCCATCTGAGTAAGGTTTTACTAATTTTTTTTTAGTAGAAAATCGGGCCTTTAAGGGAATGGACATATAAAGGACACTGCTTCAATTAAACACGTGACTGTTTTCAAAAGCTCAACTGAATTTCTGTCTGAGCAGGAGGATGCCAAGCAAAGAAAACGTACTGCAGAAACATCCAGCATTAATTCGGAGTATCTGCCCAGCTCCCGCACTCTGCTCTAATGTGCTCGAAGCCAAGTAGACAGCTGGATTTAATCACTGTTCCAATCTCTGATCACCTCCCAGACGTATCGCCTGGGGCTCGCTGTTCCGGAGGAAGCATTTGGCTGTTCGCTTGAGCATCACTCGTTTTTGGAGTACCCTCCTTGAAGGAAGAGCCCCATTGGACTCAGCCCACTCAATTAATAATGGTCCCCAAACTCAATAGTAAGAGAGTCACCCCAGTTAATCATGAAGGTTATGGGTCCTGAATTAATAGAAAATGGCTCTACCAGGGAAACTGCTAATTGGAGCGGGAGCTGAAGGCAGCTGACCTGGAAAATCTTCTCTCCTCCATGACCCACTTAGAACCCCCAGCTGTCCAGACAGGGCAGGCATGTGAAGGGGAGGACCCTGTGGATATATTAAACACCTACTATGTGCCCACATCATGCAAGGAGCTTTCTCTTATGTTATCTCATTTAATGCTCTCAAAAACTCTTTTCAATGAGTATTACTATTCCATTTTTTAAAATAAACAGAAGCCCAGAGATGCAAAGGAAGTGGCTTAAGATCTTGCACCTAGGCTGAGTGCAGTGGCCCATGCCTGTAATCCCAGCACTTTGGGAGGCAGAGGCAGGAGGATCCTTTGAGCCTGGGAGATCAAGGCTGCAGTGAGCCACGATCACTCCATGGCACTCTAGCCTGGGTGACAGAGCTAGACATTGTCAAAAAAACCAAACCAAACCAAAACAAAACAAAACACCTCGCGCCTAGGAAGTAGAAAGGTCAAGATTTGCAAAGGGTCCCTTGATCTCCAAAATCTCCTACTTTAAAAGTTGCAATTCCAGGGGATGCAAACTCAAATGCCAAGAGGAACCTGGCAGATAAAACAATAGCGTCAGCACTAGTAATAGTAATAATAACTTCCAAGGGGCTTAGAGCAGAGTGCCAGCCTCTATTCTAAGTGATTTACAGTATTCAGCTGTTTAGTCAGCAAAGAACCCAATGTGGAGTGCTATTATTATCCCCAATCAGCAGATGCCGTCAAACAACTTCCCCATGGTCCTACGGCAATTAATGCCGGAACCAGGATTTGAACTTGGATAGAATTGGCCAAATGAGAATTTCTGCAAATTACAGAGGGCAAGCTCCAACTACAAAGGGCCATGGTTTCCAATCCAGCTGACTGGTGCTTTGTAAGAATGACAGGCCAATGTGGCAAGATCTGATTTTTCAAGAGAAACCTGAAAGCTGAATGTTTTTGAGAAATCTCTGGATCCTTATATGCCGGCAATTATTAAACAAACTAAAAGCTCCAGGTACCACCTTCTCTCTACCTGCCCCTACCCTTCAATAACTTGTCTACGGGGGCCTGTAGAGGCCTTCATGTGTGCCTTCTTTTTCTTTATGGGCTTTGCTTGGGTTCCTAATGCACCTCTGGGAGTCCCCTCTCTATTCTTCATTTTCTCTCTCCCTGCCTCACACCCTCAAAGAAAATATTTTCAAGCAATTCACTTTAGATGTTCGGGATTGACACTAATTCACAGGTGGTTTCCCCAGGGATACATGCATCTTAGCGTATGTAGCTGAGGTGCAAACCTTAGGTGATTCATTGAGAGTGGGAATTTAGGCAGTGTGACAAGGCGCTTTTAGGCTGAGAGGCTGGCCCAGCTATTCCAAACTGGGCCAAGCCTCAGATTGGCCTGCCTGAGTTTCCCAGCTTTCCTTCACCCCAGCCAGTGCATCCAGCATCTGGCTGGGGTCAGGAAGAGTAAAGTAGGGCATGAAAAGTCTGCAAGCATCCCACAGATCTAGGACTGGCAGCCCTGGTTTATTCAGACACACAGGTAGGAACGCGCTGATTAAGGCATGGCCATGTTCTAACCTGTACCACTGGGTGGAGGGAGAGCAAATCCTTTATTAGCATATTACGCGTGGAACATACTTTCTGGGCGTCTAATTCTATTGCTTTCAGGCTTCTATCAGAGTTGAAAAATCACTTCATTTGGACAGTATGTTTAAAGGTAGTGGTCTGCAAGCCAAATGGAGACTTTTCCAAAATACTCATACCCAGACTTAATCTCTGGGGTGAGGCAGAAGCATGTGCATTCTGGTAAGGCACTTCGGGTTATCCTGGTGGCTCCAAAGGTGAGGGTCGCTGATCTTTAGGATCTCACAAAAGTCACTGTGAGTATGCCCTGGTCCAACACAAGATTCAAAACAAACAATCCTTCCCCATAAACACACGTCCTGCTTTCTTCACAGGTGCCCTGTGCATAAACCATAGATGTACAAGCGTGCATGCCCTTTTAGCCATTTGTGTGTGCGTCTGGGGAGACGGGACAGTGGGATTTTGAGTACACTGAATTTCAGTCTGCTTATCTAGAGAATTCCTTATTTTTTAGAACAAAAGTTGCACGCTCTTAGTATTAATTAAACACATACAGCAGAGCAGGGCAAGATAGCCTGAGTTGTGCCAAAGACTTCTTGTGCCCTTTCCCATGACTTCCAGCTCTTTGACAAAATTTCTGTGCTTTCTACCTCATTCATTCAATAAGCATTCCCCTGTGCTAGTTCAGAGACTGCAGCCCAGCCAGCAGCAAGACGCAGCTGCAGGCAGCTCTCTACAGCACTTCTGTGCACATCAGAAAAAAAGCTCTCTCTCCTCCGGGAGGTAGCAGCTCCACACCAGAGTTCTCATATTGGCAAATGGAGTGAAGGGTGGAGTTCAGGCTCTGTTCCCCCCTGGTGGGGTGTTCTTGGGCAAGGTACAGCCCGCATGCCTGTATGTGGTGGTCCTGGTCACAGCTTTAAGAGATGTACTTACCCCTTTGCAGATGGCCACAGCTTCCTTGGACATAGACTTGGGATAGGCTACATTGTGTTCCATGATGGATTGGAAGAGTTCATCTTCATCCTCCCCTTCAAAGGGTGCCTGTATGACAGGGGAGGGTGGGAGGAGAAGAATCCCTGCTTGAACCCTCCCCCTAGCTCCCCTCAACTGGCAGACCCTCCTCCCTGGGGCCCACAGTGAAGCCACACACCCAGGCTTTCAAATGACCACAGACTTGTATGACCCCAAGGCCAAGAAAGTCATAGAGGTTCCAATTTATGAGCTGTTACCAAACATGTATTCTCCTAAAGAAACCATGTGGATGGGGGTAGGGAGGACTTCTCTTATCGATCACTTAAAGTTCAATTACCTGCCCAGCCAACATTTCATACAGCAGGACTCCAAATGCCCACCAATCCACGGACTTCCCATAGGGCTGATAAGCAATTATCTAGAAAAGAGAAGGCATCCTATCAGGGAGGTTTGCACTTCATGTTTCTTCTGGAAACAGATTCCACTCTTCTTTTACAAGAAGGCCAGTGCCCACCTGAGCTGTTTCTTTACATTAGCTACTCAGGGAATGACAGACATGCTTTGCAGAGGCACCTGCAGCTGGGCAAACACCTGTGGCTGTCACATTGCCTTTTCGAAGCACTAAGTAAGGTGTATTGTTATTATTATTTTCAAAACAGTGAGCATGGAATTTTTAAAAGGAAAAACTGTCTTTACTCCTCTGTAAAAGTTACAACATTTACACAATAATGTAAATATACTTAACACTACTAAACTGTATACTTAGAATTGGTTAAAATAGTAAATTTTACGTTACATGTTTTTAAAATACAATTAAAAATAAAAACGTTTAAGAGTTAATAACATTTGTCACTATTTTAATATTTCTTTATAAAAGATAGCTAAGCTGAGATAATAACATGAAAATCACCCATAATCCTTTATTAAGAGAAAAATTATGACTAATATTTGGTCCACTTCATTCCATACTCTTTTCTCTGGATACATATTAAACTCTGTGTGTATGTGTGTGCTTTACATAAACACTTTAGTATTTGGATGATTTTTTTTTCTTTTTTTTTTTTTCAAGATAGTGTCTCTTTTTGTCACCCAGGCTGGAGTGCAGTGGCGAGATCATAGCTCACCGCTCTCAGCCTTGGCCTCCTGGGCTCAAGCAATCCTTGCACCTCAGCATCCTGTGTAGTTGGGACTACAGGTGCTTACCACCATGCTAATTATTTAATTTTTTTGTAGGGATGGGGTCTCTCTATATTGCCCAGACTGATCTCAAACTCAAGCAAAGCTCTCACCCTGGCCTCCCAAAGCGCTGGGAGTATGGGCAATAGATCTTTAATAAAGCCAATTATTCACTTAAGGTTTCCTTGCTAATTTAATATTTGTATATGAACATAATCAATTTTTATCTGTGCATAGCATTCCGTTGAATGGATATACCAAAATCTATCTTATAAATTTCCAATTGATTGGGTTTCTTCCGATGCTGTAACATATATTCTTGTAATTAGATATTTGGACATCTGTCCAAGTATTTCCTTAAGATAAACTCCTAGCTGTAGAATTGGTGGATCATATGGTATATATGGTTGTGAAGTTTTTAATTCATATTCCCAAACTGCCAGAACATGGAAAAGTCTAGAAGAGCCATGTGACTGTCCATCTTTCAGTATGCAGGGATGTAAAACTAACCATGTCAGAGGTTAAGAGGTAATACAGCAAAGGCTAAAGGCTGAGGTCTGAGGGTTAGGCAGTCTGACTTTGAATCCTGACTGCTGTCTACCGGTTGGCTGTCTGACCACAGGAGAAGTTACTTAACTTCTATAATCTCTATATCATGGAGTTATGTGAGGATGAATGAAATACTAGGTGGCTTTCACATATTATGCCCTCAAAATGTTAACTAATCCTAGAATGTTTTATAATTCAGTTATTGCTTGTTTAACTCAAAAAGGGTATTTGAGCAAACTTGGCTATAAAGTGAATGTTTGTTTCTTGATCTCTATCTCCCACTTTGATTTCTATTCCAAAATCAGAAATGCGGAGATGTTGATTACAGGATACAAAATTTCAGTTAAGTAGGAGGAATAAATTCAAGAGACCTATCGTACAACACAGTAACTATAGTTAATAACAATCTATTGTATTCTTGAAAATTGCTAAGAGGGATTTTTAAGTGTTTTTACCATAAAAAAATAAGTATGTGAGATAATAAATACATTAATTAACTCAACGTAGCCATTCCACAATGTATACATATTTCAGAACAACATGTTGCACATGATAAATGTATACAATTTTACTTGTCAATTATGAATGAATGAAATGCATTCTGAGAAGTAACCCTCAAGACAACGAAGGGAAAGCATTCCAGGAGAACACTTCTCATTGAAAGTGTTTTCCACTTTGGGAGTCCGAGGCGGGCGGATCATGAGGTCAGGAGATCGCGACCATCCTGGTTAACATGGTGAAACCCCGTCTCTACTAAAAAAATACAAAAAAATTAGCTGGGCGTGGTGGTGGGCGCCTGTAGTCCCAACTACTCGGGAGGCTGAGGCAGGAGAATGGCATGAACCCAGGAGGCGGAGCTTGCAGTGAGTAGAGATTGAGCCACTGCACTCCAGCCTGGGCGCTGAGCGAGACTCTGTCTCAAAAAAAAAAAAAAAAAAAAAAAAGTGTTTTCACACTTTTAAAGTACTTCAAGTCTTGTTTGATTCTCATAACAACCCAACAAGTTAATCCTTTTACAAAGGAAACTACAGCCCGGGATGTGACAGCAGTTGCCAAAGGTGATGTGGTTAGCTCATGACAAAGCCTGACCTGCTGCTCATCCCTCCCATCTGCAGGCTGGAGGGGAGGCAACTTCACCAGCAACACAGTTCAGGGTTTCTTGTGCTTGCCTGAATCAGGACCAATGAGGAACTTCTGAGAACCACAGATCCTGAGCCTCCACCTGCAGAGATTCTAATGGGATGAGGCTTGGGCATCCCACATTGTTTTTTGTTTGTGTGTTTTTTTTTTTTTTTTTGAGACAGGGTCTCCCTCTGTTTCCCAGGCTGGGGTGCAGTGGCATGATCACTGCTTACTGCAGCCTCTACCTGCTGGGCTCAAGTGATCCTCCCACCTTAGCGTCCCGAGTAGTCAGGACAGCAGGTGTGACCTAGTGCACCCGGAGAATTTTAAATTTTTTTGTAGAGATTAGGGTCTCACTATGTTGTCCAGTCTGGTCTCAAATTTCTACCCTCAAGTGATTTTCTTGCCTCAGGCTCCCAAAGTGCTGAGATTACAGGGGTGAGCCACCATGCCCCAGCTGCATCCTACATTGTAAAAGCTCCCTTATGACTCTAAACTGCAGTTAGAGTTGAGAATCAGAGATTATGGAACCCCTGGCCTATCAGGAAGTTGTGTTATGGATTGTGTCATATCTAATTAATTAACAAAATGATAATAGACCAAAGCATATCACATAGGGAAAACTTCACTGGGTCTGAGTAAAGCCTTATTATTTTTAAAGAATTACTTTATTACTCAAGTAATACCCAAATACATTTACCTTGTAAAAAATGTCAGCAGTATATAGAAATAGCTAAATTTCTCTTTACAATTCCCTTATCCTCAGAGGTAACCAGTGTTATAAAATCAGTTTGAAATCTTCCAGATTTTTGTATGCTTTTACTCACTGAAAACAGAACAGTGTTCCGTGTATTTCTGTTTCATCCATAAATAGTATCATACTGTTATTTGTCATTCTTCTTTTTTCTTTTTTTTTTTTTTTTTTGAGACAGGGTCTTACTGTGTCACCCAGGCTGGAGTGCAGTGACATAATCACAGCTCACTGAAGCCTGGACCTCCTGGGGCTCAGGTGATTCTCTTACCTCAGCCTCCCAAGTAGTTGGGACTACAGGCACGTGCCACCACGCCCGGCTAATTTTTGTATTTTTTGTAGAGACGAGGTCTCACCATGTTGGCCAGGCTGGTCTGGAACTCCTGGGCTCAAGTGATCCACCTGCCTCTGCCTCCCAAAGTGCTGGGATTACAGGTGCGAGCCACCACACCTGGCCTTGTATTTGTCATTCTGTACCTTGATTTTTTCTCTAACAATGTGTCTTGAAGATCTTTTCATATCTACATATATATCTAACTCACTCTTCTGAATTGGTGCCTGGTAGTATTTCATGCTATAAATAAATCATGGGCTATTGTCCATTTTCCTGCTGAGGGACGTGTACAGGACACAGATCCCATGTCATATGCCAGCCCAGAGGATCTGCTCTTTTTCTCTCAACAAACATTTCAATGTCATAATTAGGCGGTATCACATGGCCGTGAGCCACAACAGTTTGACGAAAAATTTTACTGATGTGTGTTGGATGGTTCTTTTGGGTTTTATTTAAATTTTCTCCCAAACCTTGATGTATTTTGGGCTTGGGCTTCTGGATGTGTGCTAAATTAATTTGCATGTGTGATCTCAAAGGGAGGATTTAGAGTATAGAATAAGAATCTGCCCGAGGTTCCCTTGCAAGGTACCACCCTCAACCCTTCCCAGCTCTCACACAGCCATCTGGGGAGCAGAGGGTACATCACCACAATGTGAACGTGTGCCCGGCAGCTCTCACCTCGGGGGCGATGTAGTCTGGAGTGCCACAGAATGTCTTGGTTGTCACCCCATCCCAGATGTTTTCCTTACACATGCCAAAATCAGCAATCTTGATGTGCCCCTCAGAATCGAGCATCACGTTGTCAAGTTTTAGGTCACTATGGCAGACACAAGAATTTAGAGATTTAATTAACGTTATGCATTTCAAGCCAACCAACAGCCACTCATTATGCATAGAACACTGTGTTAGGTGTTGTGTGGGCACAAAGGTCAGTAGAAACCAGCCTTTGACCTCCAACAGCTTACAATCTGGCAGGGAGATAAAAAGAGGTCAGCAAACCTCCGTGCTTTTCTTTTTCTACACAGCCAACTGTGCCAAGTGTCTCACAAGGACACAAAGAGACAGCACTTCTAAAAAGACGGAGATCCACAGAAAGTTAAGCAAAAGGCAGAGCATCCATGACACTTCTTGGATCCAGGAAAATTCCAGGAATTGCCCTTTGCAACTTAAAGACTCCCTATATTTTGTAAGAAGATACATTTTTCACAAAATTATTATTTTTAAAAATATCTCTAAAAATTACAAAGAAAAAAAAAGCTGATTGAAAGAAATATTTAATGCTAAGTGTTCCCTGATCTCTTGGGCCACCTCCTAGGACATGACCCAGGAGTTTCCATCGATTCTTTGAATCAAAAAATATTTGGCAGGGCACATTGGCTCACACCTGCAATTCCAGCACTTTGGGAGGCCGAGGCAGGTGGATCACAAGGTCAGGAGCTCAAGACCAGCCTGGCCAATATGGTGAAACCCCATCTCTACTAAAAATACAAAAATTAGCTGGGCATGGTGGTGGGCGCCTGTAGTCCCAGCTACTCTGGAAGCTGAGGCAGGAGAATAGCTTGAACCTGGGAGGTGGAGGTTGCAGTGAGCTGAGATCGTGCCACTGCACTCCAGCCTGGGTGACAGAGTGAGACTTCGTCTTGAAAAAAAAAAATGTTGCACAATTACTATGTGACAGGCACTATGCCTGGAGCCAGGTATAGTATGTAGCTGTAAACAAGATAAGCAAGCCTCCTATTCTTCAGATTAAATTTCAGTGCTGGGAAAAAGATGACAATTACTCTATAAGCATGATTATTATAGATTCTGGTAAGTGGTATGATGAAAATAAAGAGCACATAAGATAGTTATTCGAGGAAGTCACTTTAAGCAGGGTGTCAGTCAGAAAGGACCTCTCTAAGGCAGTGACATTTGAGCTCTAACCTAAAGGATATGTGCTGTGTTCTCTTTTATTTTCATCTGTGTTGATGAGAAGAGCTTGACATTTTGGGGAACAGTTGTAGGTCTTTAGCACACAAGATTGCTCCAATATCAACACACTTTCCTCCTCCCTAAACACCTACTCCAATGTCAATGCTTTATATTTCAGCACCAGTGAGCAAAGCTGAGAGATGGATCAGATGGTCCCAGTCCTAATAGAAGATGGGGAAGTCCGAATTCCTGAGAGGTAGGGGGATCTATTCCTTAATTCAGATCTTTCCCTTCGGTCATCTTGATTGGGCAGTGGGCATCTGTGGTTTTGCCTATTCTAGTATTTTGTGATGACAGCATTCTAATATTTCTTAGAAGAACCACCCTCCTTCAATTCTTCCACGTAACATGGGTGTAACATGGCTTCCATGTAACATGGCTCCAGGAGTGGTCAAGTGGGCCTGTCCTGGCCAATGGAAATATTCCATCCTGCTGGTCACAGTGATTGATTCAGGAAGGGCATGTGATCCAATCTGAGCCAATCAAAGCTGTTAAGTATTAGTGCTGGCACTTTGGCTGGCACAATCAGGAAAGGGATAAGTACATTTTACACTGGGGTTGTTCAGGTGGTATTATGGAAGTCTAGAAACTCCAGGGGTCACCAGATGAAGAGAAGCAATCCAATATAGAGAAAGTAGAGCCTACAGGGAGGGTGATAAAGTGTGCCCTCATAACGTCACTTGAGCCTCTGCATTTATCCAGGCCTAAAGTCAGATCTGCGCCTGGATTTTTAAGTTATGTCACCAATAAATGCCTCTTTTAACTTGTTACTTTGAATTGAGTTGCTGTCATCATTTCCAGCTAAAAGAATACAATCTGAAAACTATATCCTGACATCTCCTATCTGTGTCTGTGGGGTCTCCTTATTCAAAGGGAGGGGGAGGTCCACTTGCACTTGCCCACTGATGTTTGCCAATCCCAACACGCCATGCCTTTAGTGCTGTCCATGGTGCTGCTCATATCCAGCCTTCACGCTCATCTACAAGCCACCGTAATTTGAGTGAAAGTTTGGAACTCAGAAAACCCAGGCTTTGCAGCAATTTGCTTTTCATAAACTTACTAGGTAGGTCTATATGTGATACATGTGATTTATCTAATAGTGACAAATGACATCCCTTCAGCTCGACCACATGCTCAGAAGCAGGCAGCTGGGTAGACTAGGGAAGCGATAAAATCTTTATCTATTATAGAAAAGAAGTTTCAGGTGCCAAAAGCCAGGCAGTCCTGAGGCTGGAGGGCACCTCTGTCATCTTCACTGTCACATACAGTGTTTTGATATCACACCCTAATCTTTTGTTCTATGTAATAAATCCTCATTTCTGCTTCAAAAGGTGGATGGAGAAATTATTTTCATTTTTCAGAAAACCATCAAGGGCAAAACCAACACACATTCCAGAGATAGTGGTAGGTAAATCAGACACTAAGTTTGATAGGAAGAATCTTTTTCCCTCCCTGCCCCCCAACCCAACATCTCCAGTTCCTTAAAGATGGTAAGTCTAACATAATCCTTCATCCTCTTTACTTAAGAACTGTTCAATTAAGTAGAGATTTAGATGAAGGAGGTAGTGATTTGTAACATCTTAAAAGATATTACCACTATGAAATCAATCTCTATGAAATGATAAAACCATACATCTTTTGTCAAGTAATTTGTTTTTTACCATTTCCATTTGACTGTCAATTTCAAGAACTCTATTTCCATCAGCGTTCTGGACAGTGAGCAACAAAAACCAACTATGATGATTTTTACCTGAAAAGGAATTCATCAAAGGATATTGGGGAGCTCATGGAATCTTTGAGGAGACTGAAGAACCAGATTAAGAGTCTATACAGCCTGAAACGAGGCCTAACTGCAACTCAGGGCTTGTCCAGTGACACCACCACCCAAGCTGCCATGGGACACAGACATCAGCCCTAATGCTGGACTCTGCCTATTGCTATTAAGACCCTCTTCTCTTGCCTCTGGAAAGCAGCTGCTGTTAATTACTATGGTCACTCTTCATTCTATGCTTTCTGCTTCCTTGGCCACTAGTTTCTGATTCAAGGTCTTGAGTAAGTATGACCAACTGTCAGAGCTTGGGTTGTGTGCCTGCCCTGGCTACAGGGTGGATGTGAAATGAGTATCTGTCATTTTCATTATTTATAGTAGGAGATTGACTCTGTTCTTCCACATACACAAAAGAAGGGTTCAGATGCAGACTGGCTTAAAAGATTGATAAATATCCCTTTAAAGACCATATTAATAGTGGAAGATGAAAGGGAGAGTGTGTAGTTAGTTTGGGAAAAGGGGCTTTGGAATAGGTATCATCTTAGCACCTGAAAGGCTAATCTTTGAATTTTACCACCTGCCTGGCCAGTGACCTGGATCCATGGATCCCAGATCCCAATGGGGCTTCCTGATTGATTAGAAACTAGCCCTGAATCACAACTCAATTGACCAGAACTCTAATTATTTCCTCTCCTGTTTCCTACACTGGGAGTGGATTTTCTTCCAATAAACTTGTAGTTCCATATTTAATCTTCTCAAGAACCCAGTTGGTTCTATTTTAGTAGAGGCACATCCCACATAGGAGTTAGGTCCTAATGTCAGCACCCAAGTTGAAAATCATGTAGAGTGAAAAATCACCCATGATCCCTGTCTCCTTGGTTAAGCACCAGCTGAAGTCATCTGCTTGAATTTAGGGATCATGTCATATGGCAGATCATGTGTACTTTTTTTTTTTTTTTTTTGAGATGTAGTTTCATTCTTGTTGCCCAGGCTGGGGTGCAACAGGGTGATCTCGGCTCACCGCAACCTTTGCCTCCCGGGTTCAAGCGATTCTCCTGCCTCAGCCTCCCGAGTGGCTGAGATTACAGGCATGTGCAACCACACCCAGCTAATATTCGTATTTTTTAGTAGAGATGAGGTATCACCATATTGGCCAGGCTGGTCACCAACTCCTGACCTCAGGCAATCCGCCTCCCTCAGCCTCCCTATGTGCTGGGTTTACAGGTGTGAGCCACTGTACCCAGCCTCATGTGTACCTTTCAACACCAGAATAATATTCAGCACAAAAAGATGTTGTCACTATGAGAGTCAAAAGAGAAACTAAGGGAATTGGAGGATTTCCATGTGCCATTTCACGTACACATAGTGAATGTGTTCATTGAGGGCAAACATGGGCGTGGGCAGAATGATCATACCATTTAAAATTTAAATTCTTCTTTTTTTAGAGACAGGGTCTTGCTCTGTTGCCCAGGCCAGAGTGCAGTGGCACAATCATAGCTCACTGCAGTTTCGAACTCCTGTGCTCAAGTGATCCTCTTGCCTCAGCTTCTAAATTCTTCTTCTTCTCTCTATTTTTACATTTTCACTAGGATCACCCATATGCCAAGTAAAACCACTCCTCTTCTTGACCTTCTTCCCTCCATCATTAGGAAAAAGTAGGAATGGCTGGGACTTTCTGCCCTCAGAATAAGATCATCCTTCCCCCTATAGATTCCGTATCACCACTTCAGGTGTGACTAAAAGCCCCAGGACTCTGAAAGCCTCTGAAAGCCTCTGACAAGGTCCCCACTTCCCATCCCTCCATCCTACCAGCACCCCCTAGCCTGGCCTCCGCTATCTGCCTTGTACTTACCAGGGCTAATCTTAACATGCCTTTTTTTTTTTTTTTTTTTTTGAGACAGGGTCTCACTGTGTCACGCAGGCTGGAATGCAGTAGTATGATCATAGCTCATTGCATCCTTGAATTCCTGGGCTCAATTGATCCTCCCACCTCAGCCTCCTGAGTAGCTAGGTCTATAGGTATGCACCATCACACCTGGCTAATTTTATTTTATTTTTAGAGATCTGGGTCTCACTATGTTGCTTAGGCTGGTCTGGAGCTCCTAGCTCGAAGCATTCCTCCTGCCTCGGCCTCCCAAAGCGTTGGGATTACAGGTGATAGCTACTGTGCCAGGCCCCCTCATGCCTTTTAATCCCATATCCCACAGTTAAGGCAAAAGGCCCAGGACTCTCAAGTCACCCCCAACTCTCCAGGCCCTCATCACCATGCTCTCTACAGAATGAGAGAGAACCTCCAACACCCAGTGTACACCAGCACCCTCCCCTGCTTGATTTATCTCCATAGGACTTATCACTACTTGGCAGACTATGTTTTTATGATTCACTTATCTGTCTCCCATCATGAGAAAGATAAACTCCACAGGGGCAAGGGGTTTCATCTGTTTTATTCACTTCTGTATGCTCACCACCCAGAAGAGTGCCTAGAATATAGTAGGATTTGATAAATATGTGTCAAACACATGAATGGAAGAGACTTTCGTGGTTCTTCGTAATCTTTGAAATAGACCCCCACCCGTGCCAAGTGCTATTTGGAAGCCTCATACCTTGCAGCCACTCTTGCATAACAAACCACCCCAAGCCTGCACTGGCTATGCCATTTGCATCGACATAGTACAAGGAGAATTGTACGCCCCAGACTCGCTGACAAATAGCAGCCTCGGGTGCAATCGTCTGCCTTGCATGAAATATAAAATGGTATGACTCATGCAGCTATGATCATCCATTTGCTCCTCCAAAAACCAGCAAATGCCAAGTCCTGAACTTAATCCTGTCTTTCAGGGCAGCCACTCAGAGATCCATTTCCAAGTTGTAGTTACATAGCAGAAAAAAAATAATAATAAATAATGTTTCATAATAATGTGATCCATCACCTTCTGCCAGCCAAAATTCTTTGCCTGCTCCTAAAATGTAGGGTCCACAAGCAAGAGAAAGAAGTACTGGGGTCCTCTCTGTGAGTCTCCTTTTAGAGCAAACAGTCTCCTGTTTGAGGCTCTGAACCGTCACTGGTGACACAGTCCATCGAGATTTTCTACCACCATATAGAGCTGCCCAAACTTTGCCAGGGCAGTGGGCGATGCTGCCTGGCAGAACACATGCCCAAGTTAGTTCTGGAGGATTCCTCCCCCACCGCGGATTCTAATTTTAAAAGCAGCTGAAGAAAGAGGCAGGGCAGGGAGGAGCTGAGGGAGATGAAGAGATGGAAAGTACAGCAGTGTTCACTTACCGGTAAATGATGCCCTTACTCTGTAAGAAGAACAGACCGATGGCAATTTCTGCAGCGTAAAATCTGAAATTAAAAAAAAAAAAAAGCGATGGAGAAACTCAAGGACACCATATGCTTGGCAATGCTCAGAATTCAATACAATATTGAACTAGGTGCAGGGCATTGAAGAACCCATGGATGGTCAGCTATATAGCTCATAAAGTGCTGAGAGTATGGATGGATTCACAGGGTGGTTTAGAGGGTGATAGGGTTGCCTTAAGGACAAACTGGGGATAGGCAGAAGTTCAGCAATCATATAGTGGAGAGGGTGCCACGGGATATGATGAACTGGATGAAGGATTATCGTTTCACCAGCTGGGCAACATAGTGAGACCTTGTCTCTACTAAAAATAAAAGAAAAAAAATAACTGGGCGTGGTGGCACATGCCTGTGATCCCAGCTACTCGGAAGGCTAGGGCAAGAGGATTGCTTGATCCCAGGTGATCAAGGCTGCAGTGAGCTATGATCAGGGCCAATGCATTCCAGCCTAAGCAACAGAGTGAGACCCTGTCCCCCACCCCCCACAAAAAGAGAGAGAATCATACTTTCAGACTATATAGCAAGTTAAATTATCTTAACAATAGCAGCTAACATCTGTTGAAGGTTTACCATCTGCCTAGCACCATTTTAGGCATTACCTGACTTAATCCTAATAACAATCCTCTAAGGTAGGTCCTACTAGTATCTCCCCATTCCTCAACTGAGGAAACTGAGGGTTAGAGAGGTTAACTTGGGCAAGTTACATAGCAGATGAATGGTGCAGCTGGAATAAGAAACGACATCTGTCTAAAGTGTAACCTCTTATTGCAGGTCAACCCAGAAAGAAAGAGGTTTCGAGAGAACTAGGAAGCCCAGTTATGCCACAAAGGTTGGGCAGGGCTTTGGGGAACTATGTAAAGTGTCTTGACGTGTCTCGTGTGACAATGGAATTAAAGCCTGTGGTCAATTAGATGTTAGAAGTAAAAGCAAAGCTAGTCCTATTAGAGTCATGCCAGGAGATATGAATGGCTAGATTTGGAAGCACAAGAATAAAGCAAATCCTATCAGAACATAGTGCTCACAACCTGTCCAGGTGGGAGGAGAGGGGGCAAGCTGAACGGGGTAGGAGCCACCGAGCCTCTGGTATGACAAGGTGGGGTTCTAGATGAGCTCTGGGGGCTCTCTGGAGAGGCAATAAGATCTTAGCAAACTCCCCAGGAGAGGTTATCATTGCTAATTCCTATAACTTGCCATGTTCCTAAGCAGGGGAGTGACATGATGAAATTTGTGTTCTAAAAAGAAGACACTGTAGCTGCCTATTGAACTGAAGGGGATGGAATTGACTCAGCAGAGGAAACACATTTCCAACAACCCAGAATCAGTCTCCCTATCCCAGGAACCACAGACCATTGCCACTGAGCACCTTGATCCTTCACCCCCGTGGAGTGAAGGCATCTAAGAGGGAGAGTGGTATAAGATAAAGAACATGGGCAAAGAAAAACCGGGGTCAGAATTCGAGAACTGCTTCTTACTAGCTCCATGATTTTGAGCAAGCGTTCAAAATCTTGCATCTCCATTTCCTTGTTCGTAAAGCAGAGATGGTAGCATCTCCCTCCCAGAGTTATTCTCAGGGTTAAGTGAGACGATGTTTGTTAAGCACTTAGGGCCTGGCTCATAGTAAGTTCTCAATAAATATTAGCAAATGGACACATAAAATCTACAATGGTAATCCCCAAGGAAGACATAGGGCCTTTCTATGCAGTCAGGGACATGAATTAGAAATAGAGAAATAGCTGTGGTTTTAGAGCTTTGAGTTTTGTTTTATTTTTAGGAAAGACTACAGCTGTGCGCCACCATGCCCAGCTAAGTTTTTTATTTTTTACAGAGACGAGATCTCGTCATGATGCCCAGGCTGGCCTCTAACTCCTGAGCTCAAGTGATCCTCAAACCTCAGCCTCCCAAAATACTGAGATTACAGGTATAAGCCATGGTGTCTGGCTGAGCTTCAGGTTCTTAGCTGGTGTCAGGAAAAAAAGAAGCATCTCATATTAAGCAGAACACCTTTCTTCCTTGGCTAAATATTTTTTCAAAAAGATGCCCGAGGTGTTTAAAAATCTCTCTTTGGCAAAAAACACCCTCAAAGGAACCACTAACCTACCCATTTATCCCAAGGAGAAAGCACAGCACTAGTTCTCACTTACACAGCATGGGGCTCCTTGAACCGGCCGACTTGCTGGATGTGATACATGAGGTCGCCCCCATTCACGTACTCCATCACAAAGTACAGGCGGTCCTGGAAGAGGACAGCAAACAGCAACATTAGCATCCTGTAGCTTCTGGGGCTCCAAATGGACAGTGGGGGAAGAGCTGGAATTTATGATGAAAACTACCAGGACTCTCTGACAGATCCCTGTTTGCTGGGCTTCCTGTTTCCCCAAGGGTAACGTTTGTGTCACTGGAACTACGCAAGTGAGCATAGGTGATACACAGATAATTTTTTCATTAATAATTACAACTTTGGCCAGGCACGGTGGCTCACACCTGTAATCCCAGCACTTTGGGGGGCTGAGGTGGGCAGATCACCTGAGGTCAGGAGTTCAAGGCCAGCCTGGCCAACATGGCAAAACTTCATCTCTACTGAAAAAAAACAAAATACAGAAATTAGCGAATCATGGTGGCAGGCACCTGTAATCCCAGCTACTCGGGAGGCTGAGGCAGGAAACTCACTTGAACCTGGGAGGGGGATGTTGCAGTGAGCCAAGATCATGCCACTGCACTCCGGCCTGGGTGACAGAGTGAGAATCCATCTCAAAAATAATAATAATAATAATTACAAGTTTATATTTGTTTTTGCTGGAAAATATAATTAACATATTATTCTTGTGACTTAACTGATATTATTGTTTAGGATAAGGCTGATTTTAATAAAAAGTGGAAAATATTAAGTAAATAATGTTACAGGTGATAGGTAGCTGTAGTAGCCAGCCTTTATGATGCTCCCCCCGCCCACAGTGATTTTTCAATCTCTTGGTATTTATGTTCTTGTGTAGTACCTTCCCCTAATGAATAGGACTGACCTGTGTAACCCATTGGATATTGCAAAAATGACAACGTATGACTTCCAGGAGTAGCACTAAAAAGACCTACAGCTTCCACCCTGCTCTCTCTCAGATCACTTGCTTTTTGGGAAGCCTGCCGCCATGCCATGAGGATGCTCAAGCAGTACTATGGAAAGGTACATTTGGCAAAGAACTGAGGCCTCCTGCCAACAGCCAGCACCAACTCCAGTCCTGTGAGAGAATCACCTTGGAAACAGATCCTTCAACCAAGACAAGCCTTCAGATGACTAAAATTCCAGCTGGCAATCTGACTGCAGCTTCCTTTGAGACCCAGAGCCAGATCAACGAGGTAAAGCATTCCCAAATTCCTGCCCCACAGAACCTGAGATAATAAATGCTTTTGTTGTTTTAAGCCACTGAATTTTGAGGTACTCACCAACAGATAACACAGTGGCTATCAAAAACAAAAAGGTGAATTATCAAGGTTTGAAAAATAGTTACCTAGGAAGGCATGTCCAGAAGTAAAAGAACTGGGGCCAGAAAAAAAATCTGTGTCCTAATCAGGGAAGTTTTTCAGCATGTCTTTCAAGGGATATTGTGAACTTCTTCAAGTCAGGTGCTATGCCCTTCTTGGCAGTGTAAGCCCTGTTCCTGAGAGCACAACTAGCACATAGCAGGTGCCCAGAGAGTGAAAGGGCACAAGCTTTGGTGCCAAAGACACTTCATTTGGAAATCCAGCTCTGTCTCTTAATAGCTGGATGTATTTGGAGAAGCTATTCAACACCTGGGTTTCCTCATCTGTCAAGAGGAGGTAATAGTAGAACCTCAGTGATGTTGCTGGGATTAAATAAGTCAGATTTGTGTTTTGGCCCTTGGGCAACACCAATCTGTGACTCGCTTCTCTCCTTCCATCACAGGGTGTTTGCTAAATGAATGAATGAATCACTTTATCTCTTCTTAGAGACTTCTGCTTGGGTGAAATCTCTCCTTTACGCTACGTTCCTTTGGCTTGCAATGGCAGAGTCTGTGCTAACGAATTTGGGAACTGAAGTCCCTCTTATGTTCTCAGCCTAAAAAAGTCACTTCCTCTAACCCACCCAATCTAAATTAGGTCTGCCGTTATACTCTTTCATGAAAGCCTGTGGGCTTTTTTCTTTTCTTTTCTTTTTTTAATCTCTGACCACATCATAATTTGTTAATTATATTCTGAACTTGATGGTTATTTATTTCATCTATCTATTCAAGTAAAAACAAATTTATAGAGTCCTACTAGGTACCAGGTTATAGATGGTTGCTGAGGATAGAGCAGTGAACAAAACCAACAAAAATTCCTGGCCTTTATCTTTCATTCTAGCAGGTAGACACAGATAAAGACAATAAATGCTAAACATAATAAATAAATTATACAGAATGTTAAAAGATATCCGGACACAGTGGCTCGCGCCTGTAATCCCAGCACTTTGGGAGACTGAGGAGATCTCCTGAGGTCAGGAGCTGGAGACCAGCCTGGCGAACATAGTGAAACCCTGTCTCTACTAAATATAAATACAAAAATTAGCTGGGCGTGATGGTGTGCGCCTGTAGTCCAAGCTACTCGAGAGGCTGATGCAGCAGAGTTGCTTGAACCTGGGAGGTGGAGGTTGCAGTGAGCCAAGATCACACCACTGCACTCCAGCCTGGGCAACAGAGTGAGATTCTGTCTCAAAAAATAAATAAATACATAAAAATAAAAATAGAAGGTTAAAAGATTAACAAGTGCCAAGGGGGAAACACAGAGCAAAGTATGTAGGATTGGGAGTACCAGCTGGATGAGATGGGAGAAAGGAGTTCCAGTTTCAATAAAGTATTCAGGATAATCTTATTTAGAAGGCGATCCTTCAGCAAAGACTTGAAGGAGATGACGAAAGCAGCTATGCAGGTATCTAGAGTGAGAGCTTACCAGGCGGAGAAATAGGCTGTGCAAAGGCCCTGAGGCTAGAGCACACCTCATGTGCTTGGAGAAGAAAGAAGAAGGGGGACAGGGTAGGAAATGAGCCCAGGGCGGTGCTGAGGGACTCATCATGTAAGGTCACGGAGGCTAATACAAAGGTTTGGGGTCTCACTCTGAAAGAAACGGACTAATGCCAAATGTGACTGAACGTTCCACAAATCCAGGAGCCATGTAAAATTTGTTTACCACTGTGTACCAACAGTCCAGCACCATGCCTGGCCAAAGCGAGCCATCAATACACATTACTTAAGTGAATAAATGGGTGATCCTCGAGGCAGCAGGAGTTACTGGGTCTCCAAAGCACCATTCATACAGTCAGAAGGTTGGAATCAAAGTGCTGGCTCCACGTTTTCTGACTACTGGAGAGGCTTGGGAAGACCATTTTATATCCCTGAGCCTTGATGCCTTCATTTATAAAATGAGGATAACATATTCGATAATCTCTAACAGACTGACTGAAGGGCTGGAATGAAACATACACAGGGCTGCAAACTGTAAATGTGATGAAAATCAGATGTGCTGGCAGCACTGCCTGAGTATTGAAGCCAGACGAGTGTTTTCCAAACTCAAGTTGTATCTCACTTTAATTGATGATTAAATCAATTTGGTGGGTCATGATCAACTTAAAAAAAAAAAAAAGAATAGAAAAAAGAGGTCAGGCATGGTGGTTGGCTCCTGTAATCCCAGAACTTTGGCGGGGCCGAGACAGGAGGATCACTTGAGGCTAGGAGTTTGAGAACAGCCTGGGGAACATAGCAAGACTCTGCCCCTACCAAAAAAAAAAAAAAAATTAGCCGGGCATGGTGGTGAGCACCTGTAGTCCCAGCTACACGGGAGGCTGAGGCAAGAGGATCGCTTGAGCCCAGGAGTTCAAGGCTGTAGTGAGCCATGGTGGTGTCACTGCACTCCAGCCCGGGCAACAGAGTGAAACTGTCTCAAAAAAAAAAAAAAAGAAGAAGAAGAAGAAAGAAAAATAATGAAATGATGAAATGGAAATTATCAGTGCATGCTGCACAGAACACCACTAAGTACTTTTTGCGGAATGTATGTTTTGGTTATATTTATACGTTGCTATGGCTGAGTCACAATGTAAAAGGTGACTTGCTGTCAAAAGTTGCAAAGCTATTGTGAGGGGCTATAAAACCAGGACAATAGGTGGTGGGAAAGTGAAGCAAAGATTTCACCTTTTAAGTCAATACAGTATTTGAAGTCTTGTTGCACTACTTACTAACTGCAACACTGAGCAGTTATTTAATCTAATTTTGGGCTTTCTCTTCACCTGTAGACGGGACATTTTTCACTTGCCCACAGAACATTAAACAAGGACACATGTATAGAGTGTCTAACATGATGCTGGCCATATAACAAACATTTAATTTACCATTTAAAAAAATCTTCCATACAGCACATAGAACTTTATCTTATATGTAACAGTCACATGTGCATTTATCAAATATGGGAGTGCCTAATAATTATAACAACAATAATAATGAAATTAAGCTCTCTCGGGTACTTACTACGTGATGAGCTGAATGCTTTACATATTTTGTCTCACTTGTCCCTCTACTTCTCTCCTTTCTAAAGAGGAGAAAGTTGAAGCTCAGAAAGGGAAAGTAACTTGCCAGTGGTCTCTCAGCTGATAAGTTGCTGCAAAGCCAGGATCTGAACCTTAGGCATTTGGTTCCAAACTCTACACTCTCAACCCCTCATGATGCTGCCTCCAGTGGGTACACCTTGTGTGAAAGGTTCTGAGCTAGACATTGTATGGATGTGTGGATGTGTCCTCCCTTCAAAGAGCTTCCAGTCCAGGAGGGGAGAGAAGGAACATGGAGATTTAGCGGTACATCAAGACAGAAGCTGGCAGGTTACAGGAGAGCACAAGTTAACCAATTATTTGTTTTGTTTTTTTTTGTTTTTTGTTTTTTATCTGAGGCAGGGTCTCCCTCTGTCGCCCTGTCTGGAGTACAATGGCGTGATCTCTGCTCACGGCAGCCTCAACCTCCCAGGCTCAAGTGATCCTCCTGCCTCAGCCTCTCCAGTAGCTGGGACTACAGGTGCACACAACCACACTTGGCTAATTTTTGTATTTTTTTGTAGAGACAGGGTTTTGCCATGTTGCCCACGCTGACTAATTTTTAGAAAATGGTTTTTATTTCTCAGACCAATACTACTTCACCCTCTCAACATGTCTAATGAGAAAAGGAGGTGAAATGATCACTTATGTTCTCAGGGTCCAAGGCATAGGAGATTTGCCAAAAGGTCACATACCAGTTGGTGGCAAAATGCAGACCGTAAGCCACAACTGCTGACACCCAGCCCCTGGTTCTTTGGCTTTTTTTTTAAATAGAAAACAAGCCTAAAAATAGCATCTGTCTTTGCTGCACGTTGAAGAGAACCAAAACACTTGCTTTTAAAAATTATTTTTAAAGCTAGCAGATGGCATTGGCCACAAAGAGAGAAGTAAGTGAGAGAGAGATTTCACTTGCTTGCTTTCTGCTTGGAAGAACTCAGCTTGCCCCCCAAACTCATTAGTCGGAATCCCCACATCAGAGGATCGCTCCACTGTGGGTAAGGTCGTGTTTTGTGGTATGTTTCTGCCGCTAACCATATGCAGGGAAACCCTAAGATCTATCATCTTTGAACTGTACTTAGCATGTGGCTTCGACACACCAGCGCCTAAGCTATTAAATGTTATGGTTGGCATCTCACTGTCCTTTTATTTCTGAACAAACACTTAATGATGCCCACTCTATGCCAGGAGCAACTCTATTGCCAGAGATGTTTCTGTGGATAATCCACGGTGCCAGATGTTAAGGATTCCCAAGCGAGGGACAGGGGCCAGATAAATTTCTAAATGGCCGTGTTTCCCAAAATGGGTAGGAGATCATTTTAGGTAGTCCATGGATGTATGATGGTTTCACCTTTATGGCGTTGTATTTGTTTTAACATATATTGTGGAAAATACAACTAAGCACTTACGCTCCTGATTTGATGGCTATTATTGCTGGAGAGGGGGAGTAAAATTCATGGAGTCATATAAAAGAAAAAGGGGGAAAGGTAGGGTAAGACCAGATTATGATGCACTGCCTAAGACCATCCACCCAAACGTGACTTGTCTCCCAACCGGCTTTAAGATCTTTACCAAGTTTCTCTGCCTCCTCTACTATAATTGACTTATTTTTAAAAAGTATTTTTATTAACTCAGTTAAAAAAACTTACACACAATTATTTTAAAATTTTTAAACTTCATACCAAGGTCATAAATGGAAATTCATCCCCTCTGTAGAAAACAAGTACATATCTGGACCGGGTGCGGTGGCTCCCACCTGTAAGCAGTTTGGGAGGTCAAGGTGGACAGATCACTTAAGGCCAAGAGCTTGAGACCAGCCTGGCCAACATGGTGAAGCCCTATCTCTAATAAAAATACAAAAATTAGTTGGGTGTGGTGACACACACCTCTAATGTCAGCTATTCGGAAGGCTGAGGCAGAAGAATGGCTCGATCCCAGGATGTGGAGGTTGCAGTGAGCCCAGATCGTGCCACTGCACTCCAGCCTGGGCAAGAGTGAGACCCTGTCTCAAAAAAAAAAAAAAAAGGAAGAAAGAAAAGAAAAAAATCTTTACTACGTTTGTCTGCCTTTTCTACTAAAATTGACTTATTTTAAAAGTATTTTTATTAACTCACTTAAAAAAACTTAAACACAATTATTTTAAAAATTTTAAATTTCATACCAAAGTCATAAATGGAAATTCATCCTCTCTGTAGAAAAGAAATGCATATCTGGAGTCCATCATCTTTATGCAATATCCAGTCTGGCTCTGGTACATCAATCCTTTAAATGACTTATTTTAAAAATAAATGCAATGTGTTCATGTACCACCAGGTTCATCTCCCACTCCACAGTAAGCAACATCAAAATCTGGAAAACATTGTCAGAGGCAATCCAGAGCCAATCTGGAGCAGAGAAGTGAGTTTTAGAACTTTCATCGAGCGCTTATTTTTGCAAGTCATGGTATTAGGCAAGCATTAAAAGGATGAAAACGATGAATAAGGTTCAGGCTTGCCCTCAGGGAATTCAGAATCTTGGTTAAAACAAATATACAACTAATTCAAACCCTAATCTAAAATAGAATGTGGCTGGGCACAGGGACTCATGCCCGTAATCCCAGCACTTTGAGAGGCTGAGGTGGGAGGATCACTTTTGAGCCCAGAAGTTCCAGACCAGCCTGGGCAACATGGCAAGACCCGGGCTCTACAAAAAATAAAAAAATTAGCCAGGCATGGTGGCGCACACCTGCAGTCCCAGCTACTCAGGAGGCTCAGGTGAGAGGATGGTTTGTGCCCAGGAGGTCAAGGCTGCAATGAGCAGTGATTGCACCATTGCACTCCAGCCTAGGTGACAGAGTGAGACCCTGTTTCAAATAAAAGTAAATAAATAAATAAATAAGATAGAATGTGATAAAAGAAAGTTCATGAGAGGCATAAAGAGTGAACTATGGGGGCTTCAGCTAACTAAATGGAACTCACGTACTGCCTCCAATTCTTACATATTATTCCCCTCCATAGCACCCTTAAATTTGCCTTTGTTCCCCATTCCTCCTCTGAAATTACTGCAAAATCTTCCTTATCACCACACTCAGTGTTTTTTGATTAGGGCTTATTTGTTGGACTCTAATATATGAAAATCAAAAAAAGTATTTCTTGCGTATCGACTTGAAGTCCAGATTGGCTCTCTCCTACTTACTCAATTTTCCAAGAAGAACTTGTCACAGCTCAGAATTTCAACTCTCATCTCCCTGGGCTGATGAGTCTTGACTTATATTTCTATCCTCTCCCTCTCTCCTGAGCTCCAGTCAGCTCCAGCTGGCTACAGGACGTTTCTACGTGGGTGTTCCACCGTCAACTCCAATTAAAAGCTCGGAAAGGCAAACTCACCATCTTTCTCTTCAAACTGGCTAGTCTTCTTGACTTTAAAGGGCTTCTTCAAAATTGTCATTGTTATTGTGTTTCTTCATTACGCTATTACCGCTGCCCTCTAAGCTTCAAGTGCTTTCAGGTAATTTAAAATTCCCTTTCTCCTTAATCTCTCATAATCAGTAAATAAATAAAACTAAATGTCTGTCTGTCACTACATTATGCAAAATGGTTGGCTAGAATCTCCCAAATTTGGAACATGAGTATGAGGATAGTCTAATTTAAAATGATGACTAGGTGGGAGGTACAGAATTCACCTGGAGGTCTCCAGAGGAAGCAAGGGAATTCAAAGAGACAATCTTCCCCCAAGACAGCTGAAAGTGGAGTGTAACATGATGCCTGGGTGACTGCCAGGGGGACACTTGCCACTTTTAATCAGATACCATGAACAGAGAAAACCGACCACGTGGGCAGCTCTATGTACCATGCTCCAAGGGGAGTTGCTGCAAGAATTTGTCTATTTAATGATCTTTAATGATTTTCCAAGCTGGTCTGTGGATTCATCCTGTCTGTAAGCTGATCCCTTTATTGCTCAGAACCATCTGTTTCTCTCCAGAGAGGCTGTGCAGTGCTGTGGTTAAGAGCCCTGGTTCTGGCATCAGCTAGTCCTGGGTTCTAGTTGCAGTTATACTGGATACTTGCTCTGAGACCTTGGGTCAGTTACTTAGAGTCTCTACCTTCCCAAAAGGGGGTAATGACAGCTTGTTCTTCATAGGGGTGTTGCCAAGATACATCAGATGATGCATGTCAAGTTCATGCAGACTCAAAAAGCCTTACCCAAGTAAGTCTGCACTCAGTGACGTGTTCACACGCAACTTTTCTTTCCTCTGTATTTTATAGCCTTGCAATCACTGTCAGAATCCAGCAATTGATGCTCCTCTAGCTTTTTTGTTTGTTTTCAGCTTTCTAAGCCTTGTCCCTCCACATAGAGGCCAAAGTTTTCAAAGGCTAGAACTACCTCTATTCTTCCTCGGAATTCCACAGATCTTTGATTATTGAATGAATATGCAAAAGCCACCATCAAAAAAACAGAGTGCATAAGGCTGTGTCTATTCCTACCTGCCCCAGCTCTATTTGCCTAGGTTGCATTTCTGATTCATTTCCTGTACTCAAGATCCTTGGATGGCTTTAGTTGGCTAAAGCACTAACACCTGCCAAGCTCTCACCAGTTTCCTCTCCTGGGAGGCAATGATGCCATGTTTGTACCACTAGGCTATAACTATGTCCTGCTTCAATCCAGTTAGTCTCCTTGGACTCAAGATGGTGCCTCTCACCTGGCATGAGCACCAATTATTCCCTCTCTGTAGATATAACTCCTTTTAAAAGGTTCCTAGTGAGTTAATAGTAGCCAATTGCCAGCTGATTGGGCCAGGAATAAACACCTGACCCAAGCTGAACGAACCAGATTCTCTTTCCCAGGACTATGATCTGAAATGCAGGGAATTTGCCAGATAGGCAAACTGCAAGGAGCTAAAGAAGTCATGTTTACCAGGAGCAGGGAGAAACAAAGAAAGCAAGGACAAAGAAACCTAGAAATCTATTCTAGACTGCTTTAGGATTACAGATTCTAGCTCCTCATGAGGCCCAGGTACACCTTTGTCTTTGGGTGGTTTCATTCCAATAAAATCCTCTTTTTTTGGTTACCTGCATAGATTGCATAGTGGTCAAGTCAGGGCTTTTAGGGCACCCATCACCTGAATAAGGTACATTGCATGCATTAACTAATTTCTCATCAACAATCCTCTCCAGGCTGGGCACGGTGGCTCATGCCTGTAATTCCAACACTTCGGGAGGCTGAGGTATGGGGACTACTTGAGCCTAGGAGTTTGAGACCAGCCTGGGCAACATAGGTCTCAACCCCATCTCTACAAAAAAAATTTTAAAAATTAGTCAGGATTGGTGGTGCATGCCTGTGGTCCCAGCTACTCGGGAAGTCAAGGCAGGGGGATTGCTTGAGCCCAGGAGGTCCAGGCTGCAGTAAGCCATGATTATACCACTGCACTCCAGCCTAGGTGACAAAGGGAGATCCTGTCTCAAAAAACAAAAAAGTCTTCTCTGTTTTTTTGGAGCTATTGGAGCCAGCTTGGTGGGGGGCAGGAGAAGGGGTGTTCTGTTTCTTACAACTTGATCATTGCTGACTGAGACAACAGCCAGAGCCACCTGCAGCAATGCCCTTAAGTCCAACCACATCCTTGGGTACTGCTGCCAGCCCAGAGCTGAGCCCGAGTTACCAGGAACCCTGGGACATTCTCAGGGCTCATTCTTGGGCCATCAGGGGTCCACTCCACAAGTGGGAATCATCCTCACCCCCTCCCTGTCCTCTCTTGCATTCTGAATTGACGTTCCTCCCAGCATGCCTTGCAACTGAGTTATTGCTGGGCCATGGCAGCAAATTTGGGGAGGAAGTAACTTCTGTCCTTCAATGACTCATAAAATCTAATTCTATTTAAAAAAAAAAAAAGAGGTGCATATGTTCAATTGAAAAGAAAACAGTTAAAATAGATGTTTTGCTAAAGAAACTTAACTGCCTGTGCCCACTGGCAGTTGGGAAATTGCTTGAATGTGCCGGGCTGACAATTGTCCCTGAGAAAAACTGCAAAAGGAATGGAAGAAACATAATTCTTTTGTGCCTGTGCAGCAAGGTGCACCTCCAGTCCAGCTCTAATAATGCCGGCAACCTCCATTTCATGTTTATTATATTTTATTCACCATCTCTTTTAATCCTCCCTGATTATGCCCACTTTAAAGATGATGAAATACATATTCAGGGCTGTTAAGTGACTTCCTAGAGGTCATCTAGCAAGTAATTACAGATCCAGATTCACCTGACTGTGGAGTACAGGCTTATTATCCCTTTGTGCTTCTAGGACAATTTGCCTAAACCTTCTAATGAGCAAATCTCTGAAAACTCAACCCCCTTCTGGGAGCTTTTGCATCTATTTGGATATTAACTTTGCCATCTTGTGGTACATTAAAAAAAACTTAAACAGCTATATTATAACTACTTCTGAAATGATGTAAGTTCAAAAAGAAGGCACTTACCCACAGACCCCTCCCTAAATCAAATCAATATTTTGATTTGTTTATGCCCCCTTCTGATTCTTTTCCATGTGAATATTCAATTTTAACACACTTAGAATAATATCTTAAATAGGATTTAATATCCTACATTTTCTGTTAACACCGTGCTGTGCATATGTTTGAAAGATATTTTTATTCCAATATAAGATTATTTCTGATGTGACTTTGCTTTTTTCAATAAGTTTTTAAAAATCGAATTTGCATCATTTTAAAATTGATTTTTAAAAAATGGTTTTGTACATTGCTGGTTGTCTCTTTCACTTTTATCCAGTATTTTGGCCACTTTTGAGATTTTTAAAAAGTCTATTAAGAATCTTTTATCTTTAAAATTCTAAGTCTCTAGAAAGAAAAACATCAAATTTACAGCATGTTATGTTGGATTTGTCTCTTTTTTTTTTAAAGGTAGCTGATTCAAAAAGAATTCTGGGTCACAAAATACAAAATGACAATCCACCGGGGCGACACCAGCCTCCTCGCTGTTCCTCAAACACGCGGAGCATGCTCACGCCGCGGGCATTCACACTCACTCTTCCTGCTGCCTGGAACACTCTGCCCCCAGATAGCCACATGCCCCACTCCCTTACTTGACCTGGTCTCTGCTCAGATGTCATCCTTATCAGAGAGACCTTCCTTGATGATCCTATCAAAAATAGCATCTCTCTGCCCCAATCTATCCATCTCCATCCTCTTTATTTTGTGTCATTATTACACTTTATTATCAGTCTCCCCCAAGAGAATGTAAATTCCAAAGAAACAGGGACTTTATCTGTTTTGTACCTCATCATGGTGATGCAATGGGGCCTGATACAATTATTTCAGTGAATAAGTCTTTGTTGAAATAATCAATAAGCATTAGTACCCTCTGTATACAGACAGTAATGCCCTTTTAGGGATATGGCCTATTCCAGCTCCACTGCCTCCTCTGAAGCCCTGCTCTGCAGATCCAGGCCATGCAATGCTAGAAAATGAGCAGGAGCCAGATGACCATTTTCAAGGATATACCCAGAAAGAGGTGTCACCTTCCTGCTCATTTTAGTCATGATAACGATGGTTTGCCTCATGTATATGCAGTGCTCCCTAAATTTTAATAATCATTCCCATGGATAAAATCTTATCTAATCCTTGCAATATCCCTGTAGGATAAGCGGAGTGACTTTCATAGTGTAAAAAAAAAAAAAAAAAAAAAAAACACCCAAAGGGCTATTAGAAAACCTGAGCTCAAGCCCTGGAACTGCCACTTACCAATTGTGGAACTTGGGCAATTTCATCTTTCTGGGGGTCAGTTTCCATTGAGTAGAAATGTGGACCATAATACTTATAGTGTTTTTGTGAAGATTAGATGTGATCATAAAAGTGAAAATATTTTATATTTTATTTTATTTTATTTTTTTGAGACAAGGTATCAGTCTGTAGCTCAGGCTGGAGTGTGGTGACGCAATCATGGCTCACTGCAGCCTTGATCTCCCAGGCTCAGTTGATCCTCCCACCTCAGCCTCCTGGGTAGGTGGGACTACAGGTGTGTGCACCACTCCCAGCTAATTTTTTGAAGAGATGGGATCTTGCCATGTTGCCCAGGATGGTCTTGACCTCCTGGATTCAAGCAATCCACTTGCCTACAGCTCCCAAAGTGCTGGGGTTACAGGTGTGAGCCATTGTGCCTGACTGTAAAGTGAAAATATTCTATAAGCCAAAACCAGGAATGTGAAGTTAAGGCACAGGTAGGTTAGCAAAGGCTTCCAGGTTTGGGGTTCTAGAGTCTTGCAGAGCAAATCTTAGCTCCACTACTTAGCAGCTGCGTGACAGTGCACGAGTTACTTAACTTTCTGAATGTCAGCATTCTTGTCTGTAAATTAAAGTTAGTAATAGTACCTTTCCAATAGAGGTATCAGGAGGATAAAATGAGATAATACAGCTAGAGTGCTGAGTAGAGTGCCCAACCTATTACTATTAGCTGCTGCTTTTTGTTCTTGCTTGTATCATCATTGTCAAGGCCATTTTGGTGGCAACTCAACATGCTGTACTAACAAAAGCTTGGGCTCTGAGCTCAATGAGCCAATGACCCAGTGCTGTGTCGAAAAAGAACTACCATGCAGACTTGATCCTCAATCCTTTCACCTGCAAAATGGGACGGTAGATAATCCCTTTCGCTGCAAGATTTTTGTGAGGCTGGAATGAAGCAACGTTGTTGAAGACCCATGCATGGTAGAGGCTCAGATGGAACATCAAGTTTTATGCAGAGATAGGGAAGCTAAGAGGTGGAGGTAATGTGGCTTCACTGAACAGGTGAGAGGTGACCATGGCTAGATTAGAGCACAGGCTCCTGGTGGAGCCTGGAGAGAGGCCTGCAGGAGGGATTCTAACCCAGGGGTATCAGCTGGAGTGGTCTTTGGGTGATCCACACTCGAAAGACCTCAGGCTGGGTGCGGTGGCTTATACTTGTAATCCCAGCATTTTGGGAGGCCGAGGTAGGAGGATTGCTTGAGCCTAGAAGATTGAGACCAGCTTAGACAACATAGCAAGACCCTGTTTCTACAAAATATTTTTAAATATTAACTGGGCATGGTGATGCATGCTTGTAGTCCTAGCTACTAGGGAGGCCGAGGCAGGAGGATCTATTGAGCCCAGGAGTCCAAGGCTGCAGTGAGCTATGATTGTTTCACTGCACTCAAGCCTGGGCCACAGAGCAAGACCCTGTCTCTAAAAATACATATACATATACATATACATATACATATACATATACATATACATATACACACACATACATATACATACACATATACATACACATACACACATATACATATACATATACATATACATATACATATACATATACATATACATATACATATACATAATGTTTTTTTAAAAAGATCTCAGAGCATAGCAGTTAAATGCAAAACTCCTTAAAGCCAGACTGCCTAGGTTCAAATCCTGGCCCTGAAATGTACTAGCTGTGTGGCCTCAGTCCCCTGGTCTACACAATGGGAATGATGACAGAACCTATCTAAGTTGTCATGAGACTTAAAATTGTTTGCCTTGTGCCTCACATATAGTAGGCATTATTATAAGTCTTTGAAAATAAATTTAATTTATGCAACATTAAAATATATGTGCTTAGCTCAAAAAAAAGTGAGAAAAAATAATTTAAATTGGAGCATTTCACTCAATGAGCATATGCGCAGAGTGCAGGTGAGATGGAAGGGGATCTGCTCTTCCCTCAGCCAACTGCACTTGGCATCCCAGGGTCTCTTGCTTGCGGTGAGTGCGTCTCCCCAAGCACTTTTTTCTTTCAATCAAAACAATCTTTAGAGATAGGTTAACGACTTCATCAGACCCTCAACAACTGAGAAAGCAAACTGTTCCATCCTTGGCCTTGTCGGCTGGGGAGATTCTGCATTGGTCTCCACATGGGGAGGCCTTCATTCCCATGTGTATTAGTCCATTCTCATTAGTCCATTAGACATACCTGAGACCGGGTAATTTATAAAGGAAAGGGGTTTAATTGACTCAGAGTTCAGCATGGCTAGAGAGGCCTCAAGAAACTTACAATCATGGCAGAAGGGGAAGCAAATGTGTCTTTCTTCACATGGCAGCAGCAAGGAGAAGTACAGAGCGAAGTGGGGTAAAAGTCCCTCCTAAAACCATCAGATCTTGTGAGAATTCACTCACTATCATAACTAGCATGGAGGTAACCGCCCCCATGATTCAATTATCACCCACTTGGTCCCTCCCACGACATATGGGGATTATGGGAACTACAATTCAAGATGAGATTTGGGTGGGGACACAGCCAAATCATGTCACCATGCAAGACCCAAACCCACTGGGCTGTTGTGTTCTAGGCTCTCCTGGTTCTCAGTCTCTCTTCCCTGGCACATGACAATCCCTGGAGGGGACGCAGACTTCTGCAAAATTTCCATGTACACCCAGCCCCTACTCTCTAATTCCAGAAAGCATATTGAAATACAGGTGAGTGGGATGGTTCAATATTAAAAGAATAATCTCAAATCTACTCTATTTAATCACTTTTAAAACAATAAACCACTAACAAAGACACCACAATGAACATTAGTCACCCATGATTCATTTCTCCCACTCTCAACATATCCAACTAAAATGGAAAACTGCTGCTGCTCAGCCTCTTTGCTGGGCACAAGGTCCCTTTCTTAGTTGATTTACTGGATGGAGACTGTCCTTTGCCTGATGATGTCAATGAATCCATTTGGGGATAACCAATGGAAATGGGAGAAGGTAGGGGAGTAGGGGAGCCTAGAGGTTTAAATCCCAGCCTTGTCTCTATCACCACTTGAACACCTCTAGGCCTTAAATCCCTATGGTAAGACTAGAGATTTGGACTAGTAAGGTTAGGTGTACCCCTTTCCTGGTCTTTGCCAAATCTCCATTGCATGATGTAAATTATCATTCACTTAATATTTTTCTTTCTATTGTCTCTTCTTCCACTCAAAACAGTTTATTTTAAAAGCCAACTTTGGCCAGGAATGGTGACTCATGCCTGTAATCCCAGCACCTTGGGAGGCCAAAGCAGGTGAATCACTTGAGTCCAGGAGTTCAAGACCAGCCTGGGCAACATAGTGAAACCTGGTCTCTACTAAAAGCACAAAAATTAGCTGGGCGTGGTGGTGTGTGCCTGTAGTCCTAGCTACTAGGGAGGTTGAGGTGGGAAGATCACTTGAGCATGGGAGATTGAGGCTGCAGTCAGCCATGATCATGCCATTGCACTCTAGCTGGGGAGACAGAGCCAGACCCATCTAGAAAAAAAAAGCCAACTTTAGCCACCTTTGGAGCACAATAGTGGACCAATTTATTATCTTGAGAACTATTAAATAAACAGAAAGAATCAAGCATTTATCCTGCCTTTCTCACAGGAACTATACCACTAGGGAACTAAGTAATAGGTGAAGGGAGGCCCTTCTTTATAAAGGCATTCTCACTAGTAAATGAAAAATAAATGATAGAATTAGGATATCACCATTTTACAATTCCTAATGAATTAACAGATCTAGACAATGTCAGTCGCTGCCAACTTCACTATGACAGATAACCAGCCATTATACAACTTCAGATGGAAGAACAGGTCACCATCTATGGTCTTGCCAAAGAGATCCTAGCTGAGTCTGACCAAGCCTCCAGAACCAACTACCAATTGCACGAAATACAGAAGACAGAGGAAACGTGTTGAGGTGCCCCAAAACTGTACAGTCAGTGAAACCCAGACTGTGAAAATGCTACAGGTCACACAGCCCAGGATATCTTCAGCAGATAATAGAACAGATGAAAGAAAAGAATTAAAGAGAGAGGGAAATCACTAAAGACATCAAATTAGATGCAAAGTACTATAGTGTCCCATCTCATATATGGGTTGGGCTCTAAAATCAGTCACTCTACTCAGTAAGTTAAGAACTGGATAGAGTCAAAATTAATCTTGAAAAGTCCCCAAAACATCTTAAGTCACCAGGTCACTGGCCCTGAGAAGCCTAAAAGGCATCAATTAACTGTGTACCCCTTCGCATTTGGGCTCTGGCCTCTCCGTCCTTGGGTATGGAAATCAAGGTCTAATTTGAACAGGGAAAAGGGAAGAGGTTACTTAAAGCAGGGACTCTTGCTCTTGCAGATAGGATTGAAATCACAGTCAAGAGCAGAAAATGGGTAAATGGACAAATGCTCCCTTCTCACCTTGGCAGCCATGGCTCTGAACTCACTAGCTCCTTCCCAGGACACTGTGTACCTTCCCTGACAGTCCTCGAGGGCTGTGTTCTCAGGCAACATCCTCCCTCCAACGAGGCCCATGCAAAGGCCTCAGGCAACCTGCAGAGATGTACTTGTCCATTTATCCAAAGGGCTGGAGGGCTGAATGGAACCATCTAGAGCCACAAGCTGTGAACCTTTTCACCCAGCTCCTGTCCCCAAGTCACCCCTTGCTGTCAGAGAAAGGCCCTGCTCTGTTGATTATAAAACCAGTTGCCTGAGTTCCTTTATCTAAGTTGAGACAGCATCTGCCTCAGGGGAGAGCGCTTCTCAGTAGCAACCTCGGAACTCTCAGCTGACTTCCCTGGGCCGTACATCTTTCTGTGTCTAGAAAGGGAAGGGTGCAGGTATCTCTGTGGTGGGTGCTGCTAAGATAGCTTTGGCCAAAGCCTGATGAAGCCCTGGAGGTGGAATACCCAGGGCCATGGGACAAGTTACCATGGTCTGGAAGCAGGAGTGGAGCTGGGTCAGGAAGGGCGGCTTCCCGGGCAGGGCCAGCACCCGCTTCTCCACCATAGTGCACTCTACGTCATCATCTTGGATCACAACGTCCTTCTTCAGGATCTTCACAGCATAGAGCTCATCTGTGCCTTTTCGTTCTGAAAGCATGACCTGGGAAAGAGAGCAAGCATGTCAGGGCAGTTGGAAGGAGTCTGGGGGCCAATTATAAGCAGCTGGTGTTCACTTGTAGCCACACTTAGCTTTGTATAGGTGCCTTCTGTTGACTCTGAAACAACAGGTAATGTTTTCTATTGACTTCATACTTTTATATTTTCAGACACAGGGTCTTGCTCTGCCACCCAGCCTAGATTGCAGTAGCATAATCATGACTCACAGAAGCCTAGAGGGTAGTAGCATGATCATAGCTCACTGCAGACTCGAACTCCTGGGCTCGGTGATCCTCCTGCCTCAGCCTCCCAAGTAGCTAGGGCTACAGGTAAGTGCCACCATGTCCGGCTAATTTTTTTATTTTTTATTTTTTGTAGAGACAAGGCTATGTTGCCCAGGCTGGTATCCTGGCCTCAAGCAATCCACTTGCCCCGGTTTCCCAAAGTGCTAAGATTGCAGGGGTGATTCTGTGTCCAGCCCTGACCTCGCACTTTGAATAGCTGAACTCAATCAAGAGAGGATGGTTCCAGGGGAGATGATTGCATATTGATCCCTCTGAGGTAACAGGCAATGTATCAATGCCTAGGTAGAGGTAAGTCCCATGAGGGCAAGTATCTTTGCTGTTTAGGTTTACTGGTGTAACCCAAGAGCCTGCAATAGCTCCTGGCTCATAGTACGTGTTCAATAAATGTTTGTTGAATGAGGGAATGAGTGAATGACTGACAAAACTAAAATTAGGGTACTTGTTCCTTTATTAATTCAAGTATTTAATGTTCACTAAGAACCTGCTAAGCACTGGGGATACAGCAATAAAGAAACAAGCACGTTCTCTGACCCTTAGCTCCAGAGAGGAAGATTTTGCAAATTAATTACAGAGATGATTAATTTAATATTTTAACAGCCTCTCCTGTTGTCTTGGGGCTTCCTTCTATGAGCTGTGCTGTGGTCATGTTCAGGGCCAGTTAACCAGTGTGGCTCACAGACACATTGGTATTTTCTGCATGTCACCCCGTCTCCCACTCTCCCAAATGGGGGAATATTCTTTGAACATTCTTTGGTTGTGATTATGCCAGAGAGAAAAATGACCAGCAGACTGTCTCAAGAAGCCTTGTAGGAAGCACAAGGCAGAACCACATTACAAAGAGTCCTAACCTGGTTTGGGGACTTCTAGGAAGGCTTCCTGGAGGAAGAAACAATCAAATTGAAGTATTCACTGCATGCACTGTGTCAGATATTTTGCAGACAACAATATTAACCACGACTACATTTTTTAGCACTTTTCTACGGATCAAACAATTCCAGGTTTTCACTTATTGTTACTCATTTGTATTGCATAACATCCTAAGAAGTAGGTGCCATTGTGAATCCCATATTGCAGGAAATTAAGGCTCAGGAGGGTAAGGGTAACCAATCAGGGCCAGAGTTCAGGTGATTGAGGAAATTAGATGCTACACCCAACTCAGCTAGAGGACCAGAGGATGCAACAGAGACCTCAAGCTAGAAGGGGTGACACACAGAATAAGCTTAGCAGCAGGAAGGCAGCTCTGCACACCCCACTCAGCTCTTATCCCAGCGGCAAAAGGTCTGGCTAAACTCATGCACAGAAGCTTTCAGATCATGCATCCATGCACTGAAGCTTCCAGGCTGAGCTTGCCAGCTCACAGCGTTCCCATCTCCTGTCCTCACATCTTCTCTCTCATCACAGCCAGAGTGGCAAAGGCCAGGCAGATGCAGGGATTTGGGACACCTTAGGAAGAGGGTCCCTGTCACACACTTCCACAGCAAGAGAACTCTTATTAACCTCTTTCTTCCCCAGCACCACAATAAAAAAGAAGAGCTGCCAGTCTGAGTGGCTCCTGCAGACCCTCTGCTTATGTGCATGGCGAGACAGGGCTCCAAGTGCTAGGATGGGCACCTTCAGTTTATTTCCTGCCTCCCTCTGTTCTCTCCCCGGTACCCAAGGGCTGTATTTTCCTTCCTCAATGCTTACTAACACAGAGACAATGACTCAAGGGAGTCACTTTCCTAAGATGTAGAGTCAGATGGAGACAGGGACTTCCTGCTCTTGGACTCCAGAGAGAGCTGGGGCTGGGACAAGTGCAGGGAGGGGGCAGGGAGGTGACTTAGCTGGAAGACAAGCAAGCAGAGGGATCGGAGGTGGAAAGAAGAAGAGTTTTTAGCTGAGAAACTCCAGAGCCCAGTAAGAAGGGCTTGGTGCTGAGCTGTCGTTGACAGTGGACACCCTCTGATATGGTTTGGCTGTGTCCCCACCCAAATCTCATCTTGAATTGTAGCTCCCGTAATTCCCATGTGTTGTGGGAGGGACCTGGTGGGAGATAATTGAATCATGGGAGCAGTTTCCTGCCTACTGTTCTAGTGGTAGTGAGTAAGTCTCACAAGATTGGATGATTTTATAAGGGGTTTCCCCTTTCGCTTAGCTCTCATTCTCTCTTGTCTGCTACCATGTAAGACGTGACTTTAGCCTTCCACCATGATTGTGAGGCCTCCCCAGCCACATGGAACTGTGAGTCCATTAAACCTCTTTTTCATAAATTACGCAGTCTCAGGTATGTCTTTATCAGCAGCATGAAAATGGACTAATACACTCTCCCTGACCCATCACCACCGGTCAAGGCACCATCCAACCATCCTGAATATCTGCAACTACCTCCCACTCCCCCAACCAAAACGAGAGAAGGAGGGGCCCTAGACACCTTCAGTGCAGATGCAGTCATGATAGGACATATTAGCCTTCTGCATGGAAGAGAGACAGGGCAGAATGGCTGGGAATTTCCCCCTTCACCAGGGACACGGGTGGACGTCCTACATCTGTGTCAATTACCCCCATTTTGTAGATAAACACGCTGAGGCTCAGGGAGATTAACTCGCTTCAGCTAATGATTGTTCTGAAAATGCAGCTCTGACTGTGCCACTTGAATGCTGAAAGCCCTTCAGTGGCTCTTAAAAGCCAAACAATTCCATGACCACATCCTGTTCTTTCTTTTCCTTTGAACATTCGACTCCCACTGTCTATGACGTCCTTCCATGCTCTTGCACTGCTTTGAAAATCTGAGATTCCGCTGGGCTGTTATCTCCTCCTCTAATCTGGAAGTTCCATTCAGACCAAATCGGCCACTACCTCCTCTGGGCACCAGGGCTGCTTTGTAACTATGTCAGTTACTGTAGCTCAGGCTTTTCCGCACTTCAATCATTCATATCCCTTTTTTCACATTTCTTCCTGCCACCTAAACTGTTATTTGCTTAGCATTTTAAAAATCTAGTCACATTTCAACTTAACTAAATTTGAAAAGGAAACTTTATATCACCACTATTAATGGCAAGCCAGTATCACAAGTCATAAATGGAAGATAAGCATAAAAATAAATAAAAGCAAAGCGGTGCCAGTAAATTCTAGCTATACACTGCTGGCTGCTGAAGGTTCTGAGTCAGGCTCTGCGTCTTCTCCTTGTTAAAGGAAAAAATTATATTAGAAAGTTGTTAGAGAGCATATTGTCATCAAATGAGATTTTCTTGTTCAAGTAATTAGAAAGAGTAAAAGAAGACAAAGAAAATAACCTTATCATAATGTGATTTAATTTTATTTAATAGCACAACTACCTGGCACCTAAAACAATCTCAAGTAGCAGTTGAAATCTTCTTGCAAATCAGCAATGCTATGTGCTCCGCATCTTAGGAAATACTATTGCATTTGTACAGATAGTTTTAAAAATCAATAAACAGGGATGTGTGAAGATTCCCAGTGTCTTGCCCTGTCCTCAATAACATGCCCTATACTGATTAAAGG
Source organism: Symphalangus syndactylus (assembly GCF_028878055.3). Taxonomy (NCBI): domain Eukaryota; kingdom Metazoa; phylum Chordata; class Mammalia; order Primates; family Hylobatidae; genus Symphalangus; species Symphalangus syndactylus. Next base: position 59,649,888 of record NC_072433.2, read on the forward strand.
AAAACAGAACTGACATGCATAAAGCATAGCAAAAATTTAGACATAGAAGCAAACTGAATTCTAGAGCAGGACTCAGGACACTTTATCTATAAAGGGCCAAACAGGAAATATTATAGGCTTTGTGGGCCGGTCTGGATCAAGTGAATGAGTGTGGCTGTAGTCTAATAAAATGTTATTTACAAAAATAAGCAGTAGCCTGGGCTCCAATAGTTTGCTGACCCTCGTTTTAGAATAAGTGTTTCAAGAAGGATCAGGGAAAATAAGAGTAACCACATGATAAAAAATGACTGCAGTTTAATTTGGAAATGAAAACCCTAGCATGCCTTTCACTTCTTCCAGCTCTGTGTTATTAGAAGAACCTTCTGATTGAGCAGTGGACACAGCTGGTCACAGCTGATTGGATCAGAGGTAAGTTCCTCAACCTGAGCCAAGCCAATCAGATTCCCCCTCCTAAGAATTTGAATCAGGGTACTCCGAGGAGTCAGTCCTGGGTCCCTCAACAGAGAATACACAGATCTTCCTAGAGTGGTCCGTTTTGTTTTGTTTTGTTTTGTTTTCTGTTTTTCATTTTTGAGATAGATTCTCACTCTGTTGCCCAGGCTGGAGTGCAGTGGCATGATCTTGGTTCACCTCCTCCTGCGTTCAAGCAATTCTCTTGCCTCAGCCTCCCAAGTAGCTGGGATTACAGGCGTCCACCACCACACCTGGTTAATTTTCGTATTTTTAGTAGAAATGGGGTTTCACCATGTTGCCACAGCTGTTCTCAAACTCCAGACCTTCAGTGATCCGCCCATCCAGGCCTCCCAAAGTGCTGGGATTACAGGCGTAAGCCACCGCACTCAGCCTAGCGTGGTCCTTTTCTACCACTGTGCAGGCAAAGAGGAATAAAATAGATGCTTGAGGTGGGGGGCAAAAAAACAAAGAAGGTAAGAGAACAAGCAGAGGCCTTGCTTTCAGTTTCCAATCTCTCATGAGGCTTAGCCATTTTCTGTTAGAAACCTTTATATCCCTCTAATAAAGTTATTTTTATTTATATTACTTTGAATGGATTATGTATCTTAGAGATCCCTAAAACAAAATTATTACAAAGGTGGCTCAAATTCTTAATAATAATTAAAATACATGAAGCCAAGTAGCATCATATCAGTATGTGACCTAAAACAAGGCAAATTCCAGTCCTTATAAAGGACAGTGCCTCTTGCCTATGTCAGAATCACTTGAGGGTCTTTGCTTACAATACAGATTCCAAGCACTCCCTCTCCTTCAGGAGCTCTGAGCTGTGACCTGGGAGTCTGCATTTTAATAAACATATTCTTCCTATCTTGATTATAATCACCAGATATTATCAAAATTGATTCACTTAATCAGGTAGCTAGGAGATGTCAATAGGTAAAGCTGACAGAATCCTTCCATCCTGATTTTCCTAACACTTTCTCAGCAGTCATTAATAGGATGAGAGAAAACTTTCCTTTTCTTCTTAATATTCTAATCAAGCTTTCATTTTCGACATAAATCTCTCTGTCCTCTCTTGGAGTTACATTTTGAGAGCTGTCCCCATAGCACGAAGGAAGTGATACTTTATAGAGGTTTTAAAACATGTCTACAAATATTTGATACTCCTCCAATCAGAGCCAGAGTCTCTGAATCCAGGCAGGCACTGTGGCTGTCTTAATGTACAGAATGTGGTGAAGAGACCCTGCATGACTTCTGAGGCTGTAGCTTCTGTCAGTTTCTTTCCTTTCAACCCCAAGACCACCATGCTAGGCCAGGGAACAAGACCCCATGAAGAAACCCTGGTACTACATGATAAGCTTGATGACCAGGCAGCCCTGGGTGCTCCAGCCAGTGCACGAAAAATCTCAAGCCACAACCAACCAGTGATCATTCCCAATCTCCTGACCCACAGAAACCATGACAGATAATATAGGATGGCTGTTGTTTTAAGCTTCTATGTTTTGGGATGATTTGCTACATAGCAATAGATAACTAGAACAGATTTATCAAGTCCCTCTTTCTCTATAAAGGGCCAAACAGGAAATATTATAGGCTTTGCAGGGCTGTCTGGATCAAGTGAATGAGTGTGGCTGTGGTCTAATAAAACTTTATTTACAAAAATAAGCAGTAGCCTGGGTTCCAATAGTCTGCTGACCCTCATTTTAGAATAAGTGTTTCAAGAAGGATCAAGGAAAAGAAGAGTAACCACATGATCAAAAATGGCTGCAGTTTAATTTGCAACCCAGCTTGGTCAGCTGTGGTCCCTGCCACCTTGGGTTTGGTTATGCATGCTCTTTTCAATCAATAATAACAATATTGTTTAAAGCTTCAATTGAGAGAGGCAACAGAGATGGAATTCATTGTGCGTTCCAAATGCATCAACTTTCCTAGTCTTATCCAGCACCTAGAAGGCTAGGCAATTCATTCAGTTAACATTAATTAAGGGTCTAGGATGTGTCAGTCACTGAGATAGGCACTGGGAATGCAGAATGACAAGGTTCCTGCCCTCATGAAGCTTACACTCCTGTACAAATAACTACCTAATATCAATCATAATGAGACCCCTGAAACAGAAGTACACATTGCTCTTGGAGTGTTTAAATGGAAGACTTAACCTCGCTGAGTGGGTCAGCAAAAGATGCTCTTTGGGAAGTGATGGTTAAGCTGACACCTGAAGTATCAATAGGACTAGCAAGGCAGGGATACAGGAGGCATATTTCAGCCAAAGGGAAAAGAACGCTGCTTCCTTAGGATTAAACCATCTGGATCTACAAACCTTGACCTATGATTCCTATAAGGATATGAGCACTTGAGCTTCAGAAATCAAATTGCAGATGCTGACTCCCATCTGTCTGAGATGTAGCAGACCATTGTCTCTAATAGAATCAGAGAGATCCAGTCACCAAGTAGGGTGGCTGGACAAAGAATTTGTGATACTCAAAGGCCAAGTGTTTGTGCCAAGGAAAAAAAGGGCAACGTTGGGACAGTTTGGACTTTATAACAATAACCATGTCCGTGCCCACTGATTACTTCCAATGTGCATTATCTTATTTAATTCCTACAGTAAATATGTAGGGTGGAAACTGCTGCTATCCTTATTTTACAGATAAAGAAGGGAGGGCTTAGCAAAGCTAGGTGACTCATCCATATTCCACTAGGAAGTGACACCTAGTCACCTGTCCCCTAAATCCATGCCCTTAAACACACCCCATCTTCAAGCCCTAAGTGCCATGTGTTCAGTGGTGAGCAAATTATTGCTGGGATATTTCAAATTCAGTTTTAGATCCTAGTCCTATTCCTCTTTTCCTATCCACCTTGCACATGGCCACAGACAGAACAGTCATTTCCTTTTTCTATTTCTTATACAACCACTAACATTTGCTTGGCGAGATGAGCTTGGTGTGCATTCATGCTGCAGTCACGATTCCAATTCTTCCATCGGGTCTACAAGCTCTACTGGGAATTTTGTTCTAGGCATGATGCTAGGCACTGGTGATGTGCCCAATAAACAGGACAAACATGGCCCTGCTTCCATCAAGTGGCTTGGGCAGATCTTTCTGCCTCCACATATGCTGTGAAGTTTTTTGTTTTGTTTTGTTTTGTTTTTGAGACAGAGTCTCCTCTGTTGCCCAGGCTGGAGTGTAGTGGCGTGATCTCGGCTCACTGCAAGCTCTGCCTCCCGAGTTCATGCCATTCTCCTGCCTCAGCCTCCAGAGTAGCTGGGACTACAGGCGCCCGCCACGATGCCTGGCTAATTTTTTGTATTTTTAGTAGAGACGGGGTTTCACTGTGTTAGCCAGGATGGTCTCGATCTCCTGACCTTGTGATCCACCCGCCTCGGCCTCCCAAAGTGCTGGGATTACAGGCGTGAGCCACCGCGCCCGGCCATATGCTGTGAAGTTTTGCCAGGGGAGAGGAAAAGAGCAGAAAAGTAGCCATTGCCTTGGCTGGTGATGCCCATGTTCTAAAATGTTCCTTTAAATGGAAATGATCTCTTATTAATTGTCTCAAGCAGTTTCTGGAGCTTCCAGAAACTTTAATACCAACATAGAGGGCGTGGGTTGTTTGTTCAGCTGTCCCTCTCTCTCCAGGGTGAGGATTCCAAACAGACTGAAAGGATGTGTTGAAGTGATGTTCTTATCAAATTCCAAGCCACATCTGTTCCCCAAGAATCTTCTGGGAGAGATGTGATAAATAGCAGAACTCTGATGACAGCAAATAAAACAGAGGAAAGTAGCCCAGGGATTCCTGGCTGGAAAGTTTGTGGTGATGAACTTTACTGGCGAATCCCAATGGCAAAGCGTGCCTGGAATCTCGGCCCCTGACTGTGGCCCAGCGTTGCATAATGGTTAGGGCATGGACTTTTAGAGTTAGAAAACCTGGTACGTGTCCAAGTTTTGCCACATACAAGCTGTACGACCTTGAGAAATTCACTGTTTTCTGAACCTCAATCTTCTCCTCATCTTAAAAAATGGAGATGCCAACAATACTTTGCTTTTGGTGCTGCTGAGAGAGTTTTACGGGATAAAGTATCTAAGTGCACACCTTAATTTAGCACTGTGTGTGGCAAATTATACATACCTAATACCTGGTGGTTCTACTAGTTTCCTAGGGTGACCAAAAGGAAGAGCCAAAACCTGAGTGACCTCACACAAAAGCAATTTATTATTTCAGAGTTCTGGAGGCTGGAAGTCCCAAATCAAGGTGTTGGCAGGGTTGGTTCCTTCTGAAGACTGAGGGAGGATCTGTTCCATCCCCACCTCCCTCCTAGGTCCTCCTGGCTGCCAGCTACCCTTGGCACTCCCTGGCTTGTAAGCGCATCACTCCAATCTCTGCCTCTGTCTTCCCATGGTATTATTCCCTGTGTGTTCTGTCGGTATCCAAATGTCCCTCTTCTTATGAGGACACCAGCCATTGGATTCAGGCCCACCCTAATCCAGAGTGACCTCATGTTAACTTGCTTATATCTGCAAAGACCCTATGTCCAAATGAGGCCACCTTCATTAGAAATTGAACATACACTGTTTATGAGGACACAATTCTACCCTTTACAGTGGTGATCGTCAATATCATCTTTTCACCAAACAACAAAGGGGGTTGACAGTGAGCTTTGTACAAAGCACCAACCTCCGGTTTTCAACTGGCCCAGGAGCTTTGTCTTGAGGGAGCTGTGCAAATGACCACATTAGTGTGCAAGGGCAGAGACAGCCAGGGACCCAAGATCTTGCTTCCCAACTGCTCAACTTCAATATACACTTGCCGCAAGTCCAAAGCCAAATCCAATCACCCTCGGTTCCTCTCTTTTATATCTCTCATCCAATACAATCACAAGATTTGTCAGCTCTACATTCAAAACATATAGTAAGTTCAACCTCTTTGCTGATCTGAGCCACCTTGATCCTTAGCCTGGTTTCCTGCAATTGTCTCCTACCCTGTTTTCTGCTTCCCCTCTTCTCGCTCTCATAAACATTCTATTCTCTTTTTCTCTCTGTTTTGGTAGACATTAGGTTTCACTCTGTTGCCCCAGCTCGTCTGGAACTCCTGGCCTCAGGAGATCCTCCCACCTTGGCCTCCCAAAGTGCTGGATTACAGGCATGAGCCACCGCACCTGGTCCATTCCATTCTCTACACACCTGAACGATGCTTTAGAAACTCAAGTCTGTTCATGTCACTCCACCTTCCTAAGGCTTTCCTCTGTCCTCCTGCTGCACTTGGGACTCAGTCTCACCTCTCAGAGTCCCTGCCTTTTGCTCTTCCTGCCTGCACGACTCTTCCCCTAGGGATACACAACAGTTTGCTCCCTCATCTTGTTCAGGTCACTCCAATGTGACCCTGTCACCAACACCCTCCCTACCACCTTCTCTAAACTTGTAGCCCCCATTGTTATTTTCCATCCCCTTCCCCTCCTTTGTTTTTCTTGACAGCACTTACCACACGGGCATTATATTAATATCTATCTGTTTATTTTTATCCCTCACAAGAGTGGAAGTTCCACGAGGGCAGGCATTTTGTTTGAACTGCCCACTGTCATGTCCCCAACATCTAGCACACAGTTGACACTCAATACATATCCGTTGAATCAATGAATGAAAGGATTTCATGAGTAGGAGAAGTTGCTTTAAAAATCTCCCAGATCAAGGTCACTAAAGATCTTCAGTTCCTTGGGTGTCAGCATTGTTTAATTTACATAAGGCTCCCTCCAACTCATATTTCACAAAGAATTTGAGGGATCATTCAAGATTACATGAAACAAACAAGTGAATCTTCTGTAAATTATACCTCAACACAGGTGGTTAAAAATGAATGTAGTGGCCAGGCCTGGTGGCTCATGCCTGTTATCCTGGCACTTTGGGAGGCCGAGGCGGGCGGATCACTTGAGGTTAGGATTTCGAGACCAGCCTGGCCAACATGGTGAAACCCTGTCTCTATTAAAAACACAAAAGAATTAGCTGGGCATGATAGCACACGCCTGTAATCCCAGTTACTTGGGAGGCAGGAGAATCACTTGAACCCAGGAGATGGAGGTTGCAGTGAGCCGAGAGATCATCATGCCACTGCACTCCAGCCTGGGCAACAGAGCGAGACTCAGTCTCACAAAGAAAAAAAGAATATAGTAAATACTCATGTATGTGTACATGTATGCTTATATACTTTATAGATATATACTCTCTCTTTCCCTCCTTTGCCATCTCCCTCTCTCCTTTATTCTCTTTTCTTTCTTTTCTCTCCCTCTTTTCTTCTCTGTCTCTCTCTTTCTCTCTCTCCTACTTTCTCTTTCTGCTTCCTGGAAACCAAAGCCATCAGAAATACATGCAACATAACAAAATTCATATTTTCTATAATGAAAATCATTTTTTGAGGAGAAAAATAAGCTTTCTCTAGAACTTAGGTCTAAAAGAAATGTTTTGCATGGATGTTTGAACACACTGTGCTGTGGATGGTGTTCTTAATAACATCCCTGCAACAGAATCAGAAAAGAAGGAGGAGGAGGCAAGGGAGAAGAGACCAAAACATCTAGCACTGTCAGAGTCTGCAAGCTTGACTAAAAAACAGTGATTGGGAAAAGATTCTAACTTGATGAATTCAGATGGTGAATCTAAAATACAGAAAAAGACCTTTAGGGCTCTTAGGTCCCCACACACTAAATTGGGAGAAGAGCATCAGTAAGGTGTGGTGAGCTGAGGTCAACTTGGGGAGGGATAGACAAGCAAGTTACAGCTCATGTGTATACACCGTAGGCCTCCAGGGGACCACGCGACCCCTAGCTCCCTCTCCCATGCCCCTCTCTCCCTAGCTCCCTCTCCCACCCCTACTAGGGAGCAGGCTTGTGGATGACACTGGGTACAGGATCAGGGTATTCACTGGTGCAAGGACTATACCCTCCCTCTATCTTAAGATCCTATCTCGGCCGGGTGCAGTGGCTCATGCCTGTAGTCCCAGCACCTTGGAGACCACGGCAGGTGGATCATCTGAGGTTAGGAGTTCAAGAACAGCCTGGCCAGCATGGCGAAACCCTGTCTCTACTAAAAATACAAAAATTAGCCAGGTGTGGTGGTGCACATCTGTAATCCCAGCTACTTGGGAGGCTGAGGCAGGAGACTCGCTTGAACCCAGGAGGTGGAGGTTGCAGTGAGCCGAGATCATGCCACTGCACTCCAGACTGGATGACAGCGTGAGACTCCATCTCAAAATAAATAAATGAAATAATAAAATAAAATAATAAAATAAGAGAAAGAGACCTTTAGGGCTCACAGGGTCCTCAAGCACTAAACTGGCAGAAGAGCATCAGTAAGGTGGGATAAGCTGAGGTTAACTTGGGGAGGGATAGACAAGCAAGTTACAGCTCATATGTATATACTGTAGGCCTCTGGGGGACCACGCGACCCCTAGCTCTGTCTCCCATGCCCAGCACTAAGGAGCAGGTTTGTGGACAAGGCTGAGTACAGGATCAGGGTGCTGATCTGTTGCAAGGAGTGTACCCTCCCTCTGTCTTAAGATCCCATCTCTTTGAGGATCCCCTTGCTCTCTGGGGCTATCTCCTGCATGGATTCTTCCCAGCCCCCTGAAGACCTGCAGAGGGTAGGTCGGATGCGCTCAACTCCAAGTTTTAAGGCAAATATGATCTCCTTCCTTCCCCCAGCCCTTCCGTGGATGAGCCTTGCCTGCTGCACTGAGCTGCTGTTTCTCCCTGCTGCATACTAGAATTCCCTGTGGAGGTTTTAGAAGCCGATGCTTGGGCCACAGTCTAGACCAATTAAATCAGAATCTTCTAAATATTGGGAGGCTGCCTGTGCCAAGCCTGGCCCTCGCTGGGGGAGGACAGAGAGAAAATCTGGCTAGAGGCCATCGGGGTGATCAGGGGCTGGAAAACTGAGCAAACGCCAACCACCTGCTCTTCCCAGGGCACTCACCCACTCAAGAGCAGGATTTTGAGAGAAACCTGGGTGCAGCTTGGTGCACCCAAGCTAATCAAATGGAGGTTAGCTTCTGCATCCACATCTTTACCACGTGGCAGGTATCCTGACCATCTCTGTCGTGTTAGAAAGAGATTATGGCATCGACAGAGTCTGATGATCTGGAAGCTTATATTTAATTAGAATTATAGTCATAGAAGGTTCAAGTTCAGACTTTGGAATCATAAGCTCAAATCCTGACTCTATCACATGCTTTGCTGTGTGTTCTTGGCTGAGTTACTCAACCTCTCTGAGTCTCAGTTCCCCAATCCATAAAAGCGGAATAATGATAGTTTCTCCCTCAGAAGGTTGTTGTGAGATCAAGTGACATAACGCAGGTTAAGCTCAGTGCCCAACACACAGCAAGCCATAATTACTAACGTGAAGGCACGATTATGGAGGATAAGAAGGATGTTCTAACTCCTTCTGTGGGTGTGTATGGGGAATTCTTTCCCACATTCTCCATATGCAAGAAAGAGAAAGGCAGAAAGTGAATTGGAGCAATCGACCAATATCGCCATGAAATCTATGTCCTGGGAGATCCTTACACAAAGCCCAGAGTGAAAGGCAAGGTCATACTGTCTGTGCTTAGAGGTGGTACTGGGCACGTGACCTCCAGGATCCTCCCTGGGTAATCCACATGCTCTGTGGCAGATAGGATTTCCCTACAAAACCAGCGAACCATCTGTCAACTTCTAAAATCTCAAGGGAAAAGGAACTATGTACCCTGGTTTCCAGGCCCTTCCAAACTCATCTTTTCTAGCATGTGGATTTGCCAAAACCCTCCTTCTGCCTGGGCCAGGGATTAAGCACTGAAGGGCTTAAGCTACCTCACCTTTGATAACCAGAGGCCTGGAACGGAGGGGATAGCCATTCCAAACAGGAGGTCTTGGCCGGGCACAGTGGCTCACGCCTGTAATCCCAAAACTTTGGGAGGCTGAGGCAGGTGGATCACTTGAGGCCAGGAGCTCTAGACCAGCCTTGCCAACATGTTGAAACCCCATCTCTACTAAAAAATACAAAAATTAGCCAGGCATGGTGGTGCACACTTGCAGTCCCAGCTACTTGGGAGGCTGAGGCAGGAGAATTACTTGAACCCAGGAGGTGGAGGTTGCAGTGACCCGAGATTGCACCACTGCACTCCAGCCTGGGCGACAGAGGGAGACTCTGTCTCAAAAAACAAAAAACAAAAACAAACAAACAAACAAAAACAGGAGGTCTCACAGCAGGTTGGATATCGGGGTAAAATATAGACAAGAGTCCATTAGCAAGAGTTAGTAGGGCCATGATGATGATTCCATGACATAAGGCGTGTTAACAGCTTAACATATAGCAAAGAATGAAACCACCTTTGCAAAAATTATAACAGTAAATGATGACAGTGGAACAGATCCGATCTAACCAATCCTCATCTTGCTTTTGACCTCCAAACTGCCCTTAGTCATTTCTGGACTTGGGCCAAGCTAAATTTGGGAGAAATTTAGTGTATAGTTTACATGATAACAGCCCTTCCCCCAAACTAAACTGCCTTTGTAAAACTAATGAAAGACTCCCAAGTTAGGAGGATGAAAGGAGCCTGAATTTGGCTAAGGTGTAGACATAAAGGATTACCAGCCATTATTCCAGAAGTCACAAGACTTGCAACTTTCCCAATTACTCCCACAGATAACATCACTGTTGTAGAACTGCAGATTGGCCTTTTGAGATGTCTTTCAGTCTTTTGCCTTTCTGACTACTGGACAGCCCCAACGTGAACCCATAAACCAATCCTGTGACCCCACCCAGAAGTGGATTCAGAGCATAAGGACCATTTTCCACACCCCTATGACTGCATCCCCAACCAATCAGCAGCACCCATTCCATAGCCGCCTCCTCTCCCTGCTAAACTATCTTGGAGAAATTCTAGCCTCCAAATATTCATGGAAGCTGATTTGAATCTTTGTGTGTAAAGCTCTTTCCCTATTATAATTCCCCTCTTGAGAAATCAGCTCTATCTGGGGAACAGGCAAGAAGATCCCACTGGGTGGTTACAAGAACTCAGTAACTGCATTCACCATGGTTGTTGGTGAATTCTTCACTTTTGAGGCTCTCCCAAACTTCCAATTTTGACCACAAATGAAGATGTCCTATTACATTCTAGTTTATCTTGAAGGCCCTAATTGTGATTTTCCAAAGTGTATTCTTAAGCGTCAGACTTTGGATGAAATGTTCCAAACACATATGTCCACACAAACATACGTTTAAATGTTACATTTGACAGTGGCCACATCAGTCTGATGCAAAGTCATGTGGTTTGAAGGAATCAGATGCACTTGCCTCTAGCAGTAAAGAGGAAGCCAACAGTCTAAAAATGATTTCAGACTTCTAACAGTCTGTTTAGGAGAAGGCAACTGGGTAGATTCTGCCAAGTGAAGACGTACCTCAGGAAAAACTGGAAAGTGATATAATGGGGAGAAGATGCTTGGGAATTCATAGTGTGGATGTAGGTAGGACTGCAGCACTTTTTGAATACAGTCTTCACGTTGGCCAGATGAAAAGAAGAGCAGTGATATCCGGCGTATAGATCAACTCAGATGATACAATTTGGCTATTTCTTGATTTATTACGTAAGGTTTTCTGTATTTAAAAATCTCTTTATAGATGATAAAAGCATGGATCTGTGTGATAGATAAGCTAATTTTTCATTTCAGAGGTCAGATTGACAGGTTGCATTAAGATTTAAACCTTTTAAAATGAGGCCATGTCACACCCGAAATTTAATCAAGTAGCATTTTTGCCTACTAGCTGAGAAAGCCGTGGAAGTGTGAAACAAAGTTTTTAGAATGAAGGTGCATTTAGCCCAGTCATCTCTGGTTTCTGTGGACTTGCTATTGTTAAGCAAATGTCACTACACCCCTAGAAGGGATGACTCACAGTGACTGCTAGAAAGGGGAGGAGTGGAACAAGGAGATTGAAACCTGAAATACCTGGGCCCTGTATTTAAATGAGGATGTGTGGTTGGGTCTAATAAGAAATGTCTAATTGGGTTGTAATAAGAAATGTGAGAGAACTACTATTTCCACACTCTGGGCTGTGTCAAGTCTAATTGTTGATACCAATAGAATTGATTTTTACCAACAGAATTGATATTGATCAATTCCAGTAACTGAAGGGTTCTTTTGAGCTAAAATAAATGTTCGTGAACTTGGAGCACCTTATCCTAAGCAAAATAAGCCAGACACCAAAAGACAAATACTGGGGCCAGCCATGGTGGCTCACGCCTGTAATCCCAGCACTTTGGCAGGCCGAGGTGGGTGGATCACCTCAGGTCAGGGGTTTGAGACCAGCCTGGTCAACATAGTGAAACCCTGTCTCTACTAAAAATATAAAATTTAACCAGGCACAGTGGTGCATGCCTGTAATCTCAGCTACTCAGGAGGCTGAGGCAGAAGAATTCCTTGAGCCTGGGAGGTGAGGTTGCAGTGAGCCGAGATTGTGCCATTGCACTCTAGCCTGAGAGACAGAGCAAGACTGTGTCTCGAAAAAAAAAAAAAAGACAAATACTGTATGATCTCACATATGTGGAATCTAAAATAGTCAAACTTAAAGAAACAGAGAGCAGAATGGTGGTTGCTAGGGGCTGGGAGTAGAGAAAATGGGGAGATGTTGATTAAAGGGTACAAACTTTCAGTTACAAGATAAATAAGTACTAGCAATTTAAAAGGTATGGCATGGTAATTCAGTTAATAATACTGTGTTATATACTTGAAATATGCTAAGGGAGGAGATCCTAACTGGTCTCACCACTCACTCTCACAAAAGAACAGAAATGCCAAAAAAATACATAAATGAAATAAACATTGGTGACATGTATGTCTTAGTCAAATTTCTTTGAATCATATGTTATATTTGACAAAGCTGGATAGTTAAAATAAAAGCAGATTTAATTTGACTCTTTTTTAAATGGTTGCTGGGAAAATAAACTAATAATTGATGGCTTCTACTGAAAGAGAATGAAATGAAACCCTTAAAGGCCTGTCATTCATGGCAACAATTAAGTGGCAGGAAGAAAGCTTATTTATAATCAGATCTGCCTTGCAAGCACAGTCCCCCTTTGTTGTTGGAGTTACAGAGCACTGCTAATAGAGAAGGGGTTTCAGCACAGCAGGAGCAGGGGGCACTGGGTGCAAGGGGACTACGGAGCTGAGTGGCAACACATTCTGCAGCCAGGCTCCCTGGTTTGAACCTGCCTCCACCGCTTCAGGACTGCAAATTTCTCACCTCTCTGAGCCTCTATTTCCTCATCTGCAAAATAGAGACTCTGTCTCTTTCTTTATCTGCAAATTTAAAAATGGAAGTAATAACAGCACCCACCTCACAAGACCCATGGTGAAGATTAAATGAGCAACGCATATAAAACACTCACATGAGTTCCCAGTGCTCCAAAAATATTATCAATCTCCACAGTGGTGTTCAATGAGGTCAGTACATAAGGTGAAACTGTGGGATGGGGTGGGGGTTTGAAACAACTACGGCATGAATAATCATAGGTACCATCCACATTTGTACATCCAAAATATTTATCATGGGTGTTGGATGATTACAATCCACAAATTTCTGCCATTATGTTTGTTGTATTATAGAAAAGATTATGGGTTATGCTGTTAGTAACTAGGGATTCATTTTACCATGACTGTAAATTTCTGAAATAACACATAGGGATAAAGTTGAGATGGATATGCAGAGGATGGCAGGTACCATGATAGCACAATAACTGGACCAGTGGCCATGAATGATCACCTGAGACAGTTTCCATGTTAATGGGCTCTATCTGGTCCTTCTACAGGAGGACTTGATTTATCTTTGTGATATTTTTCCCATAGAATCAGGCAATCTTTTAAAGAAAACATAGGGCCCAGAGACATGGCTCACACTTGTAATCCCACTGCTTTGGGAGGCTGAGGCAGGGGGATCACTGGTGGCCAGAAGTTTAAGACCAGCCTGTTCTACATAATGAGATCCCATCTCTAGAAAAAAACAAAAATGAGCCAGGCATGGTGGCATGCACTTGTAGTCCCAGCTAGTAGGGAGGCTGAGGCAGGAGGATCGCTTGAGCCCAGGAGTTCGAGACTGCAGTGAGCTAAGATCATGCCACTGCACTCCAGCCTAGGCAACAAAGCCAGATGCTATCTCTAAAAAATTAAAATAAAAGGCCGGGCGCAGTGGCTCACACCTGTAATCCCAGCACTTTGGGAGGCCAAAGCGGATGGATCATTTGAGGTCAGGAGTTCAAGACTAGCCTGGCCAACATGGTGAAACCCCGTCTCTACTAAAAATACAAAAAAAAAAAAAATTAGCCGGGCATGGTGGCGTGCACATATAATCCCAGCTACTTGGGAAGCTGAGGAAGGAGAATTGCTTGAACCCAGGAGGTGGAGGTTGCAGTGAGCCAAGATCATGCCACTGCAATCCAGCCTGGGAGACAGAGTGAGACTCCATCTCAAAAATAAATAAATAAATAAATAAATAAAATAAAAAATTAAAATAAAAAATAACACACATGTAAAGGAAACTCCTACTTTGGCCTGTGTGCCAGACAGGCCCGTCGTTTTCTTCTTTCTCATAGGAAAACTGCCCACATCCTATTTTCTTTTCTTGTCATCCTTCCTGATGGATGGTTGGAAAAGTAACTGCTTCCCCTGGTCACAGTGAATTGGATCCTAGGGATCCCTGGTCCAAACTGGCCCATCAGTTTTTCTTTCTTGGGATTTTAGATTCCCAGGATACTCTAGATGTGAGAATTAGACATGGAGACTTGAGAAGCATCAATAAGGCTGAGAGAGGCGGTGCTTGATGCATATCTGCAGAGAGATGTCATCGAGAAGCAGGGATGACAGGCTGGGGGCCCCCCTACACCCCCCCAGATGGAGCCGTGGTTATCAGACTGCTGGGAGCTCTCTCATTCAGGTGGCACTTCTTGCCTCTGGGTGTCTTGAGATACACAGAAACAAGCCATGTCTTCTCAGCAAATACCTGCTTTACTCACTCTGGCTTGACAATCTACTTGCAGCAGATGGAAGGTTGTAAAACTTAAATTCCTGATATTTCATTTTCCTTGATATAATTAATTTTCTTGCGAAAAATGAACTCTTATCTTGTCTTGTAACGTACTACCCTCTGAGAATTGAAGGTAGAGGCTGCGGAAGAGCAGTAAGTCACTTCATTGAGGAAAGACCTGGAAAATTCGGGAAGGCGGAAGAAGGGCCTCACAAGGATCTGGGAAGATGAGTTGGCAAAAAAAAAAAAAAAAAAAAACACGCTGCAATCAGAATTGCATATGAAAGAAGGAAAGGTTGAAGGCTTGGTGGGGGCAGGGAAGTGACATAATTGCGATAGAACCAAAGAGAAGGCAGGAATCCAAGATCAGACAGCAAATGTCAAAAAGGTTCTCTGGAAGAGGATTAAGGAAACAGGTAGCAAACACTTTGAGCTATCTGTGAACCATATGATAAAGGAACTCACCATATGGTGCAGGAAGATAGCAAAGCAGGCTGAAGTACAGGGAAATGCTTTTGTCTGTAGGATTATATAACCACATCTAATGTATGTATGTATATGTCTGTGTGTGAATACATACCACTAATGAGATTAAAATTAGTAGAGACTCCCACAACAGAAGCTCAGACTTTAGAGAAGGCCTTTGTTCCTGGCATGAACTAAGCTGCCTTTTAATCTCCTCAGGCAATTTCTTCCTGTTAAAATTTGGTGCCACGCTTGGCTCCAGCAGATGACGCTGTGAGGCCAGGCACGGTGGCTCAAGCCTGTAATGCCAGCACTTCCGGAGGCTGAGGCGGGCGGATCACTTGAGGCCAGGAGTTCGAGACCAGCCTGGCCAACATGGTGAAACTCTGTCTCTACTAAAAATATAAAAATTACTTGGGCCTGTTGGCAGGCGTTTGTAATCCCAGCCACTCGGGAGGCTGAGGCAGGAGAATTGCTTGAACCTGGGAGGTACGGTGACTCAAGATCGCCCCACTGCACTCCAGCCTGGGCAACAGAGCAAGACTCTGTCTCAAAAAAAAAAAAAAGATGCTGAGGTCTGGGGCCTGGAACTCCGGAATGCTCTCTCATGCTCACAGAGCATGGTGGTTAAGCACCCTGGCCTTCGGGGAGAAAAGCTTGGAGGCTGCAGAGGGAGGTGCTATTGAGATGCTGGAGCTGGAAAACAAGGCTGACTTCTCCAACAAAACCCACCAGGCACAGTGCTCAGGGCCCATGCTGTTTTCAGGGTTCATAAGGCACTTTAATTTTTTTTTTAAATCACAAGAAAAAAAGTGAACTTTGGTGGAAGTACATGTTTTAATATGTAATATTAATAAATTTGTCTTCATATCAATGCAGTCATGAGATACTATTTTTTGCTTTTTTTCATGGAAGAAGGAGAAACCCACAAATGTCATTACGCAGCTTTCTAAATATATAAGAGACAGGGTGTCCCTCTGCTGTCCAGGCTGGAGTGCAATGGTGTAATCATAGCTCACTTCAGCCTCGAACTCCTGGGCTCAACCGATCTTCCTGCCTCAGCCTCCAGAGTAGCTAGGACTACAGCTATGTGCCACTGTGTCTGGCTTTTTTTTTTTTTTTTCCTTTGAGACGGAGTCTCGCTCTGTCGCCCAGGCTGGAGTGCAGTGACATGATCTCCACTCACTGCAACCTCTGCCTCCCAGGTTCAGGTGATTCTCCTGCCTCAGCCTCTTGAGTAGCTGAGATTACAGGCATGCGCCACCATGCCCAGCTAATTTTTTTTTTTTGTATTTTTAGTACAGACGGGGTTTCACTATGTTGGCCAGGCTGGTCTCAAACTCCTGACCTCATGATCCGCCTGCCTCAGCCTCCCAAAGTGCTGGGATTACAGGTATGACCCACTGTATCCAGCTGTGTCTGGCTAATTTTTAAATACATTTTTAGAGATCAGATCTTGCTATGTTGCTCAGGCTGGGCTGGTCTTGAACTCCTGAGCTCAAGCAATCCTCCAGGCTTGGCCTCTAAAGCTCTGGGATTATAGCCGTGAGCCACCCCACCTGGCCTCATTAGGTAGCTCCTGTAATTGTTTTGTAACTGCTGTTTCAAAAAAGTCAAAAAGAGAGAAAGGGAAGGAGGAAGGGAAGGAAGGAAGAAAGAAAGGAAAAAAGGAAGAGGAAAGACTAGTGGTTTGGATTGGGCATGGTGGTTCACTCCTATAATCCCAGCATTTTGAGAGGGCAAGGTAGGAGGATTCCCTGGGCCCAGTAGTTCGAGACCAGCCTGGGCAACAAAGTGGGACCCTGTCTCTACAAAAACAATTTAAAAATTAGCTGGGTGTGGTGGCATGTGCCTGTAGTCCCAGCTACTTGGGAGGCTGAGATGGGAGGATTGCTTGAGTCTGGGAGGTTGAAGCTGCAGTGAACCGTGATCACATCACTGCACTCCAGCCTGGGTGACAGAGTGAGACTCCTGTCAAAAAAAAAAAAAAATTAAACTAGTGGTTTGGGAAGATGTGTGGACCCCAAAGTGGAGAAGAGATGGCAAGAGGCAACTGAAATCACAAAACCAGCTTTCAAGGTCCTGCCTCCTTCCAGCTGTGTGATCTTGGAGAAGTCACTTAACCTCTCTGCCTTACAATTTCTATATGATATAATAGAGTGATTATCAGTAACTACCTGGCAAGATTATGGTGAGAATTAATATGATATAATGCATGCAAATCCATGGCATGGTCCTTGTCAATGAGCATGAGCTCAGAAACATTGGAGATAATGGGCAGGGTGTGAGTGGAATTGGAGTGGGTGCAGCTGGGCGGTAGAGTTGGTAAGGGTTAGGAAAAAGGAGGTTGAAGGTTGAAAAGGAACCAGCTAAGGAGTCACTGCACTCACTAGAGATGCTTCCAAGACTTGGGGAATCCCATAAGGCTGAAGCCTGTGGAAGAGGTCAGAAAGGCAGAGGCTGGAGGAGTGAAAGCCATTCTCATGGGCCCTCTTAGGAATCCTTGCGGATGACTCACATTTCCGATGAGCACATGGCACATGTGTTATTTACACATGGATAGGTAGCCAATAAGCACAGAGTGATGAGGGAGAACAGAAAACCCAGAGCCCTCCATCACTAGGAGCATGTGGTTTGTCTAATGGCAGCAGCTTACACTGAAAATAAGGCATGCAATTTTTTTTTGTTTTTTGTTTTTATAGAGATGGGGTCTCCCTATGTTGCTCCATCTCCTGGGTTCAAGTGACGATCCTCCAGACTTGGCCTCCCAAAGCACTGAGATTAAAGATGTGAGCCACTGCACCTGGCCGCAAACTCTGCTTAGCACTTAGAGGGAAAGATGAGGAAGTAAGAGAGAAAAATGACTAATCTCCTCGAATATGTTTGTGACATTCCAGGGAATCACTGCTAAAACTAGGAAATTACATGTTAAGTATCAAGCAATCAGGATCCCAAAATCAGCTGGTCACAGTGGCTCATGCCTGTAATCCCAGCACTTTGGGAGGCTGAGGCAGGTGGATCACTTGAGCCAAGGAGTTCATGGCTGCAGTGAGTTATGATTGCACCACTGCACTCCAGCCTGGGTGACAGAGTGAGACCCTGTCTCTAGGAAAAAAAAAAAAAAAGAGCCCCAAAATCATACACATCTAAATCAAAGCTGATCTCTTTAATGCCATTTACTAGCTGTGTGACTTTAGTAAGTTATTCCAACTTTCTGCATCTCACTCTCCTCATCTGTAAAATGGGGGCAACAGTAGCTGCATCATAGAGTAAGTGTGAGCTAATGAATACATACTAAGCACTTATAACAAAGCCTGGCACATAGTAAGGACCCAAAAAATGTTAGGTGTTATCATCATCTTTGTCGTCACCATCACTACCACTAGAATAAGTTTCATGAGGGCAGGCAGATATATTTGTTTGTTTTGTTCATAGACATTGCCTCTGTACCTACAAGGGTACCCGACATAGAGTAGATGCTCAATAAATACTTCTTGAATGAATGAATCCTTAGTTATGCCTTTCAGTGGGAAGTTACTGTAAAGATGATGACTTCTCCCCAGAATAATGTATGGATTCCAATCTTATTTCCAGTTCCCTTCCCCTCATGCCTGCCCTACTCCCCTGAGCAAGCCAGGATGCCTCATGCTCAGATCTGGAGAGGTATGAGTTACGAGACTGCTGATAACCTGGGAGACAGATGTTTCTGAAAGTTGCTAAGGGGAGGAGACATAATACAAAAGGATAAGGAAGGAGTGGGTGGGGAGGAAATGAAGGTAGAAAATCTCCAAAGAGTAGCTTTGCTGTCTGGATATATTTAGTGAGTAAAGGAGGGTGGAGGGAGGTCAAGATCACAGGAAAGATTTGTAAGGATACAAGAAGTGTTGCGCATATTCCTTATTTGAAGGAAAGGTTATGGAGGAGGGGGATGAACAGAGACTTTTTGTAACTTCCAGATACGCACACAGATTGTAACAAAAGACTTCACATTCTTAGAAATACCATGGTAATCGAGCTGCCAAATCACCTCAATCTTACATGGTGTAAGTATAAAATTTTATGACAGTTTTTCACCAAATGTGGTTCAGGTACTAGTACAAGGACAAAATTACTCTTCTTTTAATATATTCTTCTAAAACACATTAAAATAAATATATAACTGGTATATCAAACCAAACACATTAAAATAAATGTATAACTGGTATATCAAACTTGTGATTTCACATATATTATTGCTTAGGGCAATGTTAAGAAGAAGAAAAGGACGTCAAGTTAAAGTCACTTTAAAGAAAAATATGATCATATAAAGGAGGCATGTAATGGCAAAGAAAAACCCACAACAGGTGCATAGATGACTAATATTTGGAAAACTTGGCCAAGACTATAGTCAACTCTGTTGTACAGTCTGAATTTTGAGCTACAAAAGTTGATGCCAGCATCTTGGAGAATGTCACGCAAATGCCAAGTTTCTAGGGGTACCCTAGTGGAAGGGGCCACCACCAGACCCTCCACAGCCTCCTTAGTGATACACCCAGGCATTTAATGTCATTGGTTCAGTGTCTTGGGATTATTTTAGGAAAGCCAAGCACTAGATGGGGAAGCTTAATGGTTCTGTCTCTCACTTCTCTGCTTCTGATTTTAGATTATCTTAGATGCATAGACAGCAGCAGAACTGGATGGGATTTTCAAAAGAGAAAAAATGTGATAACCTGGGCACCTAGTTTCTATAGACACTTCACTTTTTCTTTTTAATTTCGTAAGCTGCTGACTTCTTCCTACTTGACTTATTCCTGGCTTGTGCTAGGCTTCAAGAAAGTCACCACTAACACCTGGCGTGCTCCATGATTCGAACACAAAGAAATGTCACAGAAAAGAGGCACTTGAAGTTTTTTGTGTGTGGAGTGTGATACATCGAGAGCTCTAAAGGGAAAAGTCAGAAGGTCTTTTGTGTGTCACTGTGAAAAATTGCAGCCAGGGCTGAAAAATAGGGAGTGTGGCTGAGACAACGTGTCATCCACCCAAATTGTTCTCCCGGCCTCCTTTGCACTGAAGTGTGGCCACGTGGCTATATTTTCTCTAATAGAGAGTAGGCAGTAGTGATTGGTACCATTTCCCAAGCTGAGACTTTTAAGAAGCAGCTTGTGCCTCCTCCACCCTCTGACTGCAGAGAAAAACAAAGCTCTAGGGATTAATGGAGCCATATAGGACGAAAGACACCTTGTACCCAATCACCATATGGAGAGAGTGGGTGTGGCCAGGCGCGCCCGTCTTAAACTTCTTAAACTTAGAAGTTTAATGAAAATTAAACTTCTATTGTGTCTGAGCCAGTATATATTTGGGGGTCTATTTGTTACAGCAGATGAATCTACCCTAATAAAAGGAGTTTAGGTGCCCTGTCAGCCACACAGATTAACCAAGCCTATTTTGGGGGTGGGGGCCAAGAACAAGCAGACATTCTGAGATTTTCATTTACTATTTCCCCGCTTTGCATAGTTAACTTAACTCGTCCTTTAGCTGTATAGCTTGAGCCACTTTCTCACAGAAGCCTTCTCTGGCTTCAACTAGGGCAAATCCCACTCCCGCAGGTACCCATGGAACACACCAAACATCACAGTTGCTTTCATGCCTGTGTGATTTTTTTAAATGAATGTGTATACCTCCACTGCAATTTTAAAACTACGCATTTTTCAAAACTCATAGAACGATATACTTAAGATAGCTGCATTTCAGTGTATGTAATTTTACCTTTAAAATAATCATTGCAAATATTGAATTCTGGTTAAATGGTACACATGCTGAATGTAAAGTGCATTTGCAGTTATCTGCAAATGTAAAGTGTATGGATGTCTGCAACTTGCTATGAAATGCATTAACAAAAGGTTAATGGACGGATAGACAGATGGATACATGGATAGACAGATGGATACATGACAAAGCAAATACAGTCAAATGTTACTTGTGGAATGTTATAGATGTTCATTATGCAATCATTTCAACTTTTCCATTTTTTAAATTTTCACAATGAAATGTTGAAGAAAAAGTTTAATGAAAGCAGGGACCATGAGTATATTACATAAAAGGAATTGGTCTATACACATTTTATATTGCCAATCATAATGTTCCATAATTTGCTTTTATTTTTATTTGATATGTTATGAAAATCTTTCTATGATGACAGATAGATGATTGATTGATTGATTGATGATAGGTAGACAGATGATAGATAATAAGATAGACAAGGCCGGGCGCAGTGGCTCACGCTTGTAATCCCAGCACTTTGGGAGGCCGAGGCGGGCAGATCACGAAGTCAGGAGATCGAGACCACGGTGAAACCCTGTCTCTACTAAAAATACAAAAAAATTAGCCGGGCGTGGTGGCGGGCGCCTGTAGTCCCAGCTACTGGGAGAGGCTGAGGCAGGAGAATTGCTTGAACCCGGGAGGTGGAGCTTGCAGTGAGCCGAGATTGCGCCACTGCACTCCAGCCTGGGCCACAGAGTGAGACTCCGTCTCAAAAAAAAAAAAAAAAAAAAAGATAGATAATAGGTAGAAAGATGATAGATGATAGATGATAGATACAGATGACAGATGATGGATAGATGACAGGTAGATAGATAATAGATGATAGGTGGATAGATGATAGATTAGATAGATAGATAGACAGACAGACAGACAGACAGATAGATAGATAGATATGTGTGCATGAGAAAGAGAAAGAGAGACAGAAGACAGAGTCACTTCGTTTTTGTTTTTTTTTTTTTGTATTTATTATGAATATACCATTTGGGCTATTTCTGTTTTCCAGTAAATACCATTCTTACATAGATCTTCTGTGCTGAAGCTTCTTTGAACTTCTTTATGGTTATAGATCTATGTCCACTATAGCACACCAGCTGCCTCCCCCAGCTCCTTTCTATCCCCCGACCCCATCTCAACTCATGTACATTAGCTCAGTTCCATCCATAGGCAAGAGTCAGGGGTATAAGAGAACAAGAAAGCCCCCATTCAAACTTCCTGCATACTATTTTTTAAAGACATGGATCATACAAATCATTACCATGAGCACATATGAAGTCTCAGAAGACACACAGTATTAGCATTCATTAAATATTTAATGCATGCTTATTATGGCAGCACATTAGGGTTAGAGGAATCACGTTTATAATATAAAGAATTATCCTTGTGCTGTGTATATACTTGATCAAGTATTTGCTGTATTTACTTTATAAGATGAGTTTGTATCATCAATCTGGACGGTACAAATCTGCCCAATTTATAT
This sequence comes from Symphalangus syndactylus, assembly GCF_028878055.3. NCBI lineage: Eukaryota > Metazoa > Chordata > Mammalia > Primates > Hylobatidae > Symphalangus > Symphalangus syndactylus. The sequence goes on from NC_072433.2 coordinate 59,672,112, forward strand.
ACGTGCAGCATAATTTTGACTCCAGCAATCATTCAAGGTTCAATTCTTGAAAGATGTTGGCAAAACTCAAGTTAAAGTTTCAAGGCATTATAAAAACAGACGACAGTTAAGGATAAAATTCTAAGCACCATTAAGCAATAAATGAAAAACTACCTATTGGGTACTATGCTCACTACCTGGATACAATATACCCATGTGACAAACCTGCGCATGTACCCTCTGTATCTAAAATAAAAGTTGAGAAATAAAATAATTTTTAAATGTGAATGACACATTTGAATGCTCTGTATTAAAAGTCCTAGAAGGCATCTACCTCCGAGTAAGCCAGCCATGCCAACAGGCCCTGCTTTGGTAAGATAGCCCTTCCAGGTAAACACTTCTGCCTGTTCAAAAAAACACCACAGTTTTCTTCTTTTGAAAGATTTTGAAACAGGCTTACACATTTGAAATTCAATGTCCTTCACCATTGCTTCCTGCCTTGTTTCATTTTTACAGGGCTTACCAAAAGGCTTGTGCCATTCCCTAGTCGCCCCACAAATTATTAGTGGGGTTGTTGTTGTTGTTGTTGTTTGAGACAGTGTCTTGCTCTGTCACCCAGGCTGCAGTGCAGTGGCACGAGCTCGGCTCACTGCAACCTCCACCTCCTGGGTTCAAGGGATTCTCCTGCCTCAGCCTCCTGAGTAGCTGGGAATACAGGCGCCTGCCACCATGCCTGGCTAATTTTTGTATTTTTAGTAGAGATGGTGTTTCACCATATTGGCCAGGCTGGCCTCGAACTCCTGACTTTGTGATCTGCTTGCCTTGGACACCCAAAGTGCTGGGATTACAGGCGTGAGCCACCGCACCTGGCCATTAGCGTTTAAAAACATGTTTTGTTTTGTTTTGTTTTTTTCCTGGGTTAAGGGAGGTGGAAACAGATAACCCCAAAGCCCCATCACTTTCATCTTCCAAAGGGGAAGAGCAAATCACTGCAGCTGTGTTCTTCTGTTTATGGAGATTGATCTATATACCTAACCAGACTGCAAAATCTTCAAAGTTGGAATTCAAATATAAAACCTGCATTAATTTACAACCCTAGTTGGCGACACTAGAGTTGCAAAGGATTACTCTGTTTTAAAGGATCATAGAGGTGTTTGTTATTCTACTTTGCTTTCATGACATACTGTTGTTTTCGTCTATGATTTATTTGATGCTATATCTCCAGTCTGGAACAGAGCTCTCAATTATTATAACAGTTTCCATGGAGACATACAATCTATTCTCTCATTGCTCCCCAGTGATTCATTCTCCCACGACTCCACCCACTACCCCCCAACCCCAATCCTTTCCAGGGGACCCTCCAGAACTTGCAATCCTCCATCAAACATCCTCTCGTCTGTTTTGTTAAGTGATCAAAACCAGGCGTGGTACATGAACTTTTGAGTTAACAAGGACAAGAATAAAAATGTTAAATTAGCTCAGGGGGACTGGAAAGACACAAATTAACTGAATAAAAGTGTTCACATAGGGAGAGCAGTAACAGTCAGTGGTCAGAGAAAGATGTGAACTTGGGTAGGAGCAGGACTTCTCAGTGTTTATCCTTTTAATATAATCTTAATGATGACGCATGTGAATGCATTGCTTATTAAGAATATCACGGCCGGGTGTGGTGGCTCACACCTGTAATCCCAGCACTTTGAGAGGCCAAGGCAGGCGGATCACCTGAGGTTGGGAGTTCAAGACCAGCCTGACCAACATGGAGAAACCCTGTCTCTACTAAAAGTGGAAAATTAGCTGGGCGTGGTGGCGCATGCCTGTAATGCCAGCTACTCAAAAAGGCTGAGGCAGGAGAATCACTTGAACCCGGGAGGCAGAGGTTGTGGTGAGCTGAGATTGTGCCATTGCACTCCAGCCTGGGCAACAAGAGAGAAACATCGTCTCAAAAAAAAAAAAAAAAAAAAAAAAAAAAAAAAAATATATATATATATATATATATATATATATATAATTTAGGATAGGTGCAGTGGCTCACACCTGTAATCCTAGCACTTTCCGAGGCCACAGCAGGAGGATTGGTTGAGCTTATAAGTACTTGAGCAGCCTGGGAAACATAGTGAGACCACGTCTCTACAAAAAAATACAAAAATTAGGCCAGGCGCAGTGGCTCATGTCTGTAATCCCAGCACTTTAGGAGGCCAAGGCGAACAGATCACGTGAGGTCAGGAGTTCGAGACCAGCCTGGTCAACATGGTGAAACCCTGTCTCTATTAAAAACTACAAAAATTAGCCAAGCTCCAGGCTGAGGCAGGAGAATCACTTGAATCCGGGAGGCAGAGGTTGCAGTGAGCTGAGATAGTGCCATTGCACTCCAGCCTGGGCAACAGAGTGAGATTCTGACTCAAAAAAACAAAAACAAAAATTAGCCAGGCATGGTGGTGCATGCAGTTATTTGGAGGTCAGAGAAAGATGTGAACTTGGGTAGGAGCTGGACTGCTTGAGCCCAGCATGTCAAGGCTGCAGTGAACCGTAATGCACCACTACATTCTAGCCTGGACAACAGAGTGAGACTCTATCTCAAAAAGAAAAAAAAAAGTGCTCATTTAATTTGTAAAAACTCAGCTTATTAGAACCTCTTCTTTATTTAGGCCACTTTCTTCCCCATCATCAGAGAAACTGCTCCATGTTTGAAATCTAAATGTCTCAATTCTTCCTAACATTTTACGCATCTTGACCTCATCCATTTTTTTTCATCCCTAGACTTCTAAACTCCCTTTTTCCCACCCAGGTGATGACCCTCTTTATGCTAGACATCTTCCCCAACCCAATCTAGATATCATTTTCATTCATGTATTCAACACACTTTTCTGAGCACTTGGTACCGGCTCTGTGGATCTGCAGTGGACATCTCTCTTCCCAGAATCCTTAACTCTCTTTCTTCCATAATCTTCTAGTTCACTGATTCTACTAATCCCATGCTTAGTTCAAATCCACCATCTCCTTCTCCATCTCCACCCCAGGGATACTCAGAGCTGCTGGTAAAAACCACACAATGTTGTGGACCACTGCCAACTGCCTATTCCTGACCTTAGGGACAGGATGGGCCATCTTACTGGCTGCTCTTACTCTCTATTCCCATCCCATGCTGAGGCTCTTCAGACTTTGAGCCATCATTTCAGATCCCTTAGTCCATCTCAGTGGATGCCCTTGCCACCCACAGACAGACAGAATCCGCGCATTCAATCTAGGCACTGAATGAATTCCACCTCTAGGCTCTGAAAACACAGTGGCGACCAGGACCGAGAAGATCCCTACTCTTGTGGAGCTTAGACCTTAGAAAGGGAAGAGAGAAAAAATCAACAAGCACAAAAGAAAAGCATCGCTCAGTGATGGGTGCTATGAGAGAGTTAAATATAATGGACAGTGAATGAGCGGCAACTTTTGAGTGGGTAGTTGGGGAAGATTTTTCAGAAGAAGTGGCGTCTAAGTTGAGATGTGAATTGCAGGAAGGAGGCGGCCTTGCAAACAGCAAAGGGAGCTGAATCACAAAGCCTGTAAGGGAGGAAGGAGCTTTGTGTGTTTCAGTGACCCAAGAGCTGATGCTGTGGCCAGAGCACAGTGGGTGATGGGGAGGAGAAAAAGAAGAAAAGAGGTCAGAGAACAAGGGCCGGATGATAAAGGGTGATATAAGCTAAGGACGTAACATAGAATTTCTTCTAATTGGATGGAAAGTCATTGGGGGGGCCTTCAGCAGGGGAGCTTCTTGACCTAATGTAATCTTTAAAAAATTATTACGACTGTGAAGTAGAAAGTAAATTAATTATAGGTAACAAGATTGGGATTGGGATTAATTATAGGTAAAAAGATTGGGATTGAGAAACCACTGAGGAGTTTCTGCAGTTATCCAGGTGATATTAATGGTTTAGATTTGGGTGGTATTAGAGAGATGAAGAGAAGTTAGTGAATACATGATATACTTTGAAGGAACTGTCAGAATTCGCCAATGCATTGTACATGGTTGCAGGGGGTGGTGGGCAGGGACGGTGGGAATACAGGAAAGAGGGAAGCTCAGGGCTAACTCCCAGGTTTTTGGCTTACACTACATAGATGGAAAAGAAATTTATATTTTGCACACTTGAGTTCACGGTATGAGATTTATGCTAGACATCTTTGTGGCACACAAAGGGACTAAAAACCCCAAAACAACACTAAATGAGTCAGAAATACTTATAACACAATCTCAACTTCAGTAAAACAGCATCTCACAGTATCTATAAAAGCGTCCAGAACCACTGTACGAGTCCCAGGGTCATCCTTCCACTGTGCTACTGTTTGAAAGGAACCGTTTCTGTTCTTGGCTGTCAGAGTGGTCTTTTCCAAAAGGCAAATCTGATCGTGTCACTGCTCTGCTTAAAAACGTTCAATGGCTCCCCGCTGCACTGTGAATGAAACCCAAACTCCTGCTTATCTCTGCAACATCACGTCGTATACCTCCTTCTGCTAGTGACATTTTGCCCCAACACCTTCTGATGGTTCCTAGGATGCACCCAGCCTGTCCCCACCTTGGAACTTTTGCACTTGCTCTGTTCTGAGAACATTCTTTCCTAGCTCTTTGAAAGCATAGCTAGTTCTTTCTCATCCTCCAGGTCTCAGCATATGTGTCGCCTCCTCAGACTGTCTGAACGGGTCATCTTTTTGTTTGTGACACAGCACTCCGTTCATTTCCTTCACGGTATTCATTACAAAGTGTAGTGTGGCTCTATTTACTTCTCACTCTCTCTCCCACTAGGACGTCCGTCCCAGAGGAACAGCAAATGTGCCTGCCTTGCTAGATGTTCCTTCCAAAGCAGGTGGAGCCACTAAATCATACCGTACCTTGCCAAAGCTGCCTTTCCCCAGCACCATTAGGAAGTTAAAATCGGTCAGTTTCATCCGGTCTCTGTTGCCATTGTTGTCGAATTTGGAGACAGTGTTGGTCGTCTTTTCTTCCGGGACCTTGGTTCCCTGACTGATCTTGGCCCTCTGCAAAAAGGAAGCACACAGAAAACATGCTCAGGGTTTGAGGATGATCTTGTAGGAAGGCTCAGGCACACAATGGGAAGCTGTGGTTCCTGCAGCTCCGGCACCCTGTCCCCATGAAAAGCATGGTCATGCATGAAACCCATCAGACATCCTTTGCAACTCCATCTTTCTTTTATCCCTCATGTCTCAACCGTAATCAGAACTGTCATTTCTTTCCTCCCAGCTGTCTCTAGAATTCATCTACTTCTGTCCATCTCAACCACCACTACCTGCCATCATCTCTCACCTGCACAAGGCACAGTGATTTCCTTTACACTGGGTTTCACCCACAAGCACAGTGAGCGTCTCATCCAACCAAGTCCCCTCCTGCTTAAAATGCCTCAGTGGCATCCCATTATTTTCAGGATAAAGATCGAGGTGCTTTCATGGACTTGTATGTTCAACCCCTACCTGGCTTTCCAGCTCCATCACTGCTAGTGTGCTTCTTCCCTGCAACATAGCCTCATTCTCCTTTCACTCCCCTGGATGTCCCAGGCCCCTCCAACCACAGGGCCTTTGCACCTGCTGCTACTGTGGTACAAATGGCTATTCTCTCCCCTTCAACAACCCAGCTTGGGGTTCACATCTTCATGTCCTCAGGGAAGCCCTCATCGATTCTCTCTGTCTGCACTAGGTTCTCCTCTGATTTTCTTCCTTCATCCACTTCTCTTCCCATAAATACTGAGGGATAACTGCCTGTTCACTTGTTTCCTTCCAATAAACTGGAGACTGTTGCAGACACGGAATATTTCTCATTCTCCATGGTTTTCCTGACAACTAGTATAGTTCCCAGCTAAATATTTGTTGCATAAATGGATGAGTGAGGGCCATGTGTGTCCTCAGTGCAATGGGAGAGGGACTCCTTGCCATGAGCTGTGGAATGGGGCTCAGAGTGGCAGCAGGTGCTTTGGAATGAGGCAAAAACCAGAAGCTATGAGTGGGAGACCTGCAGCTGCCAGGACTTCATTACTGGATTCACTTTTAGCAGAGAGAAAACCGTGGAGTTAAAAGCTCATGTGTGGCTGGGCACAGTGGCTCACACCTGTAATTCCAACACTTTTTGAGGCTGAGACAGGAGATTTGATTGAGGATAGAAGTTTGAGAACAGCCTGGGCAACATAACAAGACCCTGTCTCTACAAAAATAAAGTTAGCCAGGCAAGGTGGTGTGCACCTGTCATCCTAGCTACCTGGGAGGCCAAGGTGAAGGACTGCTTTAGCCCAGGAGTTAGAGGCTGCTGTGAGCTATAATCACACTACTGCCCTCCAGCTTGGGTGACAAGAGTGAGATCCCATCTGTCTCTCACTAAAAAAAAAAAAAAAAAAAAAAAAAAAAATGCCACGTGGTGGAATCCTCTGACGTGAATCAGCTGTGTGGCCCAGAACACATAAGTTAAGTCATAACATTCCTCCGCCCAATATATATACCTTCCTATTATTCTCAAAGTAAAAGCCAAAGGCCACAGATGACTGAGCCCCTCTGGACCCCCTCTGATTTCAGCCTCCTTTCTCCTTCCACACTGGCCTCCTTTCTGCTCTCTGAATGCACCAGACATGCTCTTACCCCAGGGCCTTTGCACCTGCTGTTCCCTCTGCTCAGAGCTCTCTTTCCCAGAACTCTCTCACCTCTGATAAGAGGGCCCTTCCCTGAACACCCTACATAAAATTGCTCTCAGCAATCTCCATCCGCCTTACTTACTTGATTTTCTCTAAAACACTTGTCACCGTCTTACAAACCATATATTTACTTGTTTCCCAATTTATCATCTTTCTCCTTATACCAGAATGTAAGCTCCCCAATAGCAAGGATTTTGTCTGTTTTGCTTTCCACTGTTTGCCTTGTACCTAGAGGAGTGTGGCACAGAGAAGGCACTTAATTTGCATTTGGTGATTGAAGCTTCCTAAACATTCATTACCTTTTCAAGATAATGGAGATGATGACATGAAATGATGTATCACAGAGTCCTTAGTATCATTCCTGGCACACAACACATGCTCAGTGAATGGTAGCTATTATTATTGTTGCATTATTTGGTGGTTTTGAAGATAAAGAGGCAACATAAATCTTTCCAAAGTTTTGAATATCAGGGAAGACTCATTCATTCATTCAAAAAACATTTATTGAGGCTGGATGTGGTGGCTGATGCCTGTAACCACAAAGCTTTGGAAGGCTGAGGCAGGACTGCTTGAGTCCAGGTGTTCAAGACCAGCCTGGGCAACACAGCCAGACCCCATCTCAAAAAAAAAAAGTTTAATTAGCTGGACATGGTGGCAGTGGGCCTGTAGTCCCAGCTACTTGGGAGGCTTAAGGCAGGAGAATCCCTTAAGCCCAGGAGTGGGAAGCTGCAGTAAGCTATGATCACTATATTGCACTCCAGCCTGGGCAACAGAGCAAGACTCTGTCACAAACAAACCAACAAACAAACCAAAAATTCTTATTGAGTACCTGCTACATGCTAAGTGCTGCTCTAGGTGCTGAGGATACATCAGAGGGCAAAATGGATACAGATACTCTCAAAAAACGTGCATTCTAGCTGGGATTGGGTCCTCCATACTGTGTCCAAAAGGTATGTTGGGGTTGCTGAAGTAGATAAACTGGTATTGGCAGCAGGAACAGCATTTATGGAACAGAGGGGAAGACACATTCAAGGAATGAAACATCGTCTGGCTGGAGCATGAAGTGCAAGGCAGATATGGCACAGGAGGCAGACAAAGTGTTGAAAGGACCTTAAGAAATTCAGGCTGGGCCGGGCGCGGTGGCTCACGCTTGTAATCCCAGCACTTTGGGAGGCCGAGGCGGGTGGATCATGAGGTCAGGAGATCGAGACCACGGTGAAACCCTGTCTCTACTAAAAATACAAAAAAAAAAAATTAGCCGGGCGTGGTGGCGGGTGCCTGTAGTCCCAGCTACTCGGAAAGGCTGAGGCAGGAGAATGGCGTGAACCCCGGGAGGCGGAGCTTGCAGTGAGCCGAGATTGCGCCACTGCACTCCAGCCTGGGCGACAGAGCGAGACTCCGTCTCAAAAAAAAAAAAAAAGAAATTCAGGCTGACTGTGAGCATGACAGGCAGCCTTTGAAAGGTTTGAAGCAGGGTTATGGTGTGACCATACATATTTAAAAGGTCACTCTGAGCGGAGAGGAGACCGCCCCACCATGTGGGCTGGGTGATCACTAGGAAGTCACTGCATTATCAAGGAGAGAAATGATGAGCCAGGCATGGTGGTGTGTGCCTGTAGTCCCAGCTACTCGGGAGGTTGAGGTGGGAGGATCCCCTGAGCCCAGGAGTTGGAGGTTGCAATGAGACATGATTGCACCACTGCACTCCAGCCTGAGTGATAAAGGGAGACCCTGTCTTAAAAGAAAAAAAAATGATGGAATCAGTTGTCTGCAGTGTAGATGGAAAAAAGTGGATCTATCTGGGAGACAGACTGACCCCAGCTGGGTAGCAGATTGGGCAAGGGAGAAGGGAGATTGCAGATGAAGGACAGATCCCCAGCTTCTGTTCTGACCAACTGGCAGGATGCTGGTTCTTTCCACTAAGATGAGAAGAAGCGGAGGAGGAGCAAGTTTGGAAGCATGGGGAAGAGGGTGGGCAGAGATGACCGGTGTGATTTCAGGCATGTTGAGATCCCCTCTTCCCCACAGCAGCTTAAAACTTCAAGGTTTATTTCTCCCTCATGGGGTGCATAGTCCACTGTTACCATTTAGGAACCATGGCTAACAAAGCATCCACCATTTTCTCTTTATTTATGTTTTGAAAATCGAGGTGGGCACCGCAAAGTGCACCAATCTCACGCGCACAGTTCTGTAGATTTTGACAGATGCGCACATCCATGTAACCCAAACCCCATACAAGACGCGGAACATTTCCATCACCCTCCAAAAGTTCCTAGTCTACCCCCGCCCACTAAGGCAATCTCTGTTCCGGTTTCTATCCCATAGTTCAGTTTTGTCTGTTCTTGAATTTCATCTGAACGGCATTGTAGAGTGTGTACTCTTGTGCCTGGCTTCTTTCACTCATCAAAATGTTCTTGAAATGCATCCATGTTTTTGCATAAATCGGTAATTTGTCTCTTTGTATTGCTGAATGGCACTCATTGTTGATGTTTATCCCGTCTCCTGTGTGCAGGCATTGGAGTTGTTTCCCCTTTCGGCCTACTAACAACGCTGCTGTGAATATACTTGGTCAGTTTACTTTGCAGTAAGATATGCTGAGGTTTAACCCAAGTGTAAATACCCAGTAAGCAGTTGTATATGTGGGTTTGGGGCTTGGGCAAAGATATCCGGACTGGAGATAGAGATTTGGGGTGTAGAGGCAATGAGGGGGTAGTTAAAACTACAAGGTCATCTTATTTGCAATGGAGACTGCAAACAAAAGAGCCAGCGTAGGACAGAAGCCGTCTCGCCTTTCTTGGGCTGTGTCCTCACACCCTCCTAAATCATCACCCCCAAGCTGGCCTGACCCAAACACATTCCCTCCTCCCCTCCCCACTCCACCACCCCATCACCTTATCACCGTGCGTCCCGCCTTCTTTGAATCCTGGCTCAGGACCCATCTGATTCACACTCTCCATTCTCCAGACTGTGAAGATCCAAGTCCTGCCTGTCCCAGTTCCCATTTCCCATTCTGGGAACTTTCCCATCCACCTGCGGGTCCCAGCACACTCTCCTCATGAAACGTGAGCATGGACCTCAAACTTCCTGATTTCTTCATTTGACTTTGCTTAGTGGACAGATAAGGACTTTTTTGGGGGGTGTGGAGGGGGGTTGATTTTTTCCTTGTCCTTCAAGGAGCAGCTAACAGCCTCATCCCTCAGCACTAGAAACTCCCTTCTCTCCTTTGAATCTGGGGCTGGCAGCCCTCTTTCCTCCCTCCCTCCCAGCTTGCTTTTATAACTTTTCCCGTGAGCATGTTAATTTCACTTCTAGAATCTAGATCAGAAGTCTAATAACCCTGGGAAAAAAAAGAAGTCTGATAACACTGTTGGTCTGGTCTGCACAGCGTTTGTTGTCATTTTAATATTTAATTAGTTGCCAACTGTTGAAAATTTGGAGATATGAAAACCCAGATCCCCAGCTTCTTTTGAAGAAGGGGATCTGCTAACACTGGGTGATGCCAAGCTCTTTCACCTTCTTGTTGTTATTTGCCTGGCTCCTGAAAACACCTGGGTTTGTGGCCCCTACTCAGTGAGCCTTCAGAGGACAGGAGCCCTGTCCTTTGTCCTTTGAAATATCCCATTGTTCCAAGGAGACAATGCCCAGCACGCACTGCATCAAAGAGCTAACATTTTAAAATTGAGGCACAAATTAAACTCGTCCTTTATCTTGCTGTGTGGGAAGTGCTTTCAGAAACAGGAATACGCTAATGGTTGCCTTTTCATGTCTGCGATTTAGAGCCCTAGAACTCAACGCTAAGAGAGAAAGCAAATAGCATTTCTGAGCAAAGAGCCAAGCCACCTTCCAGACAGCATGAGGGGACAGTGGAGAAGCCCTGGCAGCCAGGCTCTGGGCTCCACTCCCAATGATGAATGCCTGTCCTGGCTAAAACTGCAGATTCCTCTGCCACTCCACCCCTACAAGGAACTACTACAAGCACTCCCAGCGACCCAGCAGTGGGGCAAGGACCTCTGTAGGCTAGGAGTCCCTGTAGATTCTCCCTAACCTCCAAGCAGCCCTTCCAAAGCCCAGAAAGAGGATGTTCTGAGCTTTATTTATCCTGAAGGGGGAGCCGATAATTGTAACAACCACCATGATGCTAGCATCTAACATCTGGATGTGTATGACATGTGAGACACTCTGCTAAATGCATTACCTCATTCAATCCTCACATAACCTCATGAGGTAAGAAGTGCTATAATTCCCCATTTTACAGGTAGGGAATCAGAAGCTCAGAGAGACAAAGCAACTTGCTTATAGCTGCTCAGCAAGGGGGTGCCAGAATTGGGATTCAAATCTAGGCAGTCTGGCTCTCAAGCAATCACACTTAACCATTAGGCTACACTGCACAGATACAATCACTAGTGTTCTTCCAAGACACCACCAGCATGCTGCTCTCTACACCTGGGGCTGCTAACAGCAAACACCTGAGATTCTTTGCCTGTAGCTTATTTTCTGGTTGTAGGAGCAGGCACAGCACACAAGGCACATTGAAAGTGCCGGTGAGTGGATTTCCCTGGGAGCAGCCCTTAGCCTGCAACGGAAGTGGAGCCGACGGATAACCCCTCAGCTTCCTGTCCCTTGATTGGGAAATTCTGAGGCATGCATTCTGCGCTGACTTGAGAGTTCTCCAACAGGGTTAAACCCTAGCTGCCCACAGCAGTAGCCTGCTTGATAATACTTACTTTCCTGGTTTCCCACCTTTTCTGGCAATGCTTCCTTATTAACTTATGGTGCTTCCAGGATCATCTCTCAAATTAAGTACTTGCACTTGAATCCTTATAGTCTGTTTCTGGGAAAACTCAAACCCAGGACAATGACTGGCTCTGGGAGCTTGAAAAGTTACTTAAACCTCTGTGGGCTTCAGTTTCTTCATTTGTAAAAGTAAAATGGCGTGATAATAGTACCTACCATTCTAGGTTGTTGTAAGGATTAAATTACCTGAGTTAATATTTGCAAAGCACTTAGAATCATAAATGGCACACAGTAAGCACTTTGTTATATAAATAAATTTTAAGACTCTGAGAAATCCCACTGTGCGCCATCCAAAATGGAGTCTTCTTTTCCCAAGCCCACGGTCGACTGAAAGCCCCCTATGCAAACAGAGCCAGCTCTGATGTTCTGAAGTATACCACATGTGGTAACTGCACCAAGCTCACACTACCATGAAATTCTATTACCCCAATTCTAGCAGCTTGATTTTACTGTCACTCAGAATTCCTCCAGATAAGAGGCTTGAAAGTAATTTCTGAGTCATTCCGGGTGCTAATTGGTTATCACCCAGGGATTACATTTCTCACGTTCAAGGTCAACTGAAATTCCTCTGTGAGCCTGAGAACAATTTTCGGTCTGTTGGAAACATTTTTTTTAATCAACAACTACAGTATGGAGCGATTATAATTCAGGCATAAACAAGCATTTGCAGGCTCTTGCTAGAAATAAAGGGACACAATTTCTTGCATGCGGATAAAACAGTCCCCTATTCCAAGCCAATTACTGGTCCAGACAAATGTTCTGTTTGTGTAGTAAATCTTTTCCTTGGTGTTCTGAAATGTCACCCCAGCTGCCCCAGGACAGAAAAAATCATTTTGCAAAACTGAGACTTGGTTGTATACAAGAAAATACTGGCCTTGTGTTTTTCACTCGTAATAGTATATTTCTATAACAGCAGCAAATGGATACCACTTCATCAGCAAGTTGGGGGAAAGAGATGGAAAGTGTTCTCTGGAAGGACTGCCTTCCTGTCTTAATTTTTATCAAACAGCATCCAGTTTTTAGTTCTACTTGGAGGGAAGGTTCTTTTATCAGTTCACTTGGGCTTGAGTCCGAGACTTTGGGAACGAGCCTCTGTTATCAAGGTCACTGGAGAATGACTGATAAGCTCAAGGCCAATGTGTCTGTTCCACTTGTTTCCAGGACGGGAGGACCCCACTGGGTCAGAACTATCACTATCTTCCAGCACGTGGGGTGGGCACAGGCTCAAGACAAGGAATTTGGCGATATGTAAGTGCTATTTCTTTTTTTATTTTTTAAAATATATATATTTTTTAATAATAGAGGCACGGTCACTATGTTGCCTAGGCTGGTCTCGAACTCCTGGGCTCAAGCAATCCTCCTGCCTCAGCCTCCCAAAGTGCTGGGATTATAGGCATGAGCCACCGTGCCTGGCCCCTAAGTGCTATTTCTATCAAGTTGAGGCGAGAACAAACTTGATAGCTTGTTTCTTTCAACAAACAAACTTGTCCTTTATCTTGCTGTGTACGATGTGCCTTCAGAAACAGGAATACACTCACTAATGGTTGCCTTTTCATGTCTGCAATTTAGAGCCCTAGAACTCAAAGCCCCGTAACCAAACAGAGGCAACCAACTCTGACGTACTGAAATATACCACGTGTGGTAACTGGGCTCTTGGGATAAATGCTAAAATCCTTGGGATATCACGCCTGCAATCCCAGCACTTTGGGAGGCCGAGGCGGGCAGATCACGAGGTCAGAAGATCAAGACCATCCTGGCTAACATGGTGAAACCCCGTCTCTACTAAAAATACAAAAAATTAGCCTGGCGTGGTGGCAGGCGCCTGTAGTCCCAGCTACTCGGGAGGCTGAGCCAGGAGAATGGCATGAACCCAGGAGGCGGAGCTTGCAGTGAGCCGAGATCCTTGGGATAAATACTCTTGGGATAAGTGCTCTTGGGTAAATGCTCTTGGGATAAATGCTAAAATCCTTGGGATAAACACTCTTGGGATAAATGCTAAAATCCTTGGGATAAATAATCTTGGGATAAATGCTAAAATCCTTGGGATAAATACTCTTGGGATAAGTGCTCTTGGGTAAATGCTCTTGGGATAAATGCTAAAATCCTTGGGATAAACACTCTTGGGATAAATGCTAAAATCCTTGGGATAAATAATCTTGGGATAAATGTTAAAATCCTTGGGATAAATACTCTTGGGATAAATGCTCTTGGGTAAATGCTCTTGAGATAAATGCTAAAATCCTTGGGATAAACACTCTTGGGATAAATGCTAAAATCCTTGGGATGAATACTCTTGGGATAAACACTCTTGGGTAAACGCTCTTGGGATAAATGCTAAAATCCTTGGGATAACTACTCTTGGGATACATGCTAAAATCCTTGGGATAAATACTCTTGGGATAAATGCTAAAATCCTTGTCAAGGCCAGCACAGCCCTGTGTACTCTGACTCACGCCTACTTCCCCAGCCTTTCCTTGGACTCTCTTTGGCTTTCTCCACTCTATCCAGGCTAGTCTTCTTTCAGTCTCACATGGTTGCTATTTAACCCCCAACCACAGGGCCTTTGCACATGCTGTTTGCAGAACAGAATACATTTTCCCCTCTTTTTACATGGTAAATTTCCATTGCTGTTTCCTCCCTGACACCTCCCCATCCTCTCAAACTATGTGACATTTCTCTTGTACATGTTCTCAAGGTACCTGATCTCTCTTTCCCAGGACTTTACATGGTCTTTACATGTTTTTTTATTTGCGTGTGTCATTATTTGATGAATAACAATAATAAAAATTCATTTAATTTTAGCTATGCTATTATATACATTTTTGGGGAGTTAGTAGGCCATCATGGCTTATCTAGAATTGATCATCTCCCACCAGACTCAGTGTATTGAGTTTGTGGGAACAAAATAATGTGTTTTCCCTCAGGAAACTACTAAAATCACTCAATGCACATATAATGTAAGTATTCAAACCTATCTTCCCCCAAACATTTTCTTTGTAAAGCAAAGATGTGTCCTATACACCTGCTGCTCTTAGGTAGCTGAAAACGGTGTTTATTTGTCCCCATAGAAGAAAAGGGGTTTATCTCAGGTAGGAGCAGAGCCAGCAATGTGACTCAAGGTCACAGTCAAGGGCTTTCCATTTGATAAAACTATTCTCTGGGAAGATCTACCCCCAGGGTATTTCATGAAGTCATTAGCACAATCAATTCCATTCGTTAACTATATAGCACCATTCTGCCAATAGAGCCAATCCAGATTCCATCCATCAGCAAGCCTAGTTGACTCAGCTTCCAAAATGTATCACTTCTCTACTTTTTTTTTTTTTTTTGAGATAAAGTCTCAGTCTGTTGCCCAGGCTGCAGTGAGCCAAGATCGCACCGCTGCACTGCAGCCTGGACAACAGAGCATTACTGATCATGCAGTGGCACGATCTTGGCTCACTGCAGCCTCTGCCACTCAAAGAAATTCTTGTGCCTCAGCCTCCCAAGTAGCTGGAGTAGCTGGTATTACATGCATGCACCACCATGCCTGGCTAATTTTTTTGTATTTTTAGTAGAGACAGGGTTTAACCATATTGGCCAGGCTGGTCTCGAACTCCTGACCTCAAGCGATCTGCCTGACTCAGCTTCCCAAAGTGCTGGGATTACAGGCGTGAGCCACCGCATCCGGCCCTCTGTCTACTTCTTTCATTCACCATGACTACCATTCCAGTCCAAGTCACCATCAAAATGGTGGGCAGTGAATGAGCACTTTTGAAGAAATTTCTAAGCCTGGATGTAGACAGGGAAGCAGGAATAACTTCATAAGGCAAGGGCATTTAATTGGGGTCTTGAAGGATTAATCAGAGTTTTCTAGGAGATAAAACAACCTTGCAAAGGCTCAGAGTCATGAAAAGTCTTGGTAGGAACCATGCCATAAACAGGAAAATCAGCAGAGCAACAAACCTAACTGGTTCCCACTGATGAAAGAAAGGAGATGAAGAAAGAAGAGAGAGAGAAGAGAGAGGAAGAGAGAGAGAAAGGGGAGAAAGAATGAATAGAGAGAGGAAGGAGGAAGAAAAGAAAGAAAGGAAAAAGAAAGAACAAAAGAACGAAAGAAAGGAAGGAAGGAAGGAAGGAAGGAAGGAAGGAAGGAAGAAAGAAAGAAAGAAAGAAAGAAAGAAAGAAAGAAAGAAAGGAAGGAAAGGAGGGAGGGAGGGAGGAAGGAAGGAAGGAAAGAAGGAAGGGAGCAAAGGAAGGAAGGAGGAAAGGAAGAAGGAAGGAGAGAGAAAGAAAGGAAGGACAGAGAGAGAAAGAAAAGAAAGAATGAGAGGGAAAGAGAAAGAGAGAGGAAGGAAGGCAGGAAGGAAGGAAGGAAAAAAACGAAGAA
Source organism: Symphalangus syndactylus (assembly GCF_028878055.3). Lineage (NCBI taxonomy): Eukaryota > Metazoa > Chordata > Mammalia > Primates > Hylobatidae > Symphalangus > Symphalangus syndactylus. The sequence continues at coordinate 59,687,928 of NC_072433.2, forward strand.
AAGAGGGGGAGAAAGCAAGCAAGCAAGAAAGAATGCAAGAAAGTGAGCAAGCAAGAAAGCAAGTGACAAAGCAAGAAAGCAAGCAAGAAAGAAAGAAAGAAAGGAGAAAGAAGGAAAGAAAAGAGAGAGGGAGGAAGAAGGAAGGAAGGAGAGAAAAAATAAAAAAAGAATAAGAGAGAAAGAAAGAAAGGAGAGAGAAGAAGGAAGGAAAAAAGAAAGAGAAAAAAGAAGAGAGAAAGAAAAGAAACCTCACCTCAAATTTCTGCCGCAGTTCTTCATTGGCCTCACTTCCTTCCGGTGGCACAGGCACATTGAAGTACTCGCCTTCCTCCTGGCTCAGTAACTTAAACCTGAAGGGAGACAAGGGGGTGGGACACATTTCATGACTCTACTCGGTATCATTTTATTGATCAGGATATGAAAAGGAGGCCTATATAAAGCTCTACTTGAAAAAATGTATGTTGAGGGTTTTTTGGTTTGTTTTGGTTTGTTTTTCAGTATGTTGGATGGGGGTAGTGTGCGTGGTACACTACCAGGTACACTATGTATTTTTGTAACTCTTCCATGGACAGCAGAAAAAAAATGTTATCATGTGTACATACGAGGCAAAGTTCTCACTCTCTCGATATACACACTTACACAGTTTTCTTAGTTATATCGTTAAATTACTGTATGTGTTTACCTACTTTTTGTCCATTAAGTAGTTTCTTATTCTGAAAGAATGCTATGAAGATCCCTCATCGTAAATTTCTTGTTGTTGTTGTTGTTGTTGCTTTTAGAGATAGGGTCTCACTCTGTCACCCAGGCTGGAGTGCAATAGTGCAATCATAGCTCCCTGAAGCCTCAAGCTCCTGGGTTCAAGCGATCCTCCTGCCTCAGCTTCCTGAGTAGCTGGGGACTATAGGCATGTGCCACCACGCCCAGCTAATTAAACAAAAAAATCTTTTTTTGTAGAGATGGGAGCTGGCTATGTTGCCCAGACTAGTCTTAAATTCCTGACCTCAAGTGATCTTCTCACCCTATCCTCCCAAATTGCAACCCCCACTGCCTGGCTATAAATACATTCTTGTCATGCTCTTCCAGCATTTCTACTTTTCATCCTACACAGGGTGCATAGGGTGCCACTTTGCCATCCTGGCACTCAACTGCATTTAGGTGACCATGGACTTAACTTCATATGCTATTTTCTCTGCAAAAGTTTTCCCAAAATGTGCTGTAGTCAGCCTTTTGAGAAACGGCATCCCTTAGTGGTTAAGTGCACAAGCCCTGGAGTCAAACCATGTCTGGGTGCAAATCTCATCTCATAACCTTAGACAGGCTGGTTAGCCTCTCTGGGCCTCTGTTTTTCTCATCTATAAATTGGAATACAAATTCCTTTTTCATAGAATTCTTGTGAAATTGAAATGTAATGATGCATGTAAAATGATAAGCACAGAATTTGGCATTCAGCAAGTGTTCAATTAGTGGCATCATCATGATTATTATTACTGTGACTAATGTCATTATTATTATTTTAGAGACAGGGTCTTGTTCTGTCACCAAGGCTGGAGTGCAGCAGCACAACCATAGCTCACTGCAGCCTTGACCTCCTGGGCTCAAACAACCCTCCTGCCTCAGCTTTCAACTAGTTGAGACTAAAGGCACATGCCACTACACCTGGCTGTTGTTTTTATTTTTTATTTTTTATTTTTTTTCTTTTCTGGCAGAGATAGGGTCTTGCTATGTTGCTCAGGCCAGTCTTGAACTCCTGGGCTCAAGCAATCCTCCTGCCTCAGCATCCCAAGTAGCTGAGATTATAGGCACATCCCACCATGCCCAGCTACTACTAATATAATAATAAACATGGGAGCTTCAGTTTGTTTCTTGACCAAAAAGATTTTTTCAGCTAGTAAGAGGATGAGATGAGTGTGAGGAAGGAAAAGGGACATTCTAAAAGCATTTGAATCAGTGGGAAAGAAAAAAGACCCCAAACTCCTTGCTCTCAAAGATCATTCCTAACCAAAGTTTAAAATTTTCATCACAATGTTTTCTCTCCATTCATGAATCTTGTTACACAGCTTCCAAAAATGGGCTAGGTGATTCAAAGCAGAGAAGACAATTTCAGCCTCTACGCCTCCACATTTAATATTCCAAATTTTCTTCCAAAATTCCACAGAAATTACCAAAAGAAATACAAAAACAAGAGAGCATCTGTATCTTTGCTGGAAATCGAGAAGGGTGCTATCCACACAGCAGGGACTTCCAGGGATTCCTACAAATTAAAGTAATAGAAAGAAAACAGAGCTATGTTGGGTAAACTTTAACTTTATCCATTCAGATACTACCCTTGTGGATTTTGCTAGATTTGTATATCAGCGTTGAAATATCTGTTTTACTTTTTTAATAATAAATTTAATTTTAAAGGACACTTTTTATTTCTTCCTTGGAAGGAAATTCAAAATCACTTGTTACAAATAGAAAATAATTGTTAAAAACAAAACAAAACAAAGATAAACACGTCATCATAGTGGCTCACGTCTGTAATCCTAGCACTTAGAGAGGCTAAGGAAGGAAGATCACCTGAGGCCAGGAGTCCAACAGCCTGGGCAACATAGCGAGACCCTGTCTCTACAAACAAATAAAAAAATTTAGCTAGGTATGGTGGCGCATGCCAGTAGTCCCAGCTACTTGAGAGGCTGAGGCAGGAGAATTGCTCGAGTCCAGAAGGTCAAGCCTGCAGTGAGCTATTATTGCACCACTGCACTCCAGCCTGGGTGACAAAGCAAGATCCTGTCTCTCAAAAAAAAAAAAAAAAAAAAAAAAAGGCTGGGCATAGTGGCTTATGCCTATAATCCTAGTACTTTGGGAGGCCAAGGTGGGCAGATCACCAGGTCAGGAGATTGAGACAACCTGGCCAACATGGTGAAACGACGTCTCTACTAAAACTATAAAAAAATTAGGTGGGCATGGTGGCACGCGCCTGTAGTCCCAGCTATTCGGGAGGCTGAGGCAGGAGAATCGCTTCAACCCAGGAGGCGAAGGTTGCAGTGAACTGAGATTGCTCCACTGCACTCCAGCCTAGGCAACAGAGCGAGACTCCGTCTCAAAAAAAAAAAAAAAAAGATAAACAAATGGAAATCAAGGAAATCAAGGTCATGCTTGTGCAAGTAGATGGTGTTGCTCACTAAAGGCTCTCAATCTAAAGCCTGCCCCTGCCCCCTTTTTAATGGGAGATCAGCAAAGAGCAAGTGTTAGAGTGTTAATGATATATCAGAGACCTCTGAGATTTTCTCTTTGCCATAATTTGAAGAACTGAAAGAACACTGACAAAAGAATTGCTTTCTTGGGGCACAATTCAATATTATTTATGCCCTGACTGTGAACCCTCTAGAGTATTTGGGGTCTCACACTTGGAAAAATACAGATAAAGGGGAATTGACCAGCTGTCATCCGTAAAAGGTGCCCCAATAGAGGCCAATAATGACCCTGGCTGAGACCATCAAGAACTGGGTGAGGGTTGCCGATTCCCATTCATACGCAAGAGGAGAGATGTCAGTGCCTGGAGCAGCGGGCAGGGTCATGGTGCCACAGTGTGTGTTCACGGTGGCCAGTACGCCACAGAGTGAAGGACGCTGCCACTACTGCTTCCAAATAGGACACGTGTGCCCCCTCAGAGAGGAGCAGGACCCCTTCTGACTTTGAGATGCACAGAACCAACGTGAGGAAGATGGGCTCTCCATCTGGCACGAGAGCTGCCTGCTATGCACCTGTCTCCACTGTAGCCCCACCCAAATGTCAGGAACAGGACTCCCGATCTGACAAAACAGAATTCCAAAAAATACAAGACTCCTGTCTCCTTTTATCCAGGTATGAAATGTTAGAACAAGGACACATCATTTCTGTGCTCACCCTTCTATAAGGATGGTCAAATAAGCACAATAGGATGTGTGAAAAATTTAGTCATTTAAATAGAAAGAAACAATGCAGAATCAAAGTAACTCCCATGAAATAAAACTGCTGCCAAAAGAGAGAACATTCTAGAAACTACCTAATTCATATTTTCAATGAGATTCAAGAGGTTGGTGCATCTGTGAAAAGGGAACAAATATGAGAGTGGGAAAGACTACTTTCAGAAGAAAAGTAAAATCGCTGAATTAAAAAATTAATTTGAGACAGTGAACACAGCATGGATAATTCAGATAACAGTCAATGAAAAGAAAAACTTGAGAAATGTTTCTGGCAATTGGCTTGATATCTATCATATTAGATTGGAGTTGAACCGAATGCTTTATATACCATAAGAAAAATGCATATTACCAAAATTAATTTACAACATGAAAAGGAGGAGGAACGTTGCAACACACAAATGTCAGAAAAGACATATTAATATTCTTCTCATATAAAAAGTTCTTACAAGTCAATAAGAAAAAGGCAAAAGGACATAGTCATATATAAATATAAACAAATGGCAACATGCAAATGAAAACGTTCAACATAATTTCTAATACAATATGTGTATAATCTTTGTATTATATCTTTGAAATTTATAGCACTGGATGTTAATGTTAATAAACTGAAAAGTTTCATACAAGATTGATAAGACTGTAAATTGATTTTTAAAATTGTAGGACATTTTGGCAAACACTTTAATAATGCATATATGCTTAAAGCCATCAATTCCAGGCTTAGAAATTTATTAGGAAATTATTAAAGCTGGGCACAAAAGTTTTGCCACAATTATGTTTATTGCAGGTTATTTTTAGGTGAAAAATGCAAGGTACCAAATAGTATGCACAGTAAGATTTCATTTTTGTTTCACTCTCTCTATATATAGGGTCAATAGTGGTTATGGACACTGGGAATCTGGGGTCTCTGAAATTCTCTGATTTCTTATATTTTTCTAATAATTATTCAATTAACAATAATGACTAACACTTACTGAGTGCTGTTTAGCAGACATTGGGCACCTCACTTATATTAACTAATTTGATACTGCAACAATCCTGTGACATAATTACGACTATTATCTCCAAATGAGGAAACACAGCACAGAGAAGCTAAGCAACTTGCCAAGGGTACACAGCTAGGAAGTGGTACAGTAGAAATTCTAACCCAGGAACTCTGATTCCAAAGCATTAGTTTTTTGGTTTTTTGGTTTTTTTGGTAATAAGACCAAAATGTGATTATTAATAACAACAAAAAGTTTTTTTAAAAAATGTAATATAACACTGATTTGAGATAATAGTTATCTGTTCAGAAGGAGATACAAAAAAAGAATGAAATAGGAAAGAAAAAGAAAACTTTAGAAACAGAAACACCATAAGAAACATGGCAATTACAGCTATAAACATTAAAACATTTTCCTATGGAAAAAAGATCTTCAGATTCAGGATTATAAATCATCCTACTATAAAGGCACATGCACATGCATGTTTACTGCAGCACTAGTTACAATAGCAAAGACTTGGAACCAACCCAAATGCCCATCAATGATAGACTGGATAAATAAAATGTGGCACATATACACCATGGAATACTATGCAGCCATAAAAAGGATGAGTTCATGTCCTTTGCAGGGATATGGATGAAGCTGGAAACCATCATTCTCAGCAAACTAACACAGAAACAGAAAGCCAAACACTGCATGTTCTCACTCATAAGTTGAACAATGAGAACACATGGATACAAGGAAGGGAATATCACACACTAGGGCCTGTTAGGGGGTGGGGGGCAAGGGGAGGGAGAGCATTAAGACAAATACCTAATGCATGCAGGGCTTAAAATCTAGATGACAGGCACAGCAAACCACCATGGCATATGTATACCTATGTAACAAACCTGCATGTTCTGCACATGTATCCCAGAACTTAAAGTAAAATTAAAAAAAAAAAAAAAAAAAAAGAAAAGGCCGGGCATGGCAGCTCATGCCTGTAACCCCAGCACCACTTTGGGAAGCCAAGGTGGGCAGATCTGAGGTCAGGAGTTCGAGACCAGCCTGGCCAACATGGTGAAACCCTATCTGTACTAAAAATACAAAAATTAGATGGGTGTGGTGGCCCATGCCTGTAATCCCAGCTACTCAGGAGGCTGAGGCAGAAAAATCACTTGAATCCAGGAGGCAGAGGTTGCAGTGAGCTGAGATTGCGCCACTGCACTCCAGCCTGGGCGATAGAGTGAGACTCTGTCTCGAAAAGAAAAAAAAAAATCCAACAACGTGCCACTTGTTACACAGGACCAAAGGACTTAGAAAAATTAGACATAAAAGAATGGGAAAGGACCTACTAGGGAAAAGCGATCGACCACACCACAACCAGAGGACACATGCAAAGGTCAGTTTGATCTCATTAATTCCTTGGCTCCCCATCTTCTTCAGAGTAGAAAACAAAGTCCTGACAAGGCCCACAGGATCCGCCAACCCTCTCCTCATATCCTCCCAGACCTAATCCTCCTCCACTCTCCCCTCATGGATCCAGCTCCAGCTACACGAGCCTCCTTATTGCTCTTCCAACTTGCAGGGTGCACTCCTGCCTCAGGGCCCTTGTGCGTGCTGTCCTCTCTGCCTAAGACAACCTCTCCCTAAGATATTCACACAGCTCACTCCTCACCTGCTTTAGATCTTTGCTCTATGTTACCTTTTCAGTGAGTCCTTTCCTGAGTTCCCTATAAAATCTGAATGTCCCCACTCCCCAAGATTCCTTGTCCCCATTTCTTGTTTACTTTTCTCTATGGCACTTATCAGCCTCAAACATGCCATGTTTTACTACTTATTTTTGTTCATTTACAATTGTTTATTTTTCTTCAACTAGAAAGAAAACTCCATGAGGCCACGGAGTCTTGTCTGTTTTGTTCATTAGTGTCTCTTCAGCACAGCAGGTGCTCACTGTGTATATTCAATGAATGAATGAATGAATGCCAGCAACAAAGTAAAATTATAGAGAAAACGCATTAGCTGCAACAAAGATAACTTCATGTCAATATAATAAGACTTGTAGAGTTATGTGGTTAATAATATTGCCATATACAGATAAGGCAAAAACTCCTAGAAATAAAAAGAATGTTTGTGAATCATTTTGCCTGAAGAAACTTAATAAGCGCCACACATTTAGCTCAAGCAAACAAAAGGACAATATGAAGATATAAAAGATCTGGACCTTGGCTGGGCGTGGTGGCTCATACCTGTAATCCCAGCACTTTGGGAGGCCAAGGCAGGCGGATCACCTGAGGTTGGGAGTTCGTGACCAGCCTGACCAACATGGCGAAAGGCCGTCTCTACTAAAAATACAAAATTAGCTGAGCATGGTGGCACATGCCTGTAATCCCAGCTATTCAGGAGGCTGAGGTCAGAGAATCACTTGAACCCGGAAGGCGGAGGTTGTGGTGAGCTGAGATCACGCCATCACACTCTAGCCTGGGCAACAAGAGCAAAACTCCGCCTCAGAAAAAAAAAAAGATCTGGAGCTTATAATACTTTGGAATGAATAAATGTATACCCTATACTCATGGACATAAAGATGACAACAACAGACACTAGGGACCATAGAGGGGAGAGGAGAGGGGAGGACAAGGGTTGAAAAACTAACTGTTGGGTACTATGCTCAGTACCTGGGTGACGGAATCATTCATACCCCAAACCTCAACATCATGCAATATACCCAGGTAACAAATCTGTACATGTATCCCATGAATCTAAAATAAAAGTTGAAAAAAGGTTTATTCTTTCTCCACAAAAAAGTATACTCTACAAATAGTTAATATAATCTTTTTCTTGCAAGTCCACAGAACTTTTAACAACATTGAACAAATAATAAGCTATGCTGAAAGAAAAGGAAAGAAAATAGGAGGAAAAAAGAAAAGTGCACAGGCCATATTCTCTAACTTGAAAGCACTAAAACAGTAACTTAACATTAATAATAAAAAATTTAAACAAAAATCTAATTCTAGGGGTTAAAAAAATGCCTAAATTAAAGCATGTTAGAAAAGAAACTAAAAACTCAACTGCAGGCCCTCAAGGAAGTCGCAAAAGCCAGAACGTTAGCATATCAAAACTTAGAGGAAACATTTATTCCCTTAAATGCTTGTTCATTATTTTTGGCCAGGTGCAGTGGTTCACATCTGTAATCCCAACACTTTGGGAGGCTGAAGTGAGAGGATGACCTGAGGTCAGGAGTTTGAGACCAGCCTGGCCAACATGGTGAAACCTTGTCTCTACTAAAAATACAAAAATTATCCGGGTGTGGTGGCAGGCACTTGTAATCCCAGCTACTCAAGAGGCTGAGACGGGAGAGTCACTTGAACCTGCAGAGATTGTGCCACTGCACTCCAGCCTGGGCATCAGAGCAAGACTCCGTCTCAAAACAAAAAACAAACAAACAAAAAAGCTATTTATTATTTTTAAAGAGTAGAGTCAGGCAAAAGAAGAAAAATAAATTAGTAAAATGTTCAACTGAAAGTCAAAGCCAAACACAAAATAAACCTACAGAAAAGGAGAAAACAAACAAAATTGATACATAAATCCCAGAGTTCATTCCTTGAAGAAAATAAATAAGTAAATAAAACAGATGAACGTCTGGAAAATCAAGGGGAAAGAAAGGCGACAGTATAAATAAACAAAATTAGAAACAAAGAGGAGGATTTGACAACAGATACAGGGCAGTTGGCCAAGAGGCAGACAGGGGGCCTGGGGCTAGTGCACCACATCTGGGAGCTTCCACAGCTGCATCTGTTGTTTCTGCCACACGATCTTCAATTACAGCACAACAGAAGAGTTAGTGGAGCCCACCCCCTTCTAAGTGATGAAACTGAGTTTCAGAAAGGGTGTGAGACTTACTCAAGATCACATAGTGTTCAAAGAATCCCAGGGGCAAGAATCCAAATGTCTAGGATCTGGTCCGTTTAGAGTCAAGACAGCATCGCAAATGTCTTGGCCGTAAATCTGAAGAGGACTTTTATCTGCAAAATCTGCAGAGGGCTTTTATTTTGGAAAAGTTCCCTTCCAACTATTATGTCATCAACTTCACAGCTATCCTAAGTGGTGGATGGAGGATAGGGGGTGTTGTAATCAATCTGATGGGTGGCATACCTCCTGTGAAGGCTGTAGTACAGAGAGGTGAAGTGGCTCACCTGAGGTCACAAAGCATCCATCCAGTCAGGAAAGCCAAAATAAAATCCGAGCTGTCTACCCTCTAGCCTTCCACCTAACTGTGTATCAGGAGGCAGAATGGGATTTGTATATGCTTAGGCTCTGGCATCATAGAAACCTGGACCTGAACCCAGCACCGTTGCTTACAAGCTGTGTGTCCCTAATACACTGCTGAACTATTCTGATCCTTGGAAATGATGCTCTACCTGGAATAACTGGAGAATTAAATGATCACCTAAGTGTAAATGCAGTAATATTTTGGGCTTACTCCTGATACACTATCCCTATTCTTAAGCCATTCTTTTTCTTCCCTGCTTTCTGCCTTAGGGGAGTAGACAAGGCAGGCACTAGCCCAGGAAAAAGGATATGGCATGTGTGGGAGTTAAACCACTTTTGCAAAAATTATGACAGTAAGAGAAATATGACATAGAAAAGTTATGTCAGTGTAAGAAATCGGACCTAACTAACTCCATCTGCTTCTAATCTCCAAACTGTCCTTGTCCATTCCTGGGCCTAGGCCAAGCTAACTATGCGAAGAATTTAGTTTGAGTTCAACTTCATTTTTTATTTGTATTTGTTTCTTTATTTACTTTGAGACAGGGTCTTTCTCTGTTGCCTAGGCTGGAGTGCGATGGCACAATCACAGCTCATTGCAGCCTCAACCTCCTGGGCCCAAGTGATCCTCCCACCTCAGGCTCCTGAGTAGCTGGGAGCACAGGTGCATGCTGCCATGCCTGGCTAAATTTTTGGTTGAGACAGGATCTCACTGTGTTGCCCACGCTGGTCTCTAACTCCCAAACTGAAGCAATCCTCCCACCTTGGCACTCCCAAAGTGCTGGGATTACAGATATGAGCCACCACACCTGGCCATTAGTTTAACTTTAAAACAAAGACGATAACAGCTCATTCCCAAAACTAACCGTCTCCTTGCTTGAGGACTAAAACTGCCTTTGTAAAACTAACATATTAGCCACAAAGTTAGAATTCTGGCTCCAGAGACATGTAGCCAGAGGTCACAAGATTCATGATCTCCCCAATTGCTCCTATAATGAAATCACTATTATAGACCTAAAATTGGTGTTTGAAATATTTTCCAGACTCTGCATTCTGATGGACCAGCTGGTGCAACCCAGACCGGGAATCCATACAACGAAACTGGCTTACCTGGTCTTGTGATCCTCACCCAGGAACTGACTCAGCATGAGAAGACAGCTTTGACCCCCTATGATTTCACTCTCAACCCACCAATCAGCATTCCCCATTCCCTAGCCCCCCTTCTCACTAAACTATCCTTGAAAAACCCTAGTCTTTGAATTTTGGAGGAGGCTGATTTGAGTAATAAACTCCCATCCTTCCGCTTGGCTGGCACTGTGTTTATTAAACTCTTTCTCTGCTGAAATATTGCCGTCTCAGTGAATCAGCTCTAGATGAACTCATTGGGTGATTACAGGAGAATCCCCTCCCTTTGGGGCTTGGAGAACCTTGGGAAGAAGAAAGGACAGGTGGTGGGGAGAGGTGGGTTTCCCTCCTCCTCGGCTGGAACGCTGGCTAGAGACCTATCCATGCACCAGGCAACATCATTCCAGCAGCAGCAGAAGGAGCAGAAAAGACTTCTCTGAGGGAGGACTCAGGCAGACTCCTGGCCCTCCCTGAACCAGGCCCAGCAGTGGCCTATGAGTGGGACAGAGAGGGTGCTGCATGGAGGGAACTCACAAGGAAAAGCAACAGGCCAGGATCTCCAGCACAAAGCCAGAACGATGCCCCAAAGCTGGGTGGGACCAGTCCCACTTCAGTGAGCGCTGGTTTAGGAATGTAGGCTAAAAATAAAACCTTAAGGCCCCCCGCTGACAGAACAGACTCCCCTCCTCGGCCAAGAGGATCTAAGAAAAATCTTAAAAACGGAATTCTCAGCCATGAGAGAAAAGAGATTGGACACATCTCGTTATACCCCCTCTCTTTTGGAGTTTAGATACAACAATAGACTGACATGAATGTTAAAGTAGAGCTTATAAGACTGACAAAACAGACTCTTTGTGGCAATAAAATACCAGATTATAAACAGGACTAAGGCCAGGCCAGGCAAAGGTGAAGTCACACCAAAGATGAAGCCACACTGCAGGCAAGCCATCTTGCTGCACAGCATCCTCAACATAAAACATTCCTTTTTTTTTTTTCTTTTGAGATGGAGTCTCACTCTATCACCCAGGCTGGAGTGCAGTGGCAGGATCTCAGCTCACTGAGACCTCCGCCTCCCACATCAAGCGATTCTCCTGGTCAGCCTCTAGAGTAGCTGAGATTACAGGCATGTGCCACCACACCTTGCTAATTTTTTGCATTTTTAGTAGAGACAGGGTTTCACCACGTTGGCCAGGCTGGTCTCGAACTCCTGACGTCAAATGATTCACCTGGCTCGGCCTCCCAAAGTGCTGGGATTGCAGGCATGAGCCACTGTGCTCGGCCAACATAAAATATTTCTTTCTGCTAACTCCAAGTTTTAGCAAAGCCTTACTCTAACCAACTGCAAATTAAAGAATCTCCTATAACCCATAAGCCCCATTTAAAGCTATCCTGCCTTTTGGGCCCAAACCAATGTATAATCTCCATGTATTGATTTATGTCTTTGCCTGTAACTTCTGCCTCCCCAGAATGTGTAAAATCAAACTGTAATCTAACCACCTCAGGACCGCTTATTCAAAGCTTCTTGGGTTTGTGTTTCCCCAGGCCACAGTCACTTATACTGACTCAGAATAAACTTCTTTAAAATATTTTACAGAGCTTGGTTTTGCTGTTAACAGGGACCAGTCAGAAAAGTGAAACAGTGAAGCTCAGAAAGTACCACATACAGCATATAGAGTTCCTTCTCCTCGGGCACCAGGAGCTCACAAAAGTGCATGAGAAAGTCTAAGTCCATTATAGAAAAGAAAGAAGCTTTATTTTTTCTGCACACCTGATCAGCGCTGTGTAAAAGTGTGACTCCACGACATCTGGAAAAGCTCGACCCAGAGCCTGGCATCTATTAAGAGTCAATGAGTAGTAGCTATTGTTATTATAATTATTATGTTTCCTCCTGTCACACTGATACCCCCTGAGGATCACGCATTCTTTCTCTTTAACCTCTTTAAGTTTGATTTAAAATGAGAATGAAACACCCACTGTGAGTAACTGATGTAGACCCTGCAAAGTCAAGTCATTTGTATGTTAGGGAAAAATATCCAAAGCTTGGGGGAAAAAGAAAACCAAAAAGATGACCGTGTGAACTTTTAATGTCATGCTAGAGCATTTTCTAATTAGCTATTTCTTTCCTCACAGTAATATTACTTTATTTAGTTTATTATTCGCCATCAAGTCAGCCCCAGATGGCATCCCTAGTCTGCAAAGATACATGTTAACTTTTAGAAAACTGAGGTGAAATCTTTGCCCAGGCTGGAGTGCAGTGGCACAATCTCAGCTCACTGCAACCCCTGCCTCCTGGGTTCAAGCGATTCTTCTGCCTCAGCCTCCCGAGTAGCTGAGAATATAGGCACCTGCCACCACGCCCAGCTAATTTTTGTATTTTTAGTAGAGACCCGGTTTCATTATGTTGGCCAGGCTGGTCTCAAACTCCTGACCTCAGGTGATCCGCCCACCTCAGCCTCCGGAAGTGTTGGGATTACAGGTGTGAGCCACCATGCCTGGCCAAAATCTTTTTTTTTTTTCATTCTAGTAGATAACCCCAAAGCTTATGATTCTATTGTCCTGTTTATCAGTTTTATATTTAACTGAACAAAGTTATTTCAGCATATCTTTTTCTACTGACTACACGAACATCAGTTTATCAAACCTTCTGTGGAATCATTCATTCATCCTGCTGCTTTTCTCCTTAGTGAGCTAAGGAAATCTTTGGCCAATGCCCATTAATGCCCATTATCTATCTTATGAGAACTATGTTTTTAACCATTTGTGAATTGTGCTTTAACACAACTCTTTTGGGGTACATTCTGTAAACCCAAAACAAAATTCTAAGCCTCCTAGCCATGTAAATGGACCCCTTCTGTCAGCCAAGGGCATTCCAAAGTTAACCTGAAAAACTGTTTCAGGCCATGATGAGAAGGGAGAGTCGGACATGATGTCTCATTATATCCCCTTCCTTTTGGAATTCAGGAAAAGCCAACCAGTATTAACATCAACATAGACCTTAAGTCTGACAAGAAACAATTACAATCTAGTCTCTCTGAAGCCTGCTACCTGGAGGCTTCATCTTCATGATAAAACTTTGGTCTCCACAACTCCTTATGTAACCCAGACATTCCTTTCTATTGATAACAGCTCATTCAACCAATTGCCAATGAGAAAATTGTAAAATCTACCTGTGACCTGGAAGCACCTCCCCGTCCCACTTTGAGTTGTCCTGCCTTTCCAGATTGAACCAATGTAAATCTCACATGTATTGATTGATGTCTTATGTCTCCCTAAAATGTATAAAAGCAAGTTGTACCCCATCCACCTTGGGCCCATGTCATCAGGATCTCCTGAGTCTGTGTCACTGGCACATCCTTAACCTTGGCAAAATAAACTTTCTAAATTGATTGAAATCTGTCTCAGATACTTTTGGGTTCAAAACTCTCAGCTCCTGTCTTCTTCACATCTTCCATCATGTTGTCATTGATTTGTCATTTGCATAATTCCTTGTTCAATGTTTATCTCCCCACCCCACCCTCTGCCATAAGCTAAGCTCCATGAAGTCATATCTGTCTTATACCTCCATGTGTTTCTAGTGACCAGCACCTACTGGACACTCAATATGCGTTTCAAGAAAAGCCTAAGATAGGCTGGGCGCAGTGGCTCACGCCTGCAACCCCAGCACTTTGGGAGGCCAAGGCAGGCAGATCACAAGGTCAGGAGATTGAGACCATCCTGGCTAACATGGTGAAACCCTATCTCTACTAAAAATACAAAAAAATTAGCCAGGCGTGTTGGCGGGCACTTGTAGTCCCAGCTACTCGGGAGGCTGAGGCAGGAGAATTGCTTGAACCCGGGAGGCAGAGGTTGCAGTGAGCTGAGATCATGCCACTGCACTCCAGCCTGGGCGACAGAGCAAGACTCCATCTCAAAAAAAAAAAAAAAAAAAGAAAGAAAAGAAAAGAAAAAAAAAGCCTAAGATGAAATTTGGAACCAAGACAAGGAAGTCATAAGGTGAACAATGGAAAGGAAAGGTGTGTGTGGTCCAAATGACTACATCTTTTTCTGCTAAACCAGTTTGATTTTTATTTTCTTTCACTTGAAGCTGAAAAAGTCCTGAACGAGACAATTCAGATATGAGACAATTTATCTTAAAGAAGTAATAGCAGCCCAATTGCCACTTCTTTCAAAGTTATAGTGCCAGGCTGAGCTATTTCTTCTGACTCCTTGACTCAGTTAACTGTGAAACGGTTGCCAAGGGGGCTTACCCAGCCTCTCTGTTGGTAATATTGGAGGATATATATTTTTTTATTTTTCTGCCATAGGAAGGGAGCAAAATAAAATCTTCAGGACAAAGGAGACATAGCAGCTGACTACGAAAACAACACCCCAGTACATCTGTGGTCTGTGGCCAGCCTTGCTAAGGACCCCCAAGGAAGCGGCAGCTTCTCAGACACAATCTGACAGTGGGTTGCTCATATCTTTTAGGTGAAGTGTACAAGCCACTCTAGTGTGCACGGAGCCAGTCATGAAACTGTCTTTGCAGAAATTGTAACAGGGAGAAAATGATGATGTCAGTGAAAGAGATTTGATCTAACCAACCCCCATCTTGCCTTTAACCTCCAAACTGCCCTTACTCTTTCCTGGGCTTGGGCCAAGTTACTTTTGGGACAAATTTAGTGTTTATTTTATTTTATTTTATTTATTTTATTTTATTTTATTTTGAGATGGAGTCTTGCTCTGTCACCCAGGCTGGAGTGCAGTGGCATGATCTCGGCTCACTGCAACCTCTGCCTCCCTGGTTCAAGTGATCCTCACATGCCATCACGCCCAGCTAATTTTTGTATTTTTAGTACAGACAGAGTTTCACCATGTTGGCCAGGATGCTCTCAAGCTCCTGACCTCGTGATCCACCCACCTCGGCCTCCCAAAGTGCTGGGAATACAGGGGTGAGCCACCGCGCCCGGCCTAGTGTATATTTTAAATAATAATAGCCCTTGCCCCAAACTAAACTACCTTCATAAAGCTATTGAGAGACCACCAGGTTAGGAAGAGAGGAGCCTGAATTCTGCTAAGGGTAGACATAAAGGATTACCAGCCATTACTCCAGAGGTCACAAAATTTGCAACTTTCCCAATGACTCCCGCAGATAAGATCACTTAGATGACCGGCTTTTTGAGATGTCTCTTTAGGTTTTTTTGCATTTCTGGTAACCAATGGCTCCACCCCAACCAGACCGCCAACCTAACTTTGAAAGAAATTTGGTGTATATTTTAAATGATAACAGCCCTTTCCCAAAACTAAACTGCCTTTGTAAATGAAATCTTGCCAAGTTAGGGAATGAAGGGAGCCTGAATTCTGCTAAGATGTAGACATGGATTATTATCAGCCTTTATCCCAGAGCTCACAACACTTCCAACTTCCCCAGTTACTCCTGCAGATAACATCACTACGGTAGAACCTGAGATTGGCCTTTTGAGATGTCTTTTCAGGCTTTTGCCTTTCTGACAACCAGACTGCCCCACCTGGACCTGCCAACTAGTCCTGTGGCCCCACCCAGAAGTGGACTCAGTGCACGAGGACCATTTTTCACACCCCTATTACTGCATCCCCAAACAGTCAGCAGCACCCATTCCCTAGCCACCCTACTCCTTGCCAAACTATGTTTGAAAAGCCCTAGCTTCCAAATTTTCAGGGACGCTGATTTGAGTCATAAAAAAACTCTGTTCTCCCATTTAGCTGGCTCTACGTGTGTAAAACTGTTTCCCCATTGCAATTCTCCCGTCTTGATAAATTGGCTCTGTCTGGGCAGCAGGCACAAAGAAGCCACTGGGCAGTTACAGCCTCATCATGTAGCTTAGTAAAGTGGCCCAGATGTAATAAAATAGGGAGTGGTGAGGACGGTGACAAATAGAAAATCCATGTCCTGTCTAAAGGGGGCATTAACTATTCAACTGCTCTCATTTGTTGCCTTCTAGCCCCAGATTTTTAAAATACTAGAACTAATTCCCTCCCTCCCCCATCCCTCTTTCCCTTCCTCCCTTCCTTCCTTCCTTCCTTCCTTCCTTCCTTCCTTCCTTCCTTCCTTCCCTCCTTCTTTCCTTCCTTCCCTCCTTCCTTCTCTCTCTGTCTCTCTTTCTTTCTTTTTTCTCACTCTGTCACCCAGGCTGGAGTGCAGTGGCTCAATCTCTGACCACCTTGCTCACTGCAACCTCTACCTCCACGGTTCAAGTGATCCTCCCATGTCAGCCTCCCGAGTAGCTGGAACTACAGGCACACACCACCATGCCCAGCTAATTTTTCATGTTTTTGGTAGAGATGGGGTTTCACCATGTTGCCCAGACTGGTCTTAAACTACTGAGCTCAAGTGATCCACCTGCCTCAGCCTCCCAGAGTGCTGGGACTACAGGTGTGAGACACCAGGCCTGGCCTCTTTCTTTTTTGTTTTTAGTACAAGGACCAAACAAAGCATATCTGCGAGGCAGATCCAATCAACCAGACTTCACTTTGGGACTCTGTTTTAGTATTTCAATTTTTGGAGAAAAAGGAAAACATACTTGACCCCGTGTTTGTTGGAGCAAGCTGTATGGTAGCTTTCAAAGCAAAATCTTACTTACCAGCCATCAACACTGGCTTTCTGAAGTTCAGAAATCCCAAAGGATAAAGATCCCATGAAGTCATTCCTGCTGGTCAAATCCCAATCCCAAATCTCTACTGACAGTCTTCTGTCTTTGTCCGATTCTTTCAGCTGACTGCATAGAGAAAAAGAAAAGACATCAGTGGAGGTTGTAGTAATTTCTCAAGCAGAAGAACTGTACAACAGGACAAGACCTGGAGGTAGAAATTTTTAAAGACTACAAGCTGCTGAAAGAAACATATTCAGTTTCCATCCCAGGCTAGTTCTCCGGGGAGTGAGAGCTTTTTCTGTTTGACAGCCTGTGGCTTAAACAGGCAGAGGCCTTAGATTGGCTATGACAAGAACAGTTCTAACTACTTTTGTTATCTTATGTCTTAATAGGGTTCAGGATATTCAGAAATTCCTATTGCCTATAAGAAATACAGATATCGGCTGGGCGCGGTGGCTCACGCTTGTAATCCCAGCACTTTGGGAGGCCGCGGCGGGAGGATCACGAGGTCAGGAGATCGAGACCACTGTGAAACCCCGTCTCTACTAAAAAATACAAAAGATTAGCCAGGCGTGGTGGCGGGCGCCTGTAGTCCCAGCTACTCAGAGAGGCTGAGGCAGGAGAATGGCATGAACCCGGGAGGCAGAGCTTGCAGTGAGCCGAGATTGCGCCACTGCACTCCAGCCTGGGTGACAGAGCGAGACTCCGTCTCAAAAAAAAAAAAAAAAGAAATACAGATATCAATTGCATAATTGGGTGTGTACGTGTGTATATCTGCACACAGGTGGGTTGAGAATGAGGCTGAGGAAATGCATGGAGAAAAATCCTGGGGAAATTGTCTCTTCTGAGACATGTCCTTGACTGAGGCTGAGAAGGGGCCCAGCTTTGCCCTGAGAGAGGGAAGACGAGACAGGACAAGGAACTGTGCTTCTAGCTGGTGGCTAAAAAAGTATGACCTCTAAAGTCAGACTGCCGGAAGCTGAATCCCACTCCACCCCATATTTGCTATGGGACTTTGGGCATACTCTTTAACCTCTATAAGCCCTATTGCTACATTGGGAATAAAATGAGCCAATGAAGTCGGATCGCTTAACTCAGTGTTTGTCACACATCACATATGCTCAGTGAATTGGCTGTTATAACCAACTCCTGATGCCTAGATGTATAAGAAAGAGACTCCCAGATTCTTGGAGCCCTGGCCAGGGAAGACCCTCAAGGGACGCTGGTGGAGATGTCCCAGAAGGCTGCAGACCAAGCATCATCCATAAACCCAACTCTCGAGAGGCTGTCACCACACCCTGTAGGTTATGTCCCCCTGTTTGCTGGGCCCCATCATTTCTCCCACAACTTGCCTTCACTTAGCAACACATCACACAATTTCCTATCCTACCCACTCCCCCACACCACAGGCATTCTCATCTCTATTAAAAAAATAGTTCTAATTTTTTTTCTTGGCTCACAATACAAAATTGCAGATGGAAGAGAAGGGAGGGAAAGAGAGGAATGAGGGAGGGAGAAGACAGAAAAGGAGGGAGGTAGGGAAGGAAGGAAACAGACGCTAAGGGAGGAAGAGCTCCCTGATCTCAGGTGGCCCATAACCCAACCTCCACCCCCATACTTACTGTAGTCATTTCCACTTACAATCTAAATGTCTCGTTCCACTCGGGGTTGAGGGAGCATTTGATGGTTTTGGTCTTCTGTTTGCTCTCACTTTTGGGATCAGGAATCAGTTTCAGTTTTACGTAGGGATCTGACAGGCCATTGGGGTCCATAGGTACAAGGTTTTTAGCATCTCTTACTGAAAAAGAAAAAGCAGTTTTTGCATTAATACTGTCCAACATGTTTAAGCACCAAGCAGTGACGGCTGCAGAACTTGTGGAAGGTTCTTTGGCATCACACTTGTTTAGTGAGAAATTTAATTTTATTAACGTCCACAGCTGAAGCAGCACACAAAATGAGATGGGCTGATAAGATGTCAACTCTGTTCTGTGTTGGTTAAAAATGGATTTCTGACTTTCACACTGCTCTTCCCATACCAAGATTAACTTCTAAGCTTATTTTCCACAAAGCCCACAGGAAAGGCTGGCTTCTTTCATTTAGTATAATGTTTCCGAAGTTCACCACACTATAGCATGTATCAGCACTTCATTTTTTTGCATGACTGAATAATATTCCATCATATAGATATCCCACATTTTGTTTATCCATTCAGCAGTTGATCCACAGTTGGGTTGTTTCCACTTTTTGGCTGTTGTGAATACCGCTGCTATGAACATTTGTGTACCCCAACACAAAAGGTCACATATTGTATGATTCCATTTACATGAAACATCCCAAACAGGTAAATCCATAGAGACAGAAAGTAGACTACTATTAATAGTTGCCAGAGGCTGGAGGGAAAGGGAAATGGGGAGTGACTGCTTAATGAGTACAGGGTTTCTTTCGGAGGTGACAAAAATTTCTGAGAACTAGATAGAGATGATGGTTGTACAACACTGTGAATATTCTATAAATGTCACTGAACTGTATATTTAAAAACAGTTAATGGTTAATTTTATGTTACATTAATTTTACCTCCATTCAAAAAGAAAAAGCTAAAGAAAGGAAGAATTACCCTCTAAACCAAGGTACACCTATTATCCATGTATCACCCATAACCAGCACCCAGACAGCCCATAGAGAGAAGGCTGGAACAATGTCAGCAGCATTAGAGCTCAGCTCCACTCTGACTCCAGAACACCCAGGTAAAGGAGGCTATAAGGCTAACATGGTGAAACCCTGTCTCTACTAAAAACACAAAAAAATTTGCCAGGCGTGGTGGTGGGCACCTGTGGTCCCAGCTACTTGGGAGGCTGAGGCAGGAGAATGGCATGAACCCAGGAGGCAGAGCTTGCAGTGAGCTGAGATCATGCCACTGCACTCCAGCCTGGGCGACAGAGTAAGACTCCATCAAAAAAAAAATAATAATAATAACAAGATGAACTTAGAGGAGAAAAGGAGGCAGGGAATCAGCAGTGAAGATGCAACTGGCCATAGAAAGGATGAGGGAGACTAAATCATCAGCTTGGAGAAACAGGAAGTAGTTAATTAGGAATCAATTCAGAAACCAGTAATGCAGGTAGTCAATGGACTAGAAAATGAGAATTGTATAGCTCTTAAGGATACAATGTCAATCATCTCACTGACAGTAGAACAATCCACAATAATACATTCAATCCAAATTGACTCTAACTCTCTGCTAAAAGGTGAATACACAATGACTCCTATCAGGAATGCAAAGATGGTTCAACCTTAGGAAATCTGTTTTCAATATATTCATCATATTTACAGATCAAAGAAGAAAACCATAAGACCATTGTAGTTATCTAGAAACAGCAGAGAATTTTCTTAACAGGATAAAGCCTATCTGAAATAACAGCACCATGGTTCATGATAAATGCAATTCCATTAAAGTAAGGAATAAGACAAAGATACCCATTACCATAGCCATTATTTAATACATTTTTTCTCGTGTTCCATAAGTGCAGTAAGAAATAAAGAGTTACCATCTAAACCAAGATGCACCTATTATCCATGTGTCACCCATAACCTGCACCCAGACAGCCCATAGGGAAAAGGCTGGAAAAATATCCACAGCATAAATAAAACCAGAAATTTTGTAAATTCAAGATGACAAGAAAAACAGATTAGAAGAAAGAATATTGGAAAGTAGGAGAGAAAGCACCCCCTCACTTCCTGCAACCTTTGCTCGCCTCCAATCATAGTCATCTCCTACCACGGTCATGCTCTAGAGCCTATTATCCCAGAAATTATACCACTTTCTCAATCTCAGTTTCAAGTACCCTACTATCTTACACCAATTTCTATTTTTCCAGTTCATTAGGTCTATTATTCTACTGCATAAATCTTCCCCTATTCGTCAGTCCATTCTCCACCAATCAGTCCCTTGAACCCAACACACTCTCTTGATCTCCCTATGCCCTCTTGCTTTTACTCCATTCATCCCCAGATTCAATTTTATAGTGAATTTTAGCTACTCCTTTGGAAAGACCCTCAACTCCCTTGCCCCTCTTTCTTTTTATTTTACTTATCTCACAATACCCCAGCCCTACTTAAATTCAAATACCTGTCCTTTCTTACTCTGTCCTTTTCCTGCACTCAAACAGCTGACCATTGCTGGAAAAAAAAATGACTGACTTCCCTAAAATGATACAGCTAGTAAGGGGTTGAGACCGAATAAATGAGATGGGAGAAGCATTGAATCGGCTACCATGATGCAAGCTGTAACTTATTCTGTGCTGACATTTTTTCTGCACTCTAGCAATGTGGCACTGTCTTCTATTTTTCCACAGGCTGAATTCATCTCCCATCTCAGCTTGCAAGCTGCATCTCATTTTTACACCAAAAGCAAGATGTTGACCTTGATCAGTTAAGTTCAACAAGCAAGTCCCTACTAAGTGCTAAGCATTCTGCTAGGCCCTGGGGATATAGGGGACAAAATAAAATGTTAATCTTGTCCCCAAGACAGACCATATAGTGTCATGGACACAGGGCTACAAGATCCCAGGATCCGCATCTTACCAAGCAGTTACTTCACACATATGAACCTCAATTTCTTGATCAATAAAATAGGTTGTTACAAGAGTAAAATTGGATAAAGAATATATGTGTTTAGCACAGAACCTGGAACTTAGAAAATACTCAATAAATGTTAACTGCTACATATTACTGCTATTTCATTATTATTCTTATTCATATTCAGTGCCCTCTTTCACTACGTTTTTGTTGTGTGTGTGTGTGTGTGTGTGTGTGTGTGTGTGTGTGTGTGTGTGTGTGAGAGACAAGGTCTCACTCTGTCACCCAGGCTGGAGTGCAGTGGCATGATCATGGCTCACTGCAGCCTCGACCTCCCGGGCTCAAGTGATCCTCCCACCTCAGCCTTCCAAGTAGCTGGGACTACAGGTGCTTGCCAACCTATGCCTAATTAATTTTTAAAAAAAATTTTGTAGAGGTGGGGGTCTCTCTATGTTGCCCAGACTGGTTTCAAACTCCTGGATGCAAATGATCCTCTGGCCTTGGTCTCCCAAAGTGCTAGGATTACAAGTGTGAGCCACCATGCCTTGCCTATTTGTCTATTTTTATTATGAAGACTTAACCATTTCCAAATGTACTGACATCAAATGGAACCATTTGTGGTTTTCTTCTTAACAATGCATTCGATGTTTACTTGAACCCTTCCATAGGAGAGCTTCTTAAACCTTACTGTGCATAAAAATTACTCAGAGGACTCATGATACACATATATCTGGCACCCACCCCCACAGATAGATTCTGATTCCCTAAGTCTGCAGTGAAACCTGTCCATATGCTTTTCTAACACATTTCCATGTGATGCTGATGCTGCCAGTCTGTAAGACACACATTAAGTAACATTGTTCTGGAGAATAATAATTTCTCAAAATACCCATGCATTTTCCCCATAGAATATAATATCCAACTGTTACTTTCATTTCTTGAACCTTCCAAGAAAAATAACATGTACCAGTTTCTAGGCTGGGATCTTGGAGTGACACATCTATCACATAGTGAGCTGCACACACACAGGATTGAGACACTCAGAAGCGCCAGAAGCTTGTCTGTCTGGTTGATTGGCAACACAGAGGCAAGAAGAAACAGCTCATCTTTCTTCTCCCTGGCAAGGCCACTCCCCCTCCTCCGCCCCAGTCTTGTGAACTGACACCACAAGGATAGTCACTGGAAAAAGATCTTCTATCATAAGCTTAAGGAATTTACAGCTCTTTTAGAGTGCTCTTTGCTGGACAAGAGCGTTGTATTTTGAAGCTGTCAATCTCAAGACTCGTGGTTTAACAGTAATTTTTTTTTTTTGACACAGGGTCTCGCTGGAGTGCAGTGGCGTGATCACGGCTCACTGCAGCCTTGATCTCCCAGGATCAAGCGATGCTACCACCTCAGCCCCCTGAATAGCTGGGACTACAGGCATGTGCCACTACACCCAGCTAACTTTAAAAAAATTTTTGTAGAGATGGAGTCTCACTATGTTACCCAGGCTGGTGTCAAACTCCTGGCCACGAGTGATCCTCCTGCTTCGGCCTCCCAAAGTGCTGGGATTACAGGTGTGAGCCACTGTGTGCAGCCAAGAATGACCTTTTCTTGGGAATCTAATCATTGCAGAGCCAAACATTATTCACTGAGGCATGACTCCACCTCTTCCCTCATCTTTATAGGTCCTTTCTTCTACTTTTGTCCTTTGAAGCTTATTCTCTACCAAAGGGGCCAAAACATTCTGTGCAACGGAATGCTGTGGAATGCATCCTGAGACTTCTGGCATTCACATCTCCAAGAGCTCTGGCTACTAAAACCATCTATCATGAGCAGTTGACAGTAGCTGCAGGCTAAGATCCAAAGGGCTGTCCCTCCTGAAGCGTTTCAAAGTTGAGTCGTGTTTCCCAGCAGCAAGAGAGCCGCATATGTATCGCGGAAGCAAATCTCTCTAGACCACACTTGGCGAGACTGACTTTGATTTTTCTTGATAAATGTTTCTTTACTATCTTTGTTGAAACCCAG
Source organism: Symphalangus syndactylus (assembly GCF_028878055.3). NCBI lineage: Eukaryota > Metazoa > Chordata > Mammalia > Primates > Hylobatidae > Symphalangus > Symphalangus syndactylus. The sequence continues at coordinate 59,711,415 of NC_072433.2, forward strand.
CCAGCCCAGATGGTACCAAATGCTTCACACAAAGCAGAAATAGCAAACGTCCCCACTGGTGGAAGTTTGCTAAGTGTACAGGAGAAGCATGTCCTGGTCCAGAGAACACTGCTTGCCCTGGCCATGGGCTCTGGGTGCAGGGTGAGATCTGCCTGTTTCTGTCTAAGGGTCTTTGGAGCAAGTGAGGCCTCTGCATTCTGGTCCAAGTTCCCTAAGACAGCACTGAATCCATAAAAAGATAGCATGCATGTTAACTATTTTTCCAAGAATTGTTCTTCATCAAGAACTTCCTTAATTGTTTTTTCTTTCTAAGAAGATACAATTATCTGTCAGAAAACTCGCAATAATTGTGCTGCTTTTATATCCCGATCCCACATTATGTGAATCAGGAGCATCTCTTATTTAACTCCTTTTGAAGGAACTTTCCTCAATATTATGAGTCTTGCTTTGTCCTCACTGTGTGTCCTCAAAACAGTAATTCATTCCAATGAAGGATTTATTAAGGAAAAAAAAGAATATTAATCCAAAGTAATACCCACTAACATTCAGCCTGAGGATGTGTGCAATTATAAAAGTAGGAAATAGCCTGAGTGCCCACCAATGGGGGAAGCAGTAAATAATTTATGGCACATTCATACTGTGACGTACTCTGCCCATGCTGATAACATTGGGCTATCTATATGCAGAAATGTGTTGAAAAAAGCAAGATGAAGCATGTTGAAAAAAGAAAATGAGGGCAATATAATGCCTCTTTGTTTAAGAAAAAAGCGTGAAGGCATTAGTGGTTCAATTGGTGAAATCCGGAGCTGAACTGTCAGATAATAGCATTGGGTCAATGTTGCATTTCCTCATTTGAATAAATGTACTAAGAATATTTTTGTTCTTGGGTAATACAAACTGAAGTATTTCGGGATAAGTGGAAACCATGACCCCAACTTACTCTCAGATGGATCAGAAAAAAAATGTGCACATATATAAAAATACATTAGTAGAGAAAATGCTAAACCAAATGGGGCAAAATATAAACAATTAGTACATCGGGTAAAGAGTATACAGAAATTTCTTTTATTGTTATTGCAATTTTCTGCCATTTTGAGATTATGTCAGAATAAAAAAATTTTAAAGGCTCTCCAAATATTTAAAAGAAAGGTACAGTAAAATGCATTTTCTACAAGGTCATATATGAATGTAAATATATAGAAAAGAGTCTGAAAAGATATACCCAAAATTGATTTAAAATAATTTCCACCTTTGAGGAACAGGTATAGGAACCTGATTTGGGTTTGTGAATAAAGATTTTAGCTTTATCCATCACATTTTAAATTTCTGACAAAGAGAATGTATTCTTGTATTAACTGTGTTATTAAAACAATTTACAAATTCAGTTGTGCTTTGACAGTTTCCAAGAATCTATTGCCCTGGCTTTCAGATACCCCATCTTGTTCCTCCAAAGAGTTTATAGGGCAATTGGATCTGCAGGGTGATACTTAAAAACTTTTGGTTTGCATCACAGAACCCAGAAAATGAGCTCCGTAGTGAATAACACACAGATCCAGGATAAGCTCATTGAGGTCAGCTGGACATCCTCAGCACATGCCCTAACCAGGATTGGAGGGAGAGACTAAACAGGTGAATCATTTCAGAGCCATCAACCTATTTTCACTGTCCTGCCCTGCCCTTCTCCTGTTTCAGTTATCTGTTGGTGGCTGACAGTTTACCTGGTCCTTTGCTTGAACCCCCCTGCCCTGCCATACCTTCCTAAGTTGGAAGCTTCTTTAGCCCTTTGCTCTACAATCTAGATTTGTGTCCCATCGACTCCTGTTTACTTATTACTTCTTCTAACCCTGCGGGTTTCTGACCCCAAGGTTCTCTGATGCTGTGGCTTTTACGAGCCCTGGAATCCCTCAGAATCCCCTTCCTAGCCTCTGTAACTGGCCATGCTGTATAATCTTCACCTGATAGGCTCTGATTGCAAAACCAGCAAACGTGGGGTCTTTGGGCAGCCCACATCCAGCATCAAAGTCCTCTTGAGCACATCATGGTCCCAAAGGCTCCTAGAACAGCTGGCTTCCCCTCATTGCTGGCAGTGGTACAGTTATCACACATCTAATTATCTGTGTTAAGACAGACTTCCAGCTGGGACTGTCATGGTGTCTGTCAGGGAGAGAGCCTGTCAAGCCACAGCTAGTGAAACAATGGTGGAGAGCTAGCGTGGTGAATCAGGAACTAAGTTAGCAATGGCTAGACTTCAGAGTCAGGCAGACACAGCTGTCAGTTCTACCTCTGCCATGACTCTCACTAACTGGGTGATCTTACTTGGATGGCTTCTCTGAGCCTTTGTCTCTCCACCCCCAAATTCTCACAAACCTACAGACAACTCAAATGGGCTCTTGGATAATAGTGGGGGTGACCACCCATCCCAGTTTGCCCAGAGTAACCTCAATTTAGAACTGTTGTCCTCTCACTCTTAAGAGAGTCCAAATTTTAACAATAAATTATATGACTACCCTAATGATAGAGGATAATAATGTCAAAGTGGAATGTAAGGCACATGGCAGAGGCTCAACAAATGTTGATTTCCTTTCTCCTTTCAGAGAATTGAGGCCAAATTATGTAACAATCAAGATAAATTCCAGGGCTAAAAGAGTATCCCTCCAATGTGATTTTCATACAAATGAATCTTGGAGGAGGTCTGAGAATAATAGATGACATGAAGTCAAATGTATCATCCATTCTTCTTATGACCTCCTCTCCAATCCAATCCAGGCATTTGGAGTTTCATCTGATATGGCATAGCCTCTGAACTCTCCAGTGACAGTTTATCCTTTTATGTCTCTACTCCCTTTACCTGGCTTTTTTTTTTTTTTTTTTCATTTTATCAAACCCTCCAATTCCTCAACTGTTTCCTTTCCTCTGGTCCATCAGTGCATTGCTACGGTTTTACTTCCTCCCTACCCCTTCTCATATGGAAAAGCCATTCAATCGCTTCTGACCAGTGGCTTAAATGTCCTTATCTTCCTGTCTCTTCAACATCCTGTGTGCATACCCTCAACCATGAGTGAAATTTGCTCTAGAGAGTGTCCCCAGGGGAAAGTGTCACACACAGGGGCTTCACGCCACTATACACCCATGAGCTCCAACCACAGCAAGGTCCCGCACACTGCTTGTCAACCCTATTGGGTGTCCCTTGTTAATTTCCCATTCCTTAAAGAAGCAATTTCAATATTTCAATTCTTGAGGCTCCCATCTGATTCCTACCTCCATCTCACTCATCCATTGATCTTTGGTATTATATGTTTTTGTCATTAATTTCTAGTTCTGTTCTTTTTTTATTGGAAAATGTGGGCTGAGCAATTTCTGGGGGCATTTTGGAGGGAATTTAATCAGGTTTCCTTAACAAGTTAATATATCACTAATTTTGTGAATACTAGGGAAAAAATGTAATTCTTTCATTGAAGCGTTCAGGATTCAAGACAGAGAGGTATTTTATATTCACTCTAATTATATTATTTAAATTATCTATATCCATTTTCTTAACCTCTTTTGTCTGTCCAAGACTGACAAAATGTGTTTTTAAAGCCCTTCTATTATGGTATTTCTGTAAATTTCTCCTTTTATTTCTAGTTTTTGCTTTATGCATTTTGACCCTAGGTTCATGATTACTTTTTATCCCCAGACTTTACTTACCATAAATAAAAGACTCATTTTGTATAGTATATTATATACTTGTCTTGAACTCTACTTTGAATACAGTATAGATGTTTTTCCATTTGCTCTGGTCTTTTATCTAGGAATATCTGATACTCATTTACCCATGGATAAATGCTATTTGTTCTCTACATCTGTCATTTATTTAGTGGTTATATTTATTTATTTGTCCCTTTCCCCTGCCATCCCCATTGGGAGCACTCCTTGAGCTTGTTTCCATATTACTTATTACATTTTCTGCAGTAGGCACTCCTCTATGCTTCTACACACTTTGATCTAGTCTACTGTTTTAAATTACTTTTTAGTATCATAACATGACAACCTTCTTGCTTCTGCATTCCTCTTATCCAGTTCCCTCCTCATCTTGGACTATTGCCTTCTTTTCTCTCTCTTCTCTCTGTCTGTGTGTACATGTGTCTTTTATCAGCTTATTTTCTGCCTATAACATTTATTTTATGTGTTTAATTACATGCAGTAAAATTGACTTTTTGGTGCACAGTCTTGTGCACAAATTTATACGTTTTAATGCATGTACAGATTCATGTAACCATCACACAATCAGAATACAGAAGAGTTCTATCACCTCGGAAAAATTCCTCATACTTCTCCTCTACAGTCACATCCTCTTCTCATCCTCAGTCCCTGGAAACCACCGATCTGTTTCTCATCACTACAGTTTTATCTTTTCAAGAATAATACCTAAACGGAATCATACAGCAAGAAAACCTTTTGAGATTGATTTCTCTTTCTCGACAAAGGGCCTTTGAGGGTAATCCATGTTGTTGTGTATATGAATAGTTAATTCTTTTTTATTGCAGAGTAGTATTTTATTGTATGGATGTATCAAGGTTTATCTATTCAGCTGTTAAATAATATTTGAGTGGTCTTCAAATTTTAGTGATTACAAATAGAGCTGATATACTCATGGGTTCTTGTGTGAGCATAAAGTTTCATTTCTTTAAGATAAATAACTAGGAGTGGGATCATTCAGTTACATGCGTTTGCTTAGCTTTATAAGAAGCTGCCACACTTTTCCAGAGCGGCTGTACCATTTTGCATTCCCACAGTGATGCATGAGAGTTCCTCTTGTTCTGCATACTCATTAGCACACCATATTGACAGTATTTATTATCATTATCATCATTATTTTAGCCACTCTAGTAAGTGTGCAATGGTACTTCATTGTGGTTTTAATTTGCATTTCTCTAATTTCTAGTGATATTGAATATCTTTCCATGAATGTATTAGCCATCCTTGTATTATCTTTGGTAAAGTGTTTGTTCAGGTTTTTAGATTACATTTTAAGTAAGGCTGTCTTCAGACGAATGAGTCTGAGAGTTCTGATACAATGAGTTGGATACAAGTCCTTTGTCAGATATGTGATTTGCAAATATGTTCTTCCAGTTTATAGTTCGTTTTTTGCAAAACAAAAGTTTTTAAACTTTAATAAAGTACAGTTTACCACTTTTTTTTTCTTTTATGGGTCACGTTTTTAAGTGTCACATCTAAGAACTCTTTGTATAACTACAAGTCATAAAGATTTTCTCCTGTGTTTTCTGAAATTTTATACCTTTATATTTTGCTCCATGACCCATTTTGAGTTAATTCTTGCAAAAGGTGTGAGATGGAGGTCAAGGCTCATTTTGTTTTCATATAAATGTCTAATCATTCCAACATCATTTGTTAAAAGACTATCCTTTTTCCATTTCATTGTTTTTGCACTTTTGTTGGAAATCAATAGGCCATATTTGTGTGGGTCTATTTCTGGATTCTCTATTGTGTTCCAACGGCTTATGTATCTATCCTGTCACCAGTATCACATTTGATTACTGAAGCTTTATATAGTAAGTCTTAAGATTGGGTACAGTAATTCTTCCAACTTCATTCTTCATCTTAAGAATTGTTTTGGCCATTCTGGATTCACTGCCCTTCTATATAAGTTTTAGAATCACTGTGTCCAAATCTACAAAAAATCCTGCTGGGATTTTGACTTGAATTTCATTAAGTCTACAAATCAATCTGTAAGACTTGCTGTCTTCACTCTGCTGAGTCTTCCAATCCATGAACATGGGTTATCTCTTCATTTATTTAGGCATTCTTTGATTTCTTTCAGTGTTTTAGAATTTTTAGCATATAGATTCTAGACATGTATTGTTAGATTTATACCTAAATATTTCCTTTGTTTTGGAGCTGCTGTAAGTATTATTTTTTAAATTTTTGGTTTCTAGTTGTTAATATATAGAAATACAATTGATTTGTGTGTTGACCTTGTATGCTGCAACCTAGCTAAACTCACTCATTATTTCTAGTAATTTCTTGGTAGATTCCTGTGGATTTTCTACATAAACAATACTGTTTTCTGTGTACAGAAACAATTTTGCTTTTTTTCCTTTCCATTCCATATGGTTTTGATTTTTTATTTTATTATTACTTTTTTGAGACAGAGTCTTGCTCTGTCACCCAGGCTGGAGTGCAGTGGTGCAATCTCAGCTCACTGCAACCTCCATCTCCCAGGTTCAAGCAATTCTCCTGCCTACTCCCGAGTAGGTGAGACTACAAGCATCTGCCACCATGCCCGGCTAATTTTTGTATTTTTAGTAGATGTGGGATTTCACCATGTTGGCCAGGCTGGTCTCGAACTCCTGACCTCAGATAATCCACCCACCTCAGGCTCCCAAAGTGCTGGGATTACAGGTGTGAGCCACCGAGCCGAGCCCCATATGCCTTTAAAAAAGTTTTTTGTTTTATTGTGCTGGTTATGACATGATGTTGAATAGGACTGGGGAGGATGAACATTTTAGTTTTGTTTCATAGCTTAATGGAAAAACATGCAGTTTTTCATCATTAAGTATGTTACAGATTTTTGGTAGATACTCCTTACTGGTCAAGAAGATACTTCTTACTGGTGTGCTGAGAACTTTCATCATAAATGAATATTGAATTTTGTCCAATTTTTTCTGCATCAATTGATATGTTCATTTTTTCTTTCTTTAGATTACTAATATGGTAAATTACATTGGTTATTTTTTATTATTAAGCCAGCTTGCATTCTCAGGATAAAACTCATTTGGTTGGAGTGTATTTTTCATTTATATATTGCTGAATTTCATTTGCTAATATTTCAATGAAGATTTTTACATTTATGTTTACAAAGAGTTCTTATACATGACACTAAAATCATGACCTATAAAAGAAAAACTGTACTTTATCAAAGTTTAAAAACGTGTGTTCTGCAAAACACAAACGACGACCTGGAAGAAAATATTTGAGATATTTGCTTGTAGTTTTCTTGTACTATTTTTGTCTGGTTTTGGTATGAGGGTAATGCTAGCCCCATAAAATAGGTTGAAAAATGTTCCCTTCTCATCTACTTTTTAGGAGAATCAGTATTATTTCATCTTTAAGTGTTGGTAGAATTTACCAATATAAATTTCATTTTAAGCACTTTTTAATCTGGATTCCACAAAGTATCACGTATTATACTTTTATTTTCTTTCAGTTCAAAATATTTTCTTATTTCCCTTCAGACTTCCTCTTTGAACTAAACCATGGATTATTCGGAAGTTTGTTTGTTAGTTTCCATATTTTCCCAGGGGCTCTACTCTTATGATTTTACTTCTACTTAAATACTGACAACTCCCACCCACATCTCTTTACTGATCTTTACGACTGTATGTACAACTGTCCACTGGCTATCTTGTACTGGATGTCCCATGTGTACACCAAACTCAACATGTCCAACAACACTCATCATCCTCCTGCTCCCCTGACACCACCATGTCTCCTCCCTGTCTTTCAATGCCAGTCTTAGTGAGTGTTTAACTATCCACCCAACTGCCCCAGTAAGAATCTAGGAATCATTCTGGTCTCCTCCCTTTGGTGCAATGTACAACCCTGTGCTGTTTGATCTGCCTCTTTCTCGTTTTGTGTACCTGAGTCCCTACTATTCGTATCACTGCCATCTGAACAATAATAAGTGTGCCATAGAATTACTGTAATTATTAAGTCGTATTTGAATCCTCGTATTGTGCTGGGCAGGTGATGAGTGATTCATAAACAGCAGCTGCTCATATGATTGCTGCTTGGCCACTCACTTTTCCTCTCCTGGTGAAATTAAGATCCTCCTCATTTGTTTCCCGCCTGCAGTCTTCTATTGAGCCCTTCCTTCACTCCCCCACCAAAGTGATCTTTCAAAAGCTAGAAACCGATCACACACTCTTCAAATAAAAATCTTTCATAATTTTAGAAATTCTATTAATAATATGATTCGCTATAAAACTAGGTCAAAGGAGAAAAACTATATAATTATCTAAGAAAATGACGAAAAAGGCGATTGACAAAATTCAATAACCATTCGTCCTTTTAACATTTGGAAAAATAGAAATAAATGAATGCTTTTCTTGACGTAATAAATATACCAACAGCCTTCATTATGCTTACTGGTAAAACTCTAGAGGCATATCTATTAAGGCCACAATCAAATTAAGAATGCCCACCATCACTATTATAATTTAACATTGTTCTGAAAGTACCAATCCATGCAATTACATTTTTTAAAAGTGTTGGAAAAGAGGACACAAAATCAGCTTGGATTGTCAGAATTGTGTCTTAGAAAAATTCCCCAAAGATTCTGGCATCTGATTGATACCACTTTTCTGGTTTGTTACCCTGATCAATTTTTTTCCATTTTTAATCTCTTTGTCACTTCAGTGGGAATTTGGAAGAAGGAGACATTCAATATATGGTCTCGGTTGAGCATGAATTACATTTTTAGTTAGAAAAAAAATGTACTCTAAATCTGAGAGAAAGAAATCATTGTATAAAAGGGGGGCTGGTCTTGTGCACATAATTCTTAACAAACTGGAACTAGACCCAACGTGGGTGCCCCAAGGTTCAGTCCAGCTGATACTCGGACTTCTGAGAGTTTTGCAACACTGTCAAATGTCACACGCGTCCGTGTGAAGAGACCACCAAACAGGCTTTGTGTGAGCAACAAGGCTGTTTAAACCTGGGTGCAGGCGGGCTGAGTCCGAAAAGAGTCAGCAAAGGATGATGGGATTATCATTAGTTCTTACAGGTTTGGGATAGGCGTACAAACTACCTTCTTAAGGGCAGGGGAGAATATATCGTATCAGTTAGGGTGGGGCAGGAACAAATCACAATGGTGGAATGTCATCAGTTAAGGCTATTTTCACTTCTTTTGTGGATCTTCAGTTACTTCAGGCCATCTGGATGTGTACGTGCAGGTCACGGAGTATATGATGGCTTAGCTTGGGCTCAGAGGCCCGACACCAAAACCATGCAACTTTTGTGCTCAGTAACTGAGTCCTTCTGGGACCCAGAAGCTTTGAAATCTTGGAGGTTTTATGACCCCCTAAACCCAGTTTAGTGTTAACTATTTTCTACAGAGGTTTCCCTGATCATTCAGGGTCCCACAGTTTCCAGCATTGCTCTGCACTTACTCTGACTCCACACAACCACAACCCCACAAGTCTAGAGACCATTTCCCTTGACAGGGTTATGGTTAGTCCCCCGTTGAGCTCTCACAAGCCCAGTCTCTTAATAACTAGCATTCCCCAGTGGTGTGGGCAGTGTCACCACTGGATCTCACTGGGGGATGCAGCACTTGCTACTTTACTCACACACGGCAGAGTTTTCAGGGCTTGATGCAGACAGAAAAGGAGCTCTTCAGCCCAGCTTGGAAAAACAAGAGTAAACCTGTCCCCCATAAACACCTGTTCCCCTCAGGTTGGCCCTGAGGGTCTTTCTGTCTGCCTAGGACAGATGGTTTGGGAGTCAGGCATCCAATAAGTTGGCTTTATTTCTTGTTTGGAGACCACCTCCTGCCTCAAGTTAAGTGAAAACAAGGACAGACGAGGTTTACCAATTCCTCACTCACATCCTTGGGACAGGAACCAGGATGGCGTGCCATGGGGCCCCACCCTTGCCTGGGTGCTGAGTAAATGCAGTATGAAGCACGGAGGCAGGAGGTGTTCAACAGCCTCCTCCCCCACGCTGCAGCGGCTGCAGACATGGCTCTGGGTGCTGCTTTGCAATGTGATTATTTCTAAAGATGTGACATAAATACTAACATGGAGTCCCTGGAGCTGCAGAGTCGCTACTTGGCAGCTTAATTTGGACATTCAATCAAAACTGTCTGTCGGCAGCTCTGCACAACCCAAGCAGCATAGGGCCAGAAGCCCCGCAATCTGCTCAGTGAGAACGCTAAGTGATGGGTTTAATTTTCAGAAGCTTGGGACGAAAGCCTTCCCAGCTCTGAGGAAGGCGGGTTTACCTCCCTTCTCTAAAGAAACAGTGCATATTTTCTCATATCTTCAATAGGCTCCCTGCTTTGATAAAAGAGTCCTGTCTACATTAACCACATCACTGAATCATGGAATTCAAGGATTTTTAAAAACTAAGAGGCACATTCTCAGACCATGATCCTCAGACAGTCAGGGAAAAGGGCTACCATTTGAAGACAAGTTTCCTGTTTCTTCTACTGTTGTTCAGGGATGAAGGGAGAAGAAAACATCTGTTAGAAGGGGTACCAGCAGATGAATGCTTCCTCCTTTCATTGTCAAACATCCTCAGTCACACAGAAGCACTAAAAGAGAGTGCTGGATACATTTATCCTAAACGGATATATGATTACATGGATGGATGGGTTGGCTTAATGGATGTATGGATGGATGGGTTAGACAGACGGATGAATGTACAGATGAATGTATGAACTGGATGGATGGATGGATGGAGAGATGAATGCATGTGTGGATGGATGGATGGATTAGACAGATGGATGGATGTATGGGTTGGATGGATGGATGGATGGATGGATGGATGGATGGATGGAGAGATTAATGCATAGGTAGATGGGTTAAGTGGGTCGATGAGTAAAGTAATGGGTCTTAACCAGCTTGAAGGAAACTGGCATCCTTTCCATTTTCTTATTATCACAATTTTGCCAAACTCTCCATATCTCAAGGCATCTACTGAATCTGCCCCATCCCACATCCCTCCATTCTTCACCACTGTAGACACACAGACACACACACGCGCACGTGCATCTTCAAAATACTTCCAAATGGCACAGCCCAAGCACAAGCTAACCAATACTGATGCTGTGCTCAGTACTGGAACAGGGTCCTAGAGGCACCCTGATATGCCCAGGTGCTAACTTTACTTGCCAGGCTGTGGGGAGGTCCAAGGAGGATCCCAGGGGTGCAGCTGGGACCGTGGGAAGAGCTGCCTCAGGAGAGAGCTGCAGCCATTTTCCAGCAGGCACAGAAGCGCTGCTGGAGTGTTCTGGAAGAATGTCTAACTACACTGAGATGCAAATACAAATCCGATGACCATCTATAAAAAGGTACACAGCTGAGATAGACAGAGTTCCAGCACAGCCCCCACCCTATGCCTCTGCCTGTTATTCCAAACTCTGCCCAGACAGAGGCAAATATTCCAGTGACCCTGGCCATCAGCAGATGCTGTAATCTGGCTCCCTGAGAGCAAGTCCTATGCTGTTTCCTTCCGCGACTCAAACAGTGAGTTAAAGGCACGCTTGTAGCAAGGTAATACGTTGAGGTTTGAAGTGCCTGTTTCCCCTACTTTGCACTTCACTGAATTCTGTCACTTGTACCCTGAGGCTCCTCCCCCAAGACCATGCAGCTAGACGTGAGTCATCCACTGCCTTAGGGAGAAAGTTGTCAAGGTATTAGTGAGGAACAAAGCCAGTGAATTGTGACTTCTCAGTTCTGAAAGCTTCTGTCTCTGTCTTTCTCCCCATCAGGCCCCAAAAGCTGAGCTCCAGGAGGACAGAGAGAGTGGATGAAGAAGCAGATAGTGCCCCCTTTTTGCTCCATGATTCACCCCTCTGCTCTCCATACTCTGAATTAGCCCCACCTTTCACCTCTTTTAACCAGAAAAGCCAAAAGCACTCCTGTGCATCTGCCAACAACTGCCAATCCTGGAAAGAGGCTGAGTCCAAATCCCAATTAGGCTTAACTGGGGTATATAAATAAGGCTTTTCACATGCTGCAAACAACTCCCCTTTCCCTCACACCATGGCTGAGAAGTCCTGTTTCAGAGAGTGGTTCTCAAAGGGTGTGGCCCAGACTAGCAGCGTCAGCATCACCTGGGAACTCATTAGAAATGCATGATCTCCTAATGTTATCCCTCCCACCTAATGTAAATGACGAGTTACTGGGTGAAGCACACCAACATGGCACATGTATACATATGTAACAAACCTGCACATTGTGCACATGTACCCTAGAACTTAAAGTATAATAACAAAAAACAGAAATGCATGGTCTCAGGCCCTGCCCAGACCTGCTGAACTGAGGATGGAACCCAGCAACCTGTATTTTAACACATCTTCCAGATGACTCTGATGTGACACTCATGTATGAAAACCACTGCTTTTGACCAGTGCTGTTGAAGCCAGCCTCACCAGGGTAGGAAGAATTCTGGACAGAAATATAGTTACAATTCAGCATTAATCAGGCTAACTTTGACCCACTTCCTTGCAACTGAAAGTCAAGTAACACTGGATACTGACCATTTGCAACCTTGTTGTTCCTATAGATAGGATTTCTGACATTAAAATCATAGGCTTTTGTTTAAGAGTTGCTTAAGCAGATCCTGAATTCCAGCAGAATAGCTGATGCCAACCAGTTTAAAGACCCCAAACAGAGGAATTAAATCAGCAAGAGAACACAGCTTCTTCATCTCCCTGTCCCATGACTCCATCCTGCTCTTTTCCACCAATCAACAATCTCCACACTTCAGCCCACTGCAAAACCCTTAAAAATCCTAGCCCCAACCTCCTCTGGGAGATGGATTTGAAGTTTCCTCCTGTCTCTTCCCTACAATTAAACCTGTTTCTCTGCTGCAACCCAGTGTCTTAGTGTATTGACTTGCTGCATGCATTGGGCAGTGAACCTATTACAGTTACACTGTCCAATAGAACGTTCTAAAATAATGGAAGTGTTTGCTGTCCAATATGGTAACCACTAGCCACATGAGGCCACTGAATACTTGAAATGTGGCTATTGTGTTGGAAAAATTGAGTTTTGCATTTTATTTAATTTTCTTTAATTAAATTTTTTTTTTTTTTTTTTTTTTTTTTTTGAGATAGGGTCTTGCTCTGTCACCCAGGCTAGAGTGCATGGTGCAATCATGGCTCACTGTAGTCTCAACCTCTTGGGCTCATGTGAGCCTTCCGCCTCAGCCTCCCGAGTATCTGGGACTATAGGCATATGCCACCACATTTGGCTAATTTTATTTTTTGTAGAGGCAAGTTTTCGCTATGTTGCTCAGATTGGTCTCAAACTCCTGGCCTCAAGCAATCCTTCCACCTTGGCCTCCCAAAGTGTTGGGATTACAGGCGTGAGCCACCAGGCCAAGCTCGTTAATTTAAATTTAAATAGCCCCACGTGGCTAGTGGCTGCCATACTGCACAAAGCAGCTTAGACCATTGCATCAGCCTCCTGACAGATTTCCCTCCCCTCCTCATCTCCTTTCAGGTCACCCTATAAGCTTCAGACAAATTAATCTTCCCAGAACGCAGATCTTATCATGCCATTCCTACTCTCAGAACATCCTCACTGACTCACTGTTGCCTACTGATTTTAAATACATGTTCTTTTTGTTCTTTTTTAGCAAGCCAAAATGTTTTATTCCAAAATATGATAGAAAATAGATTAAATAATAATAGTTAACGGTGAATGAGCTCTTACTATATGAGCCAAGCACTATTCTAAGGACTGTACATGAATTATCTCATTGAGTCCTTACAAGAACCTTATGATGTGAGTGTTACCGTTTTCCTCATTTTACTGATGTGGAACCTGAGAGCTGAGGGGGTTGAGTGGCTTGTCCAAGGTATACAGAGAGCTGATAACAGTAGAGCGGGATTTGAACCCTCGCTGTCTTCCTCCCAAGGCTGCACTCTTAGTCATGACATCACAATGCCTCAGAAGATACATCTGGGTCAGATTATTTTTCCCTCTTAGGGTGCCCCTTATGAAATCCATAACCATGGTCACACGTTCTATGGCAGTAGCTTCAAGGTCTGTCTTAAACACATCATTTGCTCTTCTTTTTTTTTTTTTTGAGACGGAGTCTTGCTCTGTCACCCAGGCTGAAGTGCAGTGGCGTGATCTCGGCTCACTGCAAGCTCCGCCTCCCAAGTTCATGCCATTCTCCTGCCTCAGCCTCCCCAGCAGCTGGGACTACAGGTGCCCGCCACCAACCACGTCCGGCTAATTTTTTTGTGTCGGGGTTTCACCGTGTTAGCCAGGATGATCTCGATCTCCTGACCTCGTGATCCGCCTGCCTCAGCCTCCCAAAGTGTTGAGATTACAGGTGTGAGCCACCACGCCTGGCCATCACTTGCTGTTCTATAGTGAACAAGCAAAAGCTATCATCAGCTGTCTTGGACTCCTTCTGGAAAAGATCAACATATTTACCCACAAAATAGCATCTTTCCATCTCAGAAGGAATACTGGACAAATTTTAGGTAAAGTCAGCACATCGTTCATCAAGGTGTAAAAAACATGGTTTAGGGGCTAGGGGATGAATATTGAACTTTAGACTAAGACATTTAAAAAATGGGCCAGGCGCAATGGCTCACACCTGTAATCCCAGAAATTTGAGAGGTCAAGGAGGGAGGATCGCTTGAGGCCAGGAATTTGAGATTAGCCTGGGCAACATAGCAAGACCTTGTCTCTACAAAAACAATTTTCACGATTAGCCAGACGTGGTGGCATGCGCCTGTAGTCCCAGTTACTCAAGGGCCTGAGGTGGAAGGATCACTTGAGCCCAAGAGTCTGAGGCTGCAATGAGCCAACATTGTACCACTGCACTCCAGCCTGGGAGACAGAGCAGATCCTGTTTCTAAGAAATAAATAAAAATGGCAAAAATGTTTAAGGCAGGTAGGATTCAAACAGGTGGGCAATGGGAGGCCATCTTTAGGAGAGGTTCTTACAGATACAACAGTTCTAATCCTGACCTTCATCACAGGGCTGACAGTCAAATTATTTAGCAAGGGGTTTATCCATCAGAATGGAGACAGCCAAAGCCCTGGGGTAGATGTGAGGGCTCCCGCTGAACTAGACATTCACCTTTTCATTACAGATCACATCCAAGGGCTCTTGGAGAAGAAACTAACAAGGCCAGAGAGGCAGAGGACATCTGGCGGTATTTCTTAGTTGCCAGCTGGCATAGAGATATTTTGATGTTTTGATAATCGTCTCTGATCAAGATGACTGAGCACTGCATAAATACTTCCACTTTACAGTAAGGTATACTTGAGCTACTGAATAGTTTCATTTTTAAACAGCCTTAAAAAGAGAGAGAGAGTTAGGCCAGGTGTGGTGGTGCATGCCTGTAATCCCAGTGCTTTGGGAGGCCGAGGCAGGTGGATCACCTCAGGTCAGGAGGTCGATATCAGCCTGGCCAACATGGTGAAACCCCGTCTCTACTAAAAATACAAAATTTAGCTGGGCCTGGTGGCACATGCCTGTAATCTCAGCTACTTGGAAGGCTAAGGCAGGAGAATCGCTTGATTCTCCTCCCAGGAGGCAGAGGTTGCAGTGAGCAGAGATCATGCCATTGCACTCCAGCCTGGGTGACAAGAGGGAAACTCCATTTCAAAAAAAAAAAGAGAGAGAGACAGAGTTAAAGAAAGCAGATTGGCTGGTTGTGGTGGCTTACACCTGTAATCCCAACTCTTTGGGAAGCTGAGGTGGGAGGATCACTTGAGGCCAGGAGTTGGAGACCCCCATCTTTATAAAAAATAAAAATAATAATTATCTGAGCATGGTGGTGCATGCCTACAGTCCCAGCTACTCAGGAGGCTGATGTGGGAGGATTGCTTGAGCCCAGGAGTTCCAGGCTGTGATGAGCTATGATTGTGCCACTGCACTCCAGCCTGGGTGACAGAGAAACACCCTGTCTCAAAAAAATTAAAAACAAAAGCAGACTGATGGTTGCCAGGGGCTGGGAGGAGGCAGGGATGGGTAGTCACTGCTTAATCAGTATGGGGTTTTATTTTGGAATGATGGAAATGTTTTGGAACTAAATAGCGGTGGTGGTTGCACAACACTGTGAATGTACTAAATGCCACTGAACTGTTCACTCTAAAACAGATAATTTTAAGTCATGTGAATTTCACCTCGGCAAATTTTTAAAAACAAAAGGCGGGGGTGGGGTGGGGGTTAAACTCTATCCAAATTGCGATCAGCCCATAAACAAGCAGCAAACTGAATTGGGCACCCTCATGATGATAATAACATCCTTGCTGAGATCCTGGAGCAGGGCCCAGTGATGCTGACGACCCCTGCAGAATGTGTCCACTGTGATCATTAACTCCACAAAGGCCTGGGCATGGTTACTGCAACTCAACGCCCTCTTCGGCCCCCACCATAACTTTCAGCTTTTCCTGCACCATCTCCTTACATGGTGCAGGCCAGACTCCAGCTAGCCTTGGCTGCCGGCTGTTCCCTGTAAGATCCTGCCTCCATAGAAGGAGACAGATGGGATCTAGTGTCCAGGACCACATCCCACAGAGACATGTGCCCAGAGACATGTGCAGAGTGGACAAGCCAGGCAGGTACTCACTCTCTTTACTACCCTAGGACCTTTACCCCCAATCACAAGTAGAACCACTGGCCCTGCTGAGTTGAGCTAGACTAGCATTCTCAATTCTGGATCCACATTAGAATCGGTGGAAATTGGAAGATTGGACGGGTTCCTCTTATTCCTTTTCCCCAGTCCTGTTTATCTTTTTTTTTTTTTTTTTTTTTAGACAGGGTCTCACTATGTTGCCCAGGCTAGTCTCAAACTCCTGAGCTCAAGCAATCCACCCGCCTTGGCCTCTCAAAGTGCTAGGATTACAGACGTCAGCCACCGTGCCCGGCCATGTTTGTTTTCAAGGCAATGCAGAGAAGAGGTAGCTCAGGCTCCTCTTACCACACCAGACATGCAGAGTTCTGAGAGGTCTGAAGGCAGAATAAGTCTCAAATGGAAAGCCTAGAGAGAATGCTTAGGGTGTATCATGATGACGAGGTCATTAAGCTCCTCCCCTATCTCTGAAAGCCCCAAGAGCAGCATCCAAGTCCTTAACTCACATCCTCACATCAGCCCTGGAGTGGAGAGGGGCTTTGAGCTCCCTCTTCAGGTCACAGTGTGTCCTACCCTTTGCCCAGATGGTTCCCTCCCTTGCCTTCGGCCCAAAGCTCATTCATCCTTCTAGTTAGATCTCTACTAAGGCCACCTCTTCCAGGAAGCCTTTCCTGACTTCATCTGACCCATCACAGGATTTGTTCCTTTTTTTTTTTTTTTTTTTTGTCTTGAGATGGAGTCTTGCTCTGTCGCCCAGGCTGGAGTGCAGTGGCGCAATCTCGGCTCACTGCAAGCTCCGCCTCCTGGGTTCACGCCATTCTCCTGCCTCAGCCTCTCCGAGTAGCTGGGACTACAGGCGCCCGCGACCACACCCGGCTAATTTTTTGTATTTTTAGTAGAGACGGGGTTTCACCGTGGTCTCCATCTCCTGACCTCGTGATCCGCCCGCCTTGGCCTCCCAAAGTGCTGGGATTACAAGCGTGAGCCACCGAGCCCGGCCTTGTTCCTTTCTTATTTTCAGTGGCACAATATACTTTAGAGAGATATGTACTTGCTTTACTTGTTCTGCTCTATTAAATAGAGCTCCTTAAGGGAAGGCACTATGACTTCCTAATTTTTCTGGCCAAGGGCTTGGCCTCAGGATCAAACAGACCTGAGTTTGAGTTCAAGTGATACCACTTCCTAGCTGTGGAGCCTTGGAGGATTACTTAACCTCTCTGAGCCTCAGTTTCCTCATCTGTAATATGAGAATAGCAACAGTGTTCCCTCATAAGATGGCTGAGAGGGCTGAGGAGCTATATACTTCACGCTATTATATGCGTCGTAATGACTGCAACCTATTTTACACTCAACAACTTCTAGTCATTATTATTATTCTGTTCTGTTAAGTGCCTGGGATACTATTTTCTACATATTTCATAGATATTTAATAAATGATTTTTAAATGTCATTAAATTCCCTGGTTTCAAGGCCAGGCGCAACGGCTCATGCCTGTAATTCCAGAATTTTGGGAGGCTGAGGCAGGCGAATCACTTGAGGTCAGGAGTTTGAGACCAGCCTGGCCAAGATGGCAAAAATCCGTCACTACTGAAAATAAAAAAATTAGCCAAGAGTGATGGCACGTGCCTGTAATCCCAGCTACTTGGGAGACTGAGGCACAAGAATCGCTTGAACCCAGGAGGCAGAGGTTGCAGTGAGCCAAGATCGTGCCACTGCACTCCAGCCTGGACGACAGAGCAAGACCTTGTCTAAAAAAAAAAAAAAAAAATCCCCTGGTTTCCTGCAAGATGAAAAGCTTACTATCACAGAGCCCCAATCCCAGTATAAGTTAATGTCCCTTCCCTGGTTGCCCAGGACACCTTGCACTTGTGTCTGGCACAGCAGTCCTAACACTTTGCTGTAATTATCCATTTATTTGTTGTATTGACAGTGGTGACTCCATAGCCCAGCACAGTGTGAGCCACACACTGAAGGAAGGAAGGAATGGCCATGAATCACATCATCTCGGGAGTACCTGTTGGGAATGGAGAAGAATCTTAAGACCTCCAACCCAGAGAGAATATACAGGTTTTGTGATTTGTTCTAGGCTCTGAGGATGTGATGACAATAACAATGACAATTTTATTTAGCACATACTATATGCCAGGCACTGTTTTGTTTTGTTTGTTTTGTTTTGTTTTGATACAAAGTCTTGCTTTGTTATTCAGGCTGGAGTACAGTGGTGCAATCACAGCTCACTGCAGCCTCAACCTTTGGGGTTCAAGTGATCGTCCCACTATCTTCACTCCCCAAAGCCTCCCAAGTAGCTGGGACTACAAGTGTACGACCATGCCTGGCTACTTCTTAAAATTTTTTGTAGAAATGGGGTCTCACTATGTTGCAGGCTGAAATCAAACTCCTGGGCTCAAGCAATCTTCCCACCACGGCCTCCCAAAGAGGTGGGATTACAGGCATGAGCCACCACACTCAGACCCAGGCACTGTTTTAAGCACTGTATACACAGCACAGCATTGCTCGTCCCCAGTGCTCAGCCTCTTCCAGGCCAAACTTCAACGTCTCACTCTGGGAGGCAGGAATCCAGCAGCTGAAAAAAGTCAGAGTCTTACATGATTTAAAAACAGGCTGTTCTGAGGCCATCTGTTTCATTTGCCCCAGGACATGGGGACTGGACCAAACTGTCCTCTAACACGGCACCTCCTGCATTTCATGTACCCTCATCTGATCTAAAGCCACTTTCTATACCAAATTAGTCAAGTGTGATGGTGAGGAGCTTAAACCCAGAGATCCTGGCAGATCAGCTCTGCCATAGAGCAGCTTTGTGACCTAAAAGTTACCTAACTTCTCGGTAACTCAGTCTCCTTGTTTAAAAAATGGGGCTAATGATAAGATGTCGGCTCATAGGAATGTTACAATCATTATGAATTAATAGAATGTCTGGCATATGGTAAACATTCACTATTTGCTGCTTTGTTATTATTGGCTTTTATTTTATATCGATATCTCCATAGTGTTCTAGCAGAATACTTAGTAACCTTTACTTCACTATCTTCACTCCCCAAAGTTCTCAGGGTCCCCTACCAGGACCTGAAAGAAATGAGGATTCCTCACTCTATCACTGATACTCACAACACCTTTCTTTAAAAATAATTTTCTGAACCAAACAAACATTACCTTAGATCTTATCCCAAAATTAAATAAATGCTTTCATTCGTACATTCACCTTTTGGTCTTCTTCCATATTAACATTCGATTTTTACATAATTACACAACTCTAAATCTATTTTGTATTTTATATTTTTATTTAATATCATACCACTTGGGGCAATGATAAAGTAGCTCTCCCACTGAGAGCAACTATAAAAGCCAGATAAAAAATATTTTTCAAGAAATTGGAATTTTGAAGGAATTAGAATTAAGATAAGTCCAATATTCTGTGTGTGGTTTTTTTTTTTCCTTTGGGCCATAAATCAATTCTCAACACAGGGCAAGAGACTAAGAAGCTAGACAGAGAGTAGCTGCTAAGAAGGAGGGAGTCCACCAGAGCTTGAAGCTTATTCTTGGGGCTAGGAATCAAAGCTTCCAGGGAAGGCAGGACTTGAGGGGCCAAATCATAGTGGGAGGGGAAGAGCAAAGAAGTGAACTCAACACTAGGCATTGATTTTTCTCTTGAGGCTCTACCAATCACACTGCAGAGGATGAGACACAAAACAGAAATCAACTGAGAGGTTTTGTCAGGCTCATGGTGCTAGAGAAACAAAAATTGGGGTTCAGGACCCAGTTAAAAGGAGGGCCCTGGCAAGTCTTCAGCCTCAGAGTTGGAAACCTCTACACCATAGGAGTGGAAATGAACCAGAAATAGAATAAACCTTACAAAGGCTATAAACCAGCACACAGTGAGCTCGATCACCACCAGAAGGGTGACCCCAACCTGCATGGAAAATAACCTCTTCCACAGCTCTCTCTCTTTTTTTTTTTTTTTTGAGACGGAGTCTCGCTGTGTCACCCAGGCTCACTGCAACCTCCGCCTGCCAGGTTCAAGTGATTCTTGTGCCTCAGCCTCCTGAGTAGCTGGGATTACAGGCATGCGCCACCATGCCAGGCTAATTTTTGTATTTTTGGTAGAGATGGGGTTTCACCATGTTGGCCAGGATGATCTCAAACTCCTGGCCTCAGGTGATCCACACACCTTGTCCTCCCAAAATGCTGAGATTACAGGCATGAGCCACCACACCTGTCCAACAGCTTTCTAATTTAGCAAGGAATCATCTGAAATTCAAACAAAACTTCCAGACATGCCAAGAAATAGGACTAGAAGCAAAAAACACCTAGGTGTGGTGATGCATGCCTGTAATCTCAGCACTTTGAGAGGCCAACTTGGGCAGACGGCTTGAGCTCAGGAGTTCAAGACCAGCCTTGACAACATAGTAAAACCCCATCTCTACAAAAATACAAACATTAGTGGGGTGTGGTGGTATATATCTATAGTCCCAGCTACTCAGGAGACTGAGGTGGGAGGATTGCTCGAGCCCAGGAGGTAGAGGCTGCAGTGATCTATGATTGCACCACTGCACTCCAGCCTAGGTGACAGAATAAGATCCCGTCTAAAAAATTTCAAAACAACAGACAAGAGGGCAGATCCATGGGTGATTCAGACACTGGAATTATCAAACATGAACTTTAAAATAACTTATTAAGATGTTTAAAAGAAGGGAGAAAGTATGACAATGTGGAGAGTTTCACCAGAGAACTATTGGCTACAAAAAAGAAACCGACTGGGTACAGTAGCTCACACCTGTAATCCCAACACTTTAGGAGGCTGAGGAGGGGTGATCACTTGAGGCCAGGAGTTCAAGACCAGCCTGGGGCAACATAACGAGACCTCATCTCTACAAAAATTTTTAAAAATTAGCCAAGCTCAGCGGCATGCACTTGCGGTCCCAGCTTCTCAGGAGGCTGAGGTGGGAAGATTGCTTGAGGCCAGGAGTTCAAGGCTGCAGTGAGCGATGATTGTGCCACTGCACTCCAGCTTGGGTGACAGAGAAAGACCCTTGTCTCAAAATAAATAAATAAAGCAAATGAAAGCTTTAGAATTAAACATACAATAATTCCCAAGTTGATGGACATTCTACCAAATACTTGACCAGTACTTCTCAAAACTGTCAAGGCCATGAAAAATAAGAAAAGACTGAGAAATTGTCATAAACCAGAGGAGACTTAGGAAACTTGACAACTTAATGTAATTTGGTATCCTACATGAGATCCTGGAATACACAAAGAATATCGTGAAAAAAAAAAAGGAAAATCCAAATAAAGTTAGGAGTTTATTAACAATACAGTACTAATTAGTGTTAACATCTTCATTTTGACGAATGTATCATGGTCATGTAACATGTTAATAATGGAAAACTGAGTGAAGGGTATATGGGAAGTCTATCCTCTGCAACTTTTCTGTACATCTAAAACTATTGTAAAATAAAAAGTCTATTTAAACTGCAATACTTTAAATTAATAACTCAATGCATGGCTTAGGAGCAGATTGGAAGCAGTTAGAAGGCAAATTAGTGAGCTGAAAAATAGATTATTGAGAAAAATCAGACTATGGCCTAAAGATTAAAAGAGACAGAGAGTACAGAAGAGAGTGTCACAGACAGAGGACACAGTACCAAGGTCTAACATACATATAATCAAAGTCCAGGAAGAAAAGGAGAGAAAGGATAGGGCAGAGAATGGACAAGAAAATACTGATGAAAAGCATCAAGTTAAAGAGGCAAGAAGTAAAGAAACACCAGCCAAGATACACACACACACACACAGAGGAACATCACAGTCACATTGCTGAAAATCAAAGAGAGAGAGAAAATCTAAAATCATACAGATTACAAAAAGGCAACAATGAGACTTCAAAAGAGCCACAATAAGACTGACAAAATCAACAAAAATGATGGATGATATATTTAACAACGGGATGATATATTTAAAGTGCCGAAAGAAAATAACAGCCAGTTTCAAATTCTATCCAAGGGTGAATGTGAAATAAAGATTTTTTTTTTCCAGAGATGGGATCTCACGATGCTGCCCAGACTGGACTTGAAGTCTTGAGCTCAAGCAATCCTCCTGTCTCAGACTCCTGAACAGCTGGGACTACAGGCATGTGCCACTGTGCCCAGCTTGAAATACAAGTATCTTAAGATGTATTTCCAGCAGGCCTAAACTAAATAATAAAAGACGTTCTTTAGACAGAAAAAAAATGATCCCAAATGGAAATGTGAAAATGTAAAAAAGAATGAAAACCAACAGAAAGGGTAAATATATCATTAAATCTAAGTAAATGCTGATTATATGAAGCATTATCATAATGTAGTTTAAATGACATGTAAAATTACAATGTGTATGGTAGGATGGGGTAAACAGGACTAAAGTGTTAAAGAACCTAGGATTATTTGGAAAGTAATAAAAGTACTAATATATTAAATTCTAAAATTCAAAGATGCATGTTGCAATCTCTAGAATCAATATAAAAATAATAAAAACAATACATGACTAATTAGTTAATAGAAAGTAATATAAAATAGTAAAATATACTTAAGTGATCCCCAAAAGGCAATAATAAAGAGAAAAAGGAATGTAAAACACATGGGACAAATGGAAAATCATAGGAAGTGGTAGATAGAGACTCAAATATATCAGCAATTATATAAAATGTAAATGGTCTAAATGCTCCAATTAAAAATCAAATATTGTCAGACTATTAAAAATTGTGCTTATAAAAGATACACTCTAAATGTAAGGCTACAGAAAGACTGAAAGGGAAAAGGGGGAAATATATATATATTTATATTATTTTATATATATATATTCCCTTTTCCCTTTCAGTCTTTATATATATATATATACACACACACACACCATAAAACATTATATAAAACATATATAATATATATATTCAGTCTATATATATGTATCTATGTATATACGTATATACACACACATCATAAAACATCAACCAAAAGAAAACTGGTATATTTACATGAGGCAAAGTAGACTTTAAGGCAAGAAGCATTATTTGAGATAAACAGATACCTTTCAGAATGATAAAAGGATCAATTCACCGAGGAGATATCAATTATATTTTATAATAATAACATTGCTTCAAAATATACAAACCAAAAATTGAGAAAACCAAAAGGAAAAAAATCCAGAATCATAGTAGGAGACTTAAATCCAACTCTTTCAGTAACAGAACAAGCAAGCAAAATAAAAATCAAACAAGATATAGAAAATATGAACAACACAACTAACGAAACTAAGTTACACACACGGAATATGGCATCCAACAACCACAGCATACATACTCTTTGTAAGTGCACATGGAATATTTACCCAAATGTCAAATGAATGAAATTATGTATGTTTTCAGACTGTGGTGGAAACAAACTAGAAATCAATAACAAAAAGATAACTAGAATATTTACAAATGCTTGAAAATTAAACATACACTTTTGAATAAATCATAGGAAAAAATCATCATGAAAATTCAAAAATATTCAAAACTTGTGATAGTCAACTAAAGCTGTGCTTAAAGGAAAATGTGTAGCCTTAATGTACATATTAGGAAAGAAGATAGGCTGAAAAATCAATGCTCTAAGTATCTATCTCAAAAAGTTAGAAAAGGAACAGCAAATTAAATCTATGTGTATGTTTCCATTTGCTATGATTTTTTTTCAAGCTCCCCTTACCCACTTGCTTTCCCATTCTATCTTTCTCCTCCTCCCCAACTACCAGGTAAGAAGAATGGCAACCTGGTGTTTACTCTTCCCTACCTTTCTCCTGGCTGAGACAATCACCTAGAAACAAATGGATTGGGAGGGTTACCCTACAAAAACGAAATCACACTATACACACTGCTCTGCAAAATGCTTTTCCCGCCCAACAATATGTCAGTCAGTTTGAAACTCATTCTTTTTCAACTGCAAGTTATACCACAGCATGGACAGACTACAACGTGTTCAGCCTTCAAAAACGGGCATTCAGGAGGCTACTAGCTTTTTGCCACCACAAACAGTGATGCCGTAAATACCCTGGTATGTCCTTCCCAGAGTCCTAAGAATTCCCTGAATGGAGCCAAGACAACCAGAAATCTCACACTCTAGTGCTCAAGTTCTCAAACATTCTTCCTGCCACAGCAGCATTCGTGCAGGCTACTCACTCCTCTATCATCATGATACTGGGTTCCCTAAGCACATGCTGCAAACCCCATTCTTTCTCCCCTTATAAAAAAAAAGTGGAACCCAGTGAAAGTATATCAGTGGCCAGGCACGGTGACTCATGCCTGTAATCCCAGCACTTTGAGAGGCCAAGGCGGGCGGATCACATGAGGTCAGGAGTTCCAGGCCAGCCTGGCCAACATGGTGAAACTCTGTCTCTCCTAAAAATACAAAAATTAGGCAGACATGGTGTCACATGCCTGTAATCCCAGCTACTTGAGAGGCTGAGGCAGGAGAATCGCTTGAACTCAGGAGGCGGAGGTTGTAGAGAGCCAAGATCATGCCACTGCACTCCAGCCTGGGCAACAGAGTGAGACTCTGTCTCAAAAAAAAGAAAGAAAGAAAGTGTATCAGGATAGGCGCAAGCAGAAAACAGAATCCAATTCAGATGGCTCTAGAGATTTTAATTAAGGTACTACTCACAAATGTGAAGACAAGGTTAAAGGGATCGACAACGCATGGTGAGACATCCAGAGACAGCAGCATTGAGATGTCATTGCTACCCCTAGGCCTGAAGAGGCCAAAGAAGGAAGTAGTGTTACCAGAGCCCAGTGAAATCTGGAGATACAGAGAAGGGGCCTTCTGATACTGCCGGACACACAGCCAAGAGCAGAGGAATTGGGACAGAAATGCCGCATCTTCTCATTCTTACCATCCTACAATCTCTTGCCACTCAATGCCTCTTACTGCTTGAACTCAATCAGAAACTAAAAAGGAAAAGAGCCCATGTCATGCACTCCGAAGGGATCAGGTTCTTGAGCCACAGAGAAGATCACAGAGTGGATGGGGGAGGTGAGGGATGCAAGCAGAGGACAACCTGCGACACAGGTAAGTATGCATTCTAATTGGCACAAGAAGAGCTGAGTGAGGGGCCAGTAATGTTACAGTCCCCACAGGGAGCTGTCCTCCTGGCTGCCAGAGTAGTAGAGGGAATGAAGCAAGGGGAGATCGAATGTGGCTGCACAGGGTGAACTCACCCCCAGTGGATTGGTTACCCAGTGTGTTCTGGGCTTGCTGTGTGACTTCAGACCAGTTGCTCAACCTCTCTGGTTCTCAGTTTATTAGCTATAAAATAAGATTACTTGGCATCTTCCTTGCCTACAAACCCCCCTTTATACTTGAGAAAGTAAAATGTCAAGGAAAGAATGACAATTCATTTCTCCATTCCCTGCATCTGGGTTTGGTCATGTGACTGGGACATTAGCCAATGCGATGCAAACAGAATCCTCAAAAGTGCTTGGGAATTGGGGCTTGGATTGAAATGCCCTCACTTACTGCTCTTGAGATGCCAGTGACCACAACCATGTGAGCAGGCAAAGGCTAGCCTGCTGGGTGGTGGCAGGCAATGGCCAAGGCATCCTTATCCCTCCAGCTGACACTGAGCCAACCACTAGATGTGAGAGTGAGGACCTCACAGACCCTCCAGCCCCAGACAAGCTGGCTCAGATCACAAGAACCTCCCAGAAGACCCACAAATTGAGAGAAAGAATGTTGTTTTAAGCCCACTACCCTTGGGGCAATTTGTTACACAGCAAATGCTTACTGATACAATTAGTAGTGATATATGGAAATGTATCTTGCTAATAGCAACATAGCAGTGGGTTGGGATACCAGGGGTGCGAACCACGGGGCAGTGCTCCAAAGGATGCTGTCCCATGAAGCTGTCCCAACAGAGTTTTCTCAACAACATGGGCATTTTCCATTTTCAAAGTCCAGCAGGCCTCAAGTTTGTTTGTTTGTTTTTTATTTAAGGTGCAGGGGGAGTGGGGGGAATACAAGAGATACAATCTAAATGTTTAGATTGCTTTGTCGCTCCAGGACTCCTTTCCTTTTCTTTTCTTTTTTAACAAATTGCCCAGTGTATAGAGTACTTTTCTGTTTTCCCTCCCGGGAAGTTATTTATTTTTATGGGCTTCTTTTGGGAAATAAAAATCAATTTTGGAATGCAAGTGATACATTTTACTCTCTCAATAATGAAAGCTAGAAAATTAAAGGCCCCAAGGAACAACCTCTCTGTACTAAAATGATGTAGAATGCAGCCCAAATGTTCTTGTGTGAACGTTTTATAAATCGTGACCACTGTTTGCTGATGGAACCCTGGAAATAGCTCATGGAAGACACAGCCTTTGCTAGGGATGGCTCCATGCTGGGGGAGCCCACGCAAGCTCACACTCCCACAGGAAGGCACTTCCAGATAACCTATTCTCTAATCACAACTCTGAAAAACTGTATATATCAGGGCACTCCTGTGTGTGTGTTTAGGAAACCTGTTCATTCACTTATTCAATCAATGGCCGCATGTGATGGCTCATGCCTGTAATCCCAGCACTTTGCGGGGCCACAGTGGGCGGATCACTTGAGCTCAGGAGTTCGAGATCAGCCTGGCCAACATGGCAAAACCCCGTCTCTACTAAAAATACAAAAATTAGCTGGGTGTGGCGATGCACACCTGTAATCCCAGCTACTTGGGAGGCTGAGGCATAAGAATTGCTTGAACTCGGGAGGCAGAGGTTGCAGTGAGCCAAGATCATGCCACTGCACTCCAGCCTCAGCAACAGAGCAAGACCCTGTCTCAAAAAAAAAAGATTAAAAATTATTAACAAGCACCTATTATGTACCTAGACATGGTGACACAAAATGAACAAGACAGAATAGTCAGTCTCTGCAAAAAGCTTATATTTTACAGAAAAGATACAAACATTAAACAAGGCATCTTAAGTCGGGTTCCCTGAAAAAAGACTGATCTGGATATTGTGTGCAGGAGGCTTCTCAGGGAATAACCTTGGGAGGAACTCCTGCAAGGAATGGGGGAAGCAGGATGAAACTGAGAAACTGAACTGCAATGTAGTTGCAACAGAGGTGTCACCTGATCCATGAGGGAACTCTGTTGCTGGGATGGCCCCTTAGACTTGTTCCCTACTGAGTCTGGGGAAGAGCATTTATGCCCATTCCCCACCAGCAACCAATCATAGACTGTGAGCTGCCCCTGGAAGAGGGCATAACCTTGGGCACTGCAGCTCCTTCAGGGCAAATCCTACGGAAATGCTGAAGCCGTGAGTGGTCAGAGCCAACAATCTGCATGGCTTGGGGCAGGAGTGCCTCTGTGCTGAGAGAGGGATCCTGGTGGCACACCACAGTACCCACTACACAAGGAATCATTGTAAATGTGATACATGTCATAGGTGAGGAAGTTCAGCACTTAGGGAAGGGGTACCTACCTTAGACTGGGGATTCTCAGGGTCACTGGGGTCTTTGCTAAATGCCCTATACAAAGGAGCTTGGTAGGAGTTCGCTAACTAACCCCTCACTATGCACTAAGCACTGTGAAGGCCCTGACAGACATTCTTGTTTCATCCTTGCCATGACTCTGCGAGGTACAGGCTACTCTCTCTGCTTGCCAGATGAGGACGCTGAGACTCATGGGGCTTCATTAACTTGCCCAAAGTCCCACAGCCAGCATGTGGCAGAGCTGGGATTTGAACACCTATCTGCCTGAAGACAAAGCCTAGGACCCTTTCTGCTTAATTCCTATCCCTATTCCCAGGCACCTTGCTTTCCTCCATTCATGCTATAAACCTGCTCAGACGCCTCTCAGAAATAACTTCCTTCTAAGATGCCTTCCCTGGCCCCTTTCTTCCACAACCTAAATTCTCTTGAGTTGTCTACACTCCTCTTTCCACATCCCCTCCTTCACTTCCCTCCTCAACATCCAGCATCAAGGCTTTCCGGCATCCTGCCTCTTAACTCCTACTATGCCACTGAAAGAGCATTCCCAAGTGCCTAAGTTAAATGGCCAAATCCAGTGACTTTGTTTAATTCTTAGCCTGGTGTTTATCATTACCAGTTGGCAGCATCTAAGGTGCTGGCCATATCCACTTTCTTGAACTCTCTCTTCCCTTGGCTTCTATGACCATTTACTTGGCTGGTTCCCCTTCATTCTCTAAAAGCACTGTAATTATTATTATTACTTGAGATAGGCTCTCACTCTGTCACCCAGGCTGGAGTGCAGTGCTGTGATCATAGCTTACTGCAGCCTAAAACTTCTGGGCTCAACGGCTCCTCCCACCTCAGCCTCCCCAGTGGCTTGGACCACAGGCATGCACCACCACACTGGCTACATTAAAAAAAAAATTTTTTTTGTAGAGATAGAGTCTCCCTTTATTGTCCAGGATGGTCTTGAACTCCTGGGCTCAAGCGATCCTTCTGCCTCAGACTCCCAAAGTGCTGGGATTACAGACATGAGCCACTGCACCTGGACTTAAAAGCACTATTTTTAAATTCTTCACTGGCTCCCCTTGCTCCACTGATTACCGAAGTGGCTCCATTTCCCAGAGCCTGAACCTTCCTGCTCTTACAACGCTGCACCAATTCCTGACCCACTCAAAGAATTCAGCTCCCACTGTTAGGGCCAGTGACCCCTGCATCCATACTGTTGGCTCTGTTTTTCCAGTTGGATCTCTGGATATACAGATTCATCTGCCTACTGGACACAGTCACCCATGCAACCAAAAACATCTCAACATGTACTAAAGCAAGATGATTACCTTTCCCTTCTAGTAAGCTTCTGTGACTTCTAACCCTAATTGGCTATCACGCTCACTATCTACATGTCTTCCTGAGTCAGAAATCTCTGTTAGTCCTGACTCCTCCATCCTCTCCCTGATCCTCTACATCAATTTATTCTTATCCTTCCACTTCCTTAATTCATGTGTGTTTCATCTCATCCATCCTACAGGGATCAATAGCTCCTGGATGGGTCTCTACAGCTCTAGTCCCTTACATCTTTAATCCTTCTTTTTAATTGTCACCCATGGTAACTAGATCAGGTCATTACCACCTACGATGGCTCACCAAATCCCTAGCATGCTTGAGCAAGCTCTTCTGTGAGCTGGCATTAATCAGACTTCATAGCTACAATCTGTGGTCTGAACACACCAGAAACCCAAGGCACCTTCATGGTAACATTCATGGTTCTCTCATGTGGTTACACTTCAGCCTAGAAGCCCAACTTTTTAACTATTTATTCAAGTCATTCAGTGTCTGATTCAGGCATTAATCAGACTTCACAGCTACAATCTATGGTCCAAACACACCAGAAACCTAAGGCACCTTCATGCCCTAGGGCATGAAGGTTACATTTCACGGTAACCTTCAAGGTTCACTTGTGTGGCTACACTTCTGCCTAGCAGCCCACCGTTTTTGGTTTTTTTTTTTTTTAAACCTATTTAACCATTTACTCACAAACTCTAATTGTGCATCTGTACATGTCAACTGTGCACAGCACTAGCACAAAGTGGCATAAAAACTAAGGAAGGTTCTTGCTCTCCAACCAGTGGAGGGAAACAGGCAAGAAGCAAATAAATAAACCCAACATAATGACAGAGTGTGATAAATGCAAACAGAGTAATGGGATAGGGAGTGACTGGGAGGGGTTTCTTCAGATAAGACTTAGAGGTGGGCTTTCTGAGAAGGTGACATTGAGTAATGTCTACTTCACTGAAGTAGGCTGGAAGGCTACTGGAAAGTTGGCAACACATAGAGCCCAAGGAAAAGCAACCCAAGCTGAGAGAAGAGCAAGTGCAAGAAGGAAGGAAAAATATTTGGTGGCTCAGAGATGTGGCTATCATGGGCAAGAGAACAAACAAGGTTGGAAAGAGGCTGAAGGAAGCAGAATCTGCAGGCTCTTAGAGCAGGAGTGAGGAGTTTAGGTTTCAGCTGGAAGCTCTGAGAAGGCTTGGAATCATCTAGGCAGGGGGGTGACATGGCCTGATTTACATTTTAGAAAGATTCCTGTAGCGGGATGTGAAGAGTGGATTTCAGAGGGCAAAAGACCGTGAAAGTTTCTCTTCATCTTTCAAAGTAGAAAATAGACAAAGCGCCCACCAAGCTGAATGGGCAAGGGGCAAGCCATCAGTAAGCGTTAGATCTCTGCCCCATCCAGAACTAAGTCCACTGCCTTTGCCTCTGTGAAGCCTGCCCCAACCGCATGGGTTGGAATTAACCTCTCATCCCCTGGCACCTCCCACAGCATGTGCTTCCTACTCCATTATCTCTTCACCAATCCCCGCTTTTATAGTGAGCTCTCTCTTCTTCTCTCTTAGTAGGGCTATGAAATACTCAGTGTGTAAAGAATCATACTCATTCCTACAGCCATCCAGTATCTAGCAAATGACCTCCCATAAAGGGGAGATTAAAGAACAAGTGAAATAATGAATGAATGAATGAGGTATGAAAGGAAAGCTCTTTGTGTTCCCCAGGAAAGTTATGCATTAATAGCCTGCATTTAGAATCAATCACATCTATATTTTTAATTCAAGTCCCATCGCTCCCTAGCGATGG
Source organism: Symphalangus syndactylus (assembly GCF_028878055.3). Lineage (NCBI taxonomy): Eukaryota > Metazoa > Chordata > Mammalia > Primates > Hylobatidae > Symphalangus > Symphalangus syndactylus. Next base: position 59,742,351 of record NC_072433.2, read on the forward strand.
GACTTTGGGCAAGTGAATTCACCTCTCTGAGCTGCATTTTTCCCTTCTGTAAAGCTGAAATAGTAGTAAGTATGGGATAGTATTATTTCATAGGGCTGACATGAGGATCTAATGGGACCAAAGAAGCACTGCTGGCCCTTCCCATTCCCAAAAGTGTGCCTGCCAGAGAAGCGCAGAGTCTGAACAATCCAAGATAAAGATCTGCAACTATAGAACACTTATTGACAAGTGTCTTCTTGTTTAAATTTTTGTTTTCAACAAATATTTATTGAGCCCTGATCATAGACACCCACCACAACTATCACCCTCCATTTTATTGGCCACAAATAATCAGGGAAAGACACATTTGAATCTGCTCTTGGGGTAAGGGCTGGATCTGGCCCCTGTGCATGCACCACAGGCCCAAGGCTCACCAATAACAAGGCTATGGAAATAGGCTGTGTTCGTCTGTTTGTGTTGCTCTCAAGGAATACCTGAGGCTGGGTACTTTATAAAGAAAAGAGGTTTATTTTGGTTCATGGTTCTGTAGGCTGTCCAGGAAGCATGGTACTGGCATCCACTTCTGGTGAGGGACTCAGGAAGCTTCCAATCATGGCACAAGGAGAAGGGGGAGCCTGGGTATCACATGGCAGGAGTGGGAACAAGAATGAGAGGTGGGAGGTGCCAGACTCTTTTAAACAACCAGATCTCAAGTGAACTTGGAGCGAGAACTCGTTTAGGTGACGTGGAGGGCACCAAGCCAGGCATGAGGTGTCTGCCCCATGACCCAAAATGGCCCAAGCACCTCCCACAAGGCCTCACCTCCAACACTGGGGATCACATTTCAACATGAGACTTGGTGGGGATAAAACATCCACACTGTATCACAGGTATTTTGCATTCACTTTTAGACCCCATGCCTGGAGACCCAGTGGGCATTGTTGCCCCTGTTCAAGAATGCTGGAGACAAGACATTTCAATCCCAATGTCAGTCTGCCCATCATCTTTCTTGGTGGATCTGTATGACCCACAAGTCCCATAAGCTGCCTCTTGAGCTAGTGACAGGCACAGATGGTGATTAGCCCCGGTCAGTCTGATGCCAGGAGGTATGGGTGACGAAGCTGGGGAAATCATGGCCAGAGCCAAGGAGAACCCCAAGGAAGAGGCTGGCAGCTTCAAAGAGGAAAAGAGAAAGAAGATGTGCACTTACTGCAAGGCTGAAAGAAAGCACACCCATCCCTGAGTTGAAATCACCACTTTAATTCCCAAATTCTCAATTCGGCAAAGTGGTTAAGGGGCTGCGTGTTAGATGCAAACAGACCTGGGACCAAACTCCAGTTCTGCCACACAGAAGCCCAGTTGACCTTGAGCAAGTCAATTAACCTCTCTGAGCCTCAGTTTCCCCATTTGTAAATGGAGACAAAATGGGTTGATGCAGGTCAAGAGCCCAGCACTGCGTCTGGCACTTAGTAGGCTGTTGTAGTGCAGGAAATTTATATTTAGAGAGAGAGAGAGACTGAAAGGATTCTGTCAAGCAAACAGCATTGCACAACACACACCCCTACAAAACTAGAAGAAATAAAGCAGATGCACTGGAACATCCTTTGGGACTGCTGGCTCTTTGTGGATATGCCTACTTGTCCTTCTCCACCAACCATTCCATGATTTCAGATTGGTTCACTTTTCTTTCCCCAATTTGAAAGGCTGCTTAGGTCGGGATTTCTCCAACAACGGGCTAAGACAGTGGATTCGTCTGGAAAGAAGAAATGAAATCAAAGGAGCATTGATCCTCGATGGGGGGAACAGGCTCTCAGCTCTTATTCCAAGTCCCTGTGAAGCCACATTCTCTGAGCTGAAGCAGGCACCCAGCAAGGGCCAGAGAAGCCGACGTGAGAGCCCAAACCCAGCCATCCGTGGCTGCCGCATGCAGCTCATCAGGGAAAGAGGAACAGACAATAGCAGTCAGTTCCAGAGCCATCTCCCTTCCTTTCCTAGTGCTTCTCAGAACCCAGCAGGCAGCTGATGAGGACTCAGCAGCGGCTGACAGCCCATCTAAAGCTCACTGTCTCTCCAGCTTCCAATCACCAGGTGTCTGAAAGGGTTTCAGAGCAGTCGGCTTTGCCCTCATTAAGAGGCCTTTGGTGGGTGGAGAAGATGATTGTGAAAGGAACTGTCAGCTTCATTAGGCAACTCAGAGGAGGGGTGCAGAAGTCCCCAGAGCTCTGGCCTCCTGGCCTGTGCCCAAGAGGGCCCCTCATTTGCATCTCATTTGCATTGCATACTTAACGGGACCCCGGCTTACACTTGGAGAAACTGTCATGCGCTAAAGAGAGAGGCTGCCATCGGGTTTGAGGCAAATTATCCTGGGGAAGAGGATCCACAAAGCAAGCCTACACAACAGTCTCTGCCCTCCAGGAAAACAAGACCTCAATCAGACCACAGTGATGCAGACAGATGCAGACCACACTATTCTGGGATGGATGACCAACTAAATAAAGCCATGTTTACATCATGCACAAGGCCAGACAGAGGGAAAATTCCAAATGTTTTCAAGAGACTGTTAGAACGATTCGTGCTAATTGCATGCAAGTCTTGTACTATGAATGTCATACTGCACCAGCATCACATAAATGAGCTGTCAACGGCTTGGTCAGCGTTCCCACAGAAAAGAGCCTTTTCCTCCCTCTCAGAATAGTTCTCATTTTGTTTGATTGATACACACACAGCTCCCCTTCTTGGGAAAGGGTTTTTAATTTATTGTCCAAAAGCCACAGGTTTCCCCAGTATCCCTAAAGGATTGTCTCTTGATATAAAATAGGTGCTAAGATCTCCATATTAAGACAAACCTGGGTTTAAATTCCAGCACCAGCACTTATCAGCTATATGAACCTGGCCAAGTCATTTAACCTTTCTGAGCTTCAGTTGCCTCCTCTACAGAGTAGGGACAATATTCACATCTATCTCATAGGGAGTAAATGATATCATGCATATAAAAATGCTCTACAAAAGAGAAAGTTAAGAGATACTGCCTTTCATTGGGAAAGCAAGAAATGGAGTTGCAAATATATAACTTAAATAGCCAGGTGCAGTGGCTCACACCTGTAATCTCAGCACTTTGGGAGGCTGAGGCATGAGGGTCGCTTGAGGCCAGGAGTTTGAGACTAGCCTGGGCAATATAGCCAGATCCTATCTCTATTATAAAATTTTTAAAAATTTGGCTGGGTATGGTGGTGTGTGCCTGCAGTCCCAGCTACTCAGGAGCCTGAAGCAGGAGGATTGCTTGAGGCCAGGAGTTTGAGGCTGCAGTGAGCAGTGATTGTGCCCCTGTACTCCAGCCTGAGTGATACAGTGAGAACCTGTATCTAAAATAAATAAATACAACTTAAAGGAACTATTAAAACTACTAGTCACAATAATGGATTCCCATTGGACTAAGAGAAGAGACAAATTCCCTCCCAAGGATCACAAAGCCCTCAGCAGCTGCCTCTCTGTTTCCTCCGCTTTCCTCTCCTGCTCCCTCCCCTTGACTTGCCCCACTTAGACACACGAGCCTCCTTGCTGTTTCTTCAAGCACACCGAACAAGCTCATGCCACAGGGCCTTTGCACCAGCTGTTACTGTGCCTGGAATGCTCTTCTGCCAGGGAGATGCATGGCTCCCTCCTTCATTTCCTTTGAAAGTCTTTACTCAATGTCCCCATCTCAGTGACTGCCTGCTTACCATCATACCTAAATGTGCAGGTCCAGTCCCCTCCTGCATCCTTCCCATCCTCTTTTTCTGTTTTTTTTTTTTTTTTTCTCCTTAGCTTACTGTTTGTATTTTACTTATTTACCTACTTTGTCTTCTCACACACTACAACAGAGGTCTACAAACTACAGCCCAAGGGCCAAATCCAGCCTCCTGCCTGTTTTTGTAAATAAAGTTCTATTGGCACACACCCGCACCCATTCATTGGCACACTGTGGCCACTTCTGTGTTACAATGGCAGAGTTGAGTAGTTGTAACAGTGACCAGATAGCTCCAAAGCCTGTCTGGACCTTCACAGAAAAAGTTTGTCAAGCCCTGCACTAAAATATAAGCTCCATGAGGGCAGGACTTTGGCTTGTTCTCTGACAAATTTCCAGTGACTAAGTCAATGCCTGACATGTAGAAGATGCTTAATAATCACTTTTTTTTGAATGAGTGAACTACAAATGGCAGTAACCCTGTGCTGGATGTGAAGGGAAGAGAACTAGAGGGATCACATCAGAGAGTTAAAACCTTCTCAGGAAGTCAGAGGCATGAAATAGTGAAATGACAGAGAGACAGAGCACGTGGTTAAAATTTAGAGCCTGAAGAAAGAGTTTAAAGAGTTGAAAATAGTGTCTTCCAATGCAATGGTTCTCAGAGTGTCAGAGGTGTTCGAACCAGAGTGACTCCATCTTGAATAGGGGCTGGGTAAAATAAGGTTGAGACCTACCGGGCTGCATTCTCAGGAGGTTAAGGGATTCTAAGTCACTGAATGAGACAGGACATCAGCACAAGATACAGGTCACAAAGACCTTGCTGATAAAACAGGCTGTGGTAAAGTAGGTCAAAATCCTCCAAAACCAAGATGGCAACAAAAGTGACATCTGGTCGTCTTTGCTGCTCATTATACAGTAATTGTAATGCATTACTATGCTAAGAGACACTCCCACTAGTGCCATGACAGTTTACAAATGCCATGGCAACGTCAGGAAGTTACCCTACATGGTCTAAAAAGAGGAGGAATCCTCAGTTCCAGGAATTGCCCACCCCTTTCCCAGAAAACTCATGAAAAATCCACCCCTTTTTTAGCATATAATCAGGAAATGACCTCAAAAGTGGCTAGGCAGCAGCTTTAGGGCTGCTCTGCCTATGGAGTAGCCATGCTCTATTCCTTTACTTTCTTAATAAGCTTGCTTTGACTTTATGGATTTGCCTCGAATTCTTTCTTGCGAAAGACCTACGAACCTCTCTTGGGGTATGCATCAGGACCCCTTTCTGGTAACAAGAGTGTGAACACACCATCATCCTCTGGGGACCTGTTAGAAATTTAAATTCTCATTCTTCAATATCTACTGAATCAGAAACTCTGAGGGTGGGGCACTCTCTAGATGATTCTGATGCAAGCTCAAGTAGGGGACATTGCTTTTCATCCTCAGCTCTCCAATGCACATTGGCATTTTTAACCCTATGCCTATACTATTTTGATAAAATAATTAAATAAAATAGTCTAAGGTCTATTAATTTTATGTCTTTTTTTTTTTGAGATGGAGTCTCGCTTGCTCACTGCCACCTCCACCTCCCAGGTTCAAGCGATTCTCCTGCCTTAGCCTCCTGAGTAGCTGGGATTACAGGTGCCCGCCACCACGCCCAGCTAATTTTTGTATTTTTAGTAGAGACAGGGTTTCACCATGTTGGCCAGGATGATCTCCCTTTCCTGACCTGGTGATTCACTTGCCACCTGCCTCAGCCTCCCAAAGTACTGGGATTACAGGCGTGAGCTACTGTGCCCGGCCTCTTTCCTTGAACTCCTGGGCTCAGTGATTCTCCTGCCTCAGTCTCCTGAGTAGCTGAGATTACAGGCATGCTGCACTACCATGCCTGGGTAATTTTATTTTTATTTTTTTTAGGGACGGGGTCTCACTATGTTGCCCAGACTGGTCTCAAACTCCTTGCCTCAAGTGATTCTTCCACCTCAGCCTCCTGAGTCTCTGGGATAACAGGCAGGAGCCACTGCACCTGGCTCTATTTTCTGTATTTCTGATACTTTGGTGTCTCAGAGCCTTGCTGACCCTGGAGAAACTGTCTGTTCCAGGGCTAGCCCATTCCTAGAGACAGTAAAGAACTCACCTGCAAGCGCACCTTTCATATGCAAACCAACCAATCCAAAGCCCAAACTTCCAACCAACTCCTTCAAGGGGCTCTTACACTCTGGGCCAGCCTGCGCTAATTACCCCAGGTAAAAGCAACAGGTATCAGGTACCAGGCAACTAGAGAGACAGCCTCTACACCCAGAGTCTGCTTAGATCATTCAAACCAGCCAGCCCTAAGGCTGCTTTCCTGCCCTACCTGCTCCTTCTCACAGAAACAGCAGCGAATGCTCCTGCCACGTTTTCTTCCCGCTTCCTCTGCCTCCTGGCAGACCCTGCTGCTTCCCTGTGTGGCCTTGCATGGAGTGGCATGCCCACTCCTCATGGCAACTATGAGTAATAAACTATCTTTTCAAAAGTAAGGAGGGCAGAACAAGTGGCACAGAGAATGGTGTGAGGAAGGTGATGTCCGGAAGACACTCGGCACAAGAACAGGAAGACCCAAAAGCTCTCGGCCTGGCCGTGGAGCAAAAGGCCAAACCCTACAAGATGAAATGCATCAGGGTTCATCCTGGAGTCTCAAAAAAAAGAATCTTGCACAAGGATGTGGGACCTGCAGGCTAGCAGCACCTGATGTGATAGACAAGAGAGCTTTAACTGATCATAAACCCAAGATAAGTCAACAGTGCAATGTGGCTGGTGGTACCCTCAGACCCCCCAAAAGAGTAGTATCATCTCAGGATGCAGAAAGAGAATTTTGTTGTCTAGGACAGTGTTTTTCAAGCAGCGGGTCATGACACATTTGCCAACTGTTAGTGAAATCAATTTGCAGAGTAAGAGCATTTTCCTTAAAGGGTTTCTTAAAAGAAGTAGAATGGAAATGAACAGAAAAGAGGGCCACAAAAGAGAGGAGAATGTATCAGAGTGTGTGGTGAGCATAAATAGAGGTAAGCATTAATGGCAGTTTGGTTTTGGTTGTGAGTGTGTGCTTGTTTGTGCAATGTGTGTGTTTGTGAGTTTGTGCTTGTTTGTGCAGTGTGTGTGTGTGTGTGTGTGTGTGGGTTACATAAAACCTAGATGGGCTAGAAGCTGAAAGGTTTGAAAACAGCTGATCTAGAACAAGGAAAGTGACGATCATTCTCTCCTCAGCAACACAGGGGGATTCTCTTTCACTCTGGGCACCCTGCTTTATAAGGAAGCTACTCCAACTGGAGTGTTGTCTAGGAAGAGTTCCGGGTTGACATCAGTGATGGCCCTATCATGTGTTTGAGGTTGTGGGCTTTGGATTAGGGATTAGAAAATAAATGGCTGAAGGAGTTGGGGCTGCCTCACTTGGGAATTAAAAGATTCTGGGACACCTATGAACCATCTTTGAATAAGTGGAAGGCTATTGACATACCTGTACTGAGTTACCCAAGGGTGAAACCAGTGCCTGTAGAAGCTTCATGAAATTCATCAATATCTATGTCAGCAGCTCAACGTGCTTGGCTTCTTGGATCCCCTACCAACTCCAACTTGTCCACCTGCACCATTGCTCTTCCTCTGATTCTCAATTCACCCTTCCAGATCTTCCTGTCTCCAGCATCTCCAAGCTTGCATAAGGTCTAACATGTACAGTAAATCCCTTATTCCATGATGCTCATAGTGACTGTGATTCCCTGAGTGATACACGGGCCTCATGGGCTATGTATGGGATAGCCCACTCCCACAATGCTAAGGTGGGAAGTTGATTCTGCTTCCTCCCATGTGCACAAACCACTTTGTTTCTGGAGTTTTCCAGTGTAACCTGAACACTCTGTGAGCATCTTTGCATTTTTAAATGAGAACACTTTCTTAGGATACTGCTGTGAACTTGATTTTATCCCTCTCTTTCTCTCAGCTTCTAGACGTTCCCTGGGCCACTCAAGGAGGCAGGCCAGGGTAGTAGTTAAGGCTGCAGGTCCCGGATGATGCTAGAGTAGTGGTTAAGGGTGCATGTCCCAGATGTGCCAGGGTAGTGGTTAAGGGTGTGTGTCCCCATTTTGCCAGGGTAGTAGTTAAGGGCGCATGTCCTGGTTATGCCAGGGTAGTGGTTAAGGGTGCAGGTCGCGGATGTGCCAGGGTAGTCGTTAAGGGTGCAGGCCCCGGAAGTGCTAGGGTAGTGGTTAAGGGTGGAGGTCCCGGATGTGCCAGGGTAGTGGCTAAGGGTGCAGGTCGTGGATGTGCCAGGGTAGTGGTAAAGGGTGCAGGTCCCGGATGTGCCAGGGTAGTGGTTAAGGGTGGAGGTCCCAGATGTGCTAGAGTAGTGGCTGAGGGTGCAGGTCCCGGATGTGCCAGGGTAGTGGTTAAGGGTGCAGGTCCCAGATGTGCCAGGGTAGTGGCTAAGGGTGCAGGTCCCGGATGTGCCAGGGTAGTGGTTAAGGGTACAGGTCCGGGTGTGCCAGGGTAGTGGTTAAGGGTGCAGGTCCGGGTGTGCCAGAGTAGTGGTAAATGGTGCAGGTCCAGGGTGGGAGAGTGTTGCCAGATTCCCATAACCCATTCTCTGGTCCTAACACAGTGAGGTTTGGAGAGAAAGTCTTCTCCATCCACCTGCTTCTCACAACCTAGGAATTTATTCAGCCTCTTGGGCAGATCTTGGCCAGTGAAATCTGTCTTTCTGCAAAAAAAAAAACAAACAAACAAACAAAAAAAAACCAGGCCAATTTGAAGAAATGTTATCATCTTCAGCCTAACAGTCCAGCAAACACTGACTCTCATACTCCCAAAGGAGCAAAACAGGCTAGCAGGAAGCGTTGGGGAAAATGGAGTCACATGAAGCAAAGTCTCAGTTTCCTCACCATATAATGGAGAGAAGGACTACAGATAATAGCAAAAGTTGTCAGGAGGATTACCCAAAGGAATGCTTATAGAGTTCCTAGCAAAGGCCAGGCATTTGGAAGGGCTTTAGAAAAGGTGGCTGTGGCTGGGCATGGTGACTCACACCTGTAATCCCAGCACTTTGCAGGGCTGAGGTGGGCAGATCATTTGAGGTCAGGCAGCCTGAGCAACATGGTGAAACCCTGTCTCTACTAAAAATACAAAAAAATTAGCTGGGCATGGTGGCGCATGCCTGTAGTCCCAGCTACTTCGAAGGCTGAGGCAGGAGAATCGCTGGAACCAGGGAGGCAGAGGTTGCAGTGAGCTGAGATTGTGCCACTGCACTCCAGCATGGGCGACAGAGTGAGACTCTGTTATAAAAAAAAAAAAGAAAGAAAGAAAAAGAAAAGAAAAGAAAGAAGTAAAGGTGGCTGCTACTAATATCATGGATCATCACCACTCCACTGATATACTTAGTGCCAGGATAAGACGGTGTCCAAGAGCCTGATTATCTGGAATGGCATAGTTAGATTCAAGTCCCAGCTCCACATCTTCCTAGTTGTGTGGCTTGGGCAAGTTATTTAACCTCTTTCTCTGAGTCTCAGTTTCCCCATCTGTAAAATGGAGATGCCATCAGTAACTCTCTCCCACCCAAGTAGCTGGGACTACAGGTTGTTGATAGGATTACACGACATGGCTGAGCAATGTGCTTCGCCCAGTGCCTGGTGGTTACTATCAGTAAGAGGTGTCCGTCCCTTGGTTTCGTTGGTAGTGGTAAAGCAGATGAAACCCAACCAGACAGCAAGGCTGCTCAGGAGCTGGGACTGCATCTTGCACAGGCTTTTGTGCCCCACGATGGCTAGCACTGTGCTGGGTTCACAGCAAGGGCTCAGTAAGCGTCAGCCACTGGCTCTCCTCCCTTCCCTCACCCTTCTAACTTGTGCCTCTCCTGCCTTCTCCAGGGAGCTACCTGGAATGCCTCCAGCCCACTGCTCCCTCCCTTCTCTAAACTCTGATCACAAGAAAGATTCTGACCCCACAGTGCTGGGGCAACAGGCAAATGAAAAGCGGGTCTTCTCCAAGACCTTGAGGCTAAACCAGTCCCAACCTGTGCCCTAAAGCCACTGAAAGATAAGACTATGAGAACTACCAATGCTGAACCATCTCCTTCCTCTCCCCACTGGCATGCTGGGTGTTTCTTATGTTCCAATGTCTCATAGTCTTAAACTGTATCTTTCCAACATCTGACCTAATGTGTTAGAACCTGCCAGACAGATGGACCCAGGGTACAAATCCAGCCTCCTCCATCCATGCACTGCCTCAGTGACTAGAGGCAGGTGCTCAAATTCTTTTTTTTTTTTTTTTTTTTTTTAGAAGGAGAGACAGGGTCTCACTCTGTCGCCCAGCCTAGAGTGCAGTAGCGAGATCATAGCTCACTGAAGCCACCAACTCCTGGGCTCAAGTCATCCTCCCCCCTCAGCCTCCAAAGTAGCTGGGACTACAGGTGCATGCCTTCATGCCCAGCTAATTTTTATTTTATTTTATTTATTTATTTTTTGAGATGGAGTCTCACTCTGTCACCCAGGCTGGAGTGTGGTGGCACAATCTCAGCTCACTGCAACTTCTGCCTCCTGGGTTCAAGCGATTCTCCTGCCTTAGCCTCCCAAGTAGTTGGGACTGCAGACGTGCACCATCACACCCAGCTAATTTTTTTTTGTACTTTTAGTAGAGATGAGGTTTCACTATGTTGACCAGGCTGGTCTCGAACTCCTGACCTTGTGATCCACCCACCTCGGCCTCCCAAAGTGCTGGGATTACAGGCATGAGCCACCGCACCCTGCCTGCCCAGCTAATTTTTAAGACTTTTTTTCTCACTGTGTTGCTGAGGCTGGTCTCAAACTTGTGGCCTCAACTGATCATCCTGCTTCAGCCTCCTGAGTAACTGGGACCATAGCCACATGCTACCACACCAGGCTCAGATTTTTTAAGGCTCTGTTTTCTCCTTTGTAAAATGAGAAAAACAAAATGACTGCCCCCACTGGGTGATTGTGGGGCCTAAACACACTGACCTTGCATGATGTCCTTCAGATACTCCTGGGATCTAAATTTCCATGCACTTAGAAACCAAGCCCACCATGGGGCTCACAAAGCCTAACTGGCTGTCCCTGCCTTTCCTCCAGCATCACCTGCCCCTCCCCATCCCTAGGCTCCAGTCACACCCACCGGCTGTCAATTCCTGTCACTCACAAGCCTGCTGCTTCACTCTTCCGCCTGGCCTCTGCCTCTGCCGCTCCCTCTGCCTGGCATACTCTTCCCTGGAATTTTCATCAAGCTGGCTCCCTCCTGCTGGTCCCTGAGGTCTCAACTAAATGCCATTATCCCTGCTAATCACACTCAGCCCACTGGCCACCCTCTATCACATCATGCCACTTTATTTTATTTCCTTGATAGTCTTTCTTGTTTTCTCAAAGTGTTTTGTTTGCTTCCTCTTCATCTCCCATCATTAGAAAGAAGGCAGAGGCCATGAGCGTAGGGGCCTTGCCTATAAGCAGTGCCCAGCACACGGGAGGCCCCCAACAAATACTTGTTGGAGGAGTGGGAAAGGCAGGATTCAAACCCAGGCCTGACTCCAAAGCCCATGCAAAACCCTTGTAATCATAGACCACATTGGCCTAAAATTAGCAGAGACGTGCAGCAAGCCACCCAGAAAAGCAACGCAGAGGCTAATGACTAGGAAGCTCCCCAGAGACATGCCTTCACCTTCCAGGCAGTAGAGGACAAAGGCAAAGCAGGGAAGAAAGAATGGCTCTGGGTCACTTTACACAAATGGCTCAAGCCAGGAGCTCATGCTGCACCAAGCCAGGACATGCAGGTAGGTGCAGGTCACCAATGAAAGAGGATTCCGGCCCTGGCGGGACTGACACCCAAGCTTCATGACTGGTAAGATGCCATGGCCAACGCGGGGCTGGAGGTTCACATCACCCCCTGGCACGTCCACCTGGGGTGGGCTGCCCAGGAGCCAAGCGCAGGTAAGGCCTGCCATCTAGTGGAAACGACACATTCTTCCCACCTCACCACGCTCCTCTGCAGCAGGGCTGCTCGATCGATCGAATGTTACAGTGCATCTAGATCCCCAGGGGATGTTGTTAAATTGCAAATTCTGATTCAGCAGGCCTGGAGGGGAAGCTGAGATCCCAAATTGCTAACGAGCTCCCAGGTAATGCTGACGGGATGCAGCTGGTCCCCAGACCACACCCAGAGCAGCCAGGGCCCACAGTGATTTCTGGAAAAAAAAAAATTAGCTTCGACTGAAACTGAGGGTTGGGAAGCCACAGCCCATGGGAAACAGGATTGAAGTTTAAGTCAAAGAACTCAGACTTGGAGGTGGGGTGGGCCTGGGAGGGCAGGGGGCAGTTTAGCTTAGACCTGCCAGGCGAGAGGCACAGAGAAGAGGAGGTGGTTCCCAGAACATATGCGACTCAGCAAGGATGATGCTAGCGACCATGCTGCAAGAAGGAAAAAACATCAAACACCATGAAACTCGGAGAACAGGCCCAGCTCACAAGGCAGATGCTACACAAGATGGAAGCTAGTGACAAGAAAAACTCAAAAATACCCAGACAGGGCCTGGGCCCAGCTCTGCTCAAGCTGAGAACCACCCAACAACCCTCCTCAAGCAACCAACACCCCATCATTGGGGCATTATCCATTCATTTTTTTTTCTGCTATTGTTGTTGAGACAATTTATTTCTGTTCATTTTTCCTATTTGGAGATTTTTATGTTTTTATTTTTCAAAAATTGCAGAAATTATATGTATCACAATCAACCTGTGAAACGTAATGAAAACTATAGAGACACAACACAATCCCCCTCACCGCCACAGCCTCTTCACTCCCAATCCTGCTGCGATCCCAGTGTTTACAACCTGGTTGGTATCCTTCCACACCTTTCTTCACACATAGGTTATAAAATATACAAACAAAACTTCACACATAGGAGGTGTCGGTTGCTGTTGCTTATTTCTTCAAAATGAGATCATACTAAATATATTTTTATGCAACCAAACCCTTTCACTTAACCATAGATGTTCCTCTAGTTCAAGGACTGCCAAATGTTTTCAGTAAAGGCCAGAGAACAAATATTTTACATTTTGCAGATTGTACAAGCTTTGTCACAACTACGCAGTGAACTCTGCCATTGTATCACAAGAGCAGCCATAGACAATATATAAATGAATGGATGTGGCTGTGTTCCAATAAAACTTTATTTATAAAAACAGGCAGCAGGCCAGTTTGGCAACTTCTGCTTTACACCAATATCTGTAGCTCTAACCCATTGGTGTTTTGTTTTTAGTTATTTAGAGTTTTTATCACAAACTTTTAAATAATAAAAGTATAAGAAGTATAATATACCTATAGAAAAGTGTATAAATCATAATCTTACAGCTTGAATTCTCGCAAAGGAAATTCACCTGTGTAACCAGTTCCCATATCAAAAATTATACTCATTTTCTCATTTTAATTCAGTGTTTTCTTTTTTTTTCTTTTTCTTTTTTTTTTTTTTTGAGACAGAGTCTCACTCTGTCACCCAGGTGCAGTGACCTGATCTCTGTTCACTGCAAACTCCACCTGCAGGGTTCAAGTGATTCTCGTGTCTTGCCCTCCAGAGCAGGTGGGATTACAGGTATGCACCACCATACCCAGCTAATTTTTTGGATTTTTTTTTTAGTAGAGATGGGGTTTCACCATGTTGGCCAGACTGGTTTGGAACTCCTGGCCTCAAGTGATCCACCCTCCTCAGCCTCCCAAAGTGCTGGGATTACAGGTGTGAGCCGCCGCACCTGGCCTAATTCAATGCTTTCAACAACTACCTAGTATCACATAAAATGGGTACCCCTTCATTAGGCTGATGTTTCTTTGCATCTCAAAGAAAACATCAATAAACATGCTTGTTCTAGACTTTATTTCTTTGCATGCTGGTGTTTCATTTTAAGAGAATAGATTCTCTAAAGGAAAACATGAGAGTCAAAATGTTCATATGTATACATATTTTAATAGACACTGCTGGACCACTGTCCCCAAAGGCAGTCACAAGTCACAGCCCTGCAGGTCCCAGCAGTGCCCACTTCAATGCAATTCCTTAGACATTTGGGAGCAACGACTGCGCCCAGCGCATCCTGAGGGCCTCAGATGCTGGCCTGGCCTTGATAATTCTCGTGAGACTTAAATGACCAGGGAAGAAGAGAAGGAACACTGAATAGCAAGACGTCAGCTTCCCTACATCTCCTCAGGTCCAGTATCCCAGAACTTCAGTGCCTGAGACACTCACCTCAACCTAACAAGCTGATAGGCTTTGAAGGAAGGATGGGCAAGAGACCCTTCCCCTGGCCTCATGGGGTGTGCAGACAACGATCAGTAATACACTGAGAAAGATGGTAGATGTTCCATAGACAGAGATACGATTTAACTGAACTTCTTCATTACAACAATACTAAAAAAAAAACAAAATAAAGCAGGTGTGTTGAGTTTTTAAAGACATTTTTCTCTTCAATGAATACATAACAAAAAATTGTAAACAAGAATTTCCAATTTTCGAAGTTTCTACCGCATTATAACTCCTCAAAAAACAAGCAAAAAAAATTGAACAACTATTAAGTATGATGTCATCTAAGGGATCTTAGGTATAACGGACACCCCAGTAGCCAGAGTTCATGGGTATGCATGCAGTGTGTGGGGACATAATGGCATTTCTCTGGTTCAGACCTTCCCTTGGATCCTCAACTGCAGCTGTGACATCAAAAAAGAGAATTAATTTGATAAGGATTAGAATGACAGAGTCATATGCATTTGTCAAAACTCAGCCATTGTACACTTAAGACATCACCGGGCACAGTGGCTCACATCTGTAATCCCAGCATTTTGGGAGGCCAAAGTGGGAGGATTGCTTGAACCATGGAGTTCAAAACCAGCCTGGGCAACATGGCAAAACCCTGTCTCTACAAAACTACAAAAATGAGCTGAGTGTGGTGGCTCATGCCTGTAGTCCCAGCTACTTTGTAGGCTGAGGTGGGAGAATCAATTGAGCCTGGGAGGTCGAGGCTGCAGTAAGCCGTGATTACACCACTACACTCCAGCTTGGGTGACAGAGTGAGACGCTGTCTCAAAAAAAAAAAAAAAAAGATTTGTGTGTATCATTGTATGTACATTTCACCTCAAAAGTTAAAAAAAAAAACACCCTACAAATAAATTTTGAATTCGTTTGATGTTGGGCATGCTGAAGTGTTCGGGGGAAATCGAATTGGTGTCTGCAGTTTACATTGAAATGTGTCAAAAATAAGACAGATTGATGGATGGAGAGCGAAATGGATGGAAATGTGATTAAGCAAGTGTGGAAAACGTTAACGACAGAATATGGGTGGTGGATAAATGATTGTTGCAAAATTCTTTCAACTTAGTTCAAAATAAAGACTTGGGAAAAAATTACAAACCAATAATGTAAAAGGGAAGGGAGATCCACCAGAACTGGACCCTATCCCCATTCTGTGTGTGATCTGGAGAAGTAACCCTTTCTCTGGACCTCAGTGAGCCCAGCTGGTCTCTGCTGCACCTTCCATTATGAGCAATGACAGTACTGTGGTTTCACAAATTGGGGCATCTCTTGAGAGAGCCTCTGGGGAGGAATGGCTTTGAAGGCAGAGACTGCCCCCTAGTGGGCCCTCGCGGCCTAGTTTGTAATAATTTTCTGTCTGCAATTGACGCATGGCTGGGCAGTATTACACAAATCCCCATGACACAAGTTTACCTATATAACAAACCTGCACACGTACCCCCAAAGTTCAAATAAAAGTTAAATAAAAAATAAATATTAAGCTATCTGTATTTTTTTTTCTTGTTTACATTGCCCTTTTTCTTCCCAATTCTCTTTTTTTTTTTTTTTCCCGAGATGGAGTCTCACTCTGTTGCCCAGGCTGGAGTGCTGTGATGCAATCTCAGCTCACTGCAACCTCTGCTTCCCGAGTCCAAGCGAGTCTCCTGTCTCAGCCTCCTGAGTAGCTGGGATTACAGGCGTCCACCACCACACCTGGCTAATTTTTGTATTTTTAGTAGACACAGGGTTTCGTCACGTTGGTCTTGAACTCCTGACTTTAGGTGATCCAGCCGCCTCACCCTCCCAAAATGCTGGGATTACCGACATGAGCCACCACACTCAGCCTCTTTGGTACTCTTTTTCTTTTGATTTGTGGATGTCAGATCTTAAAAAGGATTTAAATATCACAATATTGGGAGTACCTAAGTCTGTCAGGGAGATGTTTCAGTCTAAAAAGTTTCTATGTAACACAATATAATGGTAAGAATACAGAATGGGAGTTCCACAGAGAAACATTTTTTAAAAAATGGTTCTTTCTGCTTTCTTTAAGAACACTCCCAACTTTTGGGAGATAGATATGAGGATGGACATGGCTAAGCATTCGGAGGTGGCTGTAATGTAGATGGGAGTATAAATAATAGATGTCAGTTGTTATGTTGATAGGTAGATACTGAATTGAAAAAGCATTGAAGAAGATATTGTTGGCTGGGTGCAGTGGCTCACACCAGTAATTCCAGCCCTTTGGGAGGCTGAGGTGGGCAAATCATGAGGTCAGGAGATCGAGACCATCCTGGCTAACACAGTGAAACTCCATCTCTACCAAAAATACAAAAAAAAAATTAGCCGGGTGTGGTGGCATGCACCTGTAGTCCCAGCTACTCAGGAGGCTGAGGCAGGAGAATCACTTGAACCCAGGATGGGGAGGTTGCAGTGAGCTGAGATTGCACCACTGCACTCCAGCTTAGGTGACAGCAAGACTCCGTCTCAAAAAAAAAAAAAAATTATTGTTGCATGTACAAACACACAGGCTTCATAAACCTTGGGAGCATTTTACAACTCTGATCTGGACATTGTATTGCCTGATCTCATGACACCTATGGGCATCATGATGTCAATATGGTTTCCTGGGATACTACAAATCCCACTGCTCCATGTCTTTTCTACATTGTCCAGGGAACAAGGGTGGTCATGACTCCAACAAGCGGGTCTCAGTCCCAGTAACACTTGCTGTTGACGTTGGACCCGGTACTTAAGATTTTCTGCGTGTTCTACCTCCCATAAGAATAATGGTATAAATTGGACAATCTGTTGACCTTCAGTTCCTGACTTTAGGAGGCACTGATCTGGGGACCGTCAGTGAAAGCCTTGTATCTATCTATCAGGATCCTCCAGGGGTTTCTCATTCATACATACAGCCATTAAGTCCATAAATATTTAGTGATGCCCACCTTGCTAGTTGCTGGGAGTAGAGTGGCAAGACACAGTCCCGCCCTCATGGAGCTAATGCCTTGTGCGAGATGCAGACACTAATCAAACCCAACGTAAAATCACCCCTTTCACAAGGCCAAGCTCAGGTTACCATGAGTGTCTATGAAAGGGGCAAGTTAGAGGAAGCTTATTAGATGTTAAAAATGAACGGAGATCAAGAGGAAGAGTTAATTGCCAGAAAAAGAGAAGACGGCAATGGCAAACATTCTAAACAGAGAACAGAACACACAGATGTCCTGTGGTGTGTGGCAGTCTGCAGAGGACCAAGGATTAAAAGAAACGGGGAGGAGACAGTGAATAAAGAATGAGATCGCCATGTTAGATTTCGTCTGTTATAAAGACAATGGGAAACCATTGATAGATTTTTAAAAGGAGGAAAACTGATGGGATTTATTCTCATCTTGACCTGCCAAAGCACTAAGAACAGATATATGAGCTCAATTTCAGTAGCTGGGCGAGTTAGAAAACCTTTCACCTCTAGAGATGCTGAGATTTCCAAAGAGCATATGACAGGGCAAACAGCAGTGTCCTGGGCTGATAGTCAGTGGAAAATCCTAATACTGACCATGCTTCTTGGGTCTGGATGAGGTGAGGCCATTCCACAAACACCACAAGGCCACTTCTGGCCTGGCACTGCTGGGAAGGACCCACACAACTTTTAGTGCTTTCTCCTCTCTGATCTGTCTGGCCAAGACCAAGGAGGAGGGGGCTGGAGTCCCAGCAATGAAACCAGGAAGACAGTCAGGAGACCAAAGGAAACTTGAGTGTCCCGGATGCTGCTGGACCCTGCCCAGCTCCCCTCCATGCTGGCCAATGCACCCATCCCCTGGGTGCTGTGTATGATGGCTGTTAATGGCTCACAGTTACCCCTGTGTCCAGATAACTGTCTTCAACTGCACAGAAGCCTCCTCACCTGGGAAGTTACTCTACCTTCCCACCTCCATCCCCAGCAGCCTACAGCAGTGACTGACTATATCAGCCAGCTCAGGCTGTCATAACAGAATACCATGGACTGGGTGGCTTAAACAACAGACATTTAGGCCGGGCACAGTGGCTCACGCCTGTAATCCAAGCAGTTTGGGAGGCCGAGGCAGGCGGATCACTTGAGGTCAGGAGATCGAGACCATCCTGGCTAACATGGTGAAACTCCGTTTCTACTAAAAATACAAAAAACTAGCTGGGCATGGTGGCACATGCCTGTAATCCCAGCCACTCGGGAGGCTGAGGCAGGAGAATTGCTTGAACCTGAGATGCAGAGGTTGCAGTGAGCAGAGATCATGCCACTGCACTCCAGCCTGGGCAACAGAGCATGACTCCATCTAAAACAAAAAAAAGAAAAAAAGACATTTATTTCTTCACAGTTCTGGAGGCTGGGAAGTCCGAGATCAAGGTACCAGCAGCTTCAATTCTCGGTAAGGACTCACTTCCTGGCTTGCAGATGGCCACCTTCTTGCTGTATCCTTCCTTTGGTGGAGACAGAATGATCTCTCTTTCTTCTTCCTCTTAGAAATCCACAAATCCCATTATGAGGGTCCCACCCTCACAACCTCATCTAACCTTAATTACCACCCAAAGGTCCCATAGCTCCAAATACCATCGCACTGGGGGTGGGGCTTTAAGATACAAATTTGGGGGAGACACAAGTCGTCCCATAGCACTGACTGACCTGGAACACGACAGAACAGCCCCCTTGCCTCAAGGTGGGACTGACTCTGTGCTACAGTGTTTGGTACAAAATTCCACCAGATACGAGGCTGAAGAAGACTTCCATGGAGACCACACTCTCGCCGAGCTTTTTCCCTGCCCCGAGGAAGGAAGCATGGTTCCTTCACTTCTCTTTTCCCATGGGCAGCCGAACAAATCACTGGAACAAAATCCCCATCTTGGCTCTATTTTTAGAGAACTCGGCCACAGCATCAGGGCTCTCTTCTATCATCTATCAATCAACAAGCCCATGCTGAGTACAGGCTGTGTCCAGCATGGTGTATGGGCAATTGCACGGCATTGTGACATGGGACCAGAGGCCCAGGTGCTCACCCCTACTCAGCATGTGACATTGGTCAGTGTGTTCAGCCTTGCTGAGACTTCGTTTTCCCTTCCATGATGGCAACAACACACCCTTCCTCGGATGGCCCAATATCAAAGCACTTGGAAAAGCACAGTGTTATTAAACTTCTTTATACATTTGCCTGTTCTGAACATCCCAAAGAAATGAAATCCTACAATATGCCAGGGTCTCGCTATGTTGGCCAGGCTGGTCTTGGACTCCTAGCCTCAAGCAATCCTCCTGTCTTGGCCTCCCAAAGTGCTGGGATTACAGGTGTGAGCCACCACACTTGGCCTTTTTGTTTGTTTGTTTTTCTTGTTTTTGTTTTTGTTTTATGAGATGGAGTCTTGCTCTGTCACCCAGGCTGGAGTGCAGTGGTGCAATCTCAGCTCACTGCAAACTCCGCCTCCCGGGTTCAAGTGATCCTCCTGCCTCAGCCTCCCAAGTAGCTGGGATTACAGGCGTGCACCACCACACCTGGCTAATTTTTTGTATTTTCAGTAGAGATATTGTTTCGACATGTTGCCCAGGCTCACTCCTGAGTTCAAGTGATCCACCCACCTTGGTCTTCCAAAGTGCTAGGATTATAGGCATGAGCCACTGTGCCTGGCCTATTGTTTTTTTCTTTTTCTTTTCTTTTTTTTTTAAAAAAAACGTCTTGTCTTAAGCCACCCAGTTTGTGGTACTTTGTTATGGCAGCCATAGCAAATGGATACACCTCCTATCAGTGTGTCCTGAGAATCAGGGGCTTGTGATCCAGGTTCTCGAAGTTCACAGCATATCTATGATTAAGGGGGAAGACTTTGACCTTGAATTTGAAGAAATATTGTACTGTACCACATCAGAACAAAGACTCCCTAAGGAATGCCCCTAAGAGGTGCCCTAGCCAAACCACAAAAGGAATAAATACGGTGGAGGGCATAGAAAAACAAAACTAAACTAAACTGAACTAAACTAAACAAAAAAGTAACCTACTATATAGTACTTTTGAGTCAAACAGACCTAGGTGAGGAAGTGTGTTTTCTGATGGGTAGAATGATAATAACACCTCATTTGAGTTGTTGAAATACTGCCTGTAAGTGCTTTCCACAATGATTAACACATTTTAAAAACTCAACACATCTTAGCTATTGTTTTATTATTATTGCAAATGGTGTGAGCTCTTGGAGAATAACTCTCTGAGCCGTGCCTTCTTTGTTCAAAAAACAAGAAAAATAGAAGGTTGGGCACAGTGGCTTACAGCTGTAATCCCAGCACTTTGGGAGGCCGAGATGGGCGGATCACTTGAGGTCAGGAGTTCTAAACCAGCCTGGCCAACGTGGTGAAACCCCATCTCTACTAAAAATACAAATATTAGCCAGGCGTGTTGGTGTGTGCCTGTAATCCCAGCTACTCAGGAAGCTGAAGCAGGAGAATCGCTTGAACCCAGGAGGTGGAGGTTCCAGTGAGCTGCACTCCAGCCTGGGCAACAGATGGAGTCTCCCTCTCAAACAAGAATAATAGAGATTTCACAATGTTGTGAAGGTGGAAAGAGATAACACGTAAGGTTTGGAGCACTGCACATCCCATGCGGTCCATAAATGTTGGCTGCCTGCAGTCATGCTTTGGATGAGTGTAGTTCCCACAGAATGACACCAGAGGGAAGCAGAGTCTTATATTTGTCTCACCAGCATGGGGAACCTCAATCAGTGGGGAAAACTGGCTTCTCTTGAACCTGAAACTGCGGGATTTCCCCGGGGGCCCCCAAGCATCCCACTGGGAGGCAGGCAACCACTTGGAGGAAAACATAGTGCAATGGATTGCACATTTTCTAAAATCTCACTGGGCTTCACGAAATCTCAAGTTTAAAAGAATTATATTGTACAGGGATAAGTATTTTTCAGCTTTTACACAATTTACGTAAAGCCCCTCCCCAACCCAGGGCTCAGTGCATCAGAGCTACTGAACCAGTCTGAGGCCTCAGAAATACTAATTTTTGAAAAATTAATCTCTTCCATGATCAATTTCCTGAGTTACCAACTCATAAACCCTTATTTATATTCATTAGATAAAGTCCACAGTAGTTTGTCACCAGCCTTCCAGAAGAAATTCCTGCAAAGTTTTAGCTCCACTCCCAGGCAGCTCAGTGCTGGTTATACCGGGGCTTATGGCTGAGTATTCCTCAAGCCAGCAGCTGAGTTCCAATTTTGCTTGAACTTCCCATATCAGAGCCAAGTATGTCTTGAATGCTGGGATACATGAGTGACAGCCCCACCACCATGACCACCACCAGCCCCTCCTCTCACTGCATCTCCCAGCAGACTGCACCATCCTGCTTTCTAATTATCATGAAATATTTTAGACATGCAGAAAATATGGAGAATAATAAAATTAAAGCATAGCCACCGTCAGGTTCAAGAAAGAAATATTTCAAATATGTGGAAAGCCCCCGAATTGCACCCTCCAACCCTCCTTCTTCCCAAGATATTATATTCTCCAAATTTGGTGTTTATCATCAAGACTCCATTTTTCCTGCTGGAAAAGTTTGGGGAAGAAGCAAGCTTCCCTTCTCTGCTATCTGAGTAAAGGAAATGCAACTACCCATCCCAAAAGATAACTAAAAAAGAGTGGGAAATGAGAAGGAGAAAAGGGAAGTGGAGGATCCTGAGGAAGTTAGAAGTCCAAGGAACTCAGACGTCTCCTCTCTGAACCCAAGCCAGTCTGGGGTGCTGATGGATGCAGCTTTGAGGGTGTACAGTTTCTAAAGATCCCCCGGCTGCAGTGAGGGGCTGTTGTGAGCAGGGCAGGGGGCAGAAGCAGTGCCACACCCCCTCCCCGGTCCCTGGACTGCCCTACCCCTCCACTGGACTGCCCCACCCCTCAGCCATCTTCCCCTTCTCAATCACACAGGTCAAGCAAGGTCAGGAGCCAGTGGAGACCCAGGGCCACCTACCGAGGACAATGAGGACGTCCCTGTCGATGTGGGCCTGGATGTAGATGCGGCCGCGGCGCTCCGTGTGGTCCGTGCCACACAAGCTGGGAACGTTCATCACGCAGCGCTTGTGCACATTCATCATGCAGGCTGTGAGGGCAGAGAGAGGGGATGCGGCTTAGGCTGGCCCAGGCTGGGGGCTGCAGACATCTGCCCCACCCAGGACCGCTGAGCCCTTCCTGTTTCCCTCCTTTGAGACAGCTGAGACACACAAGCCTGGTTGAGACCAACTTGCCTGCCAGGATCTCATCAGAAGGGCTTCTCCAACTCTTGCCCCTGAACCCTGATGGGCAAAGGAGGTAGAACTTGGCTGTTCCCCACCCAAGGCCAAGGGTGCAGTCTAAAGCAAGCACACCCCACACCCCTTAAGGCTCTGAAGCCAGAGTCACCAACTTCAATGCTCACAGGCTGGCCGGTCACATGAGTGAGGAAAGCCAAGGGGGTGGCGGGGACTTGGCCAAGTGGGAAACAGAGCAGCAACATTCCCCATTTCTCAACATATGCAGGAATCTCGATGTGTACGTAACAGCTCTGATTTTTAAATATTGACAGCTAATAGGTTGGGTTCCCTGGAAAGAGTCTGAGACGAGGAGTTTTGAGCACAAGGTTTTTGAGGAGTGCTCTTGGGGGGAGAAGTTGGTTTGCCACGTGGATGCAATCAAAGCTGATGTTAGGGGGAGCCCAGAGCTGAGATGACCCTTCAGAGTTGTTCCAAACTGAGACAAGCGGGCTGGGCACCGCAATCATCCGGTCGCCCTGGAAGAGGCATTATCTTGGGCAATTATGCAGGATGGGGCACTGCTGTGAACCACAGCTAGGGGATGGGGTGGGACCCTGAAGAGGGGGTCTGGGCTGGCCATAGTGTCCACCATAATTAATTACAAGGAAAAAGATTTAGAGCCAGGGCAAGGTGGATAAAATGTGCCTGTAAGCTGAATTTGGCCTTCGGCCATCTCTCATTATAGGATATCCACTCCCTCTGCGCACTCCTCCATAGAGTATCTGTGTCTATTTCAACGTGGTGGGTGATTTCTTCTAGGTCTTGAGCAATAATGCCCCACTCCAGGAAGGTGTGCCAGGAACCCAGGATTCTCCAGGGGGATGCTAGTTCCAGTTGGAGAAGCCAGAAGGAGAGGCCAAGTCACCCCATGGGCCCCAATTTCAAGGGATCTGGGGGGCAAGGGACCCTTCTCAGGCCATCCAAGTCCTAGGAGGCAGCAGGCCTATTACAAAAACTAGAAATGAGTTGTGGGGAGGGAAGGGAGAGCCCTCTGGGACCTGAGCACCAGCCTGAGCTCCCACCCACCACTGTCTCTGAGGTAGGGACATTGTCCCTATATTAGGGCCCCATGTGTGGTAAGAGGAGCTGGTGTCCTGCAGGCAGAAGGCTCCAACCTCACTGTCCCCCTGGCTCTCGCCATGTTTCTGTGTCTGTCTCTCTGTTTCCACGTTGCTGCAGGTCTCTTGTCTCTGCTGTCCCACTTCTGCACGTGGCTCACTGCCTTAGCCGTGTCTGCGAACTGGTCTGTTCCACTCTCTGCACTTGTCTCTGGCCTCTTTGTCTCTCCGCCTCTCTCCTCTGGGTCTCTCTGTGGCTCTCCATGTGTGCTTCTGTCTCTGTCTCTGGTCTTTCCATCTCTACACCTCAGCATGAGCCTGTGTGATGGCATCTCTCTCTGTGTCCATGCCAATCATTTTATCTTTTCTTCTTCTTTGAGAGTCTCACTCTGTCACCCAGGCTGGAGTGCAGTAGCACGATCTCAGCTCACTGCAACCTCCGCTTCCCGGGTTCAAGTGATTCTCCTGCCTCAGCCTCCCAAGTAGCTGGGATTACAGGTGCCCACCACCTCGACTGGCTAATTTTTGTATTTTTAGTAGAGATGGGGTTTTGCCATGTTGGCCAAGCTGATCTTGAACTCCTGACCTTAGGTGATCCACCCACCTCAGCCTCCCAAAGTGCTGGGATTACAGGAGTGAACCACTGCGCCTGGCTCATCTGTTGGTCTGTGTGTCTGCCTGTCCCTCCTTTTGCCTGAGTCTCTCTCTAGCTGAGTCTCTCTGTAGCTTCCACACCCCACATTCCTCCCTGTGTTAGGGTTGCATGTGTCCGTCTTTCCCCTGCATCTGTGTCTGTCTATGCATGTGTGTTTCTTGCTGTCTCTCTTGCTCTCTACCACCCTTATTCACCCTCACACTCCTCTCTGTCACTCTCTGCCCTGTGACTTTCTCCCTCTGTCCTCTGGGCCTCAGGACCCTTGGGACAGCAGTACCACCAGCCTCATGACACCCAGCCTGCTGCAGACCAACAGGCCTGTGGGAGCCACCAGCACGTCCAGGGTCCCTGTAGCTTTGTGGCCATAGCTCTCAAAGCCTGTCTGCTCCCCTGCCCCACAGGCCATCCGGGCCTTGGCCTCATAAAGAGGAGTCCTACCCCACCTGCCTTTCCTACCACATCCTGGCCAGAGAATGACGCTATCTTTCCCCCTTCAGCACAAACCTGTGGGTGCTGCAGAGCCACAGGTCTTCTCCATGCAAAGAATGCATCAGCCCCAAATCTCAATGCTGAAAACAGTGGTGGTGCATGGCTGCAGAAATGCCTGTGATTTGTTCATGCCTCCGGGTGTCAACAGCCATGGACTGTTCCTTCCCACACTGTGACTGTGCATCTCACATGCCACTTGCTTTGACCAGTGGATCAGGAGCAAAAGACACAAGTAGAGACTTGAAGTGTGTCTGCCAATGGGACTTGCCCTCCTAAGGAACTCAGGACCCTGTGACCTCCATGCACACAAACCCAGCCTAGCCTACTGAGGAGGAAAGACACGTGGCCTGGTCATCCCCATCACCCAGATGACAGCCAGCCATACTCCAGGACATGTGGGTGAGGCCACCATGGCCCAGACAGCTCCCAGCCCACCTCCATCTGCTAATCCACCATGAACCATGAGTTCATGCTTTATGGACATGCATGACATTGGCTGAGGCCAGCCCAGATTCAAAGGACTGCCTTGCAGAGTCATGTGCTAAAAAAAATGTTTATTGTCTTCAGTCACAGTGTTTTGGGGTGGGAGGATCATTATGCAGCAACAGACAACTGGTACACCAGCCCCAACCAGGATAGGAGGGAATGTATGGCAGACCTGGACCCCAAACCAAGCGGAAGCAGCCCTTCCCATTGCTTCTGCCATCAGCAGATGCCCCCAGAGAGAAAAAGTACTTACTGTCACATTTCATCCCCTGGTGGATGAGTCCATACAGCAGTGACCCACAGTGGTCACAAAACGTGGGGCTGGAGTACGTGTGGATCTTAAACTTGTGTTTGCTCCGGGGGTCCTGGAGCCAAGAGAAACAACAGAAGAAGCCAGCGTCAGTGGAGCATGCCAAGGGTTCACCCTACGTCGAGAGGCACTGGAGAACTCACCAAGAACTGAACTTGGTCCCAAGAGGTCATTGTACCTGTTGGGACCATCCCTGGAGCCCTGTGCCCAGAAACGGTGCTGGATAAATAGTTGTGGAAGGAATGAAGGACAAAGACGGATGATTGCTCCCTTTGCAGCCCCATGCTCACTCACCCTGCCTGCAAACCCTCCATCTGGGCTTGCCTGGGAACCCAACCTACAGGCTCCTGCCTGTAGTAGGGACTCCAGAGACGGGAAAACAAAGCGACAGACACATCATCTAAACAGGGCTCCTGACTTTTCTTTCTCCCCACCTTTTTTCTCCAAGCATGCTTCCACAGTGATCAAAAACCCAAGTCTGGATGTGAAATCTCCCTGCTTAGAGACCATTGCCAGTTCCTCATCACTGATAGAATAAAGTTCAAAGCCCAGTGGACAGTCTGCAAGTTGTGGCAGAGACTGCTGGTTTCCCACCAATATCCATTCTTCCCTTTAATAGTAGAACCCTTGAGTTTTAGCAGAAAGCATGGCTATCCAGATAGAGGCCATATTTCCCAGCACCTCTTGCAGGTGCCGCCATGGTGCTGAGTTCTGGCCAATGGGATGTGTGTGCTCCAGGGCCATTCCCTTCAAATGGAAATGCATACTTCCTTTAGCCTTTCCCTCTTCCCACTGGCTCAAAGATGGTGAGAACTGGAAGTAACCGTCCTGGACCCAAACTTGGAGCCACATGTGGAAAGGACAAAGCCACCCTACCAGCCTTGAATTTTGTCCCTTTGGGCTCACGCCTGAGAGACAAACCTAATTTCTGCCCTGTTTAAGTCACTATATTTTGGGAGCTATTTCTCACAGAACCTTACATAATTTCCTAATCAATAAATATGCCCTTGATAGCCTGGCAGTGCCGTGGTAAAAGGTAGACTTGGATAAACTTCCTGGGCTCTAAGCTGTGTGACTTTGTGCAAGTTGTTTGATGGTTTTTTGTTTTCTTCTGTTTTTTAAGAGACATGGTTTTGCTCTGTCACCCAGGCTGGAGTGCAGTGGCACGATTATAGCTCACTGGAACCTTGACTTCCTGGGCTCAAATGATTCTCCTGCCTCAGCTTGTTGAGTAGCTGGGACTACAGGTACATGCAACTATGCCGAGCTAATTTTTTTTTTTTTTTTGAGATAGAGTTTTACTCTTATTACCCAGGCTGGAGTGCAGTGGCATAGTCTTGGCTCACTGCAACCTCTG
This sequence comes from Symphalangus syndactylus, assembly GCF_028878055.3. Taxonomy (NCBI): domain Eukaryota; kingdom Metazoa; phylum Chordata; class Mammalia; order Primates; family Hylobatidae; genus Symphalangus; species Symphalangus syndactylus. Next base: position 59,768,989 of record NC_072433.2, read on the forward strand.
TCTCCTGGGTTCAAGCGATTCTTCTGTCTCAGCCTCCTGAGTAGCTGGGACTACAGGCATGAGCCACTGTGCCTGACCTGCCCAGCTAATTTTTAATTTTTTTTTTTTTTTTTGTAGAGAAGGGGTCTCACTATGTTGCCCAGGCTAGTCTCAAATTCCTGGCCTCAAATGATCCTCCCACCTCAGCCTCCAAAGTTGCTGGAACTCCAGGTGCACGCCACCATGCGTGGCTAATTTGATATTTTTGTGCTTCAGTTCCCCTATCTGTAAAATGCTAATAATGCTAGTGCTCTCCTTATAAGACTGTTGGGAAGCATAAATTAATGAACCTGTGTAGAGATCTTAGAACCACCCGGCACACAGCAAGCAGCATAAGCTTTTGCATGATTGTTCTTACTATTTGACCAAGGTGATCCCCAGCTAAGCCTCCTCCTCCCACCCACCAACATGTGCACGTACTACGTACATTCTCAGCACTCAGAGCGCACCCCCGCTCCCAAACAAGCCATGCCCTTTGTAAGCCTTTGGCTCTGCATTTCTCTTTCTTCTTCAAGAGATTCTTTCCTCACAGAATTGGTTTAGTTCAAGAGACCTCTTTCTGTAAAAGTTGCTTTCTCTGTTATACATTGCAGGCCAGGTACAGTGTCTCACGCCTATAACCCCAGCACTTTGAGAGGCCAAGGTGGGAGGATCACTTGAGGCCAGGAGTTCAAGACCAGCCTGGGAAACATAGTGAGACCCCGTATCTACAACAATAAAAAATTAGCCAGGTGTGGTGGCACATGCCTGTAGTCCCAGCTACTTGGGAAGTTGAAGTGGGAAGATCACTTGAGCCCAAGAATTCAAGGCTATGTGTGAGCTATGATTGCATCACTGCACTCCAGCCTGGGCAAGAGAGCAAGACCCTCTCTCTCTTAAAAAAAAAAAAAAAAAAGAAAAGAAAAAGAAAAAAAAGTACATGGCAGAAGTTAATAACATGGGCCTTAGGTTCCAGTCCAGGGCTGATCTGACACCCTAGCCTTTGGTACACGCTACCCGTTTCTTCCTTCCTTCATTCCTCCATTCATATGTATTTATTGATGCTGCCACAGATGCCTCCTTTAAAATTGTATTCTAGTAACAGTGACAGAAAATGAATGTGTAAGCAAATAAACAGACATGCTACATAGACATTCTTTTATGTGCTGTTAATGTGATGAGTGTTTCTCCTAAGGAAACTGTTCTTTTCAAAATTTTAAAATAATTCCATACTGTATTAGTCTGCTTTCATACTGCTATAAAGAACTGCCTGAGATTGGGTAATTTATAAAGGAAAGAGATTTAATTGACTAACAGTCAATTTTCTTGAGGACGAGGAGGCCTCAAGAAACTTAAAATCATGATGGAAGGCGAAGGGAAAGCAAGGCACCTTCTTCACAAGGCTGCAGGAAGGAGAAGTGCTGAGCAAACGGGGACAAGCCCCTTATAAAACCATCAGATTGCGTGAGAACTCACTCACTATCAGAACAGCATGGAGGAAACTGCCCCCAAGATTCAACTGCCTCCACCTGGTCTCTCCTTTGACATGTGTGGATTATGAGGATTACAATTCAAGATGAGATTTGGGTGGGGACAGAAAGCCTAACCATATCACATACCTACCAGAGTTGCTAAAATGTTTGAAAACTAAAACCAACGATACCAAGTGTTAGTGAAGAAAGAACATAAACTGGAACTCTCCTAGGACCCAGGAATCCTACTTTTTGGTGAAATGAAAACATCTAGGCCGGGCACAGCAGCTCATGCCTATAATTCCAGAATTTTGGGAGGCTGAGGCAGGCAGATCACTTGAGGTCAGGAGTTCGAGACCAGCCTGGCCAACATAGAGGAACCCCGTCTCTATTAAAAATACAAAAATTAGCCGGGGGTGGTGGCACATGTCTGTAGTCCCAGCTACTTGGGAGGGTGAGGCACGAGAATCGCTGAACCCAGGAGGCGGAGGTTGCAGTGAGCCGAGATCGTGCCACTGCACTCCAGCCTGGGTGACAGAGCCGGGGGGGATAAAAAAACATATCCATACATGAAGGTTTATAGCTACCTTACTTATAATAGCCCCAAACTGGAAAGGACCCAAATGTTGTTTGACATGTGAATGGATACAGTGTGAGGCATCCACACAGTGGAATACTTTTCAGCAGTAAAAAGGAATGAACTATTGACACATGCAGCAGCATTCATGAACCTCGAAAGCATTCTGGTAAAACAAAGATGTTCAACCAAGTGTGGGTTCATTTCTAAATGTTCTGAAAAACACAAAACTATGGGTACAGAAAGCATCAGTGGTTAAAAGGGGTTGGAGATGGATAGGGAATTAACTATAAAGAGGCAGATGCAGCAACTTTTTTGTTTTGGATATTGGAGTGGTCTATATATTAACTGTGATGAATTTTACTTTATATTTTTAAAAGTGGATTTGTGGCCTGGAGCGGTGGCTCACGCTTGTAATCCCAGCACTTCGGGAGGCTGAGGTGGGGGGATCACCTGAGGTCAGGAGTTCGAGACCAGCCTGACCAATATGGTGAAACCCCGTCTCTATTTAAAATACAAAAATTAGCCGGGCTTGGTGGTGTGCACCTATAGTCCCAGCTACTCGGGAGGCTGAGACAGAAGAATTGCTTGAACCCAAGAGGCAGAAGTTGCAGTGAGCTGAAATCACGCCACTGCACTCCAGCCTGGGCGACAGAGCAAGACTCCATCTCAAAAAAAAAAGAAAAAAAGTGAATTTTGCTGGGCACAGTAGCTCATGCCTTCAATCCCAACACTTTAGGAGGCCAAGGTGGGAGGACTGCTTGAGCTTGAACCCAGGAGTTTGAGACCAGCCTGGGCAACACAGTGAGACCCTCTCTCTACTATATATATGTATTAAAGCCAGACATAGTGGTGCATGCCTGTAGTTCTAGCTACTAAGGAGGCCAAGGTGGGAGGATCACTTGAGCCCAGGAGTTCAAGGCTGCAGTGAGCTATGATTATGCCACTGGACTCCAGCATGGGTGGGAGAGCAAGACCCTGTCTCAAAAAAAATTTTTTTAAGTGACTTTTACCACAGGAAACGTATATCTCAATAAACCTGACTGAAAATCTTCAGCCACTGCAGACTTTGGTTGCTTCCTATCTTCTTAATGAGCTACAAAGTTTCTTTCATGACATTCCCACCCTCTGCATTCAGGCAGATGAAGTACTGGTCCTTGCAGAGCTCTGGACAGCCAAGTTTGAGAAGCGAGGTCTGCTCTGCTGTCGCCAGTGGGACCCTGAGTGCTCTCAGCTGCAGAAGGACCCCAGCAATCACCCGTCCTGCTCAAAGACTGAGGTGCTGTCCTAGTAACAACAACAGGGCTTGGAAATCCCCCCCAAAAAAACTAAGGGATCCCTTTTGGCAGCTTAACCAGCCATGTCTCTATCTCCGGACAATGAGACTAAGTGAATACATAAGGTTCCTATCAGAGTCCTCCTGCTCTGTGCCACAGAACAGTTCCCATTGTGCTTCTTGGACATTCACCTTAAAGTTGGGAATTCAGTGCTTCAAACCCACCTAAAAAAGAACACCTGTTTGAAAATCAAACACCGCATGTTGTCACTCATAAGTGGGAGTTGAACAATGAGAACACATCAACACAGGGAGGGGAACATCATACACCGGGACCTATCGGGGGATGGGGGACTAGGGGAGGCATTAGGAGAAATACTTAATGTAGATGACAAGTTGATGGGTCCAGCAAACCACCATGGCAAGTGTATACCTATGTAACAAAACTGCACATTCTGCACGTGTACCCCAGAACTTAAAGTATAATAATAATAATAAAGGAACCCCTGTTCATGACTGGTATTGGCCTGTAGGAGAAGCTCAAGGTTCTCTTACACCCCTACTTAACCTCTAAGGAGGCACAGTTGATTTAAGTGGATGGATTCCAAGACACGGATTGGCCAGACCCCAGTGGTGGAGCTCACACGGAGGTTAAAAGCCACCCTTGCCATCTTTCTCTTCTCCCTTACATCTTTCACCTCTCCCAGGACGCTGCTGGGTCCAAGTCTCATAGTCTTGCCCTGAGACCCTTGGTACAAGTGGCCTGAGCCAGCTCCTCTCCAAGACCTGGGACACGTTCTGTCTCTACTCTTGGCTCTTGTGGTCCCTTCTGGGTTCTCTGATATATTGATCTTATAGAGGCCAAGACTTAGGTTTGAGTTCAAGTTTGAATTTCCTTAGGGCTACCTAGTAGAGAAGAAAGGAGTTCCTGAAGGCCTTGTGAGCTCCACTTTAAGATCTGGGGCAAAATCACAACTAATAATAAATTGCCTCTGTTGGTTTTGCACTTTTCTTCATGTAAATATTTTCTTGAGCGATCTCCAGGACCAGGATTCGAGCATTTCTGACCAAAAATGATCCAGACCTTTCTCCATCTCAATAGTCTCTTAAACAAGAGGGGATACCAAGAGGCACAAAGAATGGGAAGGGAAAAGAAAGCACATTTCTGTGTTTTATTTTGTTTTGTTTTGTTGAGACAGGATCTTGCTCTGTTACCCAGGCTGGAGTGCAGTGGTGCTATCATAGCTCACCGCAGCCTCCGCCTCCCAGGTTCAAGCGACCCTTCCACCTCAGCCTCCTGAGTAGCTGGGATTGAAGGCACATGCCACCATGCCTGGTTAATTTTTATTTTTTGTAGAGACAGGGTTTTTGCTATGTTGCCCAGACTGGTCTCAAACTCCTGGGCTCAAGTGATCTGCCTGCCTCAGCCTTGCAAAGTACTAGGATTACAGGTGTGAACCACCACACCCAGTCTCATCACATTGCTTGAGAGCTGCATGTGTACACTGGGTGTCTCACATGTACTGTCTCCAATCCTTATGACATGCCATGCAGAAGGTATCATTTGTTCTCATTTTAGCAACAATGAAACAGATCCTAACTACAGAGTAACTTCACCAAGGCCACCCAGCTGGACCCTTGCAGAGACGGGGCTCACACCAAGTTCCCCTCCCTTCTCTCCTCACTCCCAACTTTACTCCATTGACACCTCATCTTCATGTGCAGCTAAGATAGAACTTGACTCATTCATTCATTCACCTAGCAAATGTATACTGAGGGTCAAGTTCTTCCGAGGCATTGAGGATACAGTTGTGAACAAAAGAGATTCTGCTTTCATGGAACTTATATTCTAAATCCTCTCCATCACAGCACTTAAACCACTGACTTATAAATGCATGCTTAATTGCATCTCTTCCACACTTCACTGCATGCAACATGAGGAAATTTTGCTCATCATTATACTCCCAGGGCATAAGCTGTACTTGGCATGTAGAAGATGCTCAATAAATACTTAATAAGTGAGAGTTAATATTTATTGAACATTTATTCATGCCAGGAACTATTTTAAGAGATTTATCAGGCATTAATGCATTTGATTCTCATAACAACCCTATAAAGTACATACTACTTACTACCCCTATTTTACAGACGAGGAAACCAAGGGACTAAGAGACGAAGTGTTTTGGCCGGGGCAAGCACAGCATTGCACACAGTGGTCAATGGGTTGTTGTGACAGCTGTAGGGCTGCAATCATTGCTGTTGGCCACTGCAAACCCCTGCACCATACATGTGCTATTTTAGGAAAATGACTTAGAAGGGGCTGTGCAGCACAGATTAGAGCCAGATGAGAGACAGGAAAACCAATCAGCAAGTTGCAGGGAAACATTGACTTCTTATGGCTTATTTAGAGGCTGCTGGAGAGCTACTCTGACCTCATTCCCCTGCCTCCGCTTTCATGAGGGATCATACTTGTAGGCACCAACTCTACCCACCCACTGCCCCAATCTCTCAGATCAGACAAACCAGGTTATCCTCAATGAATTCTTCCGTCCTCCTTCCTGCTACCTGAAAGAGCTTAAAGTCACACTCCCACACCTGTGGTCCTCATGACTTCCTCCACGACCCTCAAGGTGCATCTTTCAGGGTAACTTTCCATGCCTGCCTGAGCCCAATGCCATCTCTGAGATGGGCACCTCCCAACAGCCATGCTTGTACTTTGAGACATCCACATTCCCTGAACACAGCTGACTGGGGCAGAGGTGGACACTTGGCTCAAGGGTCACATATGCTGAGTGGCTGGGACACAGGTAATCAGTCCTGAGGCCAGCAGACATGCAGTTCCAGGGCTGAGGTTGCTAATTTTATATTTGATTGACAAATTATAATTGTATGCATTTATGGGGTACAATGTGATTGTTCTGATTGTTCTGAATATACACGCACAATGTGGCATGATTAAATCAAGAAAATTAACATATCCATCACCTAACTTGCCTATCATTTTCTTAGCATGAGACATTTGAAATTTACTCTCTTAATTACTTTGAAACATACATTATTATTGACTAATGTCACCCTGCTGTGCAATAGATCTCAAAGGCAATCCCTCCTATCTGAAACGTTGTACTCTTTGCTCAGCAGCTCTCCACTTCTTCCCTACTCCTACCTCCTGCTGTCCCCCAGCTTCTGGTAACCATCATTCTACTCTCTACTTCTATGAGGTCAACTTCATCAGATTCCACATCTAAGTGAGATCATGCAGTATTTCTCTTTCTGTGCCTGGCTTATTTCACTTAGCATAATGTCCTCCAGGTTCATCCACATTGTAGCAAATGACAGTTGGTGCTGATTTTTATAGTGCGCTCTAAGGAACCCGGAGAAACAAAGACAAAGATTACATGACCCCAGGGATGAAGATCCTGGTTCTGGTCCCTGGAGGTTCTGGCATCCTGCCTTCCAATTCCATCTGCCTCCCTGTGTCCTCTAAAATTTGTCCTTTGTGCTTCAGCCAATCCAGGTAGGCATGTTACCTGCAACCAGGGGTGAATCAAGATATTTATAATTGCCTTGGCTCAGGGACTGCCCACGGACCAAACGGAATGGACAGCAGAGCCTGGCTGTGCTGGGAGTTAGCACTTTAGTCCCCACGTCATGGAGGGGGTGTGGTAGGAGCTGGCAGAGGCAGGTATGGGTAAGTGGAAGGTTGGGGGAAAAGGCTCAGAGGACCCAGTGGCTATTTACCAATCTGTTCCAGAGTATTTCCATATTTCCACAACTGGTAAAGTAGTGCCAGTGCATGCAGGTTAAATATCAGTCCTGCCTGGCCGGGCGCAGTGGCTCACGCCTGTAATCCCAGCACTTTGGGAGGCCGAGGCTGGCGGATCATGAGGTCAGGAGATTGAGACCATCCTGGCTAACACGGTGAAACCCCGTCTTTACTAAAAATACAAAAAATTAGCCAGGCGTGGTGGCAGGTGCCTGTAGTTCCAGCTATTAGGGAGGCTGAGACAGGAGAATGGTGTGAACCCAGGAGGCGGAGCTTGCAGTGAGCCGAGATCGCACCACTGCACTCCAGCCTGGATGAGAGAGCAAGACTCTGTCTCAAAAAAAATAAATAAATATCAGTCCTGCCTTTAACCAAAATACATTCCCTTCCTAGCCTTTATGCTGTGGATATTGACCAAGCCTGAGATGAGTCTGGGAATCCTCATGGCCTGTAAGCCATCACTCCCCCTATGGGGTTTGGTTTTGATTGCAGTCAAAGATACAGCTTCCTGGCTAGGAGCAGTGGCTCATGCCTGTAATCCCAGTCAAGATGGGAGGATCGCTTGAGCCAAGGTGGGAGGATCGCTTGAGCCAAGGTGGGAGGATCGCTTGAGCCAAGGTGAGAGGATCGCTTGAACCAGGGTGGGAAGATCACTTGAGCCAAGGTGGGAGGATCACTTGAGCCAAGGTGGGAGCATCGCTTGAACCAAGGAGGGAGGATCGCTTGAGCCCAGGAATTCAAGGCTGCAGTGAGCCATGATGGCACCACTGCACTCCAGTGACAGAGTGAAACTCTGACTCAAAAACAAAAAAAAGACACAGCTTCTATCTCTGCCTTAATCCCTCCCCTAGTCTCATTTTACATCAGATCCTCGTCACCCAGGCCACACTGACTAGACCCCTCCAGGCCACCTAGAGCCTGTCCCATCCCTGGCATGGGTCCTCCTTCATGCCCGGAGGTCACAGTGTGGAACCCAGAAGCTATATCAAGCCTGTAAAGAAGCTACAGTTAGCCAACATGGTGCTTCTTAGACATCTAAATAAGTTTACTATATTTAAGTCAGGAACTATCAGATTAAAATGTGAAATTTTGGCCAGGCACAGTGGCTCACACCTGTAATCCCAGCACTTCGGGAGGCTGAGGCAGGTGGATCACGAGGTCAGGAGATCGAGACCATCCTGGCTAACACGGTGAAACCTCGTCTGTACTAAAAATACAAAAAGAATTAGCTGAGCGTGGTGGCAGGCGCCTGTAGTCCCAGCTACTCAGGAGGCTGAGGCAGGATAATGGCATGAAACCGGGAGGCAGAGCTTGCAGTGAGCTGAGATCGCACCACTGCACTCCAGCCTGGGCAACGGAGCGAGACTCTGTATCAAAAAAAAAAAAAAAAAAAAAAAAGAAAAGAAAGAAAGAATAAAAAACGTGAAATATTGGTTCCTTTTGAGAAATCACCAGCTGTGACAACACAGAACACTCATTTCTGTGCGCTGAGCAGTGGTTCCCCCCTTTACATAAGTGATAAACTTTCTAGTTTTTCACAGTCCCCACTCTTCCCTATTGTCTTACACCAGGCCTGCTTCTCTCTTTCCCCTTTCCTGCCTGGACCCTGTAGGAATTTGGATTTGGGACCTCTGCCAGACTCCCTACCCTCTTCCCAACAGTGCTGGAATCCAACCCCATGTGACAACATCCCCTAAACTCTCAAGTGAGTTCGTCTGACTCGGTCTCAAGTGCTCTCAAAAACAGGTTTGAAACTATTACACTCCTGCCCCAGCATCACCCCTTGATCATCCCCAGTCATCTCGCCCACCCCTGGAAATCAGGTTTCCACAGGATCCTGGCACGATTCCTCTTCCCAGTATTTCCTGTTGCTGAGGTTCCATCTCCACATGCCTGGTACTAGGCAAGCTTGGATTCCCAAATTTCTTTCCATTTCCGATCTTCATTCAAGAGATTGTTGAATACAACAACAAAATAACCATCGAATGTGACTTTTACTGCCACCAATTTTATTGAATTGAGCACATACTACCTGCCAAGCACTGTGCTGAGTCCTCTATATCATGTCCCCAGATTCTCCTGACAGCCCAGTGATGGAGGAGTTAGACTGTTATCCTGGTATTCCAGATGAGAAAACTAAGGCTCAGAGAAGTAACTTGCCCAAGGTCATAAAGCAAGGACGTGGGACAGCCAGGACCGGAAGCCAAGTTTGTCAGACTCCAGAAATGCAGCCAGCCAGGTGGGAACCCCTCAGTGTCCCCTGGCTGCCCCCCTGCTCCTCAGCCTCCCCAGAGGTTCTCCCACTTAACAGGGGGGTTATAGACGATAACACTCTTCATTTCACACAAATTCAGCACTGGCCAGTGACAGAGTACTTGGGTCCCTGCTACCCCAAAACCAGAATCTTTATAGTGAAAAACAATCCCCAGCATCAAAGACAGGCAGATCCTAGGTCATCACTTAACCCCAGACACAGGCAGCTAAGGGGAAAGAAGCACAGGTGAGAGAGATGGAGGAGGGGAGAGGGAGGGAGGGAGGGGGGAGGGAGGGAGGGAGGGAGGGAGGAAGGAAGGAAGGAAGGAAGGAAGGAAGGAAGGAAGGAAGGAAGAAAGAAAGAAAGAAAGAAAGAAAGAAAGAAAGAAAGAAAGAAAGGAGGGAAAGGAAGGGAAGAGAAGGGAGAGAGGGAGGGAGGAAGGGAGAGAGGGAAGGAGGAAAAGAAAGGAAGGAAGGAAGAAAGAGACAGAAAGGAAAGAAAGAAAGGAAGAAAAGAAAGAAAGAAAGAAAGAAAGAAAGAAAGAAAGAAAGAAAGAAAGAAAAAAGAAAGGAAGGAAGGAAAGAAAGAAAGAAAGAAAAAAGAAAGGAAGGAAGGAAAGAAAGAAAGAAAGAAAGAAAGAAAGAAAGAAGGAAGGAAGGAAGGAAGGAAGAAAGAAAGAAAGAAAGAAAGAAAGAAAGAAAGAAAAGAAAGAAGGAAAGAAAGAAAGGGAAGGGAAGGGAGAGAGGGAGGGAGGAAAAGAAAGGAAGGAAGAAAGAGACAGAAAGGAAAGAAAGAAAGGAAGAAAAGAAAGAAAGAAAGAAAAAGAAAGAAAGGAAAGAAAGAAAGAAAGAAAGAAAAAAGAAAGAAAGAAAGAAAGAAAGAAAGAAAAAAAGAAAGAAAGAAAGAAAGAAAGAAAGAAAGAAAGAGAAAGAAAGAAAGAAAGAGGAAAGTCTCTCTCACTCTGAATGGGCTGTGCAGCTTTGCCCACAGGTGGGCTGAAATCTGGCTGGGCTGAAGTAAAACTGCAGGAATAAGGAAGCTGAAATGAGGCACACAGAGAGAAAACACAAGCTAACCGTATCCATGGAGGAGAAAGGAAAAGCAAATTGCAAGTTCAGACTGTGTCATCCCTGGGCATTTACAAGCTAGGAAAGCTCCTGCGGCTCTACTCCCCATGGGGTAGGTAGGCAAGGTTAAACTGAAGGTCCCAGTTGGAAATACCCTCAGAACAGAGGGAAATTAACAAGCGCAGGTTCCAGAGTTAGATGTGTGACCTCAGGGAAGTGACTTAACCGCCCTGACTCTCTGGTTCCTCGGTCATAAAATGGGTCTAATAACTGTATCCATCTTATAAAACCTCAAGCACAATGTCCTGCACACAGAACGTAAAACCTCTTGATTTTATTATTCCCAAGAGAAAAAATCATCATGGCAACATTTCCCCAGCTTCAGTCATGAGCTGTCATAACTTTGCATGCCTGCATTCAACCTGTAACAGTATTAGGTAGGTGCAAAAGTCATTGTGGATTTTACCATTGAAAGTAATGGCAAAAACCACAATTACTTTTCCACCAACATAATATTTACTTGATACTTTTCTTCAATTCAGTACTGCCATTTTTATTTAAATAAACCTATTTTAAAAAATGAAACTAAGAGTATGAACTCATGGGATCAATATGCAAACTGCCTTTTCTAATGCACCTTAAAATGAAGTAGACAATTTAAAATTTTTAAATGAAAATTTTAAATGTTTATCCCGATAGTTTCTGTTGAAAAGCTGTGGAGAAACAGAGACACATATTCCTGGTGGGTAGGCCAATTGGTGTCATCCTGTGGGGGCAATTTGGCACTACCTATCCAAAGTATAAATGCTTTTTAAAAATTACAAATTCTTTTCACCTTTGACTTCATCACGTTGGACGAAGGTAAAATAACCTGCATACATAGGAAGTAATATACAGATACAGTTATTCTCTGAACCCCTGTTTAGGGTAGCATAAGATTTAAACACGCTAAGTGTCACTGGGAAGGGGTTGTTTAAATAAATCATAGTGTAGCCACATAATGGAAGACTACTCAGGTATAAAGTACAATGAAGAAGTTCTCTGCATTAATATAGAAAAAATCTCATTTTTTTTCTTTTTTTTTTTTTAGACAAGGCCTCACTTTGTCACCCAGGCTGGAGTGCAGCAGTGCAATCTCGGCTCACTGAAGCCTCAGCCTCCCAGGTTCAAGCAATCCTCCTGCCTCAGCCCCCCAAGTGGCTGGGACTACTGGTGCACGCTACCATGCCTAGCTACTTTTTATATTTTTTGTAGAGACAGGGTTTCGCCATATTAGTCAGGCTGGTCTCCTGAGCTCAAGCTCAAGCGGTCCGCCTGCTTCGGCCTCCCAAAATGCTAGGATTACAGGCATGAGCCACCACACCCGACCAAGGTTCTATTTTTTAAGTGAAACAAACAAAAAAATCAAGGTGCTGAGGTGTGTGTATTACATGGTACCTTTTGTGTGTGTGAGAAAGGGAGGTGCAATAAGTTAAATATGTATCCCTTCTTTTTAAAATTATTTTTAGAGACAAGGTCTCACTATGTTGCCCAGGCTGGAGCACAGTGGCGAGATCATAGTTCACTGGAGCCTCAAACTTCTGGGCTCAAGTGATCCTCCTGCCTGAGCCTCCTGAGTAACTGGGGAAAGTCGACTCTTAATTACACCTCTGGCAGGATACACCAAAAAAAAAAAAAAAAAAGAAAAAACCTAATACAAGTTGTTCATCTATGGAGGCAAGAGAGAATAAAGTAGACAGAGAGTAAAACTTCTCAGCACAGACTTTTCTATACTTTTGATGTAAAGTAGAATATTTTAGGGTTTATCTGTGTATTACAAAAACCTCACCTCTTGTACTACCACTGTGGGTAACACATCAGTACTGCCATGCCGACAACGGCAAACAAAAGGTCAAAAATTTGCAAAAGACAAAAAAAGTAGGGAAACCTTAATTGAGACTGAGTGGACGGAGATTGTGTGAGCATGAAAAGTGGAGAACGTTAGAAGCTGTAATTACACACGCATGGCCCAGTTGAAAAGGGGACACTATAATTTGGTGATGATCTTTCATTTTGTTCCTGGAGAGGAGAATGAATAGAGCCAATGACGCCATGTAAACATTTGTGTGCTGGGTGATGATTTGCTTCAACCGCCTGATATACCCTGCCCTCTTCTAACCCCGCCCCTTTGGCGAATACGTAATTATTCCATTTGAAGAATAAGCTTCTATTGTATAAACTTTGGCAGAATTTAAAATACCATTTCCTGGGTTAAGATCTGCACTGCAGTCCATGTCAATATAGGGGTGAATTAATAGCCACATCTAAGCTTAACTCTTGGCTCTTCCAGTTACTAACTTTTTGACTCTAGGGAAAGTTATTTAACCCTTTTAAGTTTTTGTTTCCTTGTGTGGAAACTGGAATAATAATAATAACGCTTAATTCCTAGGTTAGTAAGAGTTCAGTGAGATACTGCATGGAAACTGCATAAAGTTGCTGGTGAAGATTAACATTTAAGAAATGTTCTGCCAGGTCTGGCAGCTCACGCCTGTATTCCCGGCACTTTGGGAGGCCATGGTGGGAGGAGTCCTTGAGCCTAGGAGTTTGAGGCCAGCCTGGACAACATAGTAATATCTTGTCTCTATCTCTACAAAAAATTTAAAAATTAGCCAGTTGCGGGCCGGGCACGGTGGCTCAAGCCTGTAATCCCAGCACTTTGGGAGGCTGAGGTGGGCGGATCACGAGGTCAGGAGATCGAGACCATCTTGGCTAACATGGTGAAACCCCGTCTCTACTAAAAATACAAAAAATTGGCCGGGCGTGGTGGTGGGCACCTTAGTCCCAGCTACTCGGGAGGCTGAAGCAGGAGGATGTCGTGAACCCAGGAGGTGGAGCTTGCAGTGAGCCGAGATCACGCCATTGCAGTCCAGCCTGGGCTACAGAGCAAGACTCTGTCTCAAAAAAAAAAAAAAAAAAAAAAAAAATAGCCAGTTATGGTGGCGCATGTCTATAGTCCCAGCTACTTGTGAGGATGAAGTGGGAGGATCACTTGAGGCTGGGAGTTCAAGGCTACAGTGAGCCAGGATCGCACCACTGCACTCTAGCCTGGGTGACAGAGCAAGACCCTGCTTCCAAAACAAACAAAAAAAAAGAAGAAATGTTCACTGGTATCATTAATTTTGCCTGTTTTAAAATTCAAGTTTGTTTCTTTCGAATTATTTGTAACAAATTTTCCTGTGTATTATTTAAGGATATTAACCCTTCACCTATGATATATGCAGTAAATGTTTTCCCAGTTTCTCATTTGCCTTTTAATTTCGTAGATGTTCTTTTTTCAACATATAATGCACGTGCGTGTCTGTCTGTGTGTGTGTGTGTGTGTGCCTGCGTGTTTAATAAAGTGCAAATTTTTCCCTTTTCCTGTATGGTTTCTGTCTCTGCTGTCATATTTAGAAAGTCCTTCCTGATATTTTCTGATAGTCTTTTATGGTTTCACTTTTTTACATTGAAATCATCATTTCCCTTGGCATTCATTTTAGCATGAGCTCTCAAGAAAGACCTTTATTTCTACTCTTACTGTTTAGACAGCAAATATATGAAATGCATCTCTTCCCTGCTGATTTGAAATGCCTCTTTCACGATACACAAATTTCTTACGTATTCTCGGCTTATTTTTTAATATTGTCTTATGCTCCACTGATCTGTCTCTCTCTCCCCACCGTTGCACCATACCATAGTATAAGCTCTTGGTATCTAAAAGCATGCATTTTCATACCACTGGCCCCTCCCCTAGCATTCCTGCTTGCTTTCAAATTTTTCTTGGTTATTCTCATCCATGTATTCTCCCAGATTGTGCTGGAAATGCCAATCATTGGCTGCTTGACTTATTGACCCTTCTAGAAAAAGTCCAACTTACAGCGCCAGCTCAGTGGACAGTAAAGCATCTGACCTCATACTTCCAGCCAATGCTGAATAGACCAAGGTTGGGTCAGTGATATGAAATTTATGAAGGAAGAACTGGGCCAATCAGAATTTAGAATAAGGAATTGCGCAGAGCTGGGTGCTGTGGCTGAGCTGGGCGGTGAGGTGGGATGTAATATAGAACCACAGCTGCCAGGAGAAAGACAGATTGGGGGAGCTAGGGGCGGAATTCACATGTAATTTGAGCCTTCTTGTGTTTTTCTAGAAAAGATTTTTCCCCCATAAACTCTTCTTAGTTGGGGCCTAAGTATTTATTCCTAGGTATTTTACCTCTTTATTACTATTTTAACTGGGATTTTTTCAATTTTATTTTAACTGGTTGTTGCTAAAATACAGAAAAGTTATCGTCATTTATATCTTTATTTTATAACCAGACATTCTTGGCAAAGGGTATTTGATTATTTTCCTGGGTCTTCTTGGTAGACAACATTTGCCATCCACGTTAAGCGAGTCTTTTCTGCTTGGAGATCTATACCTGTTGTTTCAACGAGTGATCTTAATTCATTAGCCAGGCCAGCAGCTCTTAGCCCGGGTATGCCAGCCTCTGTAGCATACCTGAAAATGTCTTCCAGAGATGTATTTCTAGCTTTCACCATGACCACCCAGGCTGCTGGGCAAAACTCACAGCCATGGTGAGCCACGATTTTGATGGGGAATACTGTATTCTCAGAACATTGGTTAAAAGCTGGGAAGAAATGGTGACCTCAGGCCAGCTCTCTTGATGTTATCCCTAGTTAACCTTAACTGTCTAGGAACAACAACCCTAGGGGGAGTTAGGATAATAACCGTAGGGGGAGTTACCCCTAGGGGATAACAATATTTGTTTTGTGAGGTTGTTCTAGGGAATGAATTACCCACAACCTTTAAAACAGCTGCCTGACACGGAGAAGGCACTCAATAAGTACCAGCTATTATTATTAACTACTAATTATTAATTATCACTGCTCACGGCATCCCTGTGCCTACTGAGTTGTGACTTTTCCCAATAAACCTCATATATATTTCCACTTCTTGGACTTCAGTCTTGATTTCCTGTGCCAATTCCCTCTACTACAGCTATAAGCCATTCATTTATTTAACCATTTAGTCACCAAATATTCGTTGAGCACCTTCCCTATGTCAGCCTAGTTGGGAAAAATAATAAAGAAGTATAAACCAATGTACACTTCCAACAGCTGCAAAGGAGACACTCAGTGCTTACAGAATTTACAAGGAGAGAGTCGGCTGGATAGAGTCAGGAGGGCTTCCCTGAGAAAATGAAGTTTAAACTGAAATCTTAAGGAATTAGAGGGTGTAACCAGGCGATGGCCACCTAGCTGGGGCTCTGCCCGGTGGGAAGGGAGTAACTGCTTCACTGCGTGAGGTTCAGAGTCAACCCAGGTAGACCTGGCTGACACCACCCCACCTCCACCTGCTGGCTTCAGGCTCTGCCTCAGCCCCCGTGACCTGTTCCCAGCTTGGACCCCTCAGCCAAAAGATCCTAGCCCCACTGAGAGGGAGTTTAGCATGAGATCAGGGGTCGGACTCTATAGCTAGAATGTGCAAATTCAACACCAGCTCTGCTAATTTCCAGTTATGCAGCCTTGGGCAAGCTACTTGAGTTATATAAGCCTTGATTTTATCACCTGTAAAATGGAGAGAAGAGCTGTCACGTGGAGAGAAATGACAGTACTGGCGCACACACGGCAAGGCCAGACTGTCTGGGATTGACTCCCAACTCAATGACCTCCCAGCTGTGTGACTTTGGACAGGTTACCTAACCTCTCTGAGCTTCAGGGTCCTCATCTTTAAAATGGAAATAAGGCCAGGCACGGCAGTTCACACCTGTAATCCCAGCATTTTGGAAGGCCAAGGCAGGCTGATCACTTGAGCTCAGGAGTTTGAGACCAGCCTGGCCAACATGGTAAAACCCCATCTCTTCTAAAAATACAAAAATTAGCTGGGCGTGGTGGCAGGTGCCTGTAATCTCAGCTACTTGGGAGGAGGCTGAGGCAGGAGAACTGCTTGAACCCAGGAGGTGGAGGTTGCAGTGAGCCGAGATCATGCCATTGCACTCCAGCCTGGGTGACAACAGCAAGACTCTGTCTTTAAATAAATAAAAGGAAATAATAATCACACTAAATCATCATAGGATTATGAGAATTTAATGGATTAATATTTGTAAAGGACTCAGCACAGTGCCCGGCACATCGTACATATACTATGTAAGTGTTTGCTGAACATAATGTGCCTGCTTTCTAGATTTGTGAGGATTAATGAAATCACGATGATGACACTTAGCTTGGCACAGTGACTGGCATGTAGTATCCATATGATAAATGTTAGCTTAGAATAAAAATGGCATCTGTGATCTTGGGCAAGTCACTGCCATGGTCTGGTCTCAGTTCCTCCTTCTGAAAACAAAGGGGTTAGGCTAGGTATTCCCCAGGGGCTTGAGTTCTGGTGGAGGCTGTTCACAGAGTGAGCCCCACCTCTTCCTGTGCAGGCTGGGTTGTGCATTCATTGCTCAGGGTGTACAGTAGTTTCAGGGAATAGTCACATGGCAACGGATCACACCCACATTATAAATAAATCCTCCATCACCCACAAAACCACACCCATCTCCTCCCCTCCCCACTCCTCTCTCCCCGCAGTGCCGTAAGCCAACCAAGGGAAGTGGTCTGAGCACCCCTTTTTGCTAAGTGGGGGGTCCCATAAATGCAAGATCATAACATAAGATTATTCAACTTGCAAAGCCGCTGCCAGCTTGGTTTCCAGGTGCAGCCCCGGATGCCCAGCTTCCTGACAGCACCCTCTGTCACAGAAGCTCTCAGCACACCCAAGTCTGCACTTCAGAAGAGCAGAAACATCCTCTGTATAGAAGGACATGGTGAGTTTGTGAATTACAGAGGAGCCTCCCATTCCTGCAAAGGACGCTGCTGGAGCAAATGCCTGCCAGGTGGCCATCTGCACCGGGGACTCGGCACACAGCAAGTCCATGCAGGCTCTGATCCTCATGACTGCTGGAAACAATGACCCTGAGCCAGCAGGTCCACATAGACAAGGGCCCTAAGTGAGGAAGGTGAATTCTGTGCAGGCCAACTCTGATGTCTATACTTTTTTTTTTTTTGCAATTCCACATCTCACCTTTCATCTTTTACCGAGAACCTCACTAGGACACCACTCTGCTGAACAGACAGGTATTGAAGAGCTATTATGTTCATGCACCATCCTAGGTGTGGAGCGATCAAACAACAGATGCCAACCCCCCCTTCAGGGATTTACAGATCCCAGCAGGGGGTAATAATTACTAGTGCAGTAACAGCTAACACATATAGCACTCACCATGTGCCAGGCACTGTTCTAAGTGCCTTACATATTATGAACTAATTTGATCCTCAACGACCATGTAAAACAAGTTTTTGACTATTCCCATTTTATAGGGGAGAAAACTGAGACACAGAGAAGTTAAGTAACTCGCCCAAGGTCGCACAGCTAGTGATTCATTTTTATCCAGAATCTGGGTTCTTTGTCACCATGTAAGTAAATATTAAGTTGGTGCAAAAGTAACTGTGGTTTTGCCATTATTTTTAATTACTTTTAACTAATTACTATTGCACCATTATTTGCGGTAGCAAAAATCGCAATTACTTTTGCACCAACCTAATATTTAGATGTCCCTAAGGTATGTGACAGCAAGAAGTAGTATGTGGTGCGCTGAGTACAAAATATTGGAAATGGGCCTGGTCAGGGAGGTCAGGAATCGCTTCCCTGAGGAAGTGATGCTTGAGTTGAAGTCTAGAGGACCAGCGTGAGTTGACCAGGGCCCTTAACCCTGCATGCAATTGAGAGGTTCTGAATCAATCAGAGATTTGGACTTAGTTGGTCTGGAATGGGTGCAGACACTGCATTCAGTTAAAAAGCCCTGCAGAAGATTCTACAATGCAACCAGGATTGAGACCCACTGAACTCACGGGGAAGAAGAGAGAAGAGTATCTCAGCCGAGGGAGAAGTATGTGCAAATGCCTGGTGGCAGGAGGAACAGAGAAGTGAACGAAGGCACTCAGAGTGGTCAAGCAAAGACTGGAGAGACCCTGACGCCAGAGCACGCAAGGCCTCATGAATAAGACAACCATACCCTGTATCTTCCAACGGGGACTCTTGTGAGGATGACAAGGGCACCAACCTCGTGGTACGCTGACACAACAGAACAAACCAATTTGGTTTATAGGTAAGCTTGGCGGAGGAGGATGTATGTCCACCCTGCTTTGCAGCCACTTCAAAGAGTATTTATTTTGTCCCAAGAACAATGGGAAGCCACTGACGTGTCTTCAGCAAAGAGGATGACATGATCACATCTGGTTTTTAGAAAGGTGCGGAAAGGGTAGGCCAGTGAGACAGAGAGGAAGCAGGGAGACAGGACCAGAGACTACTGGTCCGGAGAGGGTTAGTGGAGTTGAACAAGGGTCCTCTCAGTGAGGATGGGACATGGTGGCTAAGAGCAGGCTGTAGAGCCAAACTCAAATCCAGACTCTGCTTATTAGTCATGTGACCTGGCAAGTCAGTTCACTTCTCTGGGCCTCAGTTTCCTCCCCTATAAAATGGGTGTTAAAAAAGCATCTTTCTCATAGGGTGAGGATTAAATGAGTTAGTATATATCAATCACTTAGAACAGCACGTGGCATATGATAGGTGCTACATACACGTTAGCTATAATTATTTAGGAAGCACTATAGGATTTGGCCACGGAGAGAAAATGAGGGTGAAGGAATGTTTGGGAACACAGAGGAAGACGCCCCAAGAATTGATCACTGCTCAGTGGAATTTGGGAGATTCACAGTTAAGGGGTGAAAAGGATCAAAGACAGAAAATTTTATGAGGAAAGGCTGAGATGCAGCATTAAGGAGTGAAGCCAGGACCTAAAGACCAACACTGAAGGCAAAAGCAGGTTCAGGCCTCTGGGTCAAGCAAACATTTCTATGATATGCTAGGCACTGTTTTAACCTCTTTGCATAGGTTAACTTATTTAATACTCACCCTAAGAAGTAGTATATTATCATCTTCACCTTGTAAATGAAGAAACAGGAACAGAGAGGTCAAGTGACTTATCTAAAGTGCACGGCTAAGGTGGGACACAATGGCTCATGCCTGTAATCCCAGCACTTTCGGAGGCTAAGACCAGGAGTTCAAGACCCATCTGGGCAATATAGCAAGACCCCATCTCTACAAAAAAATTTAAAATTAGCCAGGTGTGGTGGTGTATGCCTGTGGTCCTAACCACTCAGGAGGCTGAGGTGGGAGGATCACTTGATCCCAGGAATTGGAGGCTGCAGTGCGCTATGATTGCACCACTGAACTCTGGCCCCAGCAACAGAGTGAGATCCTGTCTCAAACAAAACAAAATAAGACAAAACAACGAAAACAATGATACACAGCTAGTAGGTAGCAGAGCCAAGACTGGAGCCCAGGCAGGCTGGTTCCAAAGTCCACACTCTATTAACTTGCAATACCACAAACCTGAACCTATGCATTTCACTCTGCTCTCATCCACAAACTACCACTGAAAGTATCAGAAGGAATTGTTTAAAAATGGGACAAAATCTATTTCAGCCCAGAAACCAGGGAAAGGTACCAAGCAAATGCCAGAAATGCTTTTCAATAGATAGAAACAGTGAGACTGGAATTGTGGGAAGGACGGCCTGGCCGGGTTCTTCTTACCCTACCTCCAATTTAAAAAAAATTAGAGTGGTAACTGGGCATGGTGGCTCATGCCTGTGCAGTCCCAGCACTTTGGGAGGCCAAGGTGGGAGGATTGCTTAAGCCCAAGAGTTTGAGACCAGCCTGGGCAACATGATGAAACCCCATCTCTACAAAAAAATTTAAAAATCAGCCAGGTGTAGCGGCACATGCCTGTAGCCCCAGCCAGTTGGGAGACTGAGGCAGGAGGATCACTTAAGCCTGGGAAGCAGAGGCTGCGGTGAGCCGTGATGGTACCATTGCACTCGTAGGCGACACAGTGAGACCTTGTCTCAAAAAGAAAAAAAAAAATCGAGTGGCAAGGTCTGACTGAGGGAGTAGGTAATTGACCAAATATAAGTGAAGGTGAGTCTAACAGGAGCCTATGAAGTCACTGGCAGCAGCAGGCACTTGAGCAATATTTAAAATGATGAATCGTCCTCCCAAAACCTGCAAGAGAAGCAAGTGGCTTCCAGGCTCACCTGCAGATCTCACTGGACACGAAGAGGGTGCTAAAGGACAGCAGGGGGTGCTATAGCCACTGACTCCTAACTTAGGATATGTCCCAGCCAATTTAGACCTCAGACACCAAGAGAGAAAAAAGACTTCTGCATTCTTTTAAAGCTCCCTGCCTTGGACTATTGCACACTCTCTACTCTCCAAAGAAAGCCCATTTGACTAAATTTACATTTTCCCTTCTCCCCTCAGATGTGGGGTGGGGGAGACCTTCCACTGACAGTCCCCACCTACGAATGCAGAAGTTGTAAACCGGAGGTTCACAGAAGGAATCCAGTCCAAAAATGTGTTTAAAATACACCACAGTTGTAATTCTTGAATTATCTGTCAAAATCTAAATTTAGGGGATTTCAGGTTTCTCTGGAAAAAAATGGGAAAACTTAGACCTTCGTCCTTTAAACAGCAGGAATTAGGAAACGGAGCTGAGTGCCGCTGCCCCTTTCAGATAGGGTGTTCATGGGCCAATGGGACATGCCTGTGGTCACACACGTCACTCATTCACCCACATACCTGGCCCCTGCTGGCTCTGAAGCTGGACATCCTGATGAACAGGATGCTATGTGTCCTTTCAATATCATGTGGCCACACACACACACACATATGAAAGAAACCAGCCAGACACAAGAGACAGTCTACTCTATAATTCTGTTTTTTGGTTTTTGTTTGAGATGGAGTCTTGCTCTGTCACCCAGGCTGGAGTGCAGTAGCATGATCTCGGCTCACTGCAACCTCAAGTGATTCTCCGCCTCAGCCTCCCAAGTAGCTGGGATTACAGATGTGCACCACCATGCCCGGCTAATTTTTGTATTTTTAGCAGGGACGGGGTTCTGCCATGTTGGTCAGGCTGGTCTCGAACTCCTGACCTCAAGTGATCCCCGCTAACTCGGCCTCCCAAAGTGCTGGGATTACAGACATGAGCCACCGGGCCTAGCCTAGTTTTGTTTTTTAAGTGCTCTAAAGCAGGCAAACTGTTTTCCATAGTATCTGCACCATTTTGTATTCTGCCAACAGTGTACAAGGGTTCCAATCTCTCCATATCTTTGCCAATACTGGTCTTTTTAAAAAAAATAATAGGCCGGGCATGGTGGCTCACACCTGTAATCCCAGCACTCTAGGAGGCTGAGGCAGCAGAATCGCTTGGAACCCGGGAGGTGGAGGTTGCAGTAAGCCAGGATCACGCCATTGCACTCCAGCCTGGGCAACAGAGCAAGACTCCACCTCAAAAAAAAATCATCATCATCCTAACAAGTGTGAGGTAATATCTCATTGTGGTTTTGATTTCCATTTGCCTGGTGATTAGTGATGTTTAGCTTTTTAAATTTTCATATGCCTTTTGGTCATTTGTATGTCTTCCTCGGACAACTGCCTATTCAAGTCCTTAGCCCGTGTGAAGGTTCCTCAAAACATTAAAAATAGAACTACCATATGATTCAGCACTCTCACCTCTGGGTTTTACCCAAACGAATTGAAATTAACATCCTGAAGAAATGTTAGCAGTTCCATGTTCACTGCAGCACTCTTCACAACAGCTAAACGTGGAAGCAACTAGGTGTCCACTGATGAACAAATGGATAACGAAAATATGTTTATGCATATGATGGAATATTTTTCAGCCCTCCAAAGAGAAGGAAGTTCTGCAATGAGACAACATAGATGAACCCTGAGGACATTATGGTAAATGAAAAACACTAGTCACAGGAAAACAAATACTAGATGATTCCACTTACGTAAAGTAACAAAAATAGTCAAATTGATAGAGAATCAGAGTGAAAGGGTGGTGGCTACAACCTGGAAGAAGGGCGAAATGGGGAATTACTCACCAATGGGCATCAAGTTTCAGTAAAGCAAGATGAATAAGCCCCAGAGATCTGCTGTCTCGTATTGCATCCATCATCAGCAATGATGCATTTTACACTTAAAACTTTGTTAAGAGGGTAGATTTCATGTTACGTGTTCTTTCCAAAATAAAATAAAAGAGATCACTGGGGGTAGGGGGAAAGCAGGCAAAGGATTGCTGGTCTGGTAGTGGTTATTCTGATGGATGGGGAGGGATGTGTAGAGATTAGAAAGAGCACAAAAGGGCTTCTGGGGCTCTGCTTACAAAGAAAAATTCACTGCGTGAGAATTCATCAAGCTGGACACTTTTCCCGTACAATAAACAGTTGTCAAAAACTGTGTGACCAGTCCAGACTAAAACCAGCACCTTTGATTCCAAATTCTAAACTCCTAGAAGAGACCATTTGATTGATCCTATTTGGGAGAGATGTCCACATGCATCTGGACCAAATCAGGCCAAGGCTGTACGGTCGCAGACCTTTGGCAGTGCATATCTGGAAAGGCACCTCTCAGGGAAGAAAGTTGCCTGCTTCAGGAACGTTTGTGCAGGTACACAGGGTTGAGGTTTACCAGGCAATTTGAGGTATTAGGTAAGAGCATAGCCCTGCCGGCCAGACGGCCTAGGGCTGGACCTCTCACTAGTGACCTTGAGCAAGTCATTTAGTCTCTGAGTACTTCAGTTTCCTCATCTATGAAATGGAATAATGATAACCTATCTCACAGGGTGTAATGAAGAATGAAGAATTATTATATGTAAAGTGTTTAGGGCAGAATTCTATCTATAAATGCTGGATCTTAGATTTTTTTTTTAAAAAAGAATACCAAGACATCCTAGAATCCTAGACCACTGGAGGTGGGGGAGCCCTCATGAGGGCATGAACCTCGTGAACACAAAAGAGCAGAGACAGAAAGAAGACTAGGAAATGTGAGGTCTCTTGAGTCCAGAGCCAGGGCCTTTCGCATCCTTTCTGGCTGCCTCCCTCCAAGGTCATCTGCCTTTTGATTTCTCCATTTGCCCCCAGGCCTGCAGGCTCCAGAAATTAAGATCTTCTGGGAAATTGTGAGGCTGGTCCTGCCTCCCAACTAGGAGAAGCCACAATAATTTATAGATGGGACGCATCAGCTTCATTCAAGTCCCAGCAGCTCGCCTCTTTGTGCACGGTTGGTTTCTGTTCTCTGGCCTTCCAGCATCATGGATATGCTTCTTCCTCCACAGCATGCAGCTCTGTGTCTTCGTGACAGTGAGGGACAAAGGGATGTTTGGAAGCAATTCATTCTGACCTTTACAGGCGGGTTCTGCATTGCAGAAGCAGTCAGCCCGTGGCAAATGAGAGCAGAAGAATCATGCAGAATTCACTTGACAATCAAGAGAACTGCATTTTATCACATTACCATCATTTTATCAGCCCCTCTCTCCAACCAGCCCATGGGAGATGCCTTTCCATTTTGCAGAAAGCAAGATAAATGCATGCAATGCCAAAAATAAGGATGGACTTTTGAAATGCACAATCTAAGACTTGAAAGGATCACTGGTGGCAATAATATTAACTAGCATGTCCTATGTGCCAGTCATGGCATGAAGCTCTTACCATCTAGGTTAACTCATTTAATCCTCACGTGGACCCTATGAGGTGGGTGCCATTTTATCCTCTTTTTATAGATGAGGAAACTGAAGCAGGGAGGTTAGGTAACTAGCCCAAGATTATCAGCTAGTTAGTGGCCAACCTGGAATTCAAACTCAGTCATTCTGGTTTCAGAGCCTTTATACATATTGCCTTACATTGCCTTCTAAACCCAGCTACCCATCAGAATTACCCAAGAACTTTTTAACACACGGATTCCCAGGTCCTGATCTGTATCTCTTCAGGTGAAGCCTGTCATCCAATCTCTCTGCAATCTGCAATGTAGCACTTAGAAATTGTAGCAAACACGTTGTTTCAATCGGCCCAACATCTACGCTTTCTTCACCCTCCCGCTCCCCGTATCAGTACTTCGATTCTGCTTTGAAAAGCCATCCTACCCCCACAGCGTTTAGTCTTTGAAAGAACATTTTAAAAGCCCAACCCAAGAGTTTGTTAGGCAACTTGAGCTCGGCCAAATAACCTCTCTCCTTCTGGAATTTGAATTTAGGCTGAAAGTAACACAAGAACCAAAATCAGATAGAGCTGGTCTGGTTGTTCAAGTTTTCTTTCAATGCTCTGAAGGATGCCACATCTTTTCCAATGAATTCCTTTCCAACTTACGTTAACCAAAGATGGTTTCTGTTGCATGCAACAAAAACAACAAAAGCTAGTAGAACCACCAACATGATAGAAACCCACATCTACCACAGCTATGCCCTCTACAGCATGCCTGGCAATCGAGCTTTACTATCCTTGGTTGGGGAGCTAATATCATTATGTAGCAACCAGTTGGTCAGTATGAACTGTTCTTCTTTAGCCTGCACAGATGGACCTCAGTCCTAATTCTCCTTTAGAACTACACCACAAAAAATCTATACAAGAGCTCTTTAGACATTTGATGACAGTATAACCTCTGAGCTAGAGAGGCCAATCCTCGAGTATCTCCAGACTCCTTCTAAGGCATCCTCTTGGCATTTGGTAGCTCCCAGGAGAACTTCTGTGTGGATGCAGAAGCTATGGACTGCAGTGTTATGTGAACAGGATGTGATTTCAGCAGGATGGTGCACTTTCAGATGTAGGGAGATAATAGATAAGTGAGAGAGGGAAGAAGGGAGGAAGGGAGGAAGGGAGGTGGAGACTATACCATTTAGACTAAATTGCCCCTGACATTACTTATCCTTGAGAGATGCAAATGGGTCTTTTGGTCTAGGTGATGGTCATCCCAAGAGAGATGTTCAACCCTCATTGTTGCTTCGCTCCCTGGCAGGAGCATTATTTTTGAAAATTCACTGTGGGTGTCCCCACTCGGGGTTACGTAAGACAGAACAAACCAGGCGTTGAGAAAAGTGCACTCGACTGTTATGTTGCTTTACTGAGCCAAGGAGACCGGATGACACCAAGAGGAGGAAGCGAGCCTTTGCCCTGAAGATCAAGGTGGTCTTCCTGCCACTCACACTGAGGCAGGAAACGGACAGAGCCTTGTTGGCAGAGCCAGGACTCCCCTTCTCTGGGGCCAAAAGTGAATTGAAGTCAAGACTTATCAGAGGCCAGAATCTTATTAGAAGCACCTGAAGATGCTCAGTCCAGGAACTGAGCTGACTCCCAGCTGATGGAGGACCTCAAGAGTAACCACATTTGGAAGGAACTGTAAGTGACTCCCGATTATGCCGGAACCACCACTCAAGTTTGGTCCTCACCGAACTAAGTGGGAAACCTGAGTCTGCACTAGAGGTGAAGTGGCCCCAGAAACAAACAAAACTGGAGAAACCAGCTACAGAACATCCCAAAGTGACCTTCAGAGCTCTGCAGGTAACAAGTCTGGAATAAGACAGTGAACAGAATTGAGTATTTATGAAAATTTATTTAGGGAATGTGGCCTTTGGCTTTACATGTGTATATATTTTTATATTTTTAAATCTATCATACCTGACCTAATGTTTTGTCTGCTTTTTTTTTTTTTCATTTAGCAATATATTATGACTGCATTCCCAGGCCAATGGCATTTTAATCACTGTGACTTTTTATTAAAGTATAATTTACATACAGTAATGTACAGAGTTTAAGCACACAGTTTGATGAGTTTTGAAAAATGTGTACACCTGTATAGGCACCATCCCAGTCAAGACACAGAACATTCCCCTTATCCCCAGACACTGTGACACTGAATCACTGGCCAGCATTCCACCATATGAGTGTAATATATTTTACTTATATAAACTCTAATTGGTAGCAACTTGGATCATTTTCAAATTTTTGATATTATAAATACTGATGCAATGAATATCACTCTAGATAAATCTCTTATATCAAAAACGTGTTTAAAGCTCTCGATATGTAAGGAAAATTTGCTCTTTAGAAAACATATACTAATTTGCCACTCACCAGTAATGTATTAGAGTTCATGTTTTCTCCTTACTTCTGTTTTATGTTTTTGTTTAGTTTTGTTTATTTGAGACAGAATCTCACTCTGTTGCCCAGGCTGGAGTGCAGTGGTGCAATCACAGCTCATTGCAGCCTCCTCCTCCCAGGCTTAAGTGATCCTCCCACATCAGCCTCCTGAGTAGCTGGGACTACAGGTGCATGCCACCATGCCTCGCTATTTTTTTTTTTTTTTTTTTTTTTTTGTGGAGACTTGGTTTTGCCATGTTGCCCAGGCTGGTCTCAAACTCCTGAGCTCAAGTGATCTGCTGGGACACCTGCCCCTGTTAATGCTTTTTGTTTTGAGTCCTATTTCTTTTGATATTATTATTAAGACCATGTTTCATTTTTATATGTGTATTTTCACGATATACTTTCGTCCCTTTTATTTTTAAAACCTGTGCTTTAAGCATCTTTTATACACTGCCAAGAGTTGTACATTGCTCATCCAATCTCATAGTCTTTGCCTTTCAGTAGAGAATTTCAATCCATTTACATTGGTTGGGTAACATTCTGCTATCACTTCTACCATCTAAATTTATGCTTTCCAGATTTCACGGTTCCTTGCTGGCATATTTTTATCTTTATTCCTATATTTTGTTATATTGATCATGATTTCCTTTGTCGTTTCATCTCCAGATTGTTTCCTCCACATTATTTGAACCAATAATGTCTGTGACAACAATAAAATAGCATTCACTATTTTATTTGGGATATGTTCATCTAGACTCTTGTGTGAGACTGGCTTGTAGTTTACTTTTTATGCCAACTTTACTAGGTAACACCGGTTATTGTGGTTAAGCAGGCTTATAATAATTAGTTATTAATTTCATCAGCACATCAAAGTTTCTCCTTCACTCTTCTTATAACATACACTGCTCCTGGGTGAAAGGGATGCCATGGGATCCAGGTCTGAGGTTTTAAGAGTTCGTTCTCCCAGTGATAGAGAACCAACCCCATCAGAACCTTTTCTGAGATCAATTATGAATGCAGGGAAGATGGCTGGGTGCAGTGGCTCACACCTGTAATCCTAGCACTTTGAGAGGCCAAGACAGGCAGATCACTTGAGGTCAGGAGTTCGAGACCAGCCTGGCCAATATGCTGAAACCTCATCTCTACTGAAAATACAAAAATTAGCTGGGCGTGGTGGTGCACATCTGTAGTCCCAGCTACTTGGGAGGCTGAGGCAGGAGAATTGCTTGAACTCAGGAGGTGGAGGTTGCAGTGAGCTGAGATCATACCACTGCACTCCAGCCTGGGCAACAGAGCGAGACTCTGTCTCAAAAAAAAAAAAATGAATGCAGGAAGAAGGCTAATTCCTCCACTAGGGTTGCCATCTTTCCATGGGGTCAACTGTAACAATGTTTGCAGACATGTTCCATCTACAGCAGGAGCAAATGAGGCAAGACAAAGCAGATGCATCAGTCAGGGGCCCCACAGGAAACAGATGGCATACTCAAGTGAAGAGTGTTTAAGGAAGGTTCAATGAAAGGACTGTTTCTAAAGGTGTGGGCATGGTGTTGGGAAAGTATAAGGGACTGGAGGCTAGTAAGAGCCAGGGGACAAAGGAAGGGAGTAGCTCCTGGAACCCAGAAGCAGAGAATTATATAGAGAAGATTATCTGTAGAGGAGCAGCAAGCTATAGTCAAAAGGTAGAGTGAAGATGACTCCATAATAAATACTGACTAACCCGAGGAGGGTCTCACTCTTTCCCCTCCCCAAGTCTCCTATTAGCCCCTCCCCTTGAGTCCAACCAGAGGTCAGGTCAGAGGGTAAGGGAGCCCCAGTTGAAGCAGTCACTATGGCTCAGTCTCTCAGAGAAAGCAGAGTGGATTGGAAGGGCAAACGAGGCATCTGGCACAGCAGATGAGGGTCAGTGTGGTAGACTGCACAATGGTGTCTCCCACCCCTGCACGCTCCTTGGTCGTATGACTTTGCTATTCTTCCCATCCAGAGATGAAGTTTGTTTCTCCACCCTCAAATCTGGTCTTGTCCATAACCACTGTGACACAAACAAAGGCTTAAAAAACACCTATGCTGGCCAGGCACGGTGGCTCACGCCTGTAATCCTAGCACTTTGGGAGGCTGAGGCAGGCAGAACGCTTGAGGTCAGGAGTTCAAAACCAGCTGGCCAACATGGTGAAACCTCGTCTCTACTAAAAATACAAAAATTAGCTAGGCATGGTGGTGGATGCCTATAATCCCAGCTACTCAGGAGGCTGAGGCAGGAGAATCACTTGTATCTGGGAGGGTTGCAGTGAGCCGAGATCACATCACTGCACTCTAGCCGGGGTAACAGAATGAGACTCCATTTCACACACACACACACACACACACACACACATCTGTGTTTTGGGATTTCCCTCTCTTGCCATGCTTGGGACCGTGAAACTAAGCTAGCCTGGTGGAGGAAAAGAAGACGCATGGAGGAAAAATGAAACGCCCGGATCGACAGCCTGCCAGCCCTCAGTCAATGTTAGCAAGGCTGTTCTAGGTAATCCAGCCCTAGCCCAGCCACTAGCTGACCAAGACCCAGGACAGAGCCCAGCAGGGATCACCCGAATAAACCCAGGTCAGAAGAATCACCCAAGTAACCCACACAATCATGAGAAACCACAAATAACTGATGTTTCAAGCCACTAAATTTTGGAATGGTTTGTTACAGAGCAAAATAACTAACCAATAAAGCAGAAAATGGAAAAGCATCTTGCAAGTACTGGAGCTTCAGTTCCAGCCTTTGAGGTTCTTGGTCCTGAAGCTCTTACTCCACTCCCAACGTCCTTCTCAGGAGTCAATGGGCCCTCTTTTCCTACCACTAATTTGAGCTAGAGTTCTCTCACTTTCATTTAAAAAAAATTGTAAAGCTTTGTTTCTTCTTTGTAATCAGGTACAATTTTAAATGAACAGAAATTCTTCATTGCTCTAAAATTTAAGAAGTTTTACCCACGAAACATATTTGTCTGGGGTTTTACGGGAATAAAAGGTCCTTGAATAATGTTTTCATTTCTTTCTCGGTTATTTGCCTATTCTGGTTTTCAATTTCTTTTTGAGACAAAATTGACAATTTTACAAGAAAATCATCCATTTCAACCAGATTTTCAAACATGTTCTTACTTATTTACATACTTTAATGTATACACACATTTAATACTTTCATTTCTGTTTTATCAAATCTTCAACATTTAACAAGTTTAACAAGTTTATGATTTTTAATCTATCTTATTGCAAAGTGAGACTTGATCAAAAGGATAAGGTCAACATTAGTGTCTACCATCTTTAATTGACCTGATTTAGCGATGGAATTAGGAGAGCACAGGACCTAACAGTGGGTTTTACTCAGTAACTTGACTATAAATTGTAAGAAATTATTTCTAAAGCCATAAAATGTTGAAAAAAGTATCTTTAGACAAACCAGACAAAGAGTCCTTTTGTACTGCCTGCCCAGAGCCCCTGTTCAATAAAGTTAGCTATTATTATTAGCTATTATTTCTTGGCAGGTCAGAGGGTAACCTGTATCCCTTATAGAGCAGGAGAGGCTCCTCCAGACATTAATAATGATTTTAAAACCATGTATTGAGTGCCTTCTTTGTGCCAGACACTATTCTAGGTGTGGTTCAAGCAGTCTCCTATTGAACAGTTACCAAAAAAAAAAAAAAAAAAACGCTTTACTTAGGTATTATTTTCTCTATTTTAAAGATATAAACTAAGGGTCACAGAACTTAAAGTTATTTTCCCAAGGTCATTGGAGCAATACATAGCAGAGACCATTTGGAATTTGACACCAGCATTTTCTGGCTTCAAAGTTTGAGTTCTTTTCTTAGCACTGCATCACAGAATTTGAGGTTTGTGTGAAGTAATGGAAATGGAAACCGTAATCACCTCATAAGGGCATGCTCTGGGTGGAAGAATGTAGAGAATTTTCAGTATATTGTTGATTATGGACCTAGGTGGAGCAATGGAAATGGCCTTAGCTACATGTACCAAGGGCTTACTATGCACTGTGCCAAGCGCTTTCATGTAAGGGCTTTGAAATTCATTTGTCTTTTGTTTGTGAACTTTTTCTCATTTTAAATATTTTTTAAATTATCACTATAAACCTATGTGGTTGGTACTAGCATCCTATTTTACATATGAGGAAACTAGGGCATAGAGAAGTCGAACGACATGCCCAAATTTTCCTAATGAGTATCTGGGCAGAATCAGGACTCAAATTCAGGTATGTCTGATTTCAGAGTCCATACTCTTAACCACCACTGACATGATCAATAAACCGCCACATTAACCACTTGTAGCTAGAGGTGGTTAAGTCCACTGGCAATTGAGGCAGGGAATAAATCAGGTGCATTCTTTTGATGAGGCCATCTACGACTCTGAGCCACACTATAACATGCAGATTTTTATAAAGTCCAGTGTGATGGTCTCCAGGGGTTCTGTTCTGCTGTGGCCTCTTGGGTTAACAGGATCTGCAATAGATTAACCATAGATACTTCCTCTCCAATGAGGCACTGGAATCTATTTTTCTACCACTTGAATCTGGACTTGGCCAGAGACTAGCTTTGTAGGACATTAGCAAACATGATACAAAGGCTTAAAAAGCATTGGGGGATGCTTTCTTGCTCTTCATGGAGCCTGGAAACCACCATGTGAACAAGCCAGAGCTAACCAGTTGGATGGAGGATGAGGCCACATGGACGAGAGCCAACGCACACAGGCCTACAACCTGCTTGTTGTCAGTCATGTGAAAAGGGCCATCTTAGATCACCCACCCGCTAGCCAACCAACCAGCTATCCACAGACACGGACAAGAACCCCTTAAACTGTGCCCAGGGAAAGTACCTCACTTGACTCACCCTAGTCCCAACCCTCAGAGACAACTCCTCTGTTTCTTGTTCTGAGATGTCACAGGAGGCTGTGTATGTGGTCAGTATTCCCAGTGCTGAATAACCTATAATGTCCATAAGTAATGCTTATGACAGTACCAGAGACCTGATCTCTCTAAGAGGTACAAGAGACAGATGAATTGAGGATTTCCTACCTGGTGAGATCAAGAACAAGAAGGATGACTGTGGGTGACCAGGAGTATCATCCATGAACTCTGCCACGCTTTGTGGTCCTCCAATGGCAAGTGCCCATAAATGTTGTCTATTCTCATTGGTATTGAATGGTTGGCTCAGTAGCTAGGTTCACGGGACAGTGCCTGGTTCATAAAATCGCCTCAATGTGATATGATGTGAACATATCTGTAGGATATTGGCAACAGCACAAAGCTCTACTAATATCCATAATATTGCCTGGTTCAGACTGGGCTTGGAATAGCAGAGGGTAGAGGACGCATCCCAGCACATCCTTTATCGTGGATGGAGCCTTGTCCAAGGTCACCGCCTGTGTGTTTCTGCTTCGTGAACTTGCTGCACACCAGTTCCTCCAAGGTCATGCAGAAGGAGAGGGCACCCCTCCATACCTGCATGAGTATCAGGGGCAGCTAAAGGAGTCTGGCCAGGTGGGCAAGCAGGTGTGGCTAGGTCTTTAATCATGCCTCCAACCATGAGCAGAAAAAGGTCAATGAACTGAGTCAAGCCAGTTCAGGTGTCTGGACCAATTCATCATCCTTGGTGCCAACCGACCTTTTTGGAACTGTATCCAGAGATAGAATCATTTCAGGTAGGCTGCCAAATCCTATGCATGCTGGCTGCAGGGAGTACTTCCTGCTTTCCTCATGCTCAAGGCAATGAATGGCTGCACTCCTTCATTCATACAGAGAGGGGTCTCATGCCACTTACAGAGCCTCCACACTTCTAGGAAGGACTGCCAGGTGGCAGACAGAGAACCTGCTCATTCTTCACCCTTTCCTGTTCTGTCTGACAAGACACCTGTCCTTGCTGGCTGCCCAGCATGTGTGCACTGTTATTCATTGTCATTGTCATCATCATCATCATCACACATATAGCTCTTGCCATGCACCAGACACTGTCCTAAGTGCTTTTACAGATATCTATGTATTTGATACTCATAACAATGCTATCAAGTAGAAACTATTATTTTACTCATTTTTTAGCTGAGGAATCTAAGGCATAAATGGATTTAAGTAATTTGTCCAAGGTCACACAGATCTGAGGCTAGGAATGCTGGCTCCATAATCTGTGATTTTAACCAGGACACAATACTGTTTCTCTAGCTTTCCTCGGAGAAACTACCTCTTCCCCACTCTCAATCCATGGAATGGGCACACAGGCCCTCATCTACAGGTGTAGGCACAATGTATTAGTCAGGGTTCTCCAGAGAAAAAAAAAACCAATAACGTGAATTGGTGTACACAATTATGGAAGCCAAGAAGTCCTACAGTCTTCCATCTGCAAGCCAGAGAACCAAGAAAGCCAGGGGTATAGTTTAATCCAATGTTTGAAATATGAGCCCAAAGACCTGAGAACCATAGGTGCCAATGGAGTAGGTCCTGGTCCAGGTCTGAAGGACTGAGAACCTGGAGCACCAACACCCAAGGGCGGGAAAAAATTAATGTTCCAGCTCAAAAAGAGACAGTGCATTTACCCTTCCTCTGCCTTTTTGTTCTATTTGAGTACTCAACAGATTAGATTGTGTCTGCCTATGTCAATGAAGGCAATTTTTCTACTTAGTCTACTGATTCAAATGATAATTTCTTCTGAAATTATCATTTCAGACATGCCCAGAAATCATGTATTACCAGCTATCTGGGTACCCCTTAGCCCAGTCAAGGTTAACTGCATGTGCAAAATTAACCATCACAAGTCCACCATTTCTCAACTTGGCATCCATACACACCTTCTTAAATAAAGAACCTCCAAATAAAGAATAACAAGGACATAATTCCACCTGATGTGATACAATTAGACTTTGTACAACTGAAAATGCAATAATCCCCTCCCCAGAAAAGGAGATGAAGTCCTTGAGTAATGATTCCTCTTGTCCTGGTATCCTATAACTTAAATACTAAGACACAAAATTAACAATACTTAAATACTGATATAAAGTCAATACATCTTACGTTACATGATAAAGAACTAAAAGAGCAAAGAAAACAAAGATATTTGCTTACCATATGTATATATACACACAAACATATCCATAACAAAATAATGCCAATAATCATGCCAATCACAGTCCTTGTTTCTGTAACTGGTCACATGGTCATAGCTGGTATTTGTAACTACTTTCTTCTATTACCTATTCTGTATTCCCTTTACCTTCAGTGGGCACCTCAGCTGGTGGTGGTTCCTTACCTGGCAGGGTGACCCAAACCTTCATTCTTAAAGGGTATGGGCCATTCATAGTTTTGCCTGTATTGAGTTGTAGTTTTTCATTGATCTTAATCACAGGTCATGGTAATACTAAGAGATGCCTTTAGGGAGCTCCTGTATCCAGACACATTTTTCCTTTTCTCCATTGTAGAGTAGTGTCCAATTTCCCCTTAGTAGTCCAGATCAATCACTCCAGCCAACTTCCTAACTTCCTTCTTGGCCTGTTAACTCAGAGGCATGGGAACCCCAAAGTGGTTGGGTGGCAGTCTTAACTATCAATAGAATCATTGTTCTGTCTCCTGCTGAAAGTATTCCTCCCTCTGGAACTAAGACCTCCACGCTGGGAGAGCATAAAGTCATGGGAAAAGAAAACAAAAGTTTTGCTGGTGGTAAAATTACTAGGGGTAATAATGAGTGGTACCACTCCCATTCCACTTCCTTGATTCCCAGATCCATAAATTTATGGCTATCAGAGAAAAAGCACCATATACTAGATGCTGATTCAGAGCATATATAGCCTTCTGGAGAATCCCACCTAGGCATGCAAGGTGTTGCTACCTAGCTGGCAACATAACTGAGTCTTCAAAAGGCCATTCCACCATTCTATCAAGCCAGCTGCTTCAGAATGATGGGGAACATGGTAAGACCAGTGAATTCCATGAGTGTGAGTTCATTGCCCACCTCTTTGGCTTTGAAGTGATTTCTTTGATCAAACACAATGCTGTATGGAATTTCATAACAGTGAATAAAGCATGCTCTAAGTCCATGAATGGCAGTTTCAGTAGAAGCACTGTATGCAGGGAAGGCAAATCTGTATCCAGCATGTCTATTTCCATAAGGATAAAATGCTGCCTCTTCCATAATGGAAGGGGTCCAATGTAATCAACCTGCCGCCAGGTAGCTGGCTGATAACCCCTAGGCATGGTGCCATATCAGGAACTCAGTGTTGGTCTCTGCTGCTGGCAGATTGAGCACTCAGCGGTGGCCGTAGGCAGGTCGGCCTTGGTGAGTGGAAGTCTATGCTGCTGAGCCCATGCATAATCTCCATCCCTGCCACCATGGCCACTTTGTTCATGAGCCCATTGTGTGATGACAGGGTGTCTGGGGAAAGAGGCTGCCTGGTATCCAAATAACGGGTCATCCTATCCAGTCAATTATTAAAATCCTCCTCTGCTGAGGTCACCCTTTGGTAAGCATTCACCTGGGACACAAATATTTTCATGTTTATTGCCCACTCAGAGATGTCTATCCACACACCTCATCCCCACACTTTTTTGTCACAAATTTTTTCAATCATATTCCTTCCAAGTCCCTGCCCATCCAGTCAAATAATTGGCTACAGCCCATGAATCAGGATATAGTCACATGTATGGCCACTTCTCCTCCCAAGTAAAGTGCACAATCAGGTGCACTGCTCAAATTTCTGCCCACCGAGAAGATTTCCCTTCACTATTATCCCTCAGGGATGTCCTGAAGTGACTACAGTGCTGTAGCTGTCCACTTCTGGGTGATATCTGCACACCGTGCAGAAACATCTGTAAACTGGGTCCTAGTCTTCCCTTCCTCTGTCAACTGATCATAGGGAACTAACTCCTCATGAGCCCAAAGGTGCAAGTTGGGAGAGAGAAGGCAGGGTAGCAAGAGTGGGGAGCATGGGCATCCAGGCCATTTCTTCATGTATCGTACTTGTGCCTTTAGAGCCTGCCCAGGATTGATCACATACATACCACTTCCATTTGATGATGAAGTGCTGCTGTGCATGCCCAACTTTATGGCTCAGTGGTTTAGATAAGACCCAGTTAATGAAGAGCAATTCAGGTCATATGGCAATTTAGTGGCCCATGGTCAAATCGTCGGTTTCCACGAAGGCCCAGTAGCAGGCCAAGAGCTGTCTCTTAACAGGAAACTAGTTCTCTGTGGATTATGGCAGGACCATATTCCAAAATCTTAAATGCTTGTGCTGCAATTCACCTATAGAGGCTTGCCAAAGGCCCCACACAGTATCCCTCTCTGCCACTAACCAACCACCATTGGATTTGCTGGGTCATATGGCCCAAGTGGCAAAGCAGCTTGCACAGCAGTCTGGACCTGTTGCAGAGCCTTCTACTGTTCTGGGCCCTACTGAAAACCAGAAGCTCTTGGGGTCCCTTCGTGAGTAGGCCAGTATGACACACTCAAATGAGGAATGTGTTGCCTCCAAAATCCAAGTAGGCCCAGTAGGCCATCTGTCTCTTTCTTGGATGTAGAAGGGTCCAGATGCAACAACTTATCCTTCACGTTAGAAGGGGTATCTTAACACGTTACACACCACTGACCCCTAGAAATTTCACTGAGGAAGAAGGTCCCTAAATTTTAGTTGGATTTATTTCCCATCCTCTAACACACAAATGTCTTACCAATGTCTAGAGTAGTTGCTACTTCTCATTCACTAGGACAAATCAGCATAATGTCATCAATGTAAAGGACCACTGTCATAGCTTGTGAAAGGAAAAAATGATCAAGATCCCTGCAAACTAAATTATGACATAGGACTGAAGAGTTGATATACCCCTGAAGTAGGACAGTGAAGGTGTATTGCTAGCCTTACCAGCTGCAATAAAACTGCTCTGGTGGGTCTTATGGACAGAGATGGAGAAAAAGGCATTTGATAAATCAATAGCTACATACTAGCTACCAGAGGATGTATTAATTTGCTCAACCAATGAAACCACATTTGATACAGCAGCTACACTTGGAGTGATCACTTGGTTAAGCTTATGATTATCCACTGACATTCTTCTAGATTCATCGTCTTCTGCAGAAGCCAAATAAGAGAGCTGAATGAGGGATATGGTGGGAATCACTACCTCTGCGTCTTTCAAGTCATTGATGATGGCAGTGATCTCTGCTATCCCTCTAAGGTTGTAGTATTGCTCTTGGTTGGCTGTTTTCCTAGGTTGGGGCAGTTCTAATGGCTTCCTCTTGGCTTCGCCCATCATAGTAGGCCTCATTCTACAGGTCAAAGAACCAGTATGGGGATTCTGCCAACTGCTAAGTATGTCTATTCTAATTATCCATTCTGGAACTGGAGAAATAACTGCAGGATGGGTTTGGGGACCCACTGGATCCACTGTAAGACAGACCTGAGCTAAAATTCCATTGATCACCTGACCACCATAAGCCCCTATTCTGACTGGAGGGCCAAGTGACATTTTAGGTCTCCTAGAATCAGTGTCAGTTCAGAACTAGTGTTCAGTAGTCCCCAAAAGGTCTGATCATTTCCTTTTCTCTAGTGCACAGTTATCCTGATAAAAAGCAGTAGGTCCCTTTGGGGAAGGCTGGGAGAAAGATTAACAGATAAACTTTTAGCAGTATAATCGCTTTCTCAAGGAAACTTTACCTCCCTTTCATTCAAAGGGTTCTGGGTCTAAACTGGCTCAAGTCTGGGAATGGATTGAGGGGCTATGATTCTCTGTTTTTATGATTCAAGTTAGACTTCTGTTCACTTCACCTAGAATTTTTCTGCTTATACAGATCAAGTAAGAATTCAGTAGGCTTCCCACCTATTTCACTTCTAGCAACACCATGATTAGGCAGTGCCATAGGTATGCATGAGTCAGGTTATTCTGATTGTTGGTTTAACTCTGCGATCCATTAAGGTAACCGCACCCACCTTGTCTTTAACAGTTGAGTGCCACCAAACGGCCCCGATACTCCAGGACCCAATTATTCCCATTGCATTTAAGTTTTCCAATTAAGTGGCTGTGGTTCCCATAGTAAGGTTTGGTCTATAGAGAAGAGGGATCACAGAACTCTTAAAGGGGAGCTGGGGCTCCCCTCACAAATTTATTTCTCAAACTATTGAGAGAGACATACCTTTCTGAAAGGTATGTCTGACCTTCCCAGCATGGGTGAGCAGGTATTAAATGACAAATCCACTCTAGCATTCTAATCTCCCTAA
This sequence comes from Symphalangus syndactylus, assembly GCF_028878055.3. Lineage (NCBI taxonomy): Eukaryota > Metazoa > Chordata > Mammalia > Primates > Hylobatidae > Symphalangus > Symphalangus syndactylus. Next base: position 59,806,700 of record NC_072433.2, read on the forward strand.
GCCTTTGAATCCTTTCCTCTACATTAAACCAGGGGAGGTCAGGCATCTCCAACTCACTCATGATAGGCCATCTTTTAATCCATGTTTCAGCCAACCAGCTAAACTGTTAGAGCTCTTCCTAACTCCTTAAGCTGGAACATTACATTCAGAATCTCTGCTTAGTGAACTTCTATCAATAAATTCCGCCTGATCCAACTTCATGTTACTTCCACCATTATCCTACCCCCTTAATATCATTCCTATGCATATTCCCTATGGTTCTGCTTGTATAAATTAGAAACTCAAATAGTTCTTTTGGGGTATAGCATACCTCCCCATGAGTCACACTGTGCATCTCACCTTTAGGAGTCTGCTAGGACTTGAAGGGGTGGTGGGATTGGATGCTGAGAAGAATCAGCATTGTCTGGCATGGCAACTGCCTCAGGGAAAGCCATTACTGTTTCCTAGGACAATGCAGGGTTAGTTCCCTTAGACAAGGTGGAAAGGCCAATGCCACCCTGAGTGGGGATGACACTTTTGCTGGAGGTAAGGAGGCTACTTCACTGGTAAAAAAGACTTGTCAGAATTTAGGGGCTCAATGTCCCCAGCTTCAGCAGGGTCTTCATCAGAGTCTTCCCACCTTATGGGATCCCATTCTTTTCTGATCAATGCCCTTGCCCTTGCTTTTACAGCAGACACCCTGTGTGGTGGGGAGTCCAATTTGCATTATAATTCAGCCAATTGCAGGAGGAGGTTGTGCATTTAATTTTCAGAAATTTCAGCCCTGCAGCTACAGGCTAGAAGGCTCTCCTTCAGGGCACACCTAGAAGCTCTTAGATCGTTTATGAAACACTTTGAGCTGGGAATTCAAATCCCTGAGCTCATCTTTTTCTTTCTCCACTTTGTCCAGAGACATTAGGAGCAAGTAATTATATGCCTTAGTTTTCCAAAAGTGTTTGGGTATCATATATCGAATCACTTGGCTCCTTGCTTCTTATAAATGGTTGATTAGAAGTATCCAATGCAGATGATTTGTGTATCTCTATAAACAGATCATGCCATGGACCATCCAGGCTCTCTTTACTACTCGAAATAGGGTAATCAGCATTCTTAAATCTAATCAGATTTGGCAGCCAATTGCCAAATCCCCAAAACCAATTCAGAAAACCCATCCTTAAAATTTTCTTCCTCTATACACTCTTAGTACCAAAATTTTCTGTCCTAGTCCCTTCTGGCTGCTGTAACAAAATACCAAAACCTGAGTGGTTTTTAAATGATCAACTTATTCCTCACAGTTCTGGAGGCTAGAAAGTACAAGATCAAGGCACTGGAAGATTCAGTCTCTGGTGAGAGCTCACTTTCTCATAGACAACCGTCTTCTCGTTGCAACCTCACATGGTGGAAGGGGTGAGGGATATCTCTGGGGTCTTTTTTATAGGGGCACTATCTCATTTATGAAGGTTCTTCCCCCATGAAGTGACCACCTCCCAAGGGGCCCACCTTCTAACACCATACCTTGGGTGTTAGGATTTCAGGATATAAGTTTGGAGAAATAAAACATTCACACCACAGCAGCATATACCTAGGCCTGGCCAATCAGCATAACCCATTCTTCTGGCAATATGTGATTTGTGGTCTAATGAGACTTTAGCTCTTGTTACTGCCCTGCAGCACTGATAAGATATAAGATTAAAGGTGTTGCAGCCACCATGCTCACATAGGAGACAAGCCTTCCTGAAAATAAAGTCAACACAGACAAAGGCTAAGCCAAGAAAGGGAGAAACAGGTTCGTGAGGACATTATTTAGAACTTTGATTCACTGTGCCTGAAGCCAGGTCAACCCTTAGGCCTTTTCAATTTCAAGGACCAAAAATTTTCCTTTTCATATAAGTCAGTTTGAGCTGAGTTTCTGTCTTAGGCAACAGAAACGTTCAGTAGATAGATAGAATATGGGAAACATCATCTTCCCTGCTGCAAGTTGAGTATCAAGTTTCAGTCTGCATGAACACTCAGAGCTGCATACTGAGTAGGGCAGTCTCCCCAAACTTCCCTGCCTGTTTTGCTAGGGAGGAGAGAAGAAATTGCACTACAAGGGCTAGAGCATAGGATCTGAGAGAACATGACAAACAGTCTCAAACTTTGTCTCTGCAAACAGATTTTCAAGGACTTTGGTTGTTCCATGTTTCTTGGAGTTCTTAACCTCAATTACCACATTTTCCAAGCAAAGAATATCCAACATATGGTCTAGCATCTTTGTGTTGCTATGGCAACAGATATGCCCCCCCGCCCCCCAAACTCCCACCCCAGTTTGCAGCAAATTGGCAGATGACCATTTGCAGAAGACCAGCAGGAGCTAAAGAAATTCAATGACAGAAGATAGTCACTACTCACTTTGGGCAAGCTGTCAGCTGTCAAGTCTAAGTGGGTAACAGGACCAGTAACGGAGACAAAGCCAATGGGAGAAATTTCAAGCAGGGGAATCAAAGCAGAAACAAAGTAAGAGAACTAGAGGTGATGGCTGCATTGGGGTATGCCGAATGCAGTTCATTACTGGGCAGTGAAAGACTGTGCATGGTGGAAGCCTTCTCCTCTAGGACAGTTTCAGCTGCATGTAAAAAAATGCTCCCGGGGTCAGGCATGGTGACTCATGCCTGTAATTCTAGCACTTTGGGAGGCCGAGGTAGGAGGAGGGCTTCAGCCCAGGAATTCGAGACCAGCCTGGGCAGCATAGGGAAAACCTATCTTTACAAAGAAATAAAAAATTAGCCAGCCAGGTGTGGTGGCATGCACTTGTAGACCCAGCTACTTGGGAGGCAGAGGTGGGAGGGTTGCTTGAGCCAGGAAGGTTAAGCTGCAGTGAGTGGGACATGATCGTGCCATCACACTCCGGCCTGGGCAACAGAGCAAGATTCTGTCTCAAAAGAGAAAAAAAGCAAAAATAAAAAAGAAGGCTTCAAACAGTAAGACTTTGTTCAAAAACAAAGAAAAAGAAAAAAACCTTTTTCTTTTTTTTGAGACAGAGTCTCGCTCTGTTGCCCAGGCTGCAGTGCAGTGGTGCGATCTCCGCTCACTGCAAGCTCCACCTCCCAGGTTCACGCCATTCTTCTGCCTCAGCCTCCCGAGTAGCTAGGACTACAGGCACCCGTCACCGCATCCAGCTAATTTTTTGTATTTTTAGTAGAGACACGGTTTCATCATGTTAGCCAGGATGGTCTCAATCTCCTGACCTCATGATCTGCCAGCCTCGGCCTCCCAAAGTGCTGGGATTACAGGCATGAGCCACCGTGCCCAGCCAAAAGAAAAGCTTCTTATCCCATCTATCCAGCTTGGGGATAAAAGGACTGTGAGTGGTCTCAACAGCTCATCAGCATCATCATGGACCCACGGTTTTTTTAAGTTTTCCACTCTGCCATGATCAGGATGTCAGCAATGTGTCCCTCATTGACCCAAAAGGGTTGCCACAAATCCAAGCATTATATCCTTGCACAAAAATGCCCAAGAGGACAAGGGAAGGGGTGTCTCTCTCTTATCAGAAAGGAAAAATCTTTCCTAGACTCCTTCCCAGGTCTTCCTCTCAGTTCCCATTAGCAGGATTGGGTCACATCCTCATTCAGCAGCTACAAGAGAGCTGGGGAAAGCAAGTATCAGGCATTTTTAGCTTCCAGCATGAGAGGTGGCCTCTGCCAGAAGGATGAAGGCTGTGAATGGCTGCTGGGCAGTCCAATAAACAATGTACCCTAAACTTTAAACATATTTGTACCAAAACTTTTGCCATATCCTTATATCACCCATACTGTCATTCACTTAATATTGTCCTCAAATCAATTTATCTTTTGTTTAACCTAAATACCTTTACTTAGGTAGGAAATTCTATATCCTTATCACAAATGCAAAACCACTACTAGATACGTTTTTCCCAATCCACATTAAAATCAATTTATAATGATTAAAACAAAAATTTTGTGCACATTTTACCTACAAGCATCTCTTGTCCCACTAGCAGCAGTCATACTTTGAGATTCATGGTAGCAGGATAAATTCATTTCCTCCTCATTCCTGGGCCCCGATATTAAGAACACCCTAACAAGCAGGGTGCACTGGCTCACGCCTGGAATCCCAACACTTTGGGAGGCCAAGGCAGGAGGATTGCTTGAGCCCAGGAATTTGAGACCGGCCTGGGCAACACGGAGAGACTTTGTCTCTTAAATAATAATAATAGGCCGGGCACGGTGACTCACACCTGTAATCCCAGCACTTTGGGAGGCCGAGGCGGGCGGATCACGAGGTCAGGAGATCGAGACCATCCTGGCTAACATGGTGAAACTCCGTCTCTACTAAAAATACAAAACAAAAAATTAGCCAGGCATAGTGGCAGGTGCCTGTAGTCCCAGCTCCTTGGGAGGCTGAGGCAGGAGAATGGCATCAACCCAGGAGGTGGAGCTTGCAGTGAGCTGAGATTGCTCCACTGCACTCCAGCCTGGGCAACAGAGCAAGACTCCATCTCAAAAAATAATAATAATAATAATAAAATAATAATAATAAAAGAAAGAACACCCTAACAAAGTGCCATAATGTGCACTGCAAAGTACCACCAAAACTACCTTTTTGCAGCCACACTACCAAGTAGGCCCCTGCCTATCACCCTCCATGCTCCAGCTTTCAAAGTGAAGACATTAGCAAAATCATAGTAGACAAACTAGCTGGTTTCCTATCCAGCCACACCCCTCTCAAAATGTTTTGTTTCGTTTTGTTTTCCACTAAAAGGAAAACTGTCTCAAAAGCTATAGGGACCACCACATGCCTTAGAGTGAGATCTTCCGCACTTACTCGTCTAAGCATGCTCACTCACATTTAATCACAAGGCAGCATTGACTGTGGACAGAGAAAAGTGATCGATGCCCATTACTTACATCAGAGGCTGGACCCTTGTCAGCGCCAGGGCAGGAGAATGTGACAAATTCATGGCACCGCTTGTGCACCACAAAGCAGCAAACTGCAAAAGAGAAAATCAGGGTGGGAGGAAGGGAAGAAGGAAAGCGGAGAAGAGGAAGAGAGAGAAAGGGAGGAAGAGATCATTAGACTTGAACTTTACCAACAAGTAAAGCTTTTATGCCAAAATAAACAATAATGTCAGCTTCTGCAGCTTGTCCTTTGCTGAAGTCAAACTCTTGGGAACATAGATGCTTCATCTTGCATAGGAGTTAAACTTCTAAAGTTAGCTAGGGTTAGAAAGATTCCATATGCTCAAAATTACACTCCCTTGAAGATCCCTTAAAGTGCCTTGTCTTCTATTGATTTTGGAACAGAATGTTGTTTCTTGGATCAGGTGCCAGATGAAGTAGTTGGCTTGTGTTTAGGTGCATAATGCATAAGAAATATGTATCTTTAAATCCTAGAGTCACACTTAAGAGAGGTGTTCAGACGATGAGGGTCATGTAGAAACAGAGGGAACAGGATGGTGGACTCATGCCCCATCTCACCAAAAGCAATGTCAATCTAATAGAAGAGTGGGAAAAATAGGCAGCAACATTTACATTGTCACTTTAGTAGTTTGCAAGCAAATAAATATATACACATATTTGAATTGGTGTGAATTTAATGCATCTATGGTATGGCTCCCCTATTTGGAGGTTATATCCCTCTGGGGGAGGTATAATGAAAGAATGTATACAAAAATAAAACTTTTTTGTTGTTGTTGTTGTTCAAATCATCTTTTACAGTCTTGGTGTTCAAATCTTGTTTTACAACCTCTAGACTGTGGGTTTCTGGAGGATGGGTGCCATGCTTCAGGGACCAGCTCAGAGCCTTTCTACAGTGCATGCTTAGTAAATGAAAATAGAACAGAAAACCTCAAGGCCATCCCTAGTGACACAATGAGTCTAGGTGACAATCATCTATGGTTGCTAAGGTCACAAAAAGACACCACTTGCCTACAGAGGAAAGCTCACTTCACTACCTATGAAGTACACTTGTCAAATAATCAGACGTGATTGGTTCAAGTCTCTTGATGCAACTACAGATTTACAGAAAATACAAGTGACAGAGGAACATATTAAATGACACCACAGGGATGCGATCAGCAAACACTACCCCCCCAACCCCACCCAAATACCCGGAATGTAGAAAACTACAAGGCAACCAATATGGTATCTTCAACAAATAAACTACAAGAGAGGACTGCAAGCGGGGAGAAAATAAGACAAGAAACGTATATTTTCAAAGGAATTTAAGAAACATTATCAACTAAATATTTTTTTATTTTACTTTAAGTTCTGGGATACACGTGCAGAACGTTCAGGTTTGTTACACAGGTATACATGTGCCATGTTGGTTTGCTGCACCTATCAACCTATATCAACTAAATTTAACATGTGGACCTTGTTTGGATTCTAATTGGAAAAAACCAATAGTTTAAAAAATTATAAGGCAATCAGGGAAATGGATATACTCACTTTCTGATGACATTAGGGAATTATTGTTACTGATATTAGGGAATTAAAAATATTTGGTGTGATAATGGTCTTGTTTTTTTTTGGTTATAGAATCCTTATCTTTGAGGATACATTAAAATCTTTATGGATAAAATAATTTAAAATAATTCAGTATGCCAAGGTGGGGATAGAAAGGGGAGGATTACAGATGAAAAAGAAATTGATCATGATGGGTCATTACTGAACTGGGTGATGCACACATGAGGATGCATTATACTAATCTGTTACTTTTATATATGTTTGATTTTTTCCATAATATGAAAAGTTTTCAACAGAGGAAGAAATAGAGAAGTAGAGAAAAGCGAAGTCATAAGAAATGGGAGTTGCAGGAGGGTTACAAGATTAAAATGTGCTGAGTCTTATATTCCTCAAAAGATTATAGAGATTGAGAAATTGCATATAGGACATTGTAAGTTTAAATATACGTGTTAACAATTAAAGATTAAAAATAAGTATAAAAACCGGGTGTGGTGGCTCACATCTGTAATCCCAGCACTTTGGGATGCCAAGGCAGGAGGATCACTTGAGCCCAGGAGTTTGAGACCAACCTGCGCAACATAGTGAGACCCCATCTCTACAAAAAATAAAAGATTAGCCAGACATGGTGGTGCATGCCTGCAGTCCAGCTACTCTGGAGGCTGAGGTGGGAGGATCGCTTGAGCCCAGGAAGTTGGGGCTGCAGTGAGCCATGACTGCACCACTGCACTCCAGCCTGGGTGACATAATGAGACCCTGTTTCAAAAATAAATAAATACATAAAAATATAAAAACTACTATGTATTCCTTTTAAACTACTAAAAGGGAAAACTGGACAAAGAAAGACAGTCCATGTACACCTCAAACAGCCTTCTTCATGTTCCAAAGTCATATAAATATTACTCTTTGGAGTTTTTTTGTACTTTTATATGGCATCATTTCCACTTTAAACTGTTTGATCCGTGTGTAATTTCTTGGAATCTGATGTGAAATGGGAATCCAATTTGCCATTTTTTTCCAAAGAGGTAACCAATTGTCCCAGCATCCTTTATTGAATAATTCATCCCTTCCCCACTGATTTCAAATGCCAACTTTATTATATGTTTAATAATTATATATACTGGGGTCTGTCTTTGGGCCTTCTGTTCTGTGCCACTGATCTGTCTTCTAGTATAGCAATATGGGCTTTAATTATAGTAGCTCTGTAATATGTTATATCTTGGCAGGGCAAGTCCTCCCGCATTATCCTTATTTTCAACATTTTCTTGGCTATCACTGCACATTTATTCTTCCAAGTAAACTTTAGAATCAGTTTATCAAGATTTTAAAAATACCAATGGAATTTTTATTGGGATTGTATTCAGTCAACCCCCAGCCTCCAAAAAATGATTGGGACTTTGATTGAAATTGTGTTAAATTTAGAAATTAAATTCAAGATAATTGATGCCTTGACAACAATGAGTCTTTCCATCAGGAAATGATTGTCCCCTTGTTGAACTCTTATTTTCTCCATATAAGTCCTACACATTTTCCCTTTAGCATCATCTAAGGGATTCTTTTGTATGCTCTTGTAAATTTGACATGTCTTCATTTTGTTCCCCAACTGGTCATTGTTTAAAAATAGGAAAGCAAACAGCTGTGCGCAGTGGTTCACGCCTGTAATCCCGGCACTTTGGGAGGCTGAGGCAGGCAGATCACTTGAGGCCAGGAGTTTGAGACCAGCGTGGCCAACATGGTGAAACCCCGTCTCTACTAAAAATACAAAAATTAGCTGGGCGTGGTGGTAGGTGCCTGTAGTAGTCCCAGCTACTCAGAAGGCTGAGGCAGGAGATTGCTTGAACCCAGGAGGCGGAGTTTGAAGTGAGCCAATATCACACCACTGCACTCCAGCCTGGGCAACAGAGCGAGACTCCATCTCAAAACACAAAATAAACAAACAAACAAAAACAATAGGAAAGCAATAGATTGTTAGCATATTTATTTTAAAGCATTTTTTAAAAAACTCAAATAGCTTTTGTGGAGTTTTAGTTGCTTCCTTTGAGTTTTCCAGATAGAAAGCCATATTACCCCAAATAATATTTTTATTATTCTCTCTTTTCCCCTTGTCATAGTTCCATGTTTACCTTTCCCTTTTACTCAACATGAAAGTAAAGGGATGACAGCATAGTCTCGCCCCATCCCCGAGCTTTCCCCAGCTTCACCTCCCTCTCCCTCTCTACACGTCAACCACAGAGGAAAGTTTTCCACCTCTACTCAAACTAACTTTTGGAATTTATATTTTCCTTGGAAATTATCCACAGTGTTCTTCTCAACATGTTTAAACTGTAGCATCTTATCTGGGATAATATTACACCTTTTCTCTTTCTTTCTTCATATTGCATTGTTGGTAGTCTCTCATTTTTTTTCCAGAAGGTTGTGTTCTTTCTTGTCTATTTTTATCATTCTATCATGTTAAAGAAGCAGATTATGATTATATTTATCAACTCTACCTGGTTTTATTCTACTTTATTAATTGCTACTTTAACTTATTTTTGTTCTGTGTATCTGTGATTGTATTGCTTACCTGTATTTGTATTACTTATTGGTTGGGAATGTGAATTCTGGAGTCTGATGACCAGGTGTACATCCTGTGTCTATCATTTGCAAACTCTAAGACTAGGTACACTACCTCATCTTCCTATACTTCAGTTTCCTCTCTGGAAAATGACAGTGACAACAGGACCCATATCACAGTGGTGTTGTCAGAACTAAATGAGTTATTCCACGCTCAGAACCACGCCAACCATATCATGACTATTCTACAAATGTCAGCTAATATTATCCACTGTTCTTTTTTAAGCTTCTTGAATTGACTGCTCAATTAATTTATTCCCATTCCTCTTCATTAAAGATTTAAAGATGTTATGGCTGAAAACCTTTCTTTTAAGTACAGTTTTGGCTGCATCCTATGTTTTATGTTTAGTCCCATCATCGTATCAAGTTTCTAAGTGGTCTATTAGTATAGTTTTAATTTATTCTTTGACCCAGAAATATTTAGGAAACTACTTTCTCCCATTTTCAAGTAGTTGTTTTATTCTACAACCTTTCTTTCAAACATCCAAAATATCAGTTATTCTCTACAAAAAATACAAAAATTAGCCAGGTATGGTGGTGGGCCCCTGTAATCCCAGCTACCCAGGAGACCGAGGCAGGAGAATCACTGGAACCAGAGAGGTGGAGGCTGCAGTGAGCCAAGATCGCGCCACTGCACTCCAGCCTAAGCGACAGAGCGAGACTCTGTCTCAAAAAAAAGAAAAAAACAGTTATTATCTTATTCATCTTTATCCCCTTTGGAGACAGAAGGGGATAAAGATAGCTCATCTCTAGTCTCCTAGTGTCTACAATTCCTGGTACATAACTGATATTCAGTAAATAAATATTTGGTGAATAAATGAACCAAAAAATGAATATTATCAGTCATAGAAAAAGGAGAAAACATAACCAACTTCATGGTAGATGTAGCTCCTGGCTGATCCCCCGACATTCCACCAGCCTGGATATTTGTCAATCCAACCATTGACAAGGTCACTTTAGGTAGCCTTCCAATTACCCACAGAAATGAATAGTCCATCCCCACTGAGGCAGAATCAATAGGCCAAGTGAACCCCAGCATGATGTGCAGAGAAGCTGAGAGCAGACTTTGAAAAGCCTGATGAGCTTCTGGTGCAGGTAATTCCTTTACACAGTGTGTTTCTGAAAAGTTGTGCAAATCAAATTTCCCATTAACTGAAACACTTTGAAGAAAATAGTAGGGCTTCCTATTTAAAGAAATCAAATCCTTTTATGACACAAATAAACACCCCCTCATTTCTATTTGGCAAATTCAGAGTAAGACCAGTTTTTGTTTTTTGTTTTTTAAGAAGAGGCAACATTTACTGAGCTGCTGAAAAAAATGTACTAGACCCTACTTTCAAACAGGTAGTCAGTTAAGAGCCCAGAATCTCCAGATGCTTCATAATTTATTCAATAACTCCTTGCTCTACAAAGGTTGAAAGCCTGCAGCCCTCTGACTCGTCTATAGCAAGTCTTTACTAGAACTACACAATGGGGTCTGAAACTCAAATGCCTAGGGGCCAGGTGAGCAATGAAAATGTCTGATGGCCAGGTAGGGGACTGCACGCATGGCCCGTTTAAAAGGGGAAATTGCTACTCAGCTCCAGCAGAGAATGAAAAAGATGTCTCAGGCTCTATCCACCTCCCACCCTCCCTTATTACAGGCAAGATCAGAAAGGCCACCTGCAGCCGAGTGCAGTGGCTCACACCTATAACCAAAGCACTTTGGGAGGTCGAGGCAGGAGGATTGCTTGAGCCCAGGAGTTCAAGACCATCCTGGGCAACATGGCAAGACTCCATCTCTAAAAAATTAAAAAAATTAGCCAGGCATGGTGGTGTGCATCTGTGGTCCCAGCTACTTGGGAAGCTGAGGTGGGGGGAATTGCTCGAACCCGGGAGGCTGGGAAATCAAGACTGCAGTGAGCTGTGTTAGCACCACTGTGCTCCAGCCTGGGCAACAGAGTGAGACCCTGACTCCAGAAAAAAAGGAAAAGAGAAGAGAAGGGGAAGGGAAGGGGAAGGGGAGGGGAAGGGAAAGGGAAAGGGAAAGGGAAAGGGAAGGGAAAGAGAATGGGAAGGGAAGGGAAAGGGAAGGGAAAGGGAAGGGAGGGGAAAAGGAAGGGAGGGGAAAGGGAAGGGAGAGGGAAGGGAAAGGGAAGGCAGAGGGAAGGGAAAGGGAAGGAAAAGGAAAGGAAAGGGGAAGGGGAAGGGAAGGGGAAGAGAAGGGGAAGAGAAAGGGAAAAAAGGGAAAAAAGGGAAGGGAAAGGGAATGGGAAGGGGAGGGAAAGGGAAGGGAAAGGGAAGGAAAAGGGAAAGGGAAAGGGAAGGGAAGGGGAAGGGAAAGGGAAGGGGAGGGGAAGGGGAAGGGAAGGGGAAGAGAAGCGGAAGGGGAAGGGGAGGGGAAGGGGAGGGGAAGGGGAAGGGAAGGGGAAGGGGAAGGGAAGGGGAAGGGAAAGGAAGGGGAAGGGGAAGGGGAAGGGAAGGAAGGGGAAGGGGAAGGGAAGGGGAAGGGAAGGGGAAGGGGAAGGGAAGGGGAAGGGAAGGGAAGGGAAGGGGAAGGGAAAGGGAAGGGAAGGGAAAAGGAAGGGAAGGGGAAGGGGAAGGGAAGGGGAAGGGGAAGGGAAAGGGAAGGGAAGGAGAAAGGGAAGGGAAGGAGAAGGGGAAGGGAAGGAAAGGGGAAGGAAAGGGAAAGAGAAAGGGAAAGGGGAAGGGAAGGGGAAGGGAAGGAGAAGGGGAAGGGAAGGGAAGGGGAAGGAAAGGGAAAGAGAGAGTGAAAGGGGAAGGGAAGGGGAAGGGAAGGGAAGGGAAGGGGAAGGGAAGCAGAAGGGAAGGGAAAGGGAAAGGGGAAGGGAAGGGGAAGGGAAGGGGAAGGGAAAGGGAAAGGGAAGGGGAGGGGGGGAGGGGAGGGAAGGGAAGGGAAGGGAAGGGAAAGGGAATGGGAAGGAAAAGGGAAGGAAAGGAAAGGAAAGGAAACAAGAAAGGCCACCTGCCAGCTCTGTAGGCAGAATAATGTTCCCACCCCTGACCCCTGACCACCTGACACCACCACCAGATATCCGAGTCCTAATCCTGGGACCTGTGAATATATTACTTACACGACAAATTCGATTTTGCAGATGGGATTAAATTAAGGATCTTGAGAAAGGGGGTTATACTAGATTATCTGGATGAGCCCAGTGTGATCACAGGGGTCCTTATAGGAGGGAGGGAAGAGACTCAGAGTCAGAGGATGAGACATGATGATGGAAGCAGAGGTTGGAGTCATGCCATTTCTGCAACAGAACGCAAGCCAAGGAATGTGGGTGGCCTCTAGAAAAGATAAGAAACAGATTGTCCCCTAGAGCCTCCAGAAGGAAGGCAGCCCTGCTGACACCTCGATTTCAGCCCCAGAAGACCTGCTGTTCAGAATGTTGATATCTAGAAGTATAAGATAATAAATGTGTGCCATTTTAGGCCAGGAAATTTGTGGTAATTTGTTACAGCAGCAATAAGAAACACTAGATCAGCAAGGATAAGAAATGCCTGGTTAATCCCAGATGGAAGGAGTAGACTGTAGCCAAAATCTCGGGTGACAGGGGCCCTCTCGGATGTTTCTGCCCCAGGAAAGGCACTGAGATCTCAACTCTGCTTCACACTGCACTTTACCCCTAACTCCCAAATTTTAGTGGTTTATTCTAACTACTAAAATTTACTCATTGCATTCCAAAGAGGACTAAATTAAATCATATCTCTCTCTCTCTCTCTCTCTCTCTCTCTCTATATATATATATATATATATATATATATATATATATATCTGTGTAGAATCGATTCCCCTCTTGTACACAATTCTTACTGGGGTCTATAGTGGAAAACATTCTCAGGAAGCAATCTTTGCCCTTAAATCCATGTCAATCTGGGATAGAAATTCTAGCACTAGTTGCAGATATCTGTGGTGGGAAAAGAAATGAGAAGCCCATCATCTATCAGGAATTACAGGCTAAGTTTCTGGAAGCAGGTGGACCTTGGTTTGAATGCTCGTTTTACCACCTATAAGCTGAAGGACATTAGCTCAGTGTCTCCACCTCTCTGAGCCTTATTTTATAATAGTACCTACTTATATAAGGTGGTTGTGCAGCCCAAATAATACAACACATGCAAACTGCTTGGTGGAAAAGGGCATTTGAGTTGGAGCCACTGGCATGCAGACTTTGCTCTACAGCTGCTGGGAGAACCACTCTTTCCTCCTAGGTCAAAGCTGACCCACAGGCTTATCCGCATTAAACTCTGCCAAGTGCCCAAGATGAAGTGGGGTTCCCCCAGGCAATTTCCTAAACTGTTTCCATGATCAAAGACAGAAAGTTCTGGTCACCATTTCTGCCCAGTGGCTGGTCTCACTGGCACTAAGAAGAGTGACTCATAGGGTCATGCTGTTGAGTTAGCAAAGGGCTTTCATATCCGTGCTTAAACTGAGCCTCATCACGGTCTTGTGAAGAAGGTGCTATGATTCTCATTATATCTTTTATAGAGACAAAGTCTTGCTCTGTCACCCAGGCTGGAGTGCAATGGTGCAATCACAGCTCACTGCAGCTGCAAACTCCTGGGCTCAAGTGAACCTCTGGCCTCAGCCTCCTGAGTAGATGGGACTACAGGCATGCATCACCATACCTGGATACTTTTTTAAGTTTTTTCTAGAGACGGGTTCTCACTATGTTGCCCAGGCTGGTCTCAAACTCCTGACCTCAAGCAATCCTCCTGCCTTGGGTCCTCATTATATTAACAGGGACACCGATGCTCAGAGAGAAGTGATTTGCCCAAGGTTGTTCAGCTAGTTCGTGGTAACACTTGTATTTGAAACCAGTTTGTCTTCCTCTAGAGCCCACACTCTCAACTCACACAGTGCAGTTACATGTGTGTTTGTCATTCATCTCACTGTTCCAGGAGAAAGCCTCCCCCACTTTCCTCACCCCCGCCATTCAGTCAGTTGCTAAATCCCACTGATTCTTCCTTCGCAACACCTTTTATGCCATATCTTCCTGTACATTCCCCCTTGACTCCCACAGCCTGTGATTCCCCCACAGGCATGGAATTTTACAATAAAGCCTTAACTGGTGTCCACAGAGATTGCAGTCAGCTTGATATCTCATCCCTATGAGCCCAAGTTTCCATAAACACAAAGGATCTAAGTCCACCGACGGCACATGAGTGCTACAAAATCTAAATGAGATGTCACGTGTGAATGCACAGCACCAGGGGACGGCACAAGGTATATTCTCAGTGAAGGTTCATTTATTTCCTTCCAGGATGGGGGATTCATGGTACAAGCTCTGCAGGTGAGCTGCCTGGATTCTACACCGTGTGCCACTGTTGATTAGCTGTGTGACCTTGAATATGCCCATTGTCTTTGCTGTGTCTCATTTTCTAGGCTATAAAATGGGGACAATGATAGTACTTTCCTCATAGAGTTGTTACGAGGAATAAGTGAGTTATCTTAGCACAGTGTGTGGACACAGGAAGTGCCTAACAGATGCTAAGAAGTGTCAATATTATCCCTACCTACTTCTGCTCACCCCATGTGGCCTGTACATGCCTGGAAAAAATCACCTTCTGAAGATTCAGCTTTGATATTATTTCCCTGCTCCAACACATCCACTGCTATTGCCTACATCTGCAGTGCCCAGTGTGGGAGCTACCAGTCATATGGAGCTATGTAAAAGTAAATTAATTTAATAAAATCTAAAACGCCAGTAAAAATCTTCATTCATGCCGGCTACTTTTCAAGTGCTTGATGCCACATGCGTCTGGAGACAACATCATTGGATAGTACAGATGTAAGAAATTTCCAGCACCATAGAAAGTCTTATTGGACAGCAGTAGCCTAAAGGTTAAAGTTCAAAATGCTTAGCCTGGCATCCACCCATAGTATACCCCACCATCTAACTTGACTCTCATCTCTTGTCACTCCACTGCCCCACACTCGGGCCAGGCGGCATAACCATCCATTTCCATGATGTATTTTACACATTCCCTATTGTGCACATCTTTTCCATAAACAAATCAATACCCACAGCCCATCCCATGCAATCCACAAATGAAACTTAAAGCAGAGGAGCTTGGTTTTCCAGCCAGCAGATGGAGGGCCAGATTGGAATAGAAATGGCACGTTCCACAGGACACTTCAGCTCAGTATCCCTGCAGGACAGACGACAGTTCACTCATCCTACCTACCTTAACACAGGGGTGACAAACGCAAATGCCTGCAGAGGCTAGGCCCGTGACTGAGTGATACAAGGCTGGTGTGACACAGAAGGGAAGGGATACGGGGGGACTGGGCTGAACTGAAGGGCATTTGCCCTTCCAAGGGACACTCAGCTCTAGCCAACAGTGGCCCTGGGTTCACTGGTCCAGAGTCATGAAATAGGATTTTTTTAAAAAGCTCTGTACAGGCCATCCAAATACATCTAAGGGCTGCCAGTTTATAAGCTCTCTTAGCTCGTCATTTGGCCTCAAATATTTCCAGCTTGGTTGTATGAATTTCTGTGTTAAAATATCCCCAATCTTAGAATGGAGATAAGGCCACCAATTTCACATATGGTTGTGAAGGTGAGATCAGATTCACGTGCCTACCATGTGCCTGGCTTATACCTAATTCTTACTAAAAATGTGAATGAATGAACGAACGAATGAATGAATGAATGAGCTCTTCTGGTCTCTCCCACACTCAGAAACCACTCATTGCAGCTGAGTAGAGGAGGGCAAGCAGAGACCACAAGCAGGGAGATGGTTTGTGTGAACCTGTGGGCAGCCGGCCCCAACACAGACAAGCTAGGGTTCAGGGGTCATCTTACAGCCCTGTCTGGCCAGCTTTCAGTACACAGTGAGCATTTATGCTTGTGGCTTCAAAATTCCAACATTACAAACGAGTATACAGTTGAGAATCACCGCTGTACTTCATCACTGGAGAGAACCGTTCTTTCCAGTCTCCTGTGTATCCTTCTAGAGACGTTCTCTGTATGTGCGACCACACGTGTGAGGCTATCTGTAGGTATGGACTGAGATATTCCCTACTTCATTTTTCTTTTTTTATCTAGGTCCCTGCTGTTTTGCCCATATACAATTCTACAGCACTAGTTCTCAGTCCTGGCTCCCCAGGAGTCACCCAGGGAGCTTTTCAAATGAAAAGTGCTCAGGTCCCACTCCCAGAGATTCTGATTTAATGGGGCTGTGAGGGGAGGGAGGTGGGCAGGCATCAGTACATTTAAAAAGCTCCTGGGTGATTCGAACGTGCTTGGGAGAGCTGAACACTGCTACTCTGAACGCACCTCCACCACCTGCTTTTCTCCACACTAACACATCTGGGAGGGTCTGTTCCATTTCCATATGTAGAGAATGACCCCATTCTGTTTGCACAACTGCATCCGTTCCATCGTATAGAGGGCCTTCCTCTAATTTGCCCAGTCTTATGGGAAACTCTTAAAGTTCTGATGGTGATTATTTCTTCCTGGAAGAGGGGAGGAAGAGATAGCAAACTTCATTTGCTTATTCACAGCCCAGCACTAAAAAGGAAAAACAAAAGAAAGAGCAATAACTTTGCAGTGGTCAGCAACTGCGGGAAAAGACTATTTTCCTTTATAATGTTACCAAATTTATTTAACTAAGCAAGATAAAACAGTTGAGCCAACATGAGGAAAAGAACAGGCCTGAGAAGTAAATAAATCCACCAGAAGAAAGCTGCCCCTACCCTTCCCTCTGCAGTAACAACCCTGGGAGAGCCAGACCCTGAGCAGAACACCTGCTGGGGACATCCTTCCTGTTTGGGTGGCACGTGGAGACTGTCCTTGACCCCATGACTTCCCGCTTTTGATCAGGCCCCCAAAGATGCAGAGAGCAGGACACAATGCCATGGTCTAAGGGGATGACACGTCAACATCTCTTCATTCACCAGCCATATCCAGCCCTAGATTGCTCAGACCAGCAGCAGGCCTAACCCCAAAACCAAGTGTGGTGGCATGTCTTGTTTCTGTCTGACAGCACCCTTCCTCCATGCTTCTCCTATGAGGAATCGCTCTTCACTGTCTCACTGATTGTGTAGGCCAGCTAAGGCTGCCCTCATCCTCTGGCTCTAAGGGTGGACATGGGACCTGGGCCACAGTGGGGATTCAGGCATGGGCGTGTGACTCAGGACACCCAAAGAGAATCAGCTTCAGGACTTCTGCTGGAATTATTAGGAAAGAGGGTTTATTTTCCAGCAGAGTTGTTAAACTGGTAGGGAATAAATTTGCATTTGCCATCCTTTTTGGGGGGGGCAGTTTTTGTGGGTTTTTTGAGACAGAATCTCACTCTGTCACCCAAGGTGGAGTGCAATGGTGCGATTATGGCTCACTGCAACCACGAACACCTGGATTCATGCAACTCCCACCTTAACATCCCTAGTAGCTACTAAAGGTGCACACCACTACACCTGAATTTTTTTTTTCTTTTGTAGAGATGGGGTCTCACTAGGTTGACCAGGCTGGTTTCGAACTCCTGGCCTCAAGTGGTCCTCTTGCCTCAGCCTCCCAAAGTGCTGCATCTGCCATCTTTATCATCACCAAGGAAAAGTTGTTTTGAGAATGAAGTCAATACAGAGAAAAGCTGAGCCAAGAGATGCCCCATGACCATACTGGAGCACCTAAATCCAGCCAGACCTAAAGAACTCTCAACTTCTCTGTATAAGCCAATAAATGCCTCTTTTCCTAAACCAACTTTTTTTTTGTCTCTTGTGACCAAAGGAGTCCTGACTAACAAGCCAAAGGTGAGAAGTTGAAGGGTGGGCCGTGGGGGCCCTTATTTATCTTGTGCTTCATACGTTCCTATAAGTAAGCCTTTTTTATTATTATTTAGGAGCTTGGTGTTACTAGCACTCAATTCCATCAGTCCATACTGGTGAATTCAGGAAAGTTGAGATACAGAGTTTCATCCCTCCCTTAATTCCTTTAGACATTGCAGAAGACATAATGCACCTAGGAGTTTCAGTGGGTGTTCACACGTGGGCGTGTGACTCAGGTCACCCAAAGAGAGTCAGCCAGGAACTATGAGGTTTGACAGGTCTACTGTGCCCATGAGTGTCTGTTACTTGGGCATCTTCTCAGTAGGTGCCTTTAGGATAGGCACATCCACTTCACTGATGCAACAGCGATTTAGACCCTTTGCTGCTACTACCAGCATCTTTCCCTTGCTGGTAAAGCAGAGACCACAGAGCCACAAGCTGCACCCTTTGTTGACATGACAAGGAGTGACAGCCACCAAATTGTGCCTCCTGAGGTGGCACAATTTCTGGGCTACCTTGAAGCCCAGAGACAAATGCATGTGAATCCCAGGCCCCCAACTCATTCTAAAATAGGCAAATGGAAAAAGCTTAATCCCCAGCCAGGAAAAACACTAGCAACAATTCTGCAAGGAGGAATGACTTGCTAAGTGAATACTGCAAAAATCACTGAATCATACACAGGACCATGGAGACTACAAAAAGTGTCTGTTGGCTTTGCCTGCCCAGTGTCCACTCCCGTTTCTCTGGTAGCTGGAATGTTGCTTTTCTTTGGGAAGCCATCCTTTCTCCACAGTATGCAGTCCTGGTGGGGCTGTCAATCGAGGAGCCCGGCTTTCCCCTTGCACCTGACTGAACCTCACAACATTGGGGAATCACACTGTTCTCCCTGGGATTTGATTCTTGGGCAAAGAAACACACGGACAGAAAACAGCTGGAGCTGATTCCTCCCGATGGTGTCACCCTGTGAAGGTCATCCATTAGCTCCTGCCACCCAGATCCCCAGAGCCACCCTGGGCCCTGTACTTTCTAAGGCCCGGCACTGCTCGTGTGCCAACCCATAATATTTCCAGTTTTTTTTCCTTTAGATAACTAGAGTTCATTTTTGTGCTTACAAATGTCAAAAGAACCTGAACCAATCCAGACACCTAATCTCACCCCAGATTGATGCAAATAAATTTTCCATGACATCCCCGAAGGATGGTCACCAAGCAGCTCCCTGCACTCTTCCATGACGAGGGGCTCTCTGCCTCCTAAGGACAGCTCTGACATTAGAGTTCTTCAACTGTGCAGAAGTCGGCCTGCCTCAGTCCTGATCCTGCCCTCTGTGGCCCCTTGCTCCTCTTGTTGGCTCCTCCTCCTGTTCTCCAGCCCTTCCCTATCCTAGAGGAAGTTCTCGAGGCTCTGTCCTAGGTGCTGATCTCTACCCTGTGGACTCTCTCTCACTGAGGCGTCTTGTCAATCCAAGGGACTTCAGGAATTCTATTCCTGCTGGTCCCTCTCAGTCCTGTGCTCCTCCCTGAGCCCCACACCTCTCTGTCCACCTGTCTCCTCAGCACCACCATTCAGATGAGCAGAATATGCCCCAAGCCAAGTTCTCATTCTTCTGCCTCATTTCCCAGGATGTGCCTGCATCCCTCACCCTGGGACTCACCCTTCTCTCCTCCCTCACCACCACCACCACTCACTTCCAAACACTAATTCTGTTCAGCCTAGCCCCTAATTATCACCCAAAACCAGTCACCTGCCCTGAGCAAATATATATATGAGACCTCATACATCTGGTCTCCGACACTTGATTCTTGTTTAACTCCTATCATCCTTCAGATATCAGATTAAATATCATTTCCAGCTGGGCAGAGTGGCTTACGCCTGTAATTCCAGCACTTTGGGAGGCCAAGACAGGTGAATTGCTTGAGCCCAGGAGTTTGAGACCAGCCTGGGCAACACAGCAAAACCCCATGTCTGCAAAAAACACAAAACATTAGCGGGGCAAGGTGGTGCATGCCTGTACCCAGGTAGCTGGGGTGGGAGGATCACTTGAGCCCAGGAAGTCGAGGCTGCAGTGAGCCGTGATCATGCCAATGTACTCCAGCCTGGGCAACAGAGTGAGACCCTGTCTCAAAAAAAGAAAAAAACACATTATTTTCTTGGGGATTAAATATCACTTCTGTCCTGACGTGCCACTCTAGGTTTAACATGCTCACTGTATGTTCCCATTTGACTTAATGTCTTTAAGCCACTTTGTTATTTTAAACCGTAAAGTAGGAATAAAAACAGTACCTACTCATAGAGTTGCTGGGATTAAATGTGACAACACATTAAAAACACTGAAAGAGGCGGGGCCCGGTGGCTCACGCCTGTAATCCCAGCACTTTGAGAGGCCGAGGCAGGTGAATCACCTGAGGTCAGGAGTTAGAAACCAGCCTGGCTAACATGGTGAAATCCCCATCTCTACTAAAAATACAGAAATTAGCCAGGCGTGGTGGCAGGCACTTGTAATCCCAGCTACTTGGGAGGCTGAGGTAGGAGAATCGCTTGAACCCAGGAGGTGGAGGTTGCAGTGAGCCAAGATTGTGCCACTGCACTCCAGCCTGGGCAACAGAGTGAGATTCTGTCTCAATAAAAATAAAAATTAAAAAGAAAAAAATCATTTCATTGGGGATTAAATATCACTTCCGTCCTGATCTGCCAGTCTAGGTTTAACATGCTCACTGTATGACCCGATTTGACTTAACATCTCCAAGCCACTTTATTATTTTCAACCATGAAATGAGAATTAAAAGAGTACCTACTCATAGAGTTGCTGGGATTAAATGTGACAACACATTAAAAACACTAAAAGAAAAAACTAAACCTTAACACCATGACAGGCACTAGTTCATCATAAATATTAGCTATTGCTATTGTTGTTGCAAATAATAAAAGTATCTTTCCCTCCCAGACTGTTAACTCCATTAAATCAGAAGAGCCATATGTTTTGTTCACTACTGTCTTCCTAATACTGACACATAACAGGAGCTCAGTATTTAATTGGCTGATTGGTTGTGATTTAAAGCTCACGACTGTAGACCATACTCTTCCTCACTTTTCTCCCCAATGTCTCCCCTTCACCAGGCTAAACATTTTCATTTCCTCTCAATACATTTTAGTTATACAAGACAAAACCTTCTCACCATCATGCTAGATGCCCTTAGGCAAGGTAAACTCATAGCAAAAAGGCCTTCGTATAGGAGACTTTCCATTTGCTTTCTTTTTTATTTAAATAAGACAGTGAAGGGGAAAACCTCAGTACAGGAAAAAATTAAAAACTGAAAGGAAATAGATAAAATGTGGATGGTGGTGATTGTCTCTAGTTAAAAGGACTTTCAGGCTTTCTTTTTCTTTTTACAAATTTGCATTCTCTGATATTTTAATATAATAAAGCAAATACAAATTTTCATATACCTGAACTTCATGAGGCATACTTTGATACAAGAAAATACAAATGTATTATACCCATGTACCACCAAAATTGAGATACAGAGCATGGGCACTACCTAAAAAGTTTCCCTATACATACCCCCAGCCTGTGGTAGACACTGATCCACTTTCTGTTACTATATAGATTAATGGCCTCGTACAGTATGCACAATTTTGTGTCTGCCTTCTTTCACTTAAAATAACGTTTTTGAGACTCACACATGCACGTGTCTGTATTAGCAGTTAGTTCATCTTTACTGCTGAATAATATTCCATATGATTATTCTAAAGTTTGCTTATCCATTCATCTACTGATCAATATTCTGGGTTTTTTTTAACAGTATCTGGTTATTATGAATAAAGCTGCTATGAACATTCATTTATAAGTCTTCATTTATTCATTCATTTTTTGTGTGGACATACAATTTAATTCCTCTTGGATAAATACCTGGGAGTGGAATTGCTGTATCATACTGTAACTCTATGTTTAACTTAATAAGAAACTGTCATTGTTTTGCAAAGTGGTTGTACCATTTTTTTTAAGGAAAACAATCTAACACATTATCTTATAATATGTTTTGCATTCTAGATGTTCAATTAAAGACACTTAACTGTGGAAAACTGTTCTGCACCTAAAGCTAAAGGTATAGTCCCATGAAATGACATTACAGGGGCGAGTAAGAGAGGAAACCCTGAGAGACGGGCAACCTCGCAGGGGCTAGCATCACAGAGCGGGGTCAGAGATGGACAGAGGGAGCTGCAGGTGGGAATACCCCAAACTCTCTCTCCTCCCACCCTCTCGTCTCTTGCTGCCATCTCCCTTTGGCTTAACTCAGACAAAAGTCAACCAGCAAGGGAGTCCAGGAGATACAGTCCACGGGAGTCTACCTCCTGGGACACAGAGCAGGACAAAGAAGGGAGGAGAATGCTGGTCCCAGAGGAGGGACCAAATGGAGAGGAACCATCACACCATCCGTCCTCAAAGGGGAGGAGAGAAGGAGCACATAGGAAACACTCCCAGAGGCCAACACTTGTAAACCAAACCCCAATATGAATCTCTGACGGCGATTACGATTGCCTGCTACACCTACAACATGTACTTCATCCACAGGGAATTTTTCTATTGACAATGGGTCAGTTTTGATTGGAGCTGATCCATGGAGATGGTGACAATGATGGTAACTACTGCCTCTGCTTCTAATAAAAATAATACTAAAACAGTAGTGAATGCTTCATTGCATATTTACTGTAACGCAAGCACATGCTAAGAATTTATAGAATTATCTCATGTATATGTAACCTTCACAACCATAGAAAGTACGTCTACTATAATCCCCCCACTCCATTTATGCGTGAGAAAAACTAAGCCAGAGGCCCAGAAAATCTGCCCATGGACTCTAGAGGTTGGTCAAGCCCTGACCACTACTCTGTACTGCCTCCCTCAGAGGAGAGTCCAATGACTCAGCCTTCAATCCAGCTCCAGCATTCACCTCCTGTGTCGTTATGGATAAGCCACTCTGCACCTCAGTCACCTGTTTATGAAATGGCAGTGCTACCTGTTCATCCTCCCCTTGGGACATTTGTGACAATTTAACACAAGACAGGGTTTCAGCAAACATCTTTTGAGCCCCAGGGGCCCTGTAACACCACGACCTCTAAACCTCTCAACAACCCTGAAAGTGTGATCATGATTCCTTTTAAATAAAGCATTGGAAAGACTTAGCTACTCACTGAAGAAGAAGAGGGATTTGAACTCAGGTCTACCTGACTCCAAAGTCATATTCTGTCCTTCAAAGAAGAATGAGAAGGCTGAATGAAAGTAGAAAAGGTGAGGGTTTGGTGCCTTCACTCTTAGACCCACATTTTCGCACACAATTCGGTCTGGCTTCAGTATCTGCCTACACATCAGCACACAAAAGCCTGGAGCTCCCAAGTGGCACCAACCCATCTCACTCTGTCCTCAGGTGCTTCCCCCTGCAGAATCCTGTAGCTCAGAGCCCAGGTGGTGCTCTGGGACAACCGCCCACTCCACTGGCTGCATCCTCTTCCGCTCTTGCAGACTGTATGTACAAATGGGGTGAAGGAGTGTTACTACCCTTTGGTGCCTTCTTGGAGATGACATTAACCTTGGGCAACTCCACTGATTTCCCAAGAAATCCAGCAAGGTCCAAATACAAACACACAAGCTGCCTACAGTCTCTCAACTCAGCATTCTTGTCACGTTTTAATACCCTGTCATTCGAGCAACACTCATCTTCCATGCACTTTGAAATCTCTTTTGCTTTAGACGCTGCCAAAAGGTTTCAATTTTTCTGTACTGGCATTGACATGATGTAGAAAGGAACATGTGAGCCATGAGGGCTCAAAAATAGCCTGGAACTTTTCAAGGAAGGGGCCTGTAGTGGGATGACAGGCAAGCTATTCTGCATAACAAAGCACTCTGTCCCTGGAGTCAGGCACAAGCCCACCCTTCCCCACGTACACACACACACACCTATCAATCACTCCCTGAAATATCATATCTGTGGGAGGATGAGAAGATAATGGTATGATCAATGAAGCTCTCGAGAGGCCTGGTGGCATGGACTTCATCCACAGAGAATTTTTCTATTGACAATAGGTCAGTTTTGATTGGAGCTGATCTGTGGAGATGGTGACGATGATGATGATAATGATGATGATGATGATGATGATGATGACGATGACGACGGCAATTACAATAGCTAACATCTATTGATTGTCTACTATGTGTTAGATGCTGTGTTAAGCTCTTTACGTAGATTAACTCATTTTAATCCTCAGAGCCCGATGAGGTAGAAACTACTAACATCCTCATTTTACAGATGAGAAAATAAGGCATGAAAAGTTAAGTAACTTGACTGTCATTGGCAATCGGGACTGGAACCCAGCTCTCAATAGACTCCAATACAGACACATGCATGCGTGAGTCTCAAAAACATTATTTTAAGTGAAAGAAGGCAGACACAAAATAGTGTATACTGTACAAGGCCATTAATCTATAGTAACAGAAAGTAGATCAATGTCTACCACACTGATAGACTACCACAGTGTCTACCTACTTGGTTCTAGGGTCTTTGCCCTTAGCCACCACACATTCACTTTAAACTCCCCATGGAAGATGCAACCATTCCCAGTGAGCCCCACTGCAGGGGAAGGCGGAGAATGTCTTTTTGGTTTTTGTTTTTGAGACAGGGTCTCACTCGGTCACCCAGGCTGGAGTGCATTGGCGCGATCTCAGCTCACTGCAACCTCCACCTCCCAGGTTCAAGCAATTCACTTGCCTCAGCCTCCTGAGTAGCTTGGATTACAGGCACCCACCACCACACCCAGCTAATTTTTGTATTTTTAGTAGAGATAGGGTCTTGCCATGATGGGCAGGCTGGTCTCGAACTCCTGGCTTCAAGAGATCTGCCCACCTGAGAATGTCTCTTGATACTGAAACTGAACCCCTTTCTCAGGATCTTTAGCTCCTAGAAATGTTTTGAAACTCACACTGAATCTCAGCATTTATGAGTACTTAATATTGACCAGGCCCTTCCCTTTGGGAGTACATGAGCCACCCAATAACCTTCCAAGGTCAGTTATCTCATTCTCCTCCACTTTCAAGGTAGGGAAGCTGAGAGTTGCTTGCTGCTTGTTCCTTGTTTCACCTCTCAGATCCATTTTTTTTCTCTGATTCTGCTGTGAGCTGAGCCCCAAAAGGCTGACCCTTACAGATTTCATCATCTGGTCCTTCTGGTTTCCAGTTGGGTTCAGCCAACGGGTGAGGCCAACAGGAAATGGGAGAGGTGAAGAGAAGCCAGGGTATTTGTTCCCCCTCTTCCTCCCTGCCTCGGTACTGCTATTTGGGAAGCGGTTCATCCCTCCAAGACCATGGTTCCTGCTGGCAATGCCTTCCTTTTTAGCCCCAGCTCTCAATAGACTCCAAACTATTCCCTCAGCTTGCTTCTTCCTCTTTAGAGACGGTAACGGCCTCCTGCTGTTGCAAGGCCCTAGGTGCTGCCACATTCCTTATTTGTAATCTTAACCTTGCCCATGTCTCCCTAAATAGTCCTTTCATGAAACTTTCTTCTTGCAGCCACCTGAATGGTTCTATTTCCTGCAGGGTCCTGACAACCTCAGGGGTGGAGGAACTTGTCCAGAGTCACACAAGTCAGTAAAGGGCAGATAGGGCAGGTAGGTTTGAACCTAGATTCCATCATCTCAAGCACGCTTCCTTCAGAGCAGAGGGCACCAACTCAAAGACCCACAAAGGCCAGGCCAGTAAGCATAACTGAGTCAGGCAAGTGGGTAAAGCACAACAGGGAGTGGTGGAGCTTGGGGAAAACCAGAGAGCATGCACCCCACTGAGAGGCAACCACATGTAAATTTAAACAAGCACTTCAAAGACACCATAAAAGGCCCAGGGCAGTGGCTCACGCCTATAATCCAAACACTTTGGAAGGCCATGGCAGGTGGACCTCACCTGAGGTCAGGAGTTCAAGGCCAGCCTGGCCAACATGGCAAAACCCTGTCTCTACTAAAAATACAAAAATTAGCTGGGCATGGTGGCAGGTGCCTGTAGTCCCAGCTACGCGGGAGGCTGAGGCAGGAGAATAGCTTGAACCTGGGAGGTGGAGGTTGCAGTGGGCTGGGGTTGCGCCATTGCACTCCAGCCTGGGTGACAGAATGAGGCTCTATCTCAGGGAAAAAAAAAAAAAAAAAAAGGAGAAAGAAAGAAAGAAAAAAGAAAAAAAGACACCACACAAAAATTTCCAAGGAATTTCACCACTGCCTCTCCAAAAACCTCCTGCTGTTAGGAATTGTTCCTGATAGCATCCTAAACTTCTTTTCTCCTCAATCCCATTCTCAATCCTTCCCACACAAGCTTTTACATCACTTCTCCACTTTGAAAAGGTTCAGGCAACAGAGATCATTAATTTTCTGGCTTCAAAGGCGGCTGTCCTGACCCAGTGCATTTTCTCCACATCACCATCACCACCCTATCGCCCCCGTGGGTGACTATGAGGAAGCTGCTTCCATCCTTTTGTCGTCTGCTGTCAGGGGGCTGGGAACCCAGCCAAGGCCACCATCCAAAAGCAAGGATAAGAGAAGGAATATTCGAACTCACTGCCTGCAGTCTGCAGGGTGGCAGCGTCATCTGCTCTGTGGGCAGAAAAAGCCACAATAACCTCCACGCAGGAGAGGGAGGAGGTCCCCTCCACACCAACGACCTTGAATCCGACCAGCTGCTGGTTTGCAGGGCAGAGACAGGCCTCCTCCCAGAGAAATTAGAGGAGTGTCTTAAGGCAGGGGCTGCAAGCTGGCTCTGGGTTCACAGCATGTACTGTGCTTTAAAAAAAAAAAAGGAAACCACTGCCAATTCTCAATCTAGGAGAGTTTATGGTTTTTACTAATCCAGGTTTCCGGCTTTTCTTATAGAAAAATCAGAAGTTTTGTCAGCAGTGGGCCCACGTTCTCATGCAGCAACAGAGTCATCAGAGCTTAGTCCACTACAACATCAACTCCAAGGGGGCAGGGAATTTTGCCTGGTTCATTCTCTGCTGTGTCCCCAGATGCAGAACAGTGCTTGGCACATAGTAGGTGCTCAGTGTATATGTGATGCATGAATGAGGACTAGTTCCCCTTTCAGACAGCCTTGCATTCTCTAGTTCACAGAAATCCACACCTGGTTCAATTCACTCATGCAAGTTCACTTCTAGTCTCCTGCAGATGATTGGGCTTGAGACCCCCAAATTAAAGGGATTTAAAGGCAGGCAAGACACAATCTTTGCTCCTCTGAAACAAATTAGAGGGATTTTAGATTCAAGGGGATAATAATAATAATCACCTATAGACAAGATACTATGCACTACACTGTTCTAAATATTTTCCATGTTGGCTCCTTTAATCCTCTCTACAGCTATGTGGTAGGTCTTATTATTATCCTTATTGTACTGAAGAGGAAACTGAGGCACTGAGAAAGAAGGTAACTTGTCCAAGATTACGCACCAGCAAGAGGTGAAGGCAGCATTCAAGTCCAGGCAGTCTATTCAAATCCAGGCCGGAACACATGAAAAAGAAACATCTGATGGTGGAGGAGGAAACCGTAAGGCAATAAAGTCTCCAGGGCTCCAGTCCTCAGAGCCCGAAAGAAGTCCCTCCCAGGGCAAGAGATGGAACTGTGACTTCATGGCTGGAAGCAGTTATGAACTGGATTCATTTAATGCATCTTTGACTTAATTGGATGTGAAGCCACTTTGAGCAGATGTTCCATGAGAAGCCATCTCAGAAGGTGCTTCGAGAGCAGAGTTTTGCTCATCCTCTAGCTTAATGGCCCTCTTACCCCATGGCCCTCTTGGTTTTGCTGTAACGAATGTGTAAAATCACAGACGGTCTCAACTCCAGCTTCACAGATTGAAGTGGCCAAGAGAGAGATCATTCAAACTTGGCTGACCTACTTGGACTCAAGTGACACTGGGGCAGAGCTTTGTGGTGCCACAGGACCAGAAATGAAGCTTCAAGCCCAAGGGTGCCACAAAGCAGCTGAAGCTGGCAGCTGGTGAAGAAGAGAAGCAGGAGCTGAACAAAAGTCAGGCTACGGGACAGAGAGAGGAGGCATCAACGCTGCACTTTGGCAGCTCCCAGAGAAGGCAGGATGGTAGAGCGGACAGCTTAGAAAATACACAGATGACTTCAGCTGGAGCCCCAAGTCTACACTTTCACAGCGATGTTGCATTTTGATGAGGCACTTTCCCTCTACAGGGCTGTTTCCTCATCTCTACAATGGGGCTGATTTAATTTTCATATTTGTTCATAGAAATTCATCATTGATGATTATTGATTATTGATTTATATGTAATTGATTCCTAACTCATCCATTCATTGCTCGACAAACATGTCCTGAATGTTTATTATGTGCTAGGCACTGCTCCAGATTCAAGAGTAAGTGATGCAATAGCAAAGACAAGAAATCAACCTAGGTGCCCATCCACGGTGCATGGAATAAAGAAAATGTGGTATATAAACACCATGGAATACTATGCAGGAATAAAAAAAGAATGAAATCATGCTCTTCGCTGCAGCATGGATGCAGCTGGAGGCCACTATCTTAAGTGAGTTAACACAGGAACAGAAAACCAAATGCTGCATGTTCTCACTTATAAGTGGGAGCTAAACATCAGGCACTCATGATACAAAGAAGGGAACAACAGACACTGAGACCTCCTTGAGGGTGGAAGGTGAGGATCAAAAACTACTATCAGGTAGTATACTCACTACCTGGGTGATGAAATCATTAGTACACCAAACTCCAGTGACATGCAATTTACCCATGTAACAAACCTGTACATGTACCCCCTGAACCTGAAACTAAAGTTGGAAGAACAAAAGGAGGTAAGTGATAAACAAGACTCATGAGACCAGGCATGGTAGCTCACACCTGTAATCCCAGCACTTTGGGAGGCCGAGGCGGGTGGATCACTTGAGGTCAGGAATTCAAGACCAGCCTGGCCAACATGATGAAACCCTATCTCTACTAAAAATGCAAGAATTAGCCGGGCGAGGTGGCAGGTACCTACAATCCCAGCTACTGGGGAGGCTGAAGCAGGAGAATCACTTGAACCCCAGGAGGCAGAGGCTGCAGTGAGCTGAGATCGCGACACCGCAGTCCAGCCTGGGAGACAGAGCAAGAGTGTCTAAAAACAAAAAAACAAAAAACAAACAAACAAAAAAAACTCATGAGGTGTTTGCCCCCTGGAAGTGACAGTACAGAATTCCAGTCCCAGTTTTCTCATCTCTAGGACAGGGATAACAATGCTTACTTTAAAAGGTTATGTGGAGAACTAAATGTATACTATTTTCAATAAATAAAAAGTCCCAAACATGTATTTAACACTTAACAAGTGCCAGGCAATGTTCTAGACCAGAGGCTGACAAACTTTTCCTTCAAGAATAGGAGACTGAGTATTTTAGGTTTTGCAGGCCACACGGTCCCTGTCACAACTACTCAATTCCATCCTTGTAGTGCAAAGGCAGCCATAGACAAGGCATAAACAAACAGGCACAGCTGTGTTCCCGCAAAATTCTGTGTGTACGACTTCAGTCCATGGATCCACAAGCCACAGCGGACTGAATCCTGTTCTATCTAGATCTGCGCTGTGGAAGAATTTTCTGTGATGATGACAATGTTCCCCATCTTCACTGCCAGCTACATCAGCCATGAGCACATACTGAGCACTTGAAATATGGCTACTGTGCACGATAAATTGAATTTTTTCTTTATTTAACTTTAATTAAAATGTATATCTCAGTAGGCACACATGGCTAGTGGCTACCCTATTGGACCGTGGGGTTATAGATCCTTCATACCTCATTTAATCCCCACAGCAGCCCTGAAGTATACTAAATGTCTAGCCCTACTACTGTCCACAGTAGACACCCAATAAACCAGAGCCGATGGTGCTGCTGTCATGACTTCATGACAACAGTGGTGATGGCAATGTTCAAGGCAACAGCGATGCCAGAGGATGGCCCATTCCCACGGCTGGCAAGAAAGAGAAACATCATGTACAGATCAATAACAACTTACCGGAGACAAAATGAGAAAAGAGGAGTTCCTATGTGGCAGCCCCAGGCGGTCCTTGGAACTTCCCAGGAACAAGACCCTTGCTAACCTTAATGAGGCTCTTCCCTAGGAGGGGCAAGGCCACCCTCATTACATCAAGCAAGCAAACAAGTGCTGGTGACACATCACCTCGGCACCCCAGTGACATCAGAGAAGACCACCTCCAACTACAGGAGGGGTGGCTCCAGCCCCCAGTGGAAACTGCCCACTCCACCTGGAGGGGAAGAATGTGCGGCAAGGGAAACATCAAAGGCTCTTTTTGTTATTCAAACTTTCAAAAACAAAGCTTCAATGATCCATGGAGCATACTATGTTTCAGGTTCCATTCTTGGCTAATAATAAGAGCTGTCATTTGTTGAGTTGATTATGTGCTAGACACTGGATGAGGTAAAAACGATGTTCATAGTGAGTATAATAAACGATCATTGGCACTGATTGAAAGCTTACTGTGTTCCAGGCACTGTGCTGAACACTTTGTAACCGTGATCACCACTTACTTCTCACAAGTGCTCAGTGAGGGAGGAACCGTCATTGTCTCCACTTTAGAGATGAGAAAACGGGTTTGGAGTGGTGAGGAAACTTGCCCATGTGCTCACAGCTCAGGAGAGGTGGATTCTGAATTCAAAACCTGGTTTATCTCTAGTGGATAAAGAAAATGTGGTATACATACATGATGGAATACTACTCAGCCATAAAACGTAACGAAATAACGGCCTTTGCAGCACCTTGGATGAAGTTGGAGGCCATTGTTCTAAGGGAAGTAACTCAGGACTGGAAAACCAAATACCATATATTCTCACTTGTAAATGAAGCTAAGCTATGAGGATGCAAAAGCATAAGAGTGATATAATGAATTTTGAGGACTCAGGGGAATGGTGGGAGGGGGTGAAGAATAAAAGACTACATATTGGGTACCACCTATACTGTTCCAGTGATGGGTGCACCAAAATCTCAGAAATCACCATGAAAGAACTTATCCATGTAACCAAAAAAACCACTTGCTCCCCCAAAACTATCAAAATTAAAATAAGAGAAAAAAAAAAAACAAAGACTGGTTTGTTGGACACCAGCCCAGACTCAATTGTCAGGCTGGACTGCTGAAGATACAATGGTGAATCACATAGATGTGCCCCTGCCCTTACGGGGAAGGCAGGCAATGGAGCCAGTCATTGGAGTCTGAGTGAGAAGCGCTGTGGTAGAGGAGATGGAGGCCTAGTAGAACTCAGGGAAAGAGCATCTAACTCAGGCTTGGCAGATGGGTGACCAGGTTAGAGGTCCCCAAAGAAGTGACTTCTGAGCTGATATCTAAACATGGCCAGGGGTTCACCAACCCAAGAATATGCTAAAGAAGGTTACAAAACAAGGAAAAGCATTGCAAAGGTGCATTCAAGGAATCAAAAGAAGCACAATGGGGCTGGAAACCAGGCTGGGGTTGGGACGGATGAGGGAGAGATGGAAACCCAACTGGCACCACTGACAAAGACAAGGACATTAGGGAGAGAAACCAGGTGGGAGGTGGCGAGGGTTGTGGCACACTGAGTTTCAGGTCTGCACGGCACCATCAAATGGAAATGCCTAACTCTAGAGGGTGGGGGAAAGGAGGCTACAGCTCAGAAGTGGAGTCAAATCTGCAGGCAGGAGTTTCAGAGTCCTACTCAGGCAGGCGGGAGCGGAAATCATCAGATGATTCACAGAGAAAGAGAAGAGCAGATAAATGAACCCAGAGATGCGGAGTGTGAACATCTGTTGTTTTTGCCTCTCCAGTACCCATCCCCTCATGTGACAGCACTTTGACTTTCCTTTGCGAAATCACCTCTCCCCACTCTCAGTCCTTATGGAGTGGGGCTCAACTCTAACCTTAGCTCCAAGGGTGATTATGTGACCCAGCCCGGGAAATGAGGGCACCCCAAATCCAGGAACCCAAAATGTGAAATGCTCCAAAACCCAAAACCTTTTGAGCACTGATATGATGCTCCAAGGAAAGGCTCATTGGAGCATTTTGGATTTTAACTTCTGGGATTTGGGATGCTCAACTGGCAAGTAAAATGCAAACAGTTCAAAATCTGAAAAAAAAAAAAATCCACACTCAGAAATGCTTCTGGTCCCAAGCATTTTGGATAAGAGATGCTCAACCTGTATTACATCTCCATGGCAACTGTGATTGGTTTAGAAATGTATACATCACCCAACACAGGCCAATGAGAATGAAACCCAAAACTTACAGTGGGACTCTAAGGAAAGAAGCAGTCCTATACCACTGATGTAGTTAAGATACCATTGATGAAGATAAGATTGGACCTGCAAGTTGCTGTTACCTCATTAATCAAGCACATGCCTGAGAATCAAGCAATACAGAGGAAAGCTGAATCATGATGGAGAGAGAATCAGATTGCTGAACACCTTGATCATACCTTCCCTGAAGCCACCTATCCTAAGATTCCCAAGTATGTGATCCAATAACTTACTTTATTTTTATACATAAACCAATTTGAGTCAGATTTTCTGTCACTTACAACTAAAATACTGGGATACTGGAGGTACCCAAAACTGGGTGGCTAAAGAAAGGAAAAGAAAGATGGGCACAGTGGCTCACGCCTGTAATCCCAGCACTTTGGAGGACAAGATGGGAGGATCGCTTGAGCCTAGGATTCCGAGGCCAGTCTGTGCAACATAATGAGACCTCATTTCTCAAAAAAAAAAAAAATGAGCAACAATCTAGCAAATTTTTTTTAAAAAGAAAGAGCTGCCAATTAATGAAAAAGGAAAGAAATAATCAGAAGTAGAAGAAGAATTCTATTACGTGTCACAAAAGCCAAAATGCGGAAGAATTTTAAGAAAGGACATCCATTAGTAGTGGCATTGCCACAAGGAGGATAAAGACAAAAAGGGCTGTTGAGTTTAGCCAAGACCTTGGGAAATTATCTTAGTTTGGGATACCCCAGACCCTTAGACAATGATTAAAGTACAAACAGCTTGTGTAAGAGGTGATCCCAGAGAGCAGCAGTAGAGAGTGCGGAAGTAAGACAGGGAAGGGAAGGAAGACTATAAAGGCAGTGTTTTACTGCATGTTCTCACTTATAAGTGGGCGCTGAATAATGAGAACACATGGACACTTGGTGGTGGGGAACGACACACACTGGGCCATGTTGGAGTGGGGTGGGAAGAGGGAGAGCATCAGGAAGAACAGCTAATGGATGCTGGGCTTAATACCTAGGTGATGGGTTGATCTGTGCAGCAAACCACCATGGCACATGTTTACCTATGTAACAAACCTGCACATCCTGCACATGTACCCTAGAACTTAAAATAAAAGTTGAAGAAAAAAAAAGACACAGACATGAAACGACTTCAATCCAAAAACACAAAGTCACCATACAGTAGGGGAGAAAGGGTGCTGAGAGAAAGCAAAGAAGTAAAAGTGGTCCGAAGATTACATCTCAAGGGTGGGAGGGAAGAGGTGAGGAGAGGGGAAAGTGGAAGTGTTCTGAAGATACCACCTTACTGGGATGGGCTAAAACAAGGAGGTATGGGTATAATAAAGTATTTTTGTGAAATTTTTTAAAAAAGGAAGTGTTTGTGAACTTGTTACCACTCTGGGTCACTGGAGCTTAATATAACTCTAGGAGGTTGTTTCCCATAAGTCATTCGTTGAGGATGGGCTCTGGGGGACATTAATCATCCTCTCCTCTCTCCTGCACCATCCCTCCCCTCTTCTCCTGTGCTTCCACAGCCTGACATGCCTATGGACCAAATGGACTACAGCAGAGCAAGCCCTCAGGTGAACAAGTGCAGGTGCTGCCCATTGGAAGCCAGGCCAGAATGCAATGAAATGGCAGGGTGAGGGGACAGAGCAGAGCACCAACAGTGCTACAGCATGTCACTTCATTTTCCTGCACATCAGTGTTCTCATCTGCAAAATGGGGGGAAATCGCCTAGAACTTACCTTGAAGATTAAGTGAGAATAAATCATGTCTACACTTAGCCCAGCACCTGCAAGATCGTGCCAATAAACACACACTAATATTTTCCCTTTTGGTGACCTTCTGGGGGAGTGATTTCAACACAGAGTTATGGAAAGCAGAACCGGTGAGGAAGTGACACCTGAGATTGCAGGCTGCTCATTTGAGGCAGTACCAAACCCAGGAGACTCCAGCTGGATAAAAGATAATCGCTAATATTCTATTTAAACAGTAAGCAAGTTTGTATCTATTTCTGTGCAGAAGTCCTCGATTTAGCAAGAAGGCTTTCCTGCGAGGCGCTGCCTCTCCACCCCTGCCTTTGTGAAATATCAGAGTCACTCTCACTATGGGAAACAAAGCAGCAACTGTACATTTACCCGGTTTTTCTTTGGTCCTACCCCAATGACACATTAGTGAAAGATTTAGGAAGATCAAATGGAGCCAGGAAGAGAGAATCAGAAATGCCCCCTTCCACGGTGTCAGTTTCTCAACGATCAGAGCTCCTCCCTAAAGACTGGCCAGGGTTGACTCTAAAAGAAAAATGGAAAGTGGTCAGGAGAATGATGATGAATCACCATAACACCTCTGATATACAGCTCAGCGCACGGCGAGTTTTCAAGCACACGGTTTCTTTCATCCTTGACATAATCCACAGAGGGTAAGGGATGTATCTAAGTGAGATTGTTTATTTTGTAATTATTTTAACCAATACTCCCAATACTTACAATGAGCCAGCTGCTCTGCTTTACAAATATTAATTCATTTAATCTTCCTAACAACCATGTGTGGTACGTACTATCATTATCTACATTTTGCAAATTGAGAAATTGAGGCTAAGAAATGTTAGGTAACTTGCCTGAAGTACCTACAGTATTAAGTGTAAAACCAGGATTTGAACAAAGGCAGACTGGGTCTGGCATCTGGCTTGGAACCACCACTACTCTGTTACCTTGAAGGCAACAGGCGAACTTGATTGAACTCCTCTAGATCCTGGTACTAGGTCAGTCTATTTCTGCAGGCATTGGTAAGGAGGTACTTAAAATAATAATGAGGAGAAGGAGGAGGAATAAGAAGAAAGACAGGGTGGAAGGGAGTGGGGGAGGAGGAGGAATAAGAGGACAAAGAAGAGGAGGAGGAGGAGAAGAAGAAGAAATAACAGTAGCCAATAATAGCTAACATATATTGAACATTTCCTAAGTGCCAAGTGCCGTGCTAAGTATAATAATAAAAAAAGGCTAGGTGCAGTGACTCACGCCTGTAATCCCAGCACATTGGGAGGCCGAGGCGGGTGGATCACGAGGTCAGGAGTTCGAGTTCAGCCTGGCCAATTGGTGACACCCCATCTCTACTAAAAATGCAAAAATTAGCCAGGTATGGTGGCGGGTGCCTATGGTCCCAGCTACTCGGGAGGCTGAGGCAGAAGAATCGCTTGAACCCAGGAGGCAGACGTTGCAGTGAGCTGAGATCGCACTGCTGCACTCCCACCTGGGTGACAGAGTGAGACCCCCATCTCAAAAAGTAATAGTAATAATAATAATGTTAGGCCAGGCGCAGTGGCTCACACCTGTAATCCTAGCACTTTGGGAGGCTGAGGTGGGCATATCACCTGAGATCAGGAGTTCAAGACCACCCTGGCCAACATGGTGAAAACCCTGTCTCTACTAAAAATACAAAAATTAGCCAGGCGTGGTGGCACACACCTGTAATCCCAGCTACTCAGGAGGCTGAGACAGGAGAATCCCTTGAACTTGGGAAGCAGAGGTTGCAGTGAGCCAAGATTGTGCCACTGCACTCCAGCCTGGGCAACAGAGTGAGATTATGTCTCAAATATTAACAGGATAACATAATAATAATTAATAACACATAATAATAACAATCTTCACATTAATGCTAGGAGGTGGTGCCATTTCATCACTGTTTTTCAGATGAGGAAACTGAGACATAGAGCTGTGTGGGGTTATTGAGCTAGGAAGTCATAGGGCTGGTATTTGAAGGCAGACCCTTAACAATTCGCAGTCCCAGAAGGTGCAGAATAAAGGAACTGTGAGTTTACGGAAAGTGAGGGCACACACTCAGCTTCAATGACCACAGTACCCTGGTGATGGCCAGATGAAGGGAAAAGTACAAAGGGGTGTCTTTGGGGTTGATTCAGAGGGTGGTACAAATACTAAGGTGAGGGGTGGGGAGGAGGGGCTTGGCTAAAAGTCTCCAGGAACAGACAAGAGACTCAGACTTCAAGGGGGCAAAAAAGGCAGATGCTTCATGTGGGAATAAGGGCACTGGCCCCCAGTAAACACTGGAGCTTGTGGCTGAGGCTGAAGCTCCTGTTTTGATGGCATGTTTTCAATCTTCTCTCTCCTGGGACACCTGGGGCTTTGGGTGGGTACTCAACTTCTCAAAACAACAAAAAATAAAGAGGCAGAAAACAACATTTCCTTCCCTTTTTCTTTACCCTTCCAGGGCTTACAAGGTTTACAGGCTAGACATTTACTAGTTTACTACATGTGCACTAGTCTATCATTCATCTCTGTTTAGAATAAACATTGCAGAATCTCTGTCCTTGAACAAAAGCTCCCTGACATGTCCTAAAACTTTCTTTTCTTTATTAACTTCAACTTTATTCACATTGGAAACCATTGTACATTATCTAACTGGACTTATTTTTAATAGTCTTTCTTATTATATAAGCAATTCATGAATACATTCTCCTTTTAAAAGATTAAATTATTTTTACATAATTGAAAGTGTCTAATCTTTTTCTTTATGGCTTCTGGATTTCCCTCACTCAAGGTTACAGAAGTATGCTCCAAAAACTTCCTCTCTCTTTTTTTTTTTTTTTTAACTGCCTATAGCTTACTCCACCTGTAATTTATTTTTGTATGAGTTAGGAATCAAACTCAGCATCCTTCCACATGGCCTCCCAATTATGCCAGCACCATGTATTAAATAAGCCTTTTTTTCCCACTGATCCAAAATGTCACCTTTTAATACATTAAGCTCCCCTGCATCCCAAGACCTTTCAGTCCTCTTCAGGACTCTTGTCTCTTATTCCACAGCTAGAAAAATTTTAGCAATTATTTGAAATGTGTTTCATGGCTTAACAATAGGTATTTTATCTTTTAAAAGACATTTTCTAAGAGGCACTTTCATGCGCTGTTGGTGGGTGCGTAAATTGGCACAACCTTTTTGAGAGCAATTCAGCAGTATCTATTACAACTAAAAATGTTCATATCCTTTGCCCTAAACACCCCATTTCTAACAATTGTTCTATGGAAATCCCCACTACAGTGCCCAAGAGTGTTCACTGATGCACTGTTCATTATAAAGAAAACTTGGAAATAATCCAAATGCCTATTGCTAATGTTTTAGACAAATTATAAATATGAACATAAATAATATGGTGGCCATATTATGAAACACTCTGCAGCCATTTAAAACACAAGGTGGATCTAAATAAGGTATTAATAAGGGAAAAAGTTACTAGCCTGGGCAACATGGCAAAACCCCATCTCTACGAAAAAAAAAAATTACAAAAATTATTTGGACGTGGTGGTGTGTGCCTGTAGTCCCAGCTACTCGAGAGTCAGGTGGGAGGATTGAGCCCTGGAGGTGGAGGTTGCAGTGAGCCAAGATCACACCACTGCACTTCAGCCTAGATGACACAGCAAGGCCCTGTCTCAAAAAAAAAATTATAAAAAAAGTATATAGGATATGATCTCATGTTTTTGTTTATTAGTAATGAAGTCTTATATTTATAAAAATTTCACAGGATAATACACCTAAATATTAAGTTTATTGCTTCTATAAGGTGGAGATTTTCAAACTAAATAACACAGCTATACATCATCACAGTCTTTTATGATAAGTGCTTCTTTTGGTGATTAAAAAAATACAAACCTGGAATGAGAAAACAGCCTATGAATCAAGGTGAGTATCTCACATTGAATGAAGAGAAGATGACACAAAAAGTCAGTGCAGGCACAAAGCTCAAACCCAAAGGAAAATGCCTTTCTGCTGTGTGGTTGGATCATGAGACACTTCCATCAGAAGCCCCTGGTCACTCATGGGCAGTTCAGGACAGAAGTGACAAAGAGAGAGGTAAAGGATGCATCCAAGGTGTCGCCTATGGTAGGCAAAGTAAATGTTTCACCGGTCATCAAGCAGCACATCCTACGCAACATCAAAGAGCCAGACCTGCACCTTCTCTCTCCACGCACTTTTCTGTTATTATGGGCAACCCTAACTGTCTGGGCAGTAACCCCCAGCGGACAGCCTCCCACACTTATGAACACAAGTCCCCAAATGCAGAACACTCAGCTGGGGATGAGGGCAAGTGCAGCACCCTGTAACCACTGAAGGACTTGCCTGGGAAGAGCAATGGATTGAAGTTATCAGAAAGGAAGGCTGGAAATCACAAATATGTGGCACACAGGGGCGTGGGTACAGTCCGCCGAAGAAAGAACTGTCGGAAAAGTGAGTCTCAAGCAGGACTGGCTGATACCACGTGATAATCATAATACACACGTGAATGGCTCACATTTATTAACTGCTTCTCTTCATCCTTTGCCTGGCAGTGTGTGTGTGTGTGCATGTGTGTGTGTCGGAGACAGAGTCTCGCTCGCCCAGGCTGGAGCGCAGTGGTGCCATCTCGGCTCACTGCAACCTCCACCTCCCGGATTCAAGTGATTGTCGTGCCTCAACCTCCCGAGTAGCTGGGATTACACACACACCTGTGTGTAGTTTTTTCCCTACTGATCCAAAATGTCACCTTTTAATACATCAAGCTCCCCTGCATCCCAAGACCTTTCAGTCCTCTTCAGGACTCTTATCTCTTATGCCACAGCTTGAAAAATTTTAGCAATTATTTGAAATGTGTTTCATGGGATTACACACCTGGGTATGTGTAATCCCAGCTAATGTTCTGTAGTTTTAGTAGAGACAGAGTTTCACCATGTTCTCCAGACTGTTCTCAAACTCCTGACCTCAAGCCAACCACCCACTTTGGCCTCCCAAAGTGCTGGGATTATAGGCGTGAGCTGCTACACCCAGCTTGACTCATTTACTCTTCACAATAACCCTATGAGATGAGTATTTTATCCCCAACTTCAGATGGGGAAACTGAGGCATAGAACAGTTAAGAAACCAGCCCAGTATCACATAATAGGCAGTGCAGCTAAGCTGAACTAAGGTGTTGGGGCTCTAGTGTCCATGCTGTCCTGTCAACTCAGAATGTGCATGCTCATCACTGAAAACTCCCAAACTCCTTCACTCCTCCTTTACTCCTCAGTCTAAACTAACTCTCATAAATGGAGCCAGTAAGCTCATTCCCAATGGATGAAATGACTAGCCATGGCTCTTGATAGAAGGTGCCTCCCAGGACAGGAAGGGCAAGAGCCCGAGGAGCCCATCATCCTTTCTGAGGAAGGGTCTTTCTGCAAGAGTTGCTGAGACTTATGTCTTATGAAACTAACAGAGCTCCAATGGTCACAAAGATTAGCCAAGGAGACCTTCTCTGACACCTCCTTCAGACACCTAGACACCACTAAGTCAGTCTAAGATTGATGCCTTCCCTGGTCAGGCATGGTGGCTCATGCCTGTAATCCCAGCACTTTGAGAGGCCAAGGTGGGCGGATCACCTGAGGTCAGGAGTTCAAGACCAGCCTGATCAACATGATGAAAACCCGTCTCTACTAGAAATACAAAAAATTAGCCGGGCATGGTGGTGGGCGCCTGTAATCTCAGCTACCTGGATGGCTGAGGCAGGAGAATCGCTTGAACCCAGGAGGCAGAGGTTGCAGTGAGCTGAGATCACGTCACTGCATTCCAGCCTGGGTGACACAGAAAAAAAAAAAAAAAGATGGATGCCTTCCCTGTAACATGCATCATAGTTGATGTCTGGCTGCCCTCTTTGACTATATGCTCCTTGAGAGCAGTGACTGGGTCTGTCTTATTTATTGCCATACTCCCACTGTTGTAACTTCAACATCCAATACTCAATGAATATGTTGAACGAATGAATAAACAAGTAAAGAATAAATGAATGAATGTGCTCATGCATTACATCTCCTGTTGCAGCCTTCCTTTCCTGCCATGAAGATCCTCACTCAACCACCCACAAATTCCTTGAGACCACAGGAAGAAAATCAAAAGAATCTCAAAAGCTCTAATCGGCAAATGAAAACAACAGCTAAATTAAATGTCATGTCTAACAGGATGAGGAGCTCTCAACAGACAGTTCTCAATTAATTCAAGGAGCCCTTGGGTGTGACACCCCGTGCTTTCTCCCCAGCTGCAACAGCAGGATGCCCAGCGCCAACTGGAGAGCTGATGCCCGGCTAACCTGGATGGCTGCTCAGGAGCAGCCACTAGGGAAGCCCCACACAGTAGGAAGATTGTGCACATTTTCAAGAGAAGCTGGAAATTGTTGATGGTTTCTAAATGTCAGCCCCGAAGTCAATATTGGAAAATAAAACCCCGGTAGACAGCTGGTTAGCTTTCTCTGGGGTAAATCACAGTGAGAGAAACAGCTGAGCAGGGAAGGATAAAGCTCTAGAGAACAGAGTCAGGGGGCTCTGCCATTCGTTGACTGCGTACCTTCAAGCAAGTAGATCAAACACTCTGTCTCCGTAAAACAGGGAGGATAATGGCACCTCATTGGGGTGGCAGGATGATTAAACGCAATAATGCACAGAGAATGCTCTGGGAAGCACCCTGCACATGGGAAGCAATGAATAAATGCCCCTCTCAGTACAGGTTGACTGGGGAACAAGTGTTTCAGCCTCACCCAAACACATTGTGATTCTAAACCCACGGCGCTCACTCCTAAACCTGCCAATTCAGGCGACATGGTATCCAAACACTCCCATAGCTCCTGAGCCAGCTTCCCTCCATCATCCACATTCGTGTACAGTGCATTTCCATGGCAATAACCTGTTCCACAAAAGGTACAGTAAATATTTACTATTTTTTCACACATTTCAGATTATTTGGGTCTAACAATCTAACTGGCGCTCTCTACTGCTTCAGAAAATGGCAAGGAGAAGCCAAGCCTCCAGCAACAAAACAGAAGTGCCTTCAGCAATAGGGACACCAGGGAACCACGTGGACAACCAAGAACAGCATGTGGCCACAGATAAAGAGATTTCAGGAAGCTCCGCTCACAAGAGCGCCTCTGGGAGCTATTTAACCTCCTCCAGTCGCCCCACCCTCCTAGAAACAAATGCAATACATTGCAACGATTCTAAACACCCCCTCATCTCTTTTAACTCTCTCTCTATGCAGCCCCTAGCATTCACACACATACACAGGTCCTCTGAGAGATTTTTTAAAGCCTTGTTCACACATACACAGAACATGCAGCACTAAGAGTTTTAACTGCTAAACCCCTGATGTGCGTGCACATACACAAACAGAGTTTGATAATCAGCAGAGCTTCACTGTGCCTGCTCAGAGAGGGGGAGGCTCTCTTGGAATGAGGGGGGCTTCTCTGCCCAGGGCTTTTGAAATGTCAGCTGAGCTACAGAAGAGCTTGTGATTCACTCCCTGACTCACTCCCAAATCTGCAGCAGACCCCATCTCTGCAGGGAGGGCAGGACAGGGCTTTTTCATTCATTCCCTCATTCAGTCACAAGACCTGTTTTAGACCATGTTTACACACAAAAAAACTCATTCAGGCACAAAACTCTGTGCCCAGCTTTGCACTAGTCCCTAGAGAGACAGAGAAGAATAAAGTACAGCCCCTGCCCTCAAGTTTCTCACAGTCTGACAGCCAGGGAGACAAACAGGTCACCACCAATCAATGTGATATATCAAGGAGTATATACAAGGTACCTATATCTATTTAGAAGACTGATACATTTGACTGTGGAAGTGTGACGTTCCTGCATTACAAAAGATTTCATAAACCAAACGAAAAGACATAGGACAGACCAAGGGGATTTATTTTTAGACTATATCACGGATTGGCATCCAGAATATATAAAGAGTTACTATCAATTAATTAAAAAAAAAAAAAAGACAGGGGACCAGGTGCAGTGGCTCATGCCTGTAATCTCAGCACTTTGGGAGGCTAAGGTGGGAGGATGACTTGATCCCAGGAGTTTGAGACCAGCCTGGGCAACATGGCAAAACCCTGTCTCTACAAAAAAAAAAAAAAAAAAAAAAAAAAAAGCCTGGCATGGTGGTGTGTGCCTGTAGTGCCATTTACTAGGGAGGCTAAGGTGGGAGGATCACTTGAATTGAGGTTACAGTGAGCTGTGATCTGGACACTGTACCCCAGCCTGGGCGACAGAGGAAGACCCTGTCTCAAAAAAAAAAGCCACTAGAAAAATTGACAAAGTAATATGAAGAGAGAATTCCCAGAGAAAAAAATACAAGTGCCCAAAAAGCATATGCCTAATCTCACGAATATCTGGGAAATGCAAATTAATACGAGATACCTTATCCATTAGATTGGCAAAAATGGAAAAGACTGATAACTCCCAGTATTGGCAGCCACGTGGGCTGAAAGAATGATGGAAGAACTCAGGTCTAGTAGAGCACCCTGGATGCAAGGGAATGGGCATTCGATTGCTCTAATTATTCACCTTTCCTCCCACGTGCTTTGCACATGACAGTCACTCAGCAACCCTCTGCAGAATTGAGTCAAACAGGAAAAGTAATGCTGCATATCTGAGCTGCAGAGGGTTCTTATTATTCAAACACCCATCCGTATGGCTCTTCTGGGATACTAGAGATGACTGCCAGCAGGATAACCGGTGTGGGAGCCAGGGACAAGGCGGGAAGAGGGCTTGCTACTCAGGGAATAGAGTACACCACTGATGCTGGTCACTCTTCCTTTCCTACCAGGGATGCTCAGGCATTCCACTCCTTCACAGACAGCAACCTTGCCCTGAGAAAAGAAAGGCTTATGTGTGATTATTCACTATGGAGAATAAGGAAGAAACAGATCAGGAGACAAGAGGCAAAACAAAGTTTCACTTGCTAAAGTGAAACTGCAAAGAGGCACCAGCCTGAAAGGCAAAACCAAGGCCTAGATAGGCAAGACAGCAGCAGGCCCAAAATGCCCACTGACAGCAGGATCTATCCAATAATGGAAACAGTCAACACGCGGGTTTACTTTGTGCCAGGCACTGAGCTAAGACCTCAGGTACCTTATCCCTGCAGACCTCAGCCTATTTTAAAAGGAACTCAGAGAGGTTAATCAACTTGTCTGAGGCCGCACAGCTTGTCCACGGCAGTACTGGGGTTTGAACTTAGGTCTGTCTGACTCCAGAACCCCGTGCTCTTACCCATACTGCTTAGCTTTTAGCTGGCCCAGTGCTGGGAAGTCAGCCCTCCAGGAGGAAGTCCTGCCTGACAATGGGTTGGGACTGGAAGGAGATTTATGCCTCCCATTCTAAGGAAAAGCAGGAGCACCAGTTGGGGAGTGGGAGGACCCAGTGGACCAGACAGCTAAGAAGAGAGTCACTATTACCATTCAGGGACACGCAGAGTCTGGAACCTAGGTTACTTCCAGGCTTAAGGGAGTGTGGGTGTACCCACCCTCCTCCCCACCCACATCTGGTACAGCTAGAGGGATCAACAGAAAAAAAAAAAAAAAAAAAACTTCAAATCATAGGGGCCGATGCTGCTGTTGGCAGAAGCAGGAGGAAGTGGGCCACTGGGGAGGCCACATCCGCCCCACGGCGAGGCTCCTTGGGTTAGCATGGGCAGCAGCAATGCAAGGAGAGGGAAGGAGGCAGCCTCTGGGCCCAGGTGAGGGAGAAAAGAGAGGCTCTGGGTGTCATCCCAGCCTGAGGCACAGGGAAGAGGTGTGGGTGGCTGGACCCAAGTGGCTCTGGCACTCCTAGATCTCACAGAGATCCCAGCCTACCTGTGAGACCTTAGGCAATTGATTTAAGCTCTCTGGCCTCAGTGTCTTCATCTGTAAAATGGGGATAAGAATGTTATCTTCCTAGGACTGGGTGGAACTACCACCACCTCATCAACTGGTACCTGCCTGGCTTCATGCCCACTGGATCACCCCACTGCCAC
The DNA here is from genome assembly GCF_028878055.3 of Symphalangus syndactylus. Classification (NCBI taxonomy): domain Eukaryota; kingdom Metazoa; phylum Chordata; class Mammalia; order Primates; family Hylobatidae; genus Symphalangus; species Symphalangus syndactylus. The sequence continues at coordinate 59,850,605 of NC_072433.2, forward strand.
TAAATTGGCAACTCTATGACAGCTTGTCTGGCTAGTTCACTGCTGTATCTCCAGCACTTAGAACTGTAAGTGGCACCGAGCAAACACCCAATAAATATTGGTTGAATTGTTAACAATAGGTGCTCAAAAATACTTGTTGAAGAAAAATAAAGGAGAGATAAGAAAGAATAACGATAAAAGGTAGAGAAGAAAGGGTGGCAGAAGGGAGGAAGTTGGACCCCTAGGAAAGTTCCAAGACCATGAGAATCAGCTGAGGTTGGCCAGTTAGCCAAACTGCTTCTCCAGAGAGACAACTCTGTTGTCAGAGTTAATAGAACCAAGCACTGCTTATCACCAGGTGACTGGGCTCGCCTTTTAACCAGTTTCTGAGCTTGAGCCAAGGTCTCCTTTCTCTTCCTTATCTAAGGAGGCCCCAGGGGCTGGCCCTTTCTTTCTTTCGTTCATTCTTTCTTTTGTTCGTTCATTCTTTCTTTCGTTCGTTTGTTCTTTCTTTCTTTTCTTTCTTTCTTTTCTTTCTTTCTCTGGGTTACAATCTCATTCTCTGTCCCCGGCATCCACCTACAGACTCCGGAAGAGTGTAAACATTCTAGTGTTCACCTGTGGTCTCACGCAGTGCAACCTCTGGGCCAAAGCCAAGTATTTACGCCTGAATCACTGTCACTAGAACAGTTGCCTCTGATTACCACTCCTCGAAAAAATACGCGTTGTCAGTAAAAAACCAACAGGCGTGCCCAGCCCAGGTGTGAAACCCTGTACTACTGACAAGTGATTTGCGAGGACCTTTCCGCACCCACAAATCTCTGACAGGAGATGCATGGTGGTTACGAATGTGTGCTTTGGAACCAGAGGATCTGGACTCAAATCCTGGGCCTCCATTTATCAACAGTGGAACCTTAAGCAAGTTAGTTCATCTCTTCTTGACTCAGTTTCTTCAGTTACAAGAAGAGGATAATAACACCTACCTCACTAGGTTACTGTGAGAATTCAAGGAGGGCCAGGCACGGTGGCTCACACCTGTAATCCCAGCACTTTGGGAGGCCGAGGCAGGTGGATCACTTGAGGTCAGGAGTTTGAGACCAGCCTGGCCAACATGGTGAAACCTTATTTGTCTCTACTAAAAATACAAAAATTAGCCAGGCGTGGTGCTGTGTGCCTGTAATCCCAGCTACTTGGGAGGCTGGGGCAGGAGAATCACTTGAACCCTGGAGTCAGAGGTTGCAGTGAGCCAAGATCGTACCACTGCACTCCAGCCTGGGCGACAGAGCAAGACTCCATCTCAAAAATTAAAAAAAGAATTCAATGAGATAACACACATAAAGTGTTGTAAGCAGTCAAGATTCTTATTTATAAACACGGAAGCCCACTCTAACCAGTTTAACCAGGAAAGACAATCTTTGGGAGGCCCTGAGAATCCAGTTAGGACACCTTAGACAGCCAGAAGAAACATCTTGACCACAGTACAGAACCCATTGCCACCACTCCAGAGTCCAGACAAGGCAGTCTGCACTACAGATGCTGTGAATATTCAATATTCACAAGAGACAAATCTTGCTAGAAGCCTCACCATAGCTGACTCTGCAGTCTGGACACACTTAACGCCTCCCTCTCCAGAACAGATCAAACACAGTGTCTGCTGCTTCTAGCCACCAATTCAAAGTCCAGCAAGGACTCACCTGATTGACAGATCCTGGGTCACATGTCTGTGCTCTAGCTGCAAGGGAGGTTGGGCGAGTGGGTTTCTGAGTTGTGCATTAAAGAGACATGGGTTTATGAGGTGGCGAATTCACAAATATTAAAAAAAAAAAAAAAAAAAAGTGGCTCCACAGTGTGTGGCCAGAAAGAATGACAAGTGTCTCCCGTTAGCTCTTGGCACAGTGCCTGGCTCATATGTGCCCAATGAGTAGCCATTCCCTGGAGATGTCGTTTAGGCCCCAAAGCAAGAAGGTTCCTGTGCCCCAATCATTCTTCATCTCTCTGGGCCACCCTGTTACTATTCCAAAAGGTTTGGATTGAACCCTTACCTTTACTCCTCCTAACTCTTGTCCTGACTATATGCATCTATGTATCTCTGAAGACCCCCACTGGAGCCCAGAAATAAAGGCAAGTACTGTTTATGGCCTGGCAGGAAAATGCACCAACCAGCTGGTATCACAGATTCACAGAACTTCAGAATGCCTAAACTAGAAAGTGATTCTCTCCTACTGTCTTGTTTTGCAAATCAAGAAATTGAATCTAAAAAGGGGAAAGGACACGACAAAGATTGCCCAGCAAAGTCCTGGCAGAACCAAAACTAAGATCAAGAAGAATGAGGAGAGAAGCCCAGGTCCCAGATCCTTTGCAGCAAACTAGTATTGCACTGAGCAAGATGCCTTTAGCAGGGCTGAGCAGCTGCTCCAAAGGAACCAGTGCAGAACAAGGATGCTGTCTCGAGAAGAGCAGTCTTAGAGGTCAGGGGAACAGGCAGCAGAGTAAGTTGAAGCTGCAGGACCCCAAAATGCTATGTCAGGATCCCTTAGCCCCTTGCTACTCAAAGTGTGATCCATGGGCTGGGCATGGTGGCTCACGCCTGTAATGCCAGTGCTTTGGGAGGCCAAGGCAGGTGGATCGTTTGAGGTCAGAAGTTCGAGACCAGCCTGGCCAACATGGTAAAACCCCGTCTCTACTAAAAATACAAAAATTAGCCAGCAGTGGTTGTATATGCTTGTAATCCCAGCTACTCGGGAGGCTAAGGCAAGAGAATCGCTTAAGCCCAGAAGATGGAGGTTGCAGTGAGCTGAGACAGCATCACTGCACTTCAGCCTGGATGACGGCACAAGACTCTGTCTCAAAAAAAAAAAAAAAAAAAAAGACAAAGAAAGAATGAAAGAAAACGTGTGATCTATGGACTAGCACAATCAGCACCATCTGGCAGCTTGTTAGAAATGCAGGATTCCAGGCTCCTCCCCAGACCTACTGGATCACAACCTGCATCTTAATTAGATCCACAGGTGATTCTTCTGCACGCTAAAGTTTGAAAAGCCTATGCTAGTCAGTTCTGGCCTAAAGAGGAATTCAAAAAGAAAAAGTTAGCCTGCTGAGAATCAGCATTTCTCTGGATCTATTATGTGTCTGGCACTATGTTAGGTTCTTTATGGACTTAACTCATTAAATCTTAACAACCCTACAGCCCTCTAAAGTAGACTTTCAGGGTCCCATTTTACAGATGAGGAAACTGACGTTTAGGCAAGAGATATAACTTACCCTTCACCGCTAGGTCTACCTGGTAACTGACAACTGATATGATGGATAACAGACAGCAAGGTACCGGCATCTGTCATCCATCATACCAGCTGTACCTTCAGGTACCACTTCAGGGTACCTGGTGACTCACAACTACTCATTCTTTGGGTGGTCTCTTTAGCAAAGCAGTGCCCCTGAATGAAGCTCCTCTTCAATACTATCCAGGCAGAATTAGCCAGCCCTGTCATTCTCTAATAATCAGAGGTGGCTTATGTAACTCATCCCTTAACTTCTGACAGCCCAGTGAAGTGAGTAGAGAAGGCACAAATCTTAGAATCCACTCTGCCACTGATTCACTGTACAATAACAGAAACATAATTTAACCCCTCTGAGCCTTGGCTTCCCCACCTGCAATGAGGAAATAAATCTTAGGTTGCAGAGTTGCTGCAAGTGTAAAATGAGAGGATGTGTGTCATATACATGAAGTCATGCCAAGAGAAAGAAGCATGAGTTTTTCTATTGCTATTAGTCGTTGCCCAATATATATTCCTCCTGGTGGTGTGGTAGAGGCAGCTTGTGAGCCAACGGCGTGGATCTCTTCCCTACTCTGTGTTCAGTGATGGCACATGAAATTGACCATGGTGAGAGTATTTACACCATGGAAACTGACCAGCAGCAAGCACTGCATACCAGCGTTGTTCATTGTTTGTTTTTTTGTTTTGTTTTGTTTTCTTTTTTTTTTTTTTTTTACCAGCGAGCCAATTACTAAACATTTATCGGCACACCATTGCTGCTTGTCTCCCTCCCTGATCCTCAAATCAATAGGACTTTCCACCACTGAGATTCCACAGCTTCTGGCCTGTGACTTCTAGGAAGCTGAGAGGTCACTCAGCACCTCCACCCACCCCAAAGAAAGCCCACAGTGTAGGCTCCTCATTTTCTCATTCAGCCAGTACTTATTGGACCCCTATTGTGGACACACACAGCCTCCCATCCCTCCAGAAGGGCTGCTGGCACCCTGCCATCTGTCATTCATCATATCAGAAAAAGTATTTTCACGGCTGTGATAAATGAGGGAAGGAAATTAATAAGACGTCCCAATGGTGGCAGGGGAACGATCACACACATCATTTCCGTATCATCCCCTGTTCATGGTAAATTACCTCCTGACAATAGGATCACCTTCCCCTTGGCTCACCCACACTCACCACACATAGCAGGAATTGAGCGAAATAAAGACCAGACCTTTCATGTTCTTATTGCCAGAATTGTCAGGGTGCCCCTGTGGTGTCAAAAAGCTGGGAACTTTGATCGTTGAAATGAAAGAGCTACTGTCCCGTTCCCCTAGCCCTTTCTCTGTCCTGCAGCCTTTCTACGTCGCTAGAAGTCCCCTCTCTGGCCCTCAATACCTTCATGCTTCTTGATCTCTGGCCTCTCTCCTCATCCCCCAACAGCCTCCTCTCTGACCTTCTTTCTCTTCCATTTTTGCTCATCGGAACCTCCTTGGCCCCCTCAGTCCCCTCCTCTCTCTGTCCCTCATTCTCTCCCCTCATTGTTTCTCAGCCTGCAAAAGCAGAAAGCAGTCATGAAGACCAATCAAATGTTCCCTAACATGCTGACATGAAGCTAGTCGATTCACATGAAATTCAGCAAATCAGCTTTTGGAGGATTGACCTAGGGCTGCACTGTGACCCAGAACCCCATGAGAGTTTGTGAGCAGGTGATGGAGGAAAATTGAGACCAGTCTCCCAACCGCAGACACTGCACCCTTTGTGAGGTTCTTCCAGCCACCCAAAGTGGCAGCAGGAGGGGGACCTGGCTTGAGCAAGGCATGCTCTCTGGGGCCCATCTGCACTCCTAAGCCCTGCCAAGAAGGAATGTTGGCAAAACACAGAGATCATGAGATCATGTGAGATCATCATCCCCATAAGTAGAGTTAGATTCTTGGGCCATGGAGAACTTAGCTTTCCCAGAGGGGCTAAAATGCCCTAACATTTGACTTTGATGACTCAAGCATTTGTCATTCTGACTCCCCCACAGCAGGGTGAATAAAAAAAAATCTAAAGATTTAACTTAAAAAAGTTTAACAAGTTAATTTTCTAAATTTAAAATGTTTCAGAAAGAAACACAACCTACAGAAGGATAATTTTAAGCTATATTAAAGCTCAAAGATGACATCATGGAATTCTAATTATATAGACTTTGAGGCAATGGAGTCAAATAACCTTTCCGGATACAGTTATAAATTTTTCACAATATGCAGATACTATGTTAGTATCGCATCTTATGGATACACTAAAAGTCCCTCTCAGATTATTTGGAAAAGTGAAAATGAAGGCACCCTTTATTCTTAGACTTCAGGCAGTACTAGAGCTTTACAGTTTCTGTGTTGACTCTGAATTTCTCTCCTAAAATGAGATTATTTCTAAGAGTATATATGAAGATGAGACTTGAAACCAGATCAAACCAATCATGAGCTTAAAAGTCCATAAGGAACCAAGTCCTTACCTCTCTGCAAAATGCCAGGAGCACGCGAGGCAAAGTCCAGGGACCTGGTGCCTTCCCCATGTGATTTTTTCCCCTCTATGTTGTTATGAGAAAAAAATGAATCAGTTCATTAACAAGATCCTAGAACAGGCCTGACACATAGTAAGCCCACAATAAAGGTTAGGCTTGATGGTATTTGTGAAACAAAGCACTGCACTCCTGTCTGCCTAGGAGGTTCACACTTGTTGCTATTTCATGCAAGTACTGTGTGATTTTAAAAAAATTAAATCATTCGACTCAACCATTTTTCCTATGTAAAATGCATTGCCTTTACATTTGTACAGGTGCAGAGTCTGTATATTATATGAGCTATTAATAAACAGAATTTGTATTTATATGTATGTGTAACATAGTTAAATAAGACACATTCACACATGTAGTCTTTAAAAAGAGAGAGAGAGTCTCACTCTATCACCCAGGCTGAAATGCAGTGGCACAATCATGGCTCACTGCAACCCCCACCTCCTGGGCTCCAGTGATCCTCCCGTCTCAGCCTCCCAAGTAGCTGGGACTGCAGGTGTATGTCAACTAGCCTGGTTAGTATTGTTTAACTTTTTTTGTAGAGATGGGGTCTTTCTATGTTGTCCACGTTGGTCTTGAACTCCTGACCTCAAGTGATCTTCCCATCTCAGCCTCCCAAAGCACTAGGATTACAGGCATAAGCCACTGTGCCTGGCCACACATATGTGACCTTTACTACACCACCCTGAGGTAGATGATCATTTTTCTCCTTTTATAGAGTGAGTTTCCCATGCAACAAGGCTGGTGGATGGCAGAGCAAAGACTGGAAGGGCAACAGTTCTGCCACCCCTGTCCATGGCATTGCCTCTTCTTTCTGAAGTCCCTCTTTCCTGGGTTTTATTTCTACACTCCTATTTCTAGAGTTGCTCTGGATGCTCCAGGGGGGAAAAAGAAGAACAAGATAGAAGAGACAGTCACTGCCCCTCAAGAGACAATAATTGTGAATAATTCATTTGTCTCCTTTCCTGAAATGAGAGCAAAGTTGAGAAACGGGCAGAAGCTGAACCAGACTAGGGGCAGATGTTAAGACACCTCAGACTCTGGGACCCAATGCTTAGTTTCCAAAAAGGAGTTTAAGGCTAGGCTTTCTGACGTTTTCAAAGAGTTAAGGGAGCTAGCCAAGCATAAGAAGGCAGCAGAAAGGTAACTAACTTTTAACAAGCAGTTGTTGACATGCTTTCGTATTTTTCATCCAATCATATTTACTGCTACAAGACCCTAGGAGAAAGGTTTAATTATCCTCAGTATGTAGGCAAGGCAACAAAGGCTCAAAGAAGTGGAGTTTAAATGCTTGAAGTAAACAAAATTAGAAAAGAAGACAAAACTAAAATTTGAATCGAGTTGCTATCCATATCCTTTCTAGTGCTTCTCACTGCCCTCATCAAGCCATTTCTCAAACTCCAATGCTCCAAGCTCCAGGCTCACATGTCTATGGAAGGAACACACCATTGGTGAGAACCTAACTGTGCAAATGCTAAACATTCTGCCTGAAACACATTATGCCCATGCTCTATCACTTTGGTATGCTCCGACGGCATGGGGATCTGGCATGCCAAGTGTGACATTTAAAAGAAAATTTAAACCACTTTCCTTTAGACACACAGATTGCCAATCCATGGTTAATATTCCAGTTTCCTGCACTTCCCTCTGTAGTAGAGGACTACAGTACTTCCTCTGGCCTTCTGCCAAGCATGTGGAGGAGGAAAAGGGAGCTGGTGGCATCTGGGGACCGAAAGGGATTATTTTTCCATTATGTCATCCACCTAGTTAGAGATGCTCTCTAAGAAAGTTATTGATTTTGGTTGACATGTTTTGTAATCAGCCCTCTTAACTAATTCCCTTATTTGTACTAATAGTTTTTCAATGGATTCCTTTAGAGTTGCTAAAATAAATAATATAACCTGTGAATAGTGTTAATTTGGTATTCGTTTTTCCAATATGTAATTACTATTTATATGTTTCTTTTCTTGTTTCATTGACTAGAACATCCAAAACAATGACAAATAACAGTGTTGCTATCAACCTTCTTTCATTTATTCTTAACTTTAATGGGAATTCCTTAAGTATCTCAAAATTAAGTATATTTTTGGCTACTGGTTGGCCACATATAGTCTTCATCATGCTGAAAAAGTATCTTTTTATCCTTAGTCCTTTCTCCAAGAATTTTCACCAAGAACAAATATTGAAATTTTAACAAATGCTTTTTTTTGCATCTATGGTCATATTTTTCCTTTGACATGTTGATGGGATGTATTAATAGACTTCCTAATAATAAATCATAATGTATTTCTAGAATGAACCTTCCTTGATCATGATGCATTGTTCTTTTAATATCCTAGAGGATTCAACTTGCCAAGATTTTATTTAGGACTGTTTTCTCTGTGTTTATAAGTGAAATTAGACCATGGCTTTATTTTTTGCCTTATCTTTGTTAGATTTTTGTGTCTGTATGATGCTAGGGTCAGAGGAAAGAAGTGAGACAGTGTCCTTTTTCCCTATTGTCTAGAGAAATGTTTTAAAAACCAGAAGGATCATTTGTTCTACAGGTTTTGGTGATGATTTTGAAAACTTTCATTACTTCCTTCTTGTTATTGGTTTAGACTAGAGGCCAGTAAACTACAGCCTGCAGGCCTGCCACCTGTTTTGATAAAGATTTATTGGAACACAGCCATGCTCACTTCTTTATAAATTGTCCACGGCTGCCTTCATGCTACAATAGTAGCATTGAGTAGTTGCTCAGATGCCCCATAAACCTAAAATATTTACTATCAAGTCCTGTAAGAAAACATGTGCCAACCCCTAATCTAGGCAATCTATATTTTACGGTAGACAATTTGAGCATTTCTGTCTTCTTGGACTTTCAAACTTAATACCAAAAATTGAAAAACAGCTATCATCCTAGTTCTATGAGGCATCCAACACTGGGTTGAGCTATTTGCATGCATTATTTAACCAAATCCATACAACTACTGCATTATTATCCCTGTTTTATAGTGGAGGAGATTGAGACTGAGAGAGTAAATAATCACCCAAGGTCAGAAAACAGTAGTGGAAAAGCTACGATATAAATCTGAGAGTACCAGTCTGAACACAATTGTAATAGCACATCTCGTCTTATACTTTTTCTATCTCTGGATTTATAAGTCCTTTCTCACTTCTAACTTGCATATTGTTCATATATATATTTGCTATATATATTCATTGTATATGTTATATAAATATATGTATGATATATATATGACCTATATATATGATTAAATATATAATTAGAAGTAGATGTTTTATTGGCTCTTTAGTTTGCTTTGCTTTATTCTGTTCTCCAGGACTAACTCTTAGAGGTATCAACACAATCCTTTTTATATATCCTAAGGCTATATTGCATCAGAATGTAAAATATTATATATTCTCATCTATATTCTTACTCTGGTTTACCTTAGGTTTCTCTTGTGAGGTTTTTTTTTCCTTGCTTGCTATAAATATTCACACAGAGGTTTTTGTATGAGCCTTTAAGCTTTGATTTATCTAGGATAGATGCCCAAGAGTGCAATTGCTGGGTCATAGGGCAGTTGGCACGTTTAAAAAAACTGCCAGTTTTCCAGAGTGGCCACTGCAGTTCCCATTCTCAGCAACCACGCGTGGGTGATCTAGTTGTTCCTCATCCTCCCTTGCTAGAATTTGGCAGTACCACTATTTTTCATTTTTGACACTTTGATCTGTTGTGATATCTCATTCTGCTTTTAATTTGCATTTTCCTAAAAGCTAATGATGTAGAACATCTTTTCATGTGTTTATTTGTCATCTGTATTCCCTCTTTGGTGAAATGTTCATTGATACCTTTTGCCGTTTTTTAATTAGATTGTTTGTTTCTTACAGCTGAAACTTGAGGGCTCCTTATGTATCCTAGATAATAGTCCTTTGTCAGATAAGTGATTTGCAAATATTTGGTCCAGATTGTAGTTTGCCTTTTCATTCTCTCAACAGGGTTTTGCAGAACAATAGCGTTTAATTTTGATGAAGTCCAACTATTCGATTTTCCTTTTTATGGATCATGATTTTGGTGTAAAGTCTAAGAAATTTTCCCTGACCCTAGATTCCAAAAATTTTCTCCTATGTTTTCTTCTAAAACTTGTATAGTTTTATATTTTACATTTAATAGCATGATCAATTTTGAGTTAATTTTTGTATAAAGTGCAAGACTTGGGCTGAGGTTCATTTTTTGGCCAATAAATATCCAATTGTTCTAGCACTACGTGTTGAAAATTAATTTCTCCATTGAACTGCTTATGTGCCTTTGTCAAAAATCAATTGAGCATACTTGTGTAGGTCTATTTCTGGGTTATCTATTCTGTGCTATTGATTTATATGTCTGTCCCTCCACCAATATCACACAGCCTTGATTACGGTAGACTGATTCCACCCATTTTATTCTACTTCTTCAAAACTGTTTTAGCTATGCCAGTTCCTTTGCCTTCTCATATAAATTATAGAATAATCTTATTTATATCTACAAAATAATTTTGTTGGGATTTTTATAAGGATCACATTAAACCTGTATATCGATTTGGGGATAGATGCTACCTTTACTATATTGAGTCTTTCAATTCATGAACACAGTATGTCTTCATTTATGTAGATATTCTTTATTTCTTTCATCAGCATTTTACAGTTTTCAGTATATAAGTCCTGTATATGTTTTGTTGGATTTACAGCTAATTATTTTTTTCCTTTGAGCAATCAATTGTCAATAGTATTATATTTTCAATTTCAGTCTTCCTGTGTTCATTGCTAGTTTATAGAAATACAATTGTTTTTTGTATGTTTCCCCTGTATCTGGCGACCTTGCTGAATTCACTTATTTGTTGTAGGATGGCTTGTTTATGGTTGGTTGGTTTGTTTTATAGATTCCTTGGTATTTTCTGCACAGATACGCATGTCGTTTGCAAATAAATACAGTTTTATTTCTTTCTTTGTATGCTTGCTTGCTTTTTTTTTTTTTTTTTTTTTTTTTTGCCATATTGCAATGAAAAGGACCAAAGGGAACATACAGCACTAAGTTGAACACGTCCCAGGGTCATTAAGGAAAGTATTTTATTTTTAAGTCATTGATTTTTTATAATCTTTGTTATTAACTTCTAGTTTTACTTCATTGTGATTAAAGAAAGTTGACAGTATGTTTTCTGACTGTCTTCCACAATGAAAGATGAAAAATTAAGTAAAACCAATAAAAGATGATAGATTACGTAAAGTTTTCATATCCTTGCTCCTACGTTATCTACTTCCCAGTCTTCATTTATATGCTAGGATTTTGCACTCAAATAGATCATGAAGCTAATTTTACACCATATAGCTACTCATTCACAAATAATTATTGTTGTCTGACACTTAATTGGAGACCTATAACAATTATTTGGACTCAATATTATGTTTAATTACTGGAAGTGCTCATCCCAGTTCCTCCATACCATGACTTCTTCATTCTTAAGTTCCTAATTTTGGATCTGCTCTCAATCAGAGTACATCTTCAATTAACTTTTTCAGTGGTGGTAGATTTGCAGTGCCTTTTTATATCTGAAAACTGTCTTTCTGTTGCCTTCACACAGAAGTGACAGTTTGACTGAGAATCAAATATATAGATGATAACATTTCCCTTCAAAACTCTGTAAATGCAGCTGCATTGTCTTAAGTACCGGATTATTCATCGGAAAGATATATCCAGACCCTGTGTCTGCCAGAAGATTGGTTGTGTAGGCTGCCCTTGCTAGTGATGCTCTCACTAGTAATGGTCCAGTCCTCTTCTCAAGCCATGGTTGGGGGGCAGAACTACACACATGGCACTGGGATTCTAGCAAGCACTCATCCACTGCAGCTCTCTTGACCTGCCTCAGACTCTTCTCCCACCTCCACAATCTGATTATCTGATTCCACAATGCACTCACACCCTAGTTCCTTCGGTCTCTCCTATGCACCTAACGTATGGCAGCCACACAAGTGAATGTTCTATTCACCACCTGCAGTTCCCTACACAAACCAGTGCACAAGTTAACTGCCTCCCCTTCCATTCCTGGCTTCTCTGAATGAATGTAGGAAAATTAGCCATGGTAAGAGGCCTCTGGTCATTTCAAAAACTTAATTTTGAGCAGAAGAGGGTGACTTTCCACTTGGTACAAAGTTGGGTCTCTTAGCCTAGGAATAGGACAGTGGAAGATAGACAAAGTGTCTTTCTACTGTTTCCAGGTGGTCTTGTTCCATCTTGTTGGAGGCGTTGACTGTGAAGCGTGGATCCAATCCAGTGCCATCTGCCTTTGAGTTAATGGATATTTCACTGAGATTCCAGCAACTGGTTATCTGACTATTTTTAGTGTTGTTGACCCTGTTCCTCCTATTCTATGGGCATTTGAGGGCAAACTTGTAAATGCTGCATCAGAGGCTGATAGCCAAATGTTATTTTCAACCCGATGCCAAGACTCAGTCCTTGCTTGGCATTATTGAGCTTGCAATGTTCATGGCAGTCACAGACTTTGTCCCAAGTAAACCAGTGCGGTTCCACTGTGCTAATCATATGAAAAGATGTCCTCTCATGGCATTGTTCTACAACAAATCCCTTAGAACAGTGGTTCTGAAACTTCAGTGCACAGAAGCATCGCTCGGGAAGCTTTTGTTAAAAATGTATTGGGCCTTGCCTCAAAGAGTCTAACAGGGCTCAGGGTCCACATTTTTAACAAACACCAGATGGTGCCTGCAGGTCATTCAAGAAAGGCCCTAGGAGAACTGCAGCTCCAGAAGCATCTCCTCTAAAACCATTAGATGTACATTTTTCAACTATCCCATCTGAAAGTTCCTCAAAGCCACCAATGGAAAAAAAGAAAATAAAACTCTGTACCTACTACAATTTCAGAAGCAGAGCTGCCTGCTAAAGCAAACTGGAAAATGTGATGCCTTCGTGAAATTTCCTGTTGCTAAAGATACTCTAGCACATGCCCCTTGACCAAGAAATAACACTTACGGGAACTCTACAGATGGATTTCTACACATCTGAAGTGATGCCTTGGCCACACTGTTCTTAATGGCATTGTTTGTAATGGCCCCAAATTGGAAATCACCTAAAGTCCATCCCTAGAGGACTTGTTTAATAAATTATGAATTATCCATACTTTACATCTATTACAAAATGAATACTTGGGCCAGGCTCACATCTGTAATCCCAGTATTTTGGAAGGCCAAGGCAGGTGGATCGCTTGAGCTTAGGAGTTTGAGACCAGCCTGAGCAACACGGTGAAACTCTGTCTGTACCAAAAATACAAAAAAAAAAAAAAATTAGCTGGGTGTGGTGGTGCACACCTGTGATCTCACCTACTCGGGAAGCTGAGGTGGGAGGATCACTCAAGCCTGGGAGGCAGAGGTTGTAGTAAGCCAAGATCACACCAATGTACTGCAACCTGAGTGAGAGCAAGACCCTGTCTCAAATATATATATATATATATACTCTACATCTATTTTAAAAAGTAGTATAAGGAAGCTGTCTTTGTATTGCTTAGAGAGATCTTCAAGACGTGGGGTGGACAGGGGAAGTAATTCAAATATCTAAAGACTGGCAGCACCATGTGAGCTCCTGCTAGTCAGTGAGGATGCTCAACAAATCAGGACAAATGCCAGTCATTACACCATGCTGGTGCTTACTAGCCAAATATTAGCAGGAAAAAAAAAAAGGTGGAGAATAGGGGTGGCAGTATGTCATCTTTTGTGTGACAACAAAGGGGGTGAAGGAAAAGATTTCTGAAAGGATATCCAGAAAAGGGGGTGGGAAATGGGTGGATGGAGAACAGAAGAGAATAAGAGACTTTAAAACTGTATGGTTTTTAAACATTTTTTAAATTTCAACTTTCATTTTAGATACAGTAGGTACACGTGCAGATTTGTTACACGGGAATAATGCAAGATGCTGAGGTTTGGAGTACAGATCCCATCACCCTGGCAGTGAGCACAGTACTCAACAGATAGTTTTTAAACCCACCCCCTCCCTCTACCCTCCAGTAGTCCAGTGTCTAGTTTCATATTCATGTCCATGTGTGCTCAATGCTTAGCTCCCCCTTATAAGTGAGAATATGCAGTATTTGATTTTCTGTTCTTGCTCTAATTTGCTTAAAATAATGGCCTCCAGCTCCATCCATGCTACTGCAAAGAATACGATTTCATTCTTTTTTATGACTGCGTAGTATTCTGCCACTGATGGGCACCTGGGTTGATTCCATATCTTTGTTATTGTGAATAGTGCAGCATTTTGTATTTTTTTTTTTGAGTCCTGTGAACATACTACAAAAAATACATTTAAAACACTATTTTAAAAGAGATTTTGGGGTGGAGGAGGGATATATATGCCTAAAGCTGGTGTGATTTAATTTTAATTGTATGCTCCTTTGGGTCCCTGCAGTTTGGTGTTTCTCAAAGCATGCCCATTAGTGAGAAGTTTGTTGCAGTCGGGGGATGGCAGGAGAGAACCTACTTTGTCTATACTGGAAAATGGCTATAGTCTAATCAGTGATGTTCAGAAAACTGACTGCTTCCGGATTTATAGAAAGTACAGATTATTTCCCCACAGTGGCTCTCAACCCTGGATGCTGATGACAGTCACCTGGAGAGCCTTTAATGAATACTGCTGCTCTGATTCTACTCCCAGACAGCCTCCTTTCACTGACTTGAGGTAGAGGCAGGGCACTGGGGCATTTAAAAGATCCCCAGATCACTCCAAGCTGCAGCCACTGGTGACAACCTCCTGAGTTGGCATGCCTGAGGGGAAGTTCCCAGTTTGTACCTATTAAGCCCATTGTCCAGGCGGCTCTGTGCTCAGCCAGGTTTGTGGTCCATGGTTCCAGATGTGCCTGCTGCCCCAAGCAAATCCCTTCTCTCACTCAGTCATCACCATACTCAAAGACTCAAGCATTTGCAAAGGCCAGGTTCAGAGAAGAAAAGCCAACTTTGTTCAAGAAGTAAGAATTCCGTTTTCTAAATGAAATCAAATATGGTTCTTCCTGAGAATGTGGATCACACTCCTACCACACTGGCTTCCTCTTCCTCCTCTTTCCTCCCCACCCACAACCCCAAGGGCCTCAACTGGAAAACGCACTGACATGCACCATCTCCTCTCTCCATGTGCGCATAATTCTACCATCTAGTGCCCCCATCACCACCATCCCAGTAACGAACAGACTACAAAGGATTAGGCGCACGTATAAACACTGACCATTCCTAACCTGAAGCAGACAATGGTCTAGATATATAAAAATTCTATACGCTGAAAATATTTTATGGAACTTATTAATGTAACAAAGGCAAGTACATCTACATGAGAAACAGCAATTCCTAAGAATCAAAAATAAATAATATCTTCCTATTAAAATAATAATTATCCCCTGAAGGCAGCATTCCTAATTCAATCCCACAGGATTCCTCTGAAAACATACCCTGGCCCTTTCCAGCCCACAAAGCCACGCCTGAAGCCAACAGTGCTTGAATATGTTGAAAGAAGCTCCAGGGAATAAAATAAGGGAAAATTGGAGCTTTTAATGTCAAAAAAAAACAGCTTTTTTCCTCAATGCCTAAAAATCAACGTTTCTTAGAAATGCCAGACACTGCAGAAGGCAAACTGTCCCTAGAGAGAGGCCCAGGTAGAATCCCATTCACTCCTCACCATAACTACCTAATATCATTTCTCTACACGTGACCTAATTGAAGAAGGAAATGCATTTTATATCCAGATGATAATAGATAGAACCAAGCAAGTCCAGGAAGGAAATCCTCCATTTCTCGAAGGGAAAGTTTCATAAAAAGAAAGTCAAATGGGTGGATGGATGGATGGATGGACGGACGGACGGAGGGATGGATGGATGGATGGATGGATTGATGGATGGATGGATGGATAAGTGTGTATAAAATCAACAAACAGAAGATGATGGATGGATGGATGGATGGATGGATGGATGGATGGATGGGGTAGGTGAATGGATGGATGGATGGATGGATTGATGGATGGATGGATGGATGGGTAGAAAATCAACAAACAGAAGATGATGGATGGATGGATGGATGGATGGATGGATGGATGGATGGATGGAAAATCAACAAACAGAAGATGATGGATGGATGGATGGATGGATGGATGGAAAATCAACAAACAGAAGATGATGGATGGATGGATGGATGGATGGATGGATGGATGGTTGGATGGATGGAGTGGATGGATGGTTAGATGGATGGATGGATAGATGGATGGACGAATGGATGGATGGATAGAAAATCAACAAACAGAAGATGATGGATGGATGGATGGATGGATGGATGGATGGATGGATGGATGGATATCAGTTCACACCACTCTCAAAAGGCTCTGCAAACCAGTCTATAATATAATAATTGGTAGAAGATGTTAATTTTCTGATTTAAAATATTATCTTCCCCAACCATTTTCCGCCCAAACCTCCAAATTATGAAGCCTAACTGTATCAATTAAGAATCTTCTGGCTTGAACCTGACTTCAAACTATACTACAAGGCTACAGTAACCAAAACAGCATGGTACTGGTACCACAACAGAGACATAGATCAATGGAACAGAACAGAGCCCTCAGAAATGATGCCGCATATCTACAACTATCTGATCTTTGACAAATCTGACAAAAACAAGAAATGGGGAAAAGATTCCCTATTTAATAAATGGTGCTGGGAAAACTGGCTAGCCATATGTAGAAAGCTGAAACTGGATCCCTTCCTTACACCTTATACAAAAATTAATTCAAGATGGATTAAAGACTTAAATGTTAGACCTGAAACCATTAAAATCCTACAAGAAAACCTAGGCAATACCATTCAGGACATAGGCGTGGGCAAGGACTTCATGTCTAAAACACCAAAAGCAATGGCAACAAAAGCCAAAATTGACAAATGGGATCTAATTAAACTAAAGAGCTTCTGCACAGCAAAAGAAACTACCATCAGAGTGAACAGGCAACCTACAGAATGGGAGAAAATTTTTGCAACCTACTCATCTGACAAAGGGCTAATATCCAGAATCTACAATGAACTCAAACAAATTTACAAGAAAAAAACAAACAACCCCATCAAAAAGTGGGTGAAAGACATGAACAGACACTTCTCAAAAGAAGACATTTATGCAGCCAAAAAACACATGCAAAAATGCTCATCATCACTGGCCATCAGAGAAATACAAATCAAAACCACAGTGAGATACCATCTCACACCAGTTAGAATGGCCATCATTAAAAAGTCAGGAAACAACAGGTGCTGGAGAGGATGTGGAGAAATAGGAACACTTTTACACTGTTGGTGGGACTGTAAACTAGTTCAACCATTGTGGAAGTCATTGTGGCAATTCCTCAGGGATCTAGAACTAGAAATACCATTTGACCCAGCCATCCCATTACTGGGTATATACCCAAAGGACTATAAATCATGCTGCTATAAAGACACATGCACACGTATGTTTATTGCGGTACTATTCACAATAGCAAAGAGTTGGAACCAACCCAAATGTCCAACAACGATAGACTGGATTAAGAAAATGTGGCACATATACACCATGGAATACTATGCAGCCATAAAAAATGATGAGCTCATGTCCTTTGTAGGGACATGGATGAAACTGGAAAACATCATTCTCAGTAAACTA
Organism: Symphalangus syndactylus; assembly: GCF_028878055.3. Taxonomy (NCBI): domain Eukaryota; kingdom Metazoa; phylum Chordata; class Mammalia; order Primates; family Hylobatidae; genus Symphalangus; species Symphalangus syndactylus. Next base: position 59,868,071 of record NC_072433.2, read on the forward strand.
TCGCAAGGAGGAAAAACCAAACACCACATGCTCTCACTCATAGGTGGGAACTGAACAATGAGAACATGGACACAGGAAGGGGAACATCACACTCCGGGGACTGTTGTGGGGTGGGGGGAGGGGGGAGGGACAGCATTAGGAGATATACGTAATGCTAAATGACGAGTTAATGGGTGCAGCAAAACAACATGGCACATGGATACATATGTAACAAACCTGCACATTGTGCACATGTACCCTAAAACCTAAAGTATAATAATAAAAAATAAATAAATAAATAAAAAGAATATTCTGGCTTGAATTAACAGAACAGCCAATGATATGCAACTTAACCAAAAGGGGCTCGTCAATAAATATCATCCCCAAAATAATAAAGTCTGAAAGAAGGAGGTATGAGTGACTCAAGAATGACAGTGCTCTCAGTCAGTGTTGCTACAAATCTAGGCACCTGTTCATAGTCATAATGTGGCTGCCATAGCTCCAACAATTATGTCCTCACCTAACAGCCTCCAGAGCAGGAAGAAAGGATGAAAAGAAAGAGTTCTTTCCTACATGACCCAAACTGGGTCCAGTGCCCACTTCTAGACCAATCACTGAAGGGGAAATCATCATGGATCATGCATGCACTGTCCCCTGGGCACATTACCACCGAACAAAACTAGAAACAAAGAAGGAATGGCCATTGGATGGGTAGCTAATAGCATGTGCTACAGCATTCATTCTCACTTTCCAAATCCCAGATACCTACAAGACCCCCTTCAATCAGACTACATCCTCGTAATCCTCATAATTCTCCCTCCAGAAAGATTCCAGTAACCCATTCCCTTCATGACCAAGTTTTCCATCTTCATCTCCTTAGCTGTTTCTCAGAGTCCTTAAGATTTGCAAGCAACAGAACCCCACTAAAACCCCCCAGTTTAAGCAAAGGAATAAGTCTGTTACAAGGAAACAGAAACCAGGGAAAGGAACAGCAGTTTGACTTCAATGCAGGATTGTCAGGAACCAAGGCAACTGCTTCCCCCATCCCTCTGGTCCACATAGCCTCTGAGCCAGCTTCACTGTCTGTCTCTCTGAAGATAAGCTTTCTCTATTTTTTGATGCACATGGCATGGTTCCTGAGATGCCTGATCTTTCCAGTCTGCTGTTGATGGAGGCTAGCTGGCATTTCTGAATGCTAACTCCCAGTCCCCAGAGACAGGATCAGGTGGAGCCATACCTGGTTCAATCAGGGATCAGCAGGAATGCTGGGTCACATTGTTCCAACACAGGTGCTAGGGACCATACCTTGGGGCCTGTTTGCCAAAAAGTAGGAAATGCATAGGTTCCACCCCACCTAGCATCACTTAGTTTTATTTTACCCATAAATTCTTCAGCATATCTCCACAGATAGGAACAACAAAAAAGCAACCACAATTCCATTATCCCATCCAATAAAAGCAATAACAATCTTTATTATCATTTTATATTTCAGTTAATGTTTCCTTCTCCTTGATTATCTCACAATGTTTTCTTTATAGATGATTTATTTGAATTTATTTCCAAATGAGGTCCACACATTATCTTAGATTGCTATATCTTTTAATTCTCTTCTTTCACACTTCCATGCCACTGGTTTCCTGAAGAAATCAAGTTATTTCTAGGTAGAATTTCCTACATATTCTCTGTATTTCCTGTAAATTTGGAGTTAGATCTTTAGTAATAATATTGCATAGATAGCATTGGCCACTTCTATTTGCATCATATTAGAAGATGTATAATGTCTATTTGACTTTTTGTGATATTAAGATTGATAATTAGTGAAATTATACTGTGTCTGGGATTTACTTCAAAATATCCAGTATGGAAATGGAGTGATGAGCATTGGGTGCAGATATGGATGAAAGAGGATTAGCCAAGAATTGATCATTGTTAAGGAAATGCATAGGCTTTCAAGTCATCCTAAAAGGATCTATACAAACTGTCTTTATAGGAACTTCATTATTTTGCACTGGACTCCAAGACCCAGCAGGCCAGAAGGCCGGGAAGTAAAAGGCACCAGCCCTCCCAGAACGACCACCTGACCTCCCCGTCTCGGTAGCACAGCTGGAAAGGAGGGAGAAAGCTTCTACCGACTGGTAGTGCCACATCTTGCCTGGCACCTATCCTCTTGCTTCTCTCCTCCCCACTCAGCCTCAGGTTGGCACCTGCTCAGGTCTCTTCTCACACCCTCACCCCAACCTGATGACACTCATCCTAGCATCAGAACTCCCCACTGGGCTTCTGTTTGCCAAAATCTTTCCCACACAGGGGTCCCTGTCTTCCAGCTCACTCCACGCACATGTCTACCTCAGAAGTGAGCTCAGGCTATTTTAAACTACTGTAGCTGTCTGCCATCTGTCTTGTCTGGAGGCCTCCTGGTCTACTGAGTGGAGAATAGAACTGAATTTGGAAACACAGAAACTGAAGTCTGGTCCTGGTCCCATCTTTAGCTCCAGAATCTTGGGACAACCGTGGCATCCCTCTTGGAACTGATAAAGAAAACTCCCCTTTGGTTAGCTCCTGGGGCTAAAAGGGGCATTAAAGGTGAAAGATAAAAAAGCTGCACAGTAAGGTCTTTGAGCGTGTCTTCACTGACCCCTAACAATGCCAATCACAGCTGGGCATTTTTCAGAAATTAATGACTTCCTTCACTTATCTGTCAAGACACTCACAGTGCTCCAGGGGATGAGCCCATGCTAGACTGGGTCCATCTCTGGGCACTGAAGCTTGGAAATGGTTACCATGGCAATCAGCTCTGCTGCCTGCTTTCTGAGCGATCCTAGGCAAGTCATCAACCTCTGTGAGCTTCAGGTTCCTCATCGATGATATTTACAAAGTAATAGCATTTACCACTTGACAGTGTGTGGGAATTTCATGAACTGAGTGCTACCCAATAGTAATGATAATAAAATTAAATGTTATCTATGTGTTGTGTATTGCACTAAGAGCTTTACATGTATTAATCCACAACAACCCTATGAAGCTCATAATAAGTACTAAATGTTTTTGTTTGAGGACATAACAACAATAATGTTAGAAGGAAGAAATCTAGAAAGACAGACATTGAAAGCTGAATTTAATTTCCTTCCTAGAATCTCCAGATAAGTCATTGGAATGCTCTTCAAAAGAGCAACTTCGTATTTTTTTTAGACAGGTTCTCACTCTCTCACCCAGGCTGGAGTGCGGTGGCATGAACATGGTTCACTGAAGCCTCGACCTCCTGGGTCCGAGTAGTTCTCCTACCTCAGCCTCCTGAGTAGCTGAGACTACAGGTGCATACCCCTATACTTTGCTAATTTTTGTATTTTTGGTAGAGACAGGGTTTCACCATGTTGCCCAGGCTGGTCTCGAACTCCTGGGCTCAAGTGATCTGCCCACCTCGGCCTCCCAAAATGCTGGGATTACGGGTGTCAGCCACCATGCCAGGCTTCCATAAATTTCTGGGTAGGGGAAAAAATAACTCACCTTGTGCACCTGCCCATCCATACAATCCATACAAAGTGTGGCTGCCTTGGGGCATTAGAAACAGTGGCCCCATCAACATCTGCCTCCAATCCTGACATCTTTTCTCAAGGTGTTATCTTCCCCCAGATTAAAGCTTTCCAAAAGACAACAGCTGGCTTGGAGACAGCTGCCTCTCCATGTAAGCAGAGTTACTAGGAGGTTTGAGAATCACATGAGCTCTCTACAAATCCCATTTCGACCATAGCAGATGGTAGAGAGATGTCTTACATATACAAAATGTTACAGAAGATTTTTTCGGGGGGTCCTGGGGGAAGAGTCACATTTCATAGTACACTGTGCCCCACTACCTCACCAATTCCCTCCTCCTCATTGCCCAAAATCTTCTCCTTCTACTTTGCAGAGCATTCGACCTCTCCTCTTTGAAATCTGGGCTCCAGAAGAAAGGGAATTTCATCTTTTCCCTAAGGTTTTATCAAAGTATTTTTCCAGACAAGAAAAAAATAGATCCCTTACAAAAAGAAACTGGTGCAATTCATTTCTTGCCATGTTTCTGCAGCAGCCATTACATGCCAGGCACTGTCCTAGATGCTGAGGATACAGAAGCGAACAAGCTGTAAAGATGATACCATCGTCTCTGTGTTGTTACAGGTATGATTACATAGAAAGTATTAGTGTGTTAACATGTACTGAGGGGTCGCTGAATTCCAGACACTGCAGAATGCCTTCTCCACATTAGTTTACTTCACTCTTCACAACCTTCTATGAGGTATTTCACTCCTATTTGACAGATGAGAAAACTGAGGCTCAGAGAGGTTAATAATCTGCCTAAGACCACACAGCAAGGAAATGGCAGAATCCAAACTTAAATCCAGGTCCATCTGGTTCAAGAGTTCATGCGTTTAGCCAGTATCCTGTGGAGGTCACATCAGCCTTTAGTTTCTAATTGTTCAATAACTCCCTTAAGTCTCCAAAAAGGACCTCAAACTCTGCGGCCTGGCATCAAAGTCCTCCTCGTATTTTCTACTACAATTTCCCAAAAATGTCCTTCGGCCGCCTAGATTCCTGCCATGGTGAAGGACTAATTTGTCCTGAAAACATCGTACACTTTCTCTCCTCCGAGCCATCTCTTATGCAGCACCCTCTTAAACCAGTCTGCCCTTCCCCCTCTCCAAAACTCCATTACAAAACTCCAGCTTTATCTGACAAAACATCTCCTTAAACACTGGATACAGGCCTGGTGTGGTGGCTCATGCTTGTAATCCCAACACTTTGGGATGCCGAGGCAGGCGGATCACGAGGTCAGGAGTTCGGAAACAGCCTGGCCAACATGGCAAAACTCGGTCTCTACTAAAAATACAAAAATTAGCCAGGTATGGTTGTGGGCGCCTGTAATCCCAGCTACTCGGGAGGCTGAGGCAGGAGAATCGACTGAACCCGGGAGGCGGAGGTTGCAGTGAGCCGAGATTGTGCCATTGCACTCCAGCCTGGGTGACAAGAGCAAGACCCCATCTCAAAACAAAAAAACAAACAAAATAAAACAGAACAAAACCACTAGATACAAAAATCACCTCCTCCAGGAAGCCCTCCCCAGTCCCCCAACAGAGGTGCATTTCTCAGCTCATATCGCCCACTGTCCTCCTCTTTCTACCTTGCCCCAGCTCCTAGCTCAGTCACTTGTCTGTGATGGATGTTCACTGACAGCGTCTCCACCCCCTGATGGAGGTCACTTCCTTATACAAGGCCTCCATTCATCAGAGGGTCCCCGACTGCACGCATACCAGAGTGCCTTGCACAAGCTCTTGCTCAGTAAACGTCTGTGGGCCGGGCGCGGTGGCTCATGCCTGTAATCCCAGGACTTTGGGAGGCCAAGGCGGGTGGATCACCTGAGGTCGGGAGTTCGAGACCAGCCTGGCCAACATGGTGAAACCCTGTCTCTACTAAAAATACAAAAAATTAGCCGAGCATGGTGGTGGGCACCTATAATCCCAGCTACTCAGTAGGCTGAGGCAGAAGAATTGCTTGAACCTGGGAGGTGGAGGTTGCAGTGAGCTGAGATCATGCCATTGCACTCCAGCCTGGGCAACAAGAGTGAAACTCCGTCTCAAAAAAATAAAAATAAAAAATAAATGTCTGTGGAAATAGCCCTATACATTCTTTCATTTCTGTATATTTCAAGAGTATTTCCAAAGCCAGTATTCCCAGCCTGGGCCCCTCCTCTCTTCTCGCCTGAATCTACATGAGCTCTTGGCAAAACCCCAGCACACTCCATGACTGCAATGACTACTGATGTGCAGCTGAGGCTCAGATCTCCACCCTGAGCCCGGATGCATGCCCTAAGCCCCAAGATATCCACATGCCAACTGGTCTGTGCCATTTGGACACCAACTAGGTGTCTAAAAGGGAGACAGCCTTCCCTCAAAACATGTTCCTCCTCCCATGGTTCTATCTCTGTCAAAAGCACCACCAGCCCACCTAGTACCCAAGCCAGAAACCAGGGAGCCATCCCTGACTTTCTCATTCCTCCCACACCAAATCAATCACTAAGTTCTCTCAATAACACCCCCTAAATATCTCTTGAATCTTCCATCCACCTCTCTCCTTCCTCACCGCCACTCAGGCATCCCCAAGTCCTGCCTAGATTACTACCACCGCCTCCTAACCCAAGATCCTTCCTCCAGCCTCGTCACTGTGAAATTCATTTTTAACGGCAGCCAGAGTGGTTTCTAAAAGACAAATCTAATCATGTAATGCTTAGAAAAAAGAAAAGGCTCTGTACTCTCAGAATAAAATGTACACACTCTTTCATGGAACAGATGAGCCCTTTATGACAGGTTTCCTGACTTCCTTTTCTCTGAGCTTGTCGCTAACCACATCCCCTACCCCGAAAATACACAAACATGCCCTTCATTCCAGCCATGCCAAAGTGATTTTGATTCTTCAATCCTTGTGCTTTTGCATATACTATTTCCTCTGCCTGGAGCACCCTCCCCCTTCTTTCCATATCCTCCTTTACTTAGTTAAACCTGTCATCCTTAAGGTGGGACTTTGATATCATTTAGTCCTGGAAGCCTTCCTGATGCCTTCAGTTAAGCACCCAACTCTACGCTGACACCATGTGCTTACAGCTATCAGAGCACATATCTCACTGTACAGGCACCTGCCTCGTTAGCCATCTGCATTCTTTACCAGACAATAATTTTGGTAATAGCAGAGGCTACACCTGTTGTGTTCACTGTGAGACACCTCAGCACCACCACCACCATACGCGGTAAGAAGTATTCAATAAATACTTTAATGGATAAATAAATCGACCAATGTATACATCGAAGCTTTTAAGAAAACTTGCTTTTAAAAATCTGGCAGGGCAATTTTTTGAAGCTTGGGAGCTGCCTTGTAGACTGAGATCTTTTACCTGAATTTTGGGCAGCCATAAAGAAGAAATTATTATACGAAAGATGCCTGCACTCATATGTTTATCACAGTACAATAGCAAAGATATGGAATCAACTTATGCATCAATCAATGGATGACTGGATAAAGAAAATGTATATATATTTATATATACGTATATTAATATACATATCATATATACATATATATTAATATACATATCATTGTGTGTATATAGACACACATACCACCATATATATACATATATACATGTATGTGTGTGTATATGTATGTATATCTATATATACATACACACAATAGAATACCACTCAGCCATAAAAAAGAGTAAGACCTTTTGATTTTATTTTTATTTATTTATTTATTTGAAACAGAGTCTCGCTCTGTCACCCAGGCTGGAGTGCAGTGGGGCAATCTCGGCTCACTGCAACCTCCGCCTCCCGGGTTCAAGTGATTCTTCCGCCTCGGCCTCCTGAGTAGCTGGGACTACAGGCGCCCGCCATCATGCCCGGCTAATTTTTGTATTTTTGCAGAGATGGGGCTTCACCATGTTGGCAAGGCTGATCTTGAAGTCCTGACTAAAACAGGGTCTCACTCCGTCACCCAGGCTGTAGGGCAGTTGTGTGATCATAGCTCACTGCAGCCTTGAACTCCTGGGCTCAAGAGATCCTCCTGCCTCAGCCTCTCAAGAAACTGGGACTACAGGTGCACAACACAATGCCTGGCTGATTTAATTTTTATAGAGCCGGAGTCTCACCAAGTTGCTCAGGCTGGTTTCAAACTCCTGGGCTCAAGTGATCTTCCTTCCTCAGTCTCCCAGTGAGCTAATATTACAGGCATGAGCCACCATGCCCAGTCTGAAATCATGCCTTTTTCAGCAACAAGGATGGAACCCAACGCCATTATCTTAAAAAAAAAAAAAAAACTCAGAAAGAGAAAGTCAAATACTGCATATTCTCAGTTATAAATGGGAGCTATACAATACACATAGACATAGAGTATGGAATAATAGTCATTCTTCAATGGCTACTGAATGACTGTTTAGTAATAGTCATCCTTCTTGGAAGGGTTGGGTGGGGGAGTGAAGGATAAGAAATCACTTAATGGGTACAAGGTGCCCTATCTGGGTGATGGATATACCAAAAGCACAGATTCTACCACTAAACAACATATCCATGTAACAAAATTGCACTTGTGCCTTATAAATTTATACAAGTAAAAACCTTTTTAAAAAAATTTAAGAAGTCTTCATGTTTGGGAGAGAGACACGGTGACCTCAGGCAGGGATACTGGGTTTCGGCACTTCAAGGCTGACAAGTCAATGTCAAGAACGGAGTCCTCGGCACCTACTAGAAACTGGGGATGCAAGCTCTCTGTCCTTGGAAACAGCCAACCTTAAGAACACAGGCATCCTGATAAATGAGAGGAGGGTCAAGCCTAGGAGGAGAGTGATTATCATGGCCACAGATGCCCAGTGACCAGTCAGGTCTGAGAGAGCCCCAATGGGCAAGTCCTGCAGAATGAAAAGGGAGAGAGGAGTGATCCTCTAAGATGTTGCCAGGGCAGAGGATGGGGACCCCAATGGAGGGCATCCCAGGCAAGATTTTACAGGAAGAAACAGTCAAGAAGTAACAATGTCAATGCTTTCCTATTTTGTGTTCTTTCCATCCCATTCTCTCTTTCCTCGTCTCTCAACATTCTTCTAGTCATTGTGCTCCATTCTTCCTCCACTGAGGGGTCATATTGAGGTAAACTAGAAGGCAGTTAAATAACTATACCCCAAATGTGCCAATCAATGGTCAGATATTGACCTAGAAGACCTTACCTAATGAATTGCAATAGGGTCCTCCCCCTTGGTCCCAGTCTGTTAAATCATTTTACCCAGGTCCAGAATGAACCTATATAGCGTTTACTCATTAAATCAGGAGATAACATGTGATTGGGTGGGTCTAAGGAGACTCTGAAGTTTTGTTGTTGTTGTTGTTTATAATTGACAAGTAAAAATTGTATACATTTGTGGTGTACAACATGATGTTTTGCTAAATGTATACATTGTGAAATGGCTAAATCAAGCTATTTAACATATGCATTTTTTTGTAGTGAGAAACTTAAAATCTACTCTCTCAGCAATTTTCAACTATACAATATATTGCAATTAACTGTAGTCACCATGGTATACATGGAGCCTTTAAATTTTAGGATCAGGATGTAGAGATATCTTAGTTTATTAGGAAATAACTAAACAAAGATAAATATTAGAGGCTTGTGTTTGGGTATTGAAAAATTAATTAATATATGTGTCACAAGAGGAAACAGAAACTAGAGGGTTAACAAGAGGAACACAGAAATAGAGAAGTTCAGTTGTGTGGTGGTCACCAGATCAAATATTCTGATTCTCCCCTCCTCCCAAGTACACAGCAATATGATACTTGCCCAGCCGCTTTGAAGTTAGGCATGGTCATGTGTATAAGTCTGTTCTCACACTGCTCTCATGATACTACACGAGATTGGGCAATTTCTAGAGGAAAGAGATTTAATTGACTCACAGTTCCACATGGCTGGGGAGGCCTCAGGAAACACAATCATGACAGAAGGCGAAGGGGAAGCAAGCTTGGACCTTCTCACATGGTTACAGGACAGAGAAGAGTGAGGAGTGAAGGGGGAGGAGCCCCTTATAAAACCATCAGCTCTTGTAAGAACTCACTCAGTATCATGAGAACAGCATGGGAGAAACTGCCCCCATGATCCATTCACCTCCCACCAGTTCTGTCCCTAGACACATGGGGATTATGGGGATTACAATTCAAGATGAGATTTGAGTGGGGACACAAAGTCTAATCATATCACAATGTGACTTGCTTTGGCCAATGATACATGCTTGGCAGTGACAGGTGTTTATAGCGAGCGCTTCAAGGACCAATACAAGACTTGCCAATCATTTTCCTCCCTCGGTGATCATGGAAGCATGCTTCAAGTTGGTGTGCTTCTATTGGGTAGGTCACTTCTGTGACCACAATGAACAATCCCTTCCCTTACATGTTTACTCATGACAAAACAGGTTGATTATGGTTGGGACCAGAAATAATGTCTGGAACTATGGAGATGCCAATATCATCTAAGTATTAGGAGAAACCCTGTCATTATTAGAGCTGCACAAACACACCATTTTGGGGGTAGCATGTTAGTAACTGAAGATTGTACAGTCACCAATGGCGTGCTATGAAGGGAATTCAAGCATTAGATGCTTCGGTGAGCATTCACTCAACCTTATTTTAATAACAATACCAAATATCCTTCTGGAGAACTATTCCTTTCCCACTCTTGGTCCACATAATTCAGGTAGTGTTAATTCCATCCGGAACTCCAAGAGTAGATAAGGGTGGTCAATCAGCACATTGCTTTTTCACTGGCCCTAGTAACTAATTTAGAGCCTGTGAGATATAACAAGAGAAGGAGGTGCTCTTCTCTGCATGTACTTGAACCTAGAGGAAATGTGAGTAGAGCTTCCATAGCCATCTCACCATGATGAGGGGAGGCTCTTCCATCTGAGAAGGGAGCCAATACAGAAGCAGAGATGGAATAAAGGAAACCATGTCCTGGAAACATAAGAAACCCCTGGATCAGACAATACCTGAAGGCAGCTACCCTTGGACTTTTTGGTTTTATAAATGCAATAAATTCCCTTCTGAATTAAGCTAGTTTGAATTTTCTGTCACCTGTCATAACCAAGATTCCTGCCTCATACAAAGGGTGGTTGAAATACATGAATTTTAAGGTTCTGCCCAAACCTGAAATTTTAAGATTCAAATAACAGCATTCACTAGCTAACTACATTTAACATTAAAAGGTATAGGTAGCTAGGAGGGAGAAAAAAAGGTAACTCCAAAGAACAGACAGATCTATTAAGATTGGTCAAGTCTGCAAAAATCTAAACTATGTCTGTAACACTGGCTACCTAAAATAAATGCCCGCTGGATCTCAGCCAGTGAGTGTGGCTCATGTGGACATTGGCCACCATTCTACCCATGGAGCCATAATTATAAATCAAACCACATCTCCTGATCCCTCAGTAAGGTGCAGCATTGTGTTATGTTAGCAGGAGCTACGGTGGCTAAGGCCCTAGAGGAAGGGTAGTTTGCTATTTTTCTTTCTGAAAATGTGTTGTCAAAGCAAAGGTGTCATTTAGAGAAAATGTAACTGAAGTTTCTGCAGAGATCATTCTGTAATGACCAACACAGTCACTGTATATTTCAATGTCGACATTTCCAAGATGTATCATAGCTCTTTCACATGCTATCATCACACAAAAAAACTAGGTAGCTCTGCTAAATAACATTTGCATATAGTCTTAAAAAATGCAAATAGAGTATAGATGAGAGGTTGCAGAGTTCTGGCCTAGACACATCTTTTTTTGGTCCATACCATGTCTTTAATAAAAAGAAAAACAAGAAATTTTACACGAAATCCAGATTTCTGGCTTCTCTTGAAAAAGTAGAAGAGCTAGCAGCCCTAGGATCATATTCCAACAGAGGAAAAATTACTACTGGTGCCCCTTTAAACAAAACACCCACTATTCAATTCAATGTGGGTTCCTACCACCACCTCTGTTTTATACCCACTCACTTCACTCATTTAGGTCTCCTGCCTAGCTTCTGTAGGATTTGAGTCTACAACCCTTTTACATTTACAAATTTGTCCACAGGTAACTATTAAGAAGTCATTTTTATCAGCCAATGTCTTTTTGAACATGCTGGAATTCAATGTTTTCATCATCATCCGATAGTGTTCTATGCACCACGACACCAAACATCTCAGTCAGTAATTACCCACAAACTTCCATGCCTTCAAGCCTTTGCTCATATTGTTCCCCTGCCTGCTCTGCCCTTTCTCTAAGTCTTTGCTGTTGGAACCCAGCTGAGTCTATAAGATTGAACTCAAATGCCTTCTTCTTGTGAGGCCTGCCTTGATGCCCACCCAAGAATTAAGGTTCAGAATTAACGATCTATTTCCTGGCATTATTGTGATATGAGGGTATGGCATATCTTTTATTTATTTTTTCTTTTTTTGACAGAGTCTCGCTCTGTTGTCCAGGCTGGAGTACAGTTGTGTAATTTTGGCTCATTGCAACCTCTGCCTCTCAGATTCAAGCAATTCTCCTGCCTCAGCCTCCCAAGTAGCTGGGATGACAGATGGGTGCCACCACACCCGGATAACTTTTGTATTTTTAGTAGAGACAGGGTTTTGCCATGCTGGCCAGGCTGATCTTGAACTCCTGGCCTCAAGTGATCTGCCCACCTTAGCCTCCCAAAGTGCTGGGATTACAGGCGTGAGCCATCTTGCCTGGCCTAGCACATCTTTATCACACCTCAGCCCTTATTTCTTCCCATTTTCTATAATAGTTTATAAGGATCAGGCTGTCTCCTCACGAGACTGAAAGCTCTTCAAGGACAAGCACTAAGTCCCCAATACCTTAATGGCAACTTAATAACTTATAAGGTACCAGCACTTTACTTGCCTTTTCTCATTTAAACCGCACACAATCCCTATGAGGTGGGTCTTATTAATATTGCCATTTGAAAGATGAGGAAACTGAGGCCTAGAGAGACTCAGAGCCCAAGAGTGGTTTTCTTAAGCCCTATACTACTTGGGCACACATTCTTCATTACCCTGTGATATGGTTTGGCTGTGGCCTCACCCAAATCTCGCTTTGAATTGTAATAATCCCTGCATGTCAAGGGTGGGGCCAGGTGGAAATAACTGAATCATGGGGGTGGTTTCCCATACTGTTCTCATGGTAGTGAATAAATCTCAGGTGATTTGATGGTTTCATAAACGGGAGTTCCCCTGCACATGCTCTCTCCTGCCTGCCACCATGTAAGACATGACTTTGCCCCTCATTTGCCTTCTGCCATGATTGTGAGGCCTCCCCAGCCATGCGGAACTGTGAGTCCATTAAACCTCTTTCCTTTATAAATTACCCAATCTCAGGTGTGTCTTTATTAGCAGCATGAGAACAGACTAACACACTCTGTATGTAGAAGGCAACAGAATGTGTTGGGTGGAGCCGAACACTTCTGTTAAATAACTTCCACCAATTTCTGCAGGACTGTTGCAGGGCTGTTTTTCCCCTCTTCCATCCCCTTCCCCTGGGCTCTGCCCCAGCCCTGAGCAGCCTGTCTCACCCACTCCTCTCCCAAAGAGTATGCAGAGAATGCCACTCTCTGCTCCCACACACCGCCTGACAGGAAAGCTGGGTAACCTTCCCTTATCACACCATCCTTTCCAGGGGCTCTGCTTCCCTCTGAAATTACATTAAATTGTTCCATTAGTGTCAAAAAAGCAAGATGCATGATACTTTTATGAATTTCCTTTTTTAAAGAAAGTTATCTTCAGAACTGTACTCCTGCTGACTGCTTCCAGAAAGTTGGAGGTTATTTGGGGGCAGAATTTATTTGCAGAAAAACCACAAAATTGGTTTAAATGCCAGAATTTATTCTAGTTGGCTTGCTTGAATCAATACAGATGCAATAACGCAAAATCATAGAAGCCAACTTGAATAGAATTTCTCCAAAGAAGACACATAAATGGCCAATAAGCACATGAAAAGATGCTCAGCATCACTCATTAGCAAAATGCAAATCAAAAACCACAATGAGATACCACCTCATACCCATTAAATGGCTACTATCAAAAAAAGAAAATAACATGTGTTGGTGAGGATGTGGAAAAATCCTTGTGCACTGTTGATGGGAATGCAAAATGGTGCAGCCACTATGAAAACAAGTATGGTGGTTCCTCAACAAATTAAAAACAGAATTACCATTTAATCTAGCAATTCCACTTCTGGGTTCATAGCCAAAAGAATGGAAAACAAGGCCTTGAAGAGATATTTGTACACTCCTGTTCATAGCAGCATTATTCACAATAGCCAAAAGATGAGAGCAATCCTAACTGTCCATTGACAGATGAATGGATAAAAAAGTGTAGTCTATAAAGCAATGGAATATTCAGCCTTTAAAAGAGAAAGGAACTTCTGACACATGCAACAATGTGGATCAACCTTGATAACATTACTCAAAGTGAAAGAAAGAAATCTTAAGATGACAAATACTGGATGTTTCCACTTATATGAGATACCTATAGTATTCAAATTCATAGAGACAAAGTAGAATGGTGGTGGCCAGGGGGTGGAGGAAGAGGGAATGGAGAATTGTTGAGTTTTGAGTTTGAGAAATGATAGAGTTTTTGAGTTTTGCAAGATAAAGAAGTTCTGGAGATCTATAGCACAGCAATGTGATCCTACTTTCTGGTATCTGCAATGATGGCATGTTGCTTGTGTACTAAGAAAAACTAATAAAATATGATCCATTTCAAAATATAGAGATATCTGGTTATATAGCAAAGATCATGAAAATATATTCAGGAACCCTATCCAGTATTTTTGTCAGACTCCAGGAAATTTTGGAGGTTTTTTTTGCAAATTCGTCCATGACTCTGTTCTAACATAAGCCTCGGTATTCAAAGCATATTCACATAGTATCTTTCCAAATGTGTTTTATAAGTAGTATATTTTGATTTGGTTTTGGATGTATCCTAGGGAATATTCCAAAAGTAATAGAGCTATAGTTACTTTTGTGCAGAAACTTTCTCTACTCCTGGATCCTCAACAACTTATATCCCTTACATCACACTGTGATGAGGGCTCAAAGATATATTTGATGGATAACACATTTACAAAACCCTTTAAAAAATACATGTTAATTTAAACAACAAAATGAATGTTTCATTTTTGAAACAGTCATCTCAGAAGGTTTAATAAAGAAAACTGTATCTAAATGGAATTTCTAAAGAAGATACTAGAAACATGTTTGAGCCATGACAAGTTCCTTGGAATAAGTGAATAGCCAGATTATGTTCAAAGCAAGGCATCTCAATCCTTAATCATAAAAGTATTAAAGCTATGAACTTATCTGCAAGCACAGCATTGGCTGATCTTATCAACTCTTTTATATAGCACTCTACTTTTTTTCATTTATAGCCTCTCTGCAATTGTACTTTTGAGTCCTACTTAACTCAATAGTTATTTAAGAAAATATTTTTAATTGCTTGATGCTTAGGTTTGATTAGATATTAATTTCATTTCATCTCTTACAAAAGTAACACAAAAGGCCTGGCAAGGTGCCTCATGCCTGTAATCCCAGCACTTTGGGAGGCCGAGGCGGGTGGATTACTTGAGCCCAGGAGTTCGAGACTAGCCTGGCCAACATGGCAAGACCCCACCTCTACTAAAAATACAAATATTAGCTAGGCCTGGTGGTGTGCGCCTGTAGTCCCAGCTACTCAGGTGGCTGAGGCCTGAGAATCTCTTGAGCCCGGGAGGTGGAGGTTGCAGTGAGCCAAGATCGCGCCATTGCACTCCAACTTGGGTGACAGAGTGAAACTCTATCTCAAAAAATAAAAATAAAAATAAAAAAATAAAGGTAACACAAAGAACAAGTCTTTAATAATGGAAACTTAATCATGTGAAGTTGACTGAAATTTAAGGAAAAGATAAGTATCTTCTAGTAGACCTCACCTACTCTGTGAAGGACAGATCATTATTTCCTGTCTTCCCATAGAAACCCCCACTGCTTCTCCAACACCACCATCCCAGTTTTGCTTTATATCTTTGTTGACTCCCTCCCATCCCTCCAAGTGTCAAAACATCCCCCATCCCCAAGTGAAACTGCCCCTCTTGTTTAGAGATTCACAAAACAATCCCCAGCCAGCTCTAAGAAGTCTTTTGCTGTTCTTGCTGATAAACCCCATTTCATTCATTCCCCATATTTTCCTCTCATCTTAGTAATTTGAAATGTTTCCTTGACATATACAAAACATTCAGGGTTAGTCACGTAAGATCACCAAGAAAGACAAAGAAACCAAATGTGAAATGCGTTGTTTAGTCCTCCACACCCTGCCTTCCCTTTGGAGGCAAATGTGTTTCTAAGACAGACACGAAATTTTCTCTTGCTTTGAGTCAGCTTTACAAGATCATTTATCCTCTGATACCCACTAATGTCTTGCCAGAAACTGCAAAAAACATCTGATCCTCTCTCTGGGCCTGCGATGAAACCTTTCCTCAACCAAGTAGAAATGAAAGGCAGTGCCTCTGTTTTAAGTGTGGTCCATCTGGAGAACTGCAGAGAAGTCACAAATGGCCTTCCGCCAGTGACCGCCAGTGACCGCCACCTGGCATGGGGCTCACCAGCTCTGCTTTGTCCTTGAAGGCCTGTGGAGGCCAATCCCATTCATAATCGGGAGCTGCAGTCCCTCCTAATCTCTGAATGGACATCCTTCCTCCAGTCACCCCAGGCCAGGCCATATGAACAAGGAGCTTGGACAGAACCACAGGAAGGGTTTCTGAGTCAATATATCCCAATTTTGGAAACACCCCAGGGATGTCCATACCATGGACCATGATGCAATCATAAAACAGAATGAGGTGGCCGGGCGTGGTGGCTCATGCCAGTAATCCCAACCCTTTGGGAGGCAGGTGGATCATCTGAAGTCAGGAGTTTGAGACCAGCTCGGACAACATGGCAAAACCCTATCTCTACTAAAAATACAAAAATTAGCCGGGTGCAGTAGCACACACCTGTAATCCCAGCTAGTCAGAAAACTGAGGTGGAAAAATCACATGAACCTGGAAAGTGGAGGTTGCAGTGATCCAAGATCACACCACTGCACTCCGGTCTGGGCAACAGAGCGAGACTCTGTCTCAAAAAATAAATAAATAAAAATAGAATGAGGCATTGGGTGCAGTGGCTCACTCTTGTAACCCCAACACTTTGGGAGGCCCAGGTGAGCCTATCACTTGAACCCAGGAGTTTGATACCAGCCTGGGCAACATGGACAAACCCTGTCTCTACCAACAACAATGAAAAAAAAATACAAAAATCAGTCAGTCATGGTGGCATGTGCCTGTGGTCCCAGCTAGTTAGGAGGCTAAGGTAGGAGGATTGCTTGAGCCCAGGAGGCAAAGGCTGCAGTGAGCCAAGATCACACCACTGCACTCCAGCCTGGGTGACAAAGCCAGACTCTGTTTCAAAAAAAAGAATGAGGATGTTCTATGTGCACTGATATGGAACAAACACCAAGATACAGGATATTGTGAAGTGAAGAAAGCAAGGTAAGCTAACATTTGAATGTATGTGTTTGAGGAAGAGAAAAATAAATGTATATGATGTGCATGTACATTATGAACTATTCCCAGAAGTATACACAATAAATTGGTATTATTAGTTGAATATTGGGTGCCAAAAAGGAGGTGAACAGAGTGGCCTAAGGGCTAGGGATAGGAGAGAAATCTTTCAATAAAAGCTCTTGTGCCTTTTTAATTTTGAACCAGTGAGTATATATAACTATTCAAAATTTATTCAAAATTTAATGTTAACCTTTCTACAAATGAGACCATAGAAACAATCATAGAATAGGATATAATGAAGCATCAGAAAAGATACTGCAAGACCGAGCATGGTGCTTAAGCCTGTAATCCCAGCACTTTGAAAGGCTGAGGTGGGAGAACTGCTTGCTTGTGGCCAGGAATTCAAGACCAGCCTGGCCTACATAGTAAGACCTCATCTCAAAAAAAAAAAAATTAGCCACATGTGGTAGCATGCACCTGTAGTCCCAGCTACTCGGCAGGCTGAGGTGGGAGGATCGCTTGAGCCCAGGAGGTTGAGGTTGCAGTGAGCTGTGATCACCCCACTGCACTCCAGCCTGGGCAACTGAGCAAGATCCTGTCTCTAAAAAATTAAAATTAAAATTAAAGAAAAGATACTGCAGATCTATATTTCTTAACTGGGAAAGACATTCATCATATATTAATTGTGAGGTAGGGTAAAAAGCAGATTTCTGAATAACATGTATTAAGTTTGGTTTCTAATTTTAATTTAAAATACATATAAATGTAGATGATTAAAATATGCTAAAACATAAACTGGAATGTTAATGATCGAGTTTTTTCTGAGTATTGGAATTAGAGGTGATTTTTATTTTCTTCTCTTTGTATACCTTCATTTTCTAATTGTTCTATCATAAGCAAGCATTTAAGAATTGTAAAAAATATTTTTAAATTAAAAAAATCAAGAATCCATCTTTCTGTTTTTTGTTTTTTTTTTTTTTTTGATACAGTCTCACTCTTGCCCAGGCTGGAATGCAGTGGTGCAATCATAGCTCACTGCAGCCTCCACCTCCTGGGCTCATGCAATCACCCTACCTCAGTGTCCACTAGTAGCTGGGACTACAGGCGCAGGTCATCAGGTCCGGCTAATTTTTGTATTTTTTGTAGAGACTGGGGTCCCACTGTGATATCCAGGCTGGTCTAGAACTCTTGGGCTAAAGCAACCCTTCTGTCTCTGCCTCCCGAAGTGCTGGGGTTACAGGCGTGAACCATGGCTCCTAGCCTCTGCTTTTGTTCTACACAGTTCACTCCTTCCGGGGCAAGGCAATGGCTCTGACACTGCTGCAGGACTTCATGGTGAATTCCTTATTTGGAGGGACAGCATAGGAGCCGCCAGGAAATATCGCCGTGGCCAGAAGCAGAGCAAGGGAGAGAGGGTTTTAAAAGGCAGGGCTGTAAACCTCAGCATAAAATAAGCAGCCAGCCTCTCATTTCAGTCATGTAAACAGTAATGTGTATTCATTAAAACTGCATTAGTCTACGGAGTCCCCAGAGATCAGGGGCTAACGGGAGAAGGGGTGGGGGAGAGGCTGCCAAATGCACCTGCTGTTTTCTAACAGTGCAAACAGGCCAAAAGTGGGTTTCTGGTGCATGTCACAGCCAGAAAAGGCCGCCCAGAGGGGCTTCACAGCCCCCATCCATCTTGTTAAAGGTAAACAGAGACAGAGAAAACAGAAGCACCCACGACCCCAAACATCTGGCTTGGACTGGCTTGACCTCAGTGTGTTCTGCTTAAATGGTTTTCAAGGAGAATATATGCTCAAAAGCTGAGGCACGGTGGACATCACCAGTACGGTCCACTGCAGAGCTGGACTGGCCCGTGAAGAAGACACTACAGGCAGCCTCCTCCCCCTTCATCTAGAATCCAGGCATTGCCCAAATGAGTGAAATCAATCGGGCAGAAGAGCTGTGGCCAACACGTATTGAAAGCTCCCTGTTCTAACGGTTGTGCAGGTCTTAACTCATTTAAACCTCTTAACAGCCTTGTGAGGTGGGTGCTATGTCATCCCCACTTACGGGCAAGGAAAATGAGGCATAGAGACATTAATTAATTTGCCCAAGATCACCCAACCAAGGGGTGGTGTCCAGACTTACAGAGAAATCTCACTCCAGAGCCCACAATCTTGGTTCCAACACCATTCTGCCTCTCCCAGATGCTCACCAAGCATCCAATTCAGGGTGGAGTTTCAAGACAGTGACTTATGATGCTGTGCTAAGGATCTTCTGGGTAGCTAATGAGAAAAGGAACCACTGCTGCCAAATCCACAAATGCCAATGATGGGCTATACTGGCCCCACTGTGTTGATTAAGTAACTGAGGCTTAAAAGCCTAGGGATATTTCAGCTGTTCAGGAAGCTGAGGCAGGGGGATCACTTGAGGCCAGGAGTTTGACATGAGCCTGGACAACATAACAAGACCTCATCCCAAAAATAATAAAATAAAATAAAAATTAGCTGGGCAGGGAGGCGCATGCCTGTAGTCTCAGCTACTTAGGAACTTGGGAAGCTGAGGCAAGATTGCTTGAGCCTGGGAATTTGAGGCTGCAGTGAGCTATGATTGTGCTACTGCACTCCAGCCTGGGCAACACAAGAGCCTGTCCCAAAAGAAAAAAAAAACAGCTTGGGGATATTTCGACATACTGGGGAGCATTCCCACCCCTACAACAGGATTGGAAAATGGGGGCCATCTCTGTCCCAAGGCAAATGGCACACAGGGGGCACAGCTTAAGCTAAGAAAACTCAGAGGAGCAGCAACAGTCCCTGGAGGGAGGGAGCAAAGTTCCCTTTTCCTTTCGCAGAGCATAAAGCCAAACATCACCTGCACAGGAATTCTGAGATGAAGGACGAAGAGGACTCAGGAGATTTTAAGAGATTCTTCAAGCCTTCCTGCACTGAGCCAGAAAAGCTTCCTTCCCCAGAAATGGAGCAGATCCACAGCTTCATGCTTACTTTTTCCCTCTCCTAAGATATCACCATTCAGACTCAAGCTTTCAAGGCTAGCCAGTCTGATGTTAACCATTTTTGTCACATTATTCTCCTCCCACACTCAGAAATGACTAGCTTGGCTTTCTCACTTCTACAACCTTGGGAAGAAGGGGAAGCTGAAGTTCACAGCTCTAGGTCTGCCTTTTCACCCAATAGTAGACACCACTGAAGGCTTATCTCCCCAATGATATGATGTCTACGCTGACTGCCTCCCTCACCCATAGTACTGGGACTCTATGATCCCCTCCTTGACTAAGCCTGGCCAGTCAGATTTCTTTTTTTTTTTTAGACATGATTTGGGCCCAATAGGAGGAAGGTCAGTCTGGCTGAAGGAAAAGAAGAGAACTGGGAACTGGAAGACCGTTGGGTCTCCCCTTGTGTCCTCTCGGCTTCTCCTTGTCCATATTCATTGTCCTTGCCTCTGGGTACACCTGCTTTCCTATTCCTTACCCTACATATTGGATGGAAGATGGCCTCCCTGGGCTGCCTGGTGTCCACCTCCTTGAACCTCAGCCTCCATTCTGAAGTCTGTGAAAGAATCTGATTTGCCTGCAATCTCAGCATTTGGAGAGGTCAAGGTGGGCAGATCACTTAAGCCCAGGAGTTCAAGACTAGTCTCTACAAAAAATACAAAAATTAGCTGGGCGTGGTGGCACATATCTGTAGTCCCAGCTACTTGGGAGGCTGAGGCAGGAGGACAACTTGAGCCAAGGAGTGCGAGGCTGCAATGAGCTTTGATTGCACCACTGCACTCCAGCCTAGGCAACAGAGCATGACTCCATATCGAAAAATAAATAAATACATAAATACATAAATAAATAAATAAAGGCCAGGCACGGTGGCTGACACCTGTAATCCCAGCCCTTTGGGAGGCCAAGGAGGGTGGATCACCTGAGGTCAGCAGTTCGAGACCAGCCTGCCCAACAGGGTGAAACCCCATCTATACTAAAAATACAAAAATTAGCTGGGCATGGTGGCACACACCTGCAATCCCAGCTACTTGGGAGGCTGAGGCAGGAGAATCGCTGGAACCCAGGAGGCAGAGATTGCAGTGAGCCTAGATTGTGCCACTGCACTCCAGCCTGGGCAACACAGCGAGACTCTGTCTCAAAAAAAAAAAAGAAAGAAAAGAAAAAGAAGAAGTTAACTAAACAGTAAAACCACAGGCGAAAAGTAACAGCAAGCAGGGCAAGCATCAGGACACAGGACTGGCCAAGATTCAGTAGAAGAGGGGCCTCCAGGGAAGGTTCTGTTCATCAGTGTCTGTTCACCATTGATCAGGCAAGGCTGCACTATGAGAGTAACAATGGACAACTTGAATATAGATGCTAACCTCAAGTGGCTTATAGCAGAGGCAAAAGATTCTCCAACAAAATCATTAATGAGTAAAATAATATGAGGGGAAATGCAATTAAGGGTTAAATGGTAGATTCTAAGCAAAAGATGATCTCTGAAAAGTCCAGCTCCCTGGAGGATATAAAGGGGTGGCACAGTTGGGTACAGTGGCTCACGTCTGTAATTCCAGCACTTTGGGAGGCCAGAGTGGGTGGATCACCTGAGGTCAGGAGTTCGAGACTAGCGTGGCTAACATGGCAAAACTCCATCTCTACTAAAAATACAAAACTTAGCTGGGCATGGTGGTGTGCACCTGTAATCCCAGCTACTTGGGAGGCTGAGGCGGGAGAATCACCTGAACCCAGAAGGCGGAGGTTGCAGTGAGCCGAGATCCTGCCGCTGCACTCCAGCCTGGGCAACAGAGTAAGACTCCATCTCAAAAAAAAAAAAAAAAAAAATGGGGGTGGCGCATATCCCAGGACAAGACAAACAGCAGTGTCTTTGAAAAAGGACATCTCATGTAAGACAGTTCAGAGGCCAGTGTGACTGCACTGAGGCTCCCAGGAACAGAGGCACCTCAGGCTGGGAAGGTGGGTGGGAAACAGTTGATGGAGGAGGTCATGTCCAAGCAGGATTTCTACTTTTCCATCACTGCAAACCACCTTTATGACGTTTGCCACGTCCACACACCATCTGCAATATGATTAACAGTTTTCTTTAAACTGACTTACTTTTCAACTTAAAGTCACTCAGGAAATGGACTGCAAAAGTTAAACATAGAGCTCTTATAGGACCCAGCAATTCCACTTCTAGGAAGACACCCAAGAGAATTGAAAACATGCTTATACAAAAAATTGGACCAGGCACGGTAGCTCATGCTTGTAATTGCAGCACTTTGGGAGGCCGAGGTAGGTGGATCACTTGAGCTCAGGAGCTGGAGAACAGCCTGGGCAATAAAGTGAGACCCTGTCTCTACAAAAAATAAACAAATCAGTTGGGCATAGTGGCATGTGCCCGTAGTCCCAGCTATTTGGGAGACTGAGGTGGAAGAGGATCACTTGAGCCTGGGAGTTCAAGGCTGCAATGAGCTGTGATCGTGCCACTGCGCTCCAGCCTGGGTGACCTTGTCTCAAAAAAAAAAAAAAAAAAAAAAGCATATATATGTTCATGGCTATTTATAACAGCCAAAACGTGGAAACAACTCAAATGCTCACTAACTGATGAATAAATAGACAAAATATGGTCCATCCACCCAATGGAAAATGATCTAACCATTAAAAGGAATGAGGTATTGATACATGCCTTGGATGAGCCTTGAAAACATTATTCTAAGAAGCCAGTCACAAAGGATCATTCATTGTATGATTCTATTTATACAAAATGTCTAGGATAGGCAAATCTATAGAAACTGAATTAGTTTATTGGTTACCAGGGGCCGCAGGGAAGAGAGAAAAAAAATGGAGAGTGACTGCTAATGGGGTTCAGGGTTTCTTTTGGGGGTGATGAGAATGTTCTGGAATTCAATAGTGGTGATGGTTGTACAACATTATAAATATGTTTAAAACCACTGAATTGTACATTTTAAATGGTTAAAATGTGAATTTTACATTATGTGAATTTTATCTCAATTAAAAAATTATTTTCAAATGGGATTAAAAAATCAGTATCTCTGAATATAACTAAGTTTCCCATGAAAATAAAACACAACAAAAACAAAATAATGTTAGTTCATTCTGGCTTGACATCATTGCCTAATGGCCTGAGCCTGAGACCTGCTCTGTTTCTGTTAGGATAGGGGTCTGGGAGTTAAAAGCACATCAGCACCAACCTGAGGTTTTCTCCTCAGCCCAATCAGAAGGATTTGAAGAGAACAGAAAAGGGACTATGGTTCCCACACAGTGATCTAGTGTTAATTAGTGCCAGGTCTTAAGTACCACCCCGTCCCCAAGTCTCACCAGTGCACACTGGGTGCTTGGGAAAACTTTGCTCTAAAGGATGAAACCAATGTTGATGGCCGCCTTCTATGTGCTGGTCACTTGAGTCTTTACATCAAGTGACGTCATCTATCTCTTATGACAAGCTCTGGTCTCAAGCCCACAGAGACACTGGGAAGCCAGGAGGCAACTTGGAGTGGAAGAGGGACAAGTAAAGAGGAAGGTGACACTGTCAGCATGTTCAGGGTGTGCTGGAGAAAACTCAACAAGAGGGGCAAAAGGTTTCACGACAATGCTTTTCCCCATGGCGGCACTGCTTCCTGCTATGGACTGAACGTGTTTGTCCTCTACAGATTAATTGGTTGAAGCCTAACCCCCAAGTGTGTTGGTTTTAGGAGGTGGGGCCTTTGGGAGGTGATTAGATCATGAGATTAGATCAGATCATGGAGACTTTCTGAGTGGGATCAAGGCCCTTATAAGAAGGGACTCAAAATGGATGAAGCAAATGTGGTCTATATACACCACAGAATACTACTCAGCCATAAAAGGAATGAAATCATGTCTTTTGCAGCAACATGGAAGGAACTGGATGTCAATATTTTAACTGAAACAACTCAGAAACAGCCAAATACCGCATGTTCTCACTTACAAGTGGGAGCTTATAATGTGTGTGCACGGACATAGAGTGTGGAATGATAAAGGCTTGGGAGGGTGGGAAGAGGGTGAGGGATGAGAAATTACTTAGTAGATATGATGTACATTATTTGGGTGATGGTTACTCTAAAAGCTCAGACTTCACCACCATGCAATATACCCATGTAACAAAACTGCACTTGAATTTAAATGTATGCGAATTTTTAAAAAAAGGGACATGAGAGAGCTGGTTTCCTCTCTCTGCTCTCTGCCACGTACGAATAAAAGGAAAAAGAGGTTATCTACAAGCCAAGAGGAGGGTCTCGCCAAGAACCTCAGACCTCCAGCTTCAGAACTGTGAGAAAATACATTTCTGTCACTTAAGCCACCCATGGTTACAGCAGCCCAAGCACATGAAAGCACTTGCAATAGAGGAATGTAGAAGAAAACTGATACACAGCAGGAAGGTGTTCATTCCGTGAAATGTGGCCTATTTACCCAGTCCAATAATTTGTGCCCATTAAAAACCTGTCCCAGAAACGCATCTACTAACAAGGAAGCGAATCATGAACTTCGAAGTGAAAAGAGCAAGTGACATCAGGTTTGCAGTACAGATCCATTCATTCCACAGTTACTGAGTGCCAACTGTGCGCCTAGCTCTGTAAACAAAACAAAACAAACCCCTGCCTTCACGAAGCTGGCGTCCCAGTGGGTGTGCAGGGAGCATGCTAAGGACATGCAGAGGAAACTGGACGGCATTTATGGAGGTGGCCACTGGGTGGGTGACACCACGCTGTTCTTCACTCTCTTCCTTTTGCTCACCTCTATTTTTTGGTTTTCTATATTGAGTGGGTGAGGAGTGTTTTGAAATAAAGGGAAAGCCCAGGCCGGGCGCAGTGGCTGACGCCTGTAATCCCAACACTTTGGGAGGCCAAGGCGGGCGGATCACGAGGTCAGGAGATCGAGGTCACAGTGAAACCCCGTCTCTACTAAAAATACAAAAAAAAATTAGCTGGGTGTGGTGGTGGGCACCTGTAGTCCCAGCTACTTGGGAGGCTGAGGCTGGAGAATGGCGTGAACCCGGGAGGCGGAGCTTGCAGTGAGCCAAGATCGTGCCACTGCACTCCAGCCTGGGGCGACAGAGTGAGACTCCGTCTCAAAATAAATAAATAAATAAATAGATAGATAAATAAATAAATAAATAAATAAATAAATAAAAGGAAAGCCCAAATCTTACAGCAAGGCACCCAAGGCACTCCTGAGTTCTGGCTCTCTATCTCCCATCATAACCTGCACCTGTGTTAGAGCCGCACCTGGGGAGGACGCTCAGGTGGTGCCACATGCTCCACACAGGTGTCTTGCAAAAGCTGTTCATCTGCTGGAGTTGCCCTCCCCATATTCTCTGCCTGGCCTATAAAACCCCCATTTGCCCATTAATGCAACTTCCCAAGGGGACCTCCTTCTTCAAATCACTCCTACCCACCTCCACCCAATTCAGCAACAATCCTTTCTCCCTCTGCAGCGCTGTCATAAAGAATCCCCGCCGCCCCAGCTCTCACCGGTCAATCTCCAGAGGCCTTGCTCAAACCTCAGCCAGCTCCCCTCTGTGTTTTCCTCCTTCCGCCAGCTCCCAGGGATTCCACCCACTTCCCTTTCCTCTTCCATCTCACTCCCACACCTCCCTCGCCTAGAAGGACTTTCTCTCCCCACCTGCTGCCCCAAATCTCCGAATAGACACGTGTGCTTCCTGCTGCCCCCAACAATACACCCATGGACTCTTTTACTCCTAAGGAAAAGAAGACAATAAATTGATATGCTGTTAAATCGCAAAACATCTGCCACCTCCGGTTCTCAGAGTCATTGTTCCTGGATCCATGGCCAGGCCTTGTTGTCTGGGGGTGTGGTTAGCAGGGGGAATGGCTAGGGTCCCAGGCAGGTCCCAGGGAGTTTTTCAAGATTCTCCTGCAGGGCTAGGTGGGAACTTCTGTTCCTCCCGGAGTCGACCGGTATGGTTCCACCCTTTCCCCACAGACCCGACACTCATACCAGAAATCTGGGTGTTCTGGTCTCTGAGATAGATAGGCACCTCCCTTCCCGCCTCCCAGACATCTGGAGCCATTGATATTGCTGATGACAGACTCTCAGAACAAGAAAGGGCCTCACATGCATCTAATCAAGGGTCTGTTCAGGCCAGGCACAGTGGCTCACATCCATAATCCCAGTGCTTCAGGAGGCCTAGGCAAGAGGATTGCTTGTGGCCAGCAGTTTGAGACCAGCCTATGCAACATAGTAAGACCCTGTCTCTACAAAAAATAAAAAATTAGCTGGGCATGTGGTGTAGTCCTAGCTTCTCCAGAGGCTGAGGCAGGAGGATCACTTGAGTCAGGAATTTGAGGCTGCAGTGAGCTATGATCACATCATGCACTGCAGCCTGGGCAACAGAGCAAGACCCTGCCTCTATTTAAAAGAAAAGGATGTGAGGTCTGTTCAACCCAGGCTTGATAAAGCAGTAAGTCTCAACTAAAGATGATTTTGCCACCCAGGGCAATGTTTGGAGACATTTTTGATTGTCACAAATCAGGGTGAAGTTGATACTGGTGTATACTGGGTAGAGACCAAGGATGCTGCTAAACATCCTATACTACACAGGACAGCCTCCAGCAAAGACCTATTCCACCCCCAATGTCAATAATGCCAAGGTTGAGAAATCTTGCTGTAACTAAATTCCTCCCAGCACGGGACACTCACTTTCCCCCACCCCAACCCTGTCCCCGCCCAGGAAACCCACTGTTCCTACACAGAGTATTTCTGGTTTAATAAATCGTGGTTATCCTTCAGGTCGGGATCTCTGCCTCTAGTCAGCTGAAACCCCCTAAAATCCTTGCTGCCTAGCTGGCACTGGAGGCTGTCAGAAAATGAGTACAAAATCCCTCCTCCACAATTTAATATATGATAAAGGCAGCGTTTCAATTCTGTGGGAAGCGATGGATTATTCAATAAATGGTATTGGGACAACTGGCTGGCCATCTGGTAAAAAATAAAGCTAGATCCTCACCTCCCTCCTAAAACCAAAATAAATTCCAGATGGATTAAAGATTTAAATGCAAAAAAAAAAAGTTAAAGTAGTAAAAGAAAATATGGGAGAATTGCTCTATAATCTCATTGAGTAACAGGCCTTTCTAAGCAAGACACAAAATGTAGAATATGTGGAAGAAAAGACTCATAAACTGACTACTGAGGAATTTTTTAATGTCTACAGAGTTTAAAAATCCATAATAAATCAATTTTTCAAAGTTAAACACCAATTTTATAAATTACATTATATATAAAACATATGCCAGGCTAAGAGACATGTTCTTTCACAAACAAAAACCTGTTAAAAATCAATAAGAAAGTAGGGCCGGGCGCAGTGGCTCACGCCTGTAATCTCAGCACTTTGGGAGGCCAAGGCAAGTAGATCACGAGGTCAGGAGATCAAGACCATCCTGGCTAACACAGTGAAACCCTGTCTCTACCAAAAATACAAAAAAATTAGCCGGGTGTGGTGGCACACACCTGTAGTCCCAGCTACTCGGGAGGCCGAGGCAGGAGAATAGCATGAACCCAGGAGGCGGAGCTTGCAGTGAGCCGAGATCGCACCACTGAACTCCAGCCTGGGCAAAAGATCAAGACTTGGTCTCAAAAAAAAAAAAAAAAATCAATAAGAAAGTAGAAAAAAATAGGCAAAAAAGAAGCAGTTCACAGAAAAAGAAATAGAGCTTTCAAACATAAAAATGTTCTCATAAGCAAAGAGATGTAAATTAAGATGATAGCAAGATACTAGTTTTTCACTGATCAGATTGGCAAAATGAAAAAGTTTGATAATATTCTATGTTGGGTAGGAGATGGGGAACAAGCTGTCTGAGGGAAGTGTGAACAGATCCTCTACAGAAAGCAATTCAGCAACATCAATCCACATTTTAAAGCACATATCCTCTGTCCACATGATTCCAATGCCACACCTATCCTTGCAGGTCTTCAAACCCACAGAGGTAAACATATGTAGGAATGCTCATTACCGTATTGTTTATAATAGCTAAAGACTCTTAACAGCACCAATGTCGATCATCAGGGGACTGATTAAATACATTATGCATCATAAAAGGGAAGGCTAGGAAACCCTTAGAGGAGTATGAGGCAGCTGTATGTATCAATCCCCATGAGACACTATTAAAAGGAAAAGCTACATATGAAACAATACTATAATATATTTCCACTTATATGAAGAAAAATGGGGTGGGTACAGATTTAATCACTTATTCAACCAATATCTATTAAGCACCTACAAGGTCCTAAGCACTGTTCTAGGTGATGGGAATTCTACCAGGAGTAAGTCTGCCAAGATATCCATAGGTTGCACATGCTTGGAAAATTACTGGAAGAAAATACAGGAAACTGGTTCTAGGAGACGCTCTGGAGTTGTCAGATTTAGCAAATAAAACTACAGAATGCCCAATTAAACCTGAATAGCACATAAACAACAAATAGTGTTTTAGGATAAACTGGTGCTATGCAATATTTGGTACATACTTATACTAAAAAGATTTTCCTTGTTTACCCAAAATGCAGACTGAACCAGGCATCCTGTTAACTGGGCAACCTACTCTGGGGATGACGAGTGAAGTTCTGGGGAATGAAGCATCTACCATAGGAGAGAGATATCCTCTTCAAGCTACTGTGTGCTGTAACACATTGTACTGTTTGCCATTATAACCAGGAGGATGCACTGCTTGTGTTATTATTTATTTAACGACATGAATGAGTAAGAAGAGAGAAGAAATTCCACCGACCTAAGGCCCAACTCAGTGCAAGCTGCAAAGTGCATTCCTGGCCAGCTCAGCCCTCAGAGTCAGCCTGGCAGCCCTGCGGCCGCATTCCAGGGCCGGCTACTTCTCTAAATGGAAGCACTGGAACCCATACTCTAGCAGCAAGTCAGCAGGCAAGACTCCGAGCTGTGCTATTTTTTTTATTTAAAAAAAAGAAAAAAGAAAAAAAAGGACCAATGCAAAGAAAGAAATGTAGAAAACAGTGAAGAGAAGAAACACCAGGCATGCTAAAAGCTGGCCTTTTCCACGACAATACGGAGAAATAAAACATCAGATTTCTTAAACAGCCTGGTTTTAAGGATCTCTTGGGCCTCTCAGATCATCTCCATCTGTCCTTGCCTCTTTCTTAGGGGAGATTCTACCATTCAAAAAGGGAAAGTGCCTTTTATATAAAAATCCCCCAACTTTTAAATCCCAAATATTTTGAGTACTACCAATAACTGACATGTATAAAGCACTGAAGCACTTACTATATGCCAGATACTCTTCTAAGTGTTGTGGTTTGTTGTTGTTGTTGCTGTTGTTGTTGTTGTTCTTTTGAGATGGAGACTCGCTCTGTTGCCCAGGCTGGAGAGCTCACTGCAACCTTCACCTCCCGGGTTCAAGTGATTCTTCCGCCTCAGCCTCCCGAGTAGCTGAAATCACAGGCACCCGCCACCATGTCTGGCTAATTTTTGTATTTTTAGTAGAGATGAGGTTTCGCCATGTTGGCCAGGCTGGTCTTGAACTCCTAGCCTCAAGCAATCCACCTGCCTCAGCCTCCCAAAGTGCTGGGATTACAGACATGAGCCACCACACCCAGCTTCCTCTAAGTGTTTTAGCCAACACTGACATATTTAATTGTCTCAATAACCCCAAGAGATAGATGCTATTATTATCCCTCTTGCACCTATGTGGAAAATGAGGCACAGAGTGGCTTGACAACTAGCAGAAATTACACAGCTGGAACGTAGGAAATCTGGGATTTGAGCCCAAGTAATCCGACCCTAGAGCCCACCCCCTTAACTGCAGGCCAGGTTCATCTTGGGTACCCTTGGTGAACAAGGCAGACACACCCTCTGCCATCATGGCCCTTATAGCTCATGAGGGAATCTAGCTATTCACAAGGAAATAGACAAGCTAATGGCAAACAGTGCTAAGTCCTAAGGCAGACATAAATGAGGACTTGAAATAGACCACATATTCATTTAGTCGACACATATTTAATAAGGGCCTATGGTTTGCCCAGCGTCGTTGCAGACACCAGAGGATGGAGCAGTGAATGAAACAGAGATCCTTAATCTCATGAAGCTTACCATCCTAATCAATATCCGGAAGGAACTTGAAACAGGATGTTAGCAAGGGCCTGTCAAAGGGGGAGACATTTAAGTTGAGACTAAAGAGTGAGAGCTCACCATGTAAAGAGAAGAAAAGCTATTCCAGGCAGTGGGAACCACTTTCTGCAAAGACCCTGGATGGAAAGAGTTTCAGTTTCTCCTATTCCCAAGAACAATTCCACTGCTGCTTTCCCCCTCTGGCATTCTCCTCTTCTCCATCCAAAACCCATAGTTAAAAGCTTATTTTAATACTCTCTTCCCTCCCAGCTATCTGAAAGATCTAGGGTAGAAATCATTTACTTTCTCATATTCCCAAGGCATGTGCTTGCTAATTAATCAAAGTATTATTTATTGTGACTAACAAAATTAAAGCATTTCTGATTGTCCATGCTCTGATCAAGCTTTGAGAATCTTTGCTGCTGTTAGGAGGGAAATGATGTTGTAATACCAATCCCCAGATGTATGGAGCAGACCTGTCTCCATACACTTAGAAAAAACTAGGACAGAAACCAGGAGAATCTCTATCACTCCCCCACACACACGTGGGTGCACACACACACACACACACACACTCTTAAGTTCCCTTCCAGATCCTACTCACAAAAGCTTGGGGCCATGTATTTTTGTCCTGAGCAGGACAACAAAAGCGGGGCTCTTTACCACAGCTCTGAGTCAGGGGAGGGTTTAGAAATAACATAAGTAGGCCGGGCGTGGCAGCTCACACCTGTAATCCCAGAACTTGGGGAGACTGAAGCAGAAGGGATCCTGAGGCCAGGAGTTTGAGACCAGCCATGCAACATAGCAAGACTTTGTCTCTACAAAAAAAGGGAAAAAAAAAAAAAGAAAAGAAAAAACTAAAAATTAGGTAGACATGATGGCTTATGTCTGTAGTCTCAGCTACTCAAGAAGCTGAGGTGGGAGGATGGCTTGAGCCCAGTAGTTCAAGGTTACTGTGAGCTACGATCCTGACACTGCACTCCAGCCTGGGTGACAGAGTGAGACCCTATCTCAGAAAAAGGAAGGAAGGAAGGAAGGAAGGAAGGAAGGAAGGAAGGAAGGGAGGGAGGGAGGGAGGGAGGGAGGGAGGGAGGGTGGGAGGGAAAAACTTTGAGCTCAGTTCCTGAACACATTGTCATCAAGAGATGACAGCTACTATCATTACTGTGCAGATAATAATGGTGAAGGGTGGGAGACTGGAGCCAGACAACTTAGATTTCGAATACTAGCTAGAGTCTAGCTGAGCCTCAGCTTCCCCATCTGTAAAATGGGGACTGCTATAACAGTGCTTATTCCTCAAAGGATGCTGAAAGGGTCAAATAAACAACTGCAGGAAAATGATACAGAATAGAGCTCGGCACAGAATAAGTATTATACTAACTTAATTGTTAACCTCAAAATGCTAGGGGCAAAGGTATCACAGTTACATAAGATGTTAGCATTAGGGGGAAACTGGGTGAGGGGTATACAGTGGAACTCTCTGTAAATGTGTTGCAACTTTTCTAAAAATCTGAAATTATTCCAAAAATTAAAAGGTTATTTTTTGTAAAGTCAAGGGCAAATATTTTTTCATTGTCTTCTTGGATCTTCTCCCTTATAAGGAGAAAAATCCAAGTTTCAGAAAATATATGGCATTGTCCACACAGATAAGAGCCCCACCCCACCCTACATACCCTCCAGTTTCCCCCAAGCTTCCCTCTGTCTGCTGGGTGAGGCTGCTTATCAACTGGCTTCGAGTTAAAATCAAATCTCTTCCTGGGGGTAAAAATTCCAACAGACCCAGACCTACATCTGCCATCAAGTTTTCTCTTTTTTTCAGTGAATATTTTTTCAGTGCCTACTGTGTACCAGGTACCAATCCAGTAGCTGGGAAACCATAATGAACAAGGCACACACACTCAGCCACAGTGTCTGTCTGCACCAGCTCTGAGATGTTTGCATCAGCTCTGAGACTTCCAGTGTGTATTTGCAAAGCCAGACTGACTTTTGTGGCCTCCAGTGCTGGGGAATGGTCATTGCAGGGTGTCTTCTTGACCACTCTAATCTTTGGGACCTCAGAGAAAATGCTGCCACCAGCCAATTCCCACAAGACACTTCAGGGAGGAGAACCTCGCAGTCTCAGACAACAGGCTGCAACTCCTGGGGAACCTGAACAGGCTGGTTGCTGGGCAGGCCTGGTAGAATTAACCCAACTTCCCATTTCATTCCTACTTGACATTCCAGAGAGATGGGCCAGAGAAATCTGCCTTGTCTGTCTTTAAAAGAAGACATTTCTCCCACGGCTTCCTCCTCTTCGAATTCCCTCATCTATCCATCTACTCTCACTCCCCTTCCGCTCTCAAAGCTGTTTCCTGCCGATAAAAACACCCCACAACTTCCAGTCTGCGTAGTGAGATTGCAGCCAGCAGGCTCTAAATGCTGACATACTCCCAATCAAGCAGCAGGCGCCCCCGTTGAGTTAACGATTTTTTTTAAGCAAGAGAACCCATGCTGTCTACTTACCCTTAGGACACAGCCCATTGGGAGAGGGGGTGGGTACGATCGATCATAAATGACAGGCTGCAGAGAGAGAGGCTCTTGCTGTGCTGTATGAACTATGGGCAATTTGCAAAGATTACATCCCAAATCCTCACGTGCTCAGAGCCCCAGGATGACAGACACAATTAATATTTTTCAAACTATCCTTGGCAATTGCATTTTGATTAGGAAAAAAAATAATCTTGTAGATTAGAGAGAGCTGTTCCAATGTGGGGGAGAGACAGAGGTGACCCTATTAGCTCAGGATCCCCATAGGAGAGGGGGCGGTCAAGAAGGACTAGAAATGGGTCACATGATGAATGCACGGTGCACAGGATCAGACACCACTGCAGAAATCTCTAGCCAAATTTAAAATGCGCATGCCATCTTAACCTAGAAATTCCTCTTGCAGGATTTTAGATTACAGACATGCTTGCACATGTGTGTCCACAGTTAGGTACAAGGAGATCCACTCCAGCACTGTTTGTTATGCAAAAGACTAGAAATAACCTGTGCTCATCAACAGAAGACCGTATGGAACATCCACAAAAAAAAAAAAAAAAAAAAAACCTGTGCAGCTGTTAAAATGAATGAGGCCGCTCTATATGCACTGATATGAAAATATCTCTAAGATACCTCATCACATAGGAAAAATAAGGCAACAAGGAAAAAAATGTGTGTGAGGTGCTACTAAGGGTATAAGATTCATATGCGGAATGTCTCTCTACTAATATATAGGAGACTAGTGACAGTAGTACTCCTCCAGAGAAGAGAACTGAAGACTTGAGGACAGAAGTGGAATGGGGAGATTCTTTATTCACTGTATACCTTGTTGTACCTGTAGGATTTCAAACTTTGCATCGTATATTCAAAAACAAATTATTTCAATTGATAATAGAGAGCTAAAAATACCTACGAAAGGAAGATAAAGGTTTTATCCATTTATATCCACACATTCATGCACACACACATACAAACACACAATTTCCTGTACACAGTGATAACTGCATAAGAATTGATGTCTCTTGGCTTTATGGAAGTGGTATGTTATGAGCAGTTAGATCAAGGTTTCTCAACCATGGCACTGTGGACATTGTGGACTGGTCAATTCTTTGTTGTGAGGCTGTCTTGTATATTTTGTTTAGTAGTATCCCTGGCCTCTACCCACTAGATTCCAGTAGCAACCCCCACCACCCCAAGTTGTGACAAACAAAATGTCTCCAGACATTGCCAAATACCACCTGGGGGCAAAATCACTTGAGTTAAATTATGGGTCCTAAAGAGTAATAACTGTGTCTTCCTTATTTCCTTCTCTCTCCATACCTAACTGTAATCCCAGCACTTTGGGAGGCTGAGACAGGAGGATCACTTGAGGCCAGGAGTTCGAGACCAGCCTGAGCAACATAACAAGGCCCTATCTCTACAAAAAATAAATAAATAAATAAATAAATAAATAAATTTTATTTGCTGGGCCTGGTGGCACGTGCCTAGAGTCCCAACTTCTCAGAAGGCTGAGGTGGGAGGATCACTTGAGCCCAGGATTTTCAGTATAGTGAGCCATGGTCGCATCACTGCACTCCAGCCTAGGTGACAACAAATCACACACACACACACACACACACACACACACACACAGAGAGAGAGAGAGAGAGAGAAAGAGAGTTCTTATGGATTAGTAATTACAAATGAACAAAAGTAATTTACAAAGCTTGTTTCAAATGTATATACATGCAAAGTTTGGTACTGGGGCTTTCTGAATGCTGAGATGGCATTTCCACCATTCTGTTTCCTCTGGTAAGTTGCTGTTTGATATTTTTAACAGAGAAATGGCCCTGATCTTCAGCAGAGAGATCTGGGGGAGATGTCTTCCCAAGAGTTAAAGAACAGGGAATGTACTGGTCTTACAATGGATAAGGAATGGAATGTACTGTTTCCCCTGAACTGTCCTTGATAATTATTACCTTGACTTTCTATGCTCTTTGTGATGCCAACCAATGTTGCAAATGCCAATCGCTGATCCCAATGTGCCTGCTGCCTGAAGGCCAAGCTGTGGCTGGCATCTCTGTCCCTCTTTCTGTGGGAGCAGAGGGAGAAGCACTTGTTTCACACATTTGGCCATGCTGAATGGCAGACTTCCAAGAGTTCTACTTCTGCAGAAACTCCAAGAGTGACCTCAACATAGAAATCATCAACAGGGTCCAAGACAAGCTCTGAGATGCAAAGCGAACTTTTTCTCACCCAATACCATTCGCAAAAATAACAGTCACAACGGCTGTCTCTTAAACACTTCCTATGGTCCAGGCATAGACCTAAGGATTTCCCAGACATTACTTCATTGGAGCCTCAAAACAACCTGATGAAGTATACATGATCACTATCACCCCATTTTATAGATGCACAGACCAAGGTGCAAGGAAGTTAGATGATTTGATCAAAACCACAAAGTTAATGATTGCATGGTCCCTGGCAAATAGGCGGTCCTTCCTTCAGTAGTGGTTGTCACTGTTACTTATATTATTATTTCGTTATGTATTTTTACCTCCCTTGATGTGGCCATGCCCTTTCCTATCCCAAGGCCTTCACACTGGCTGTGCCCTCTGCCTGGGATGCTTTTCTGCCAATCTTCACCTAGTTTTTGTTTAAACTTCACTTTGTCAAGAAAGAGTTCTCTGGCCCTCAAAATGAGACCAATTGCCTTAATACACATGCTTACCTACCCCATTCTTCTCCTTTGTAATACTTATCATAACCGTATTATTACCTGTATAATTATTTGCTTGTCTGTCTCCCTACTAGATGGCAAGCTCTATGACGGGAGGATTGTCTAATTTACTGGCCACTGGATGAGAACCCAGCACAGTGCTTAGCACACAACAGGCACTCAATTAAATATTAGATAGGGTCCAGTGCAGTGGCTCACGCCTGTAATCCCAGCACTTTGGGAGGCCGAGACAGGCAGATCACTGGAGGTCAGATCGAGACCATCCTGGCTAACACGGTGAAACCCCATCTCTACTAAAAATACAAAAAAATTAGCCAGGCGTGGTGGCAGGCGCCTGTAGTTCCAGCTACTCAGGAGGCTGAGGCAGGAGAATGGCGTGAACCTGGGAGGCGGAGCTTGCAGTGAGCTGAGATCGCACCACTGCACTCCAGCCTGGGTGACAGAGCGAGACTCCATCTCAAAAAAAAAAAAAAAATTAGGCGTGGTGCTGCATGTGCCTGTAATCCCAGCTACTCAGGAAGCTGAGGCAGAAGAATCACTTGAACCTGGGAGGCAGAGGTTGCAGTGAGCCGAGATCACACCATTGCACTCCAGCCTGGACAACAGAGCAAGACTCCATCTCAAAATAAATAAATAAATACCATAAATATTAGATAGATACATGGATGGGCGGGTGGATGGATGGATGGATGGATGGATGGGAGAGAGGGAAAGAAAAAGGGCAGAAGAAAGGGCAAATGACTGAACAAATGATTTAACTTTAAAGATATACAGAATGTTGAGAGATCAAGTAGTCTAGTCTTCTCTGCATTTCACAGCTAAAGACAGTAAGGTTCTTGGAGGTTAGAGTCAAATCACACAGGATCCAGTATCAGAACTTAGTCAGTTGCAGATAACTGGTCAGTTCCAGGAAATGGAGGGCATAAGCTGCCAGGTGACAGCTAGATGAACAAACAATGTGCCTAAGAGAACCTACCAACAGGTGACAGCTGCCTTTGGTTAGGGTTCCAGCCACTATAATGTGTGCATTAAAATTCACCCCAAATACCTGTTTTCCAGACTTATAAAATTGATCTGATTATCCCTTCACAAAGTCTGAAAAAGCAAAAAAAAAAAATTCTTTCACACATCAGCGAGCTGTAGTGTTTCTATTCAAAATGCCCTTGCAAACCCACAGGAAACACTGTTCTTGTGTATCATGTCACAGCACGAAGTCCCCACTTCCTTCAGGGGAAAGAATAAAGCCATCTGGCAGGAGTTGTTCTCAGCTCTTTCCCACTGCCTCCCTCCCTGCTCAGAGCTCTACAGAGCACAGTACGTGTGCCTTCCCCATACCCCTGGTCCATCACACTCCATCAGAAGTACCAGCTTTATTATCATGGGCCCTCCATCTCATGTACACAACTAGACTCTACTCTACAGGAGGTGCTTCTGTTATTTGTGATCAACACCTGGCACAGGGTCTAGCACACAGTAGGCACTCAATGAATGTTTTTTGGATGGATGGATGGATAGATGGATGAGTGGGTGGGTGAATGGATGGATAGATGAGTGGGTAGATGGGTGGGTGGATGGATGGATGGATGAATGGATGGATGAGTGGATGGATGGATGGATGAATGGAAGGATGAGTGGATGGATGGATGGATGGATGGATGGATGGATGGATGGATGGTTGGATGGATAGATGAAGAGCCTTCCAGCTGACCTTCAGAGGCATTTTCCAATCCTTCATTTGGTTTCGCCTATAAGAGATTAACTTCACTTGTGTGTATTCCTTTAATTCAAAAGCTAATTGTTGAGTATTTAAAAATAATTTCTATGAAAACATTAGGATAAGGCTCTTTCCCCTCTCAAGCCCTTTGCACCTATGCTAGTCCTTCTGCCTGGAATGCCTTTCTTCCTTCCTCTCTTCACACAGCTAATGCCACTTCTTAAGCTGCCAGCATAAATGTCACCTTCACAAAAAGCATCCCCTCGTTAAACTTCCTGAATAGATACTCACATGCACGTTCACTAGGCTCTCCTTCAGACCCTTATTGGTTTCCTTTATATCTGTTTTAATTTGCCATCTATTTTTTTGTCTCTCGTCCTCTAAATGTAGATTCAATGAAGACACAGACCAGGTCTACATCAAATACGTTTCTCCCAGACCCTAGCACAGTGTCTGCATATAGTATGTTTTCAATAAATATTTGTTGATTGAATTAATGAATCAATCAATTAATTCAATAAGAGGGAAATGGGTCCAAAAAACATAAAAAGTGAATAATGAAATAACTTTGAGAGTCACATCTTTAAAAAAGTCTTGAATTGCATGAAATAATGCATGTGTCAATAGCAATTCATGGGAAATCAAATATATTTATTTTTTTTCACAAATTCTGGTTCTAAAATCTTCAAAGGCAGGAAAGCGGATTGAGAGAAGAAAGAAGTAAACACTTGCCAAATTCTGTGTCTTGCAAAAAAGAATGTGAATGGATTGAATTATCCCATTAAAGGACAAAGATTCATAATTTAAAGAAAAAATAGAATTCAAATATACATGGTTCCCATGAGACTTGCTGAAAATAAAATGATCCAAAATGAAAATGAAAAGGTGGGAAAAGCTCCCATGAGCAGAGATATTAATTATCAGACAAATAAAATGTAAAGCATAAAAATATTACATAGGACAAAGATGAATATTTTGTATTCATAAAGGGTACATCAATAATAACAACATAACCAACAGCAGTGTGTGTTCCATGTGCCTGGCACTATGATGAGCACTTAACATCAATTATATCATTTAATTTAAGTATTAAAAATAAGCAACACTGGCATTATTATCACTAAGCTTTTAGGAGAATCTAAAACTGGTTCATCATTTGGTAGGCAGCACAGGAGAATTTGAACTCAGATCTGAGTAACTTCATAATAAGACTGGAGAATCACGAAACTCTAACTCCTATAACATAAAAGTACATTAGAAATATACAAAACAAAATTTGTTTAAAAAAATACAAAGATGTGTTGAAAAATCACTATCATAGTAGGAGACAAGCATACTATCCAATTTTTTTTTTTTCAGGAGAAATATTTGAAAGGCCTTTAATAAAATTTTTTTTTTTATACTTTAGGTTTTAGGGTACATGTGCACAATGTGCAGGTTTGTTACATATGTATCCATGTGCCACGTTGATTTCCTGCACCCATTAACTCGTCATTTAGCATTAGGTATATCTCCTAATGCTGTCCCTCCCCCCTCCCCCAACCCCACAACAGTCCCCAGAGTGTGATGTTCCCTTTCCTGTGTCCATGAGTTCTCATTGTTCAATTCCCACCTATGAGTGAGAACATGCGGTGTTTGGTTTTTTGTCCTTGCGATAGTTTACTGAGAATGATGTTTTCCAGTTTCATCCGTGTCCCTACAAAGGATATGAACTCATCCTTTGTTTATGGCTGCAACCTACTCATCTGACAAAGGGCTAATATCCAGAATCTACAATGAACTCAAACATATTTACAAGAAAAAAACAAAAACCCCAACAAAAAGTGGGCAAAGGACATGAACAGACACTTCTCAAAAGAAGACATTTATGCAGCCAATTTTTGACAAATCAGTAGATATAATTGAAAGTACATAGGGACATTTAGCTCAAGAAACTAGGAAGAGTGATAAAACTGAGGAAATAATTAAAAAGCAGAAATTAATGCATCTGGAAGCAGAAAAAAGTTGAATTGAAGGATAAATTTAAGAGGTGGTTGTTTGAGGGGAAAAATAAAACAGTGACACTGGCAAAGCTCATAAGAAACAAACCTGCACATTGTGCACATGTACCCTAAAACTTAAAGTATAATAATAATAAAAAAAAGAAAATTTTCAAAAGCTAAAAATAGGAACTCAGTAAGAATGAGAAAAAAGAGTTGCAGATGGCAAGGCAATTTTTCACATCATTACAGGATAATATATATAGTTTTATGCTAATAAATTAGAGATTCAATTAAATGATTATTCTTAAGAAAACATAACACATTTGAAAGTATACCAAAAATGATCACGGAATACACCAGAAAAAATTATCAATTAACTAATCCTGGAAAAGGCACCAGGCCCAGAAATTGTTTTGCTTTAGGGGTATGGTAAATCCACTCAAACTTTTAAAAAATATTCTAAATCCTTTGCCATTTATACCCTTCCTAAGCATTAAAAAACAAGAAAAGATGGAAGACTTCCCAGATGTTTTGATGAAAATAGCAAAAACTTGTCAAAGACAGCAAACCAAAAAAAAAGAGTAAACAGCAGACAAATTTCACTAATGAATATAGACTCAAAGGTCCTAAATGTAATAGAAATAAATGTAACCCAACAACATAATGTCAGAATGAATCAAGTACTGGGGAAGATATTGACGATAAAGGTACCACATTGCTTCAAGTTTTTACAATGAACACACATTTTTCTTCTGCCTTAAAAAAAATATTTTTTTTCCCTCACAATTCTCTGGGTTGGCCAGACTCAGCCAGGTGGTTCTTCAGTTCTACATGGTGTCACCTGTGCACACATGCAGGTGCTTGCACCTGGAAGCTGGAACATTCAAGACAGCTTCCCTCACAAAGCATGTACTCTTCAAAAGCAACAATGTTATTTTCTGGGGGGAAATTAAAGCAATGATTATAGCCAGTGATCAAGTGAATTTGGAAATGCATGTACTCTAGGTAGTGTGTAAATTAGTTACAACTTCTCTGGAGACCAATGTAACAATGAAAACCTTTTAAATGGCCACACTTTTTGACCCAGAAACTCCCATTTTAGGGACTGTGATGAGGTGATTACAACAATGGTCCCAAGACTTTCATGCCTTTTGTAGCCATGCCTTTGGTAATGTCTTCTCAAACTGTCTCCTGGCTTGGCCACGTCACATGCTTTGGCCTATGGGACAGCAGCAAATGTGATGCAACCAAAAACTTGAAAAAAAGTTTGTGCATCAGGGTTTGCCTCCTTGCTGCTCTTGCAACTCTAACTGCTATGGAAACAACCTGGCGTGCTGGAAGATGACATACCACCATCAGCCTATGCAGTCCCCCAGCTGATTGCAAATGCATAAGCAACCCTAGCCTATATCCACTGATTCCAGCCTAGTCCAGCAGAACTGCCTGGCCCAAAATGCAGACCTGCAGAGGTAAGTAAATAGTCATTGTTTGACACCACTAAGTTGTGGGATGATTTGTTACACAGCAAAAGCTAACTAATACATGAACTTATCCTTAGGAGATATTCAGAAATAGCTTTCCATAAAGATAAATATACAACTATGTTATTTGTAGCAATGGTTGAATCATGTTGAATAATCAGGAGCTGTTTAGGTAAATTTTAGTACATCCATTCAATGGAAATTTACGCAGTAATTAAAAATCCTCTTGTGGAAAAAGATTTGATATAGTAAAATGTTTACACTAGAGCACAGTTGAAAAGAGGGCTATAAAACAATATTATGGTGTGAGACTACTCTTGTGAAAAATAAAAGAAGTACACATATTTATATGCATGGGAAAATACTGGAATAACATAAAAATGTTAACAACGCTGGATGATTTTTTTCCTTTTTAAAAATGGTTTTCACATTTCCTGCCTTGATGGTAAGTCAGAACTCATAAACAGTCATTGAACTGTTCAGAGAGCTGAACCTTGAATTCTCTGAGGCCACTGAAGGCTACTGCTAAGGAATCAGATAAGGAGTAATCAGGACATGAATGTTAGAAAATCCTCCTAGCATAATCTCTGTTAAACCAGCCTAAGCATGGTGCTTGGCAGCACAGCTGGGAAAAGAAAATGGAAAGAGCTAGAATGGGCTGCCATATTGCTGGCAAAAGCCTTCATGCCATGGCCAATTTATTGGCTCCAAGTCCAATAAGTTTTCTTGACTTCTCCCTCTGCTCCCCAAGTTTCATTCTGCTCCTGCTGCCTCTCTGTCTCATGTTTCCTTCTTACTTCTCCCTTTATTTACTCTTCATTTGGATAGTCTCAGATTTTTTTGAGGAGAAGAGAAAGGATTCAGGTAGTGGACTGGAGAGGAGTTGTCCAAAGATCTCAGCAGGGTCTCCAGCACACTCCATCAGACCATCCCTGTATTTCAAGATTAAGCATGAGGGCCATTGTAAGTTCACCCGATAGACTGAGTGATCAAGGAATGCAGATTTCCAATCCTGTTAAAAAAAAAAAGATGCTGATTGATCCATCCCCATGTTAATGAGCTGGTTCCAATCACATGGCATCGTGGAGACGGAACCTGAGATAGGTGATAGGCTGAGATCAGAAGGCAGATATTCTAGTTCTGAAGCTAACTTGATGTCAAACTTCAGAATTCGCTTTCCCTTCCTGAACCAAAGTTTCTTCCTCTGCAAAATGGGTCCAATATATCCCCTCAGACTGTGTTGAGCTCCCATCGAAACTAGTATTTTTCTCTTTCGTTCAGTGCTGTATGCCGGTAGGCACTCAAAAATCTATATATTGAACGAAGTAATAAATAAG